>NC_133541.1:97864411-98464411 GCF_048773025.1 Camelus bactrianus
TACCCATGTAAGATTTCAGATAATGAGTTTAAATATTCAGTCAGCCCCCTGAATTCACTGGCTGGGTTAGGTGCCTTTCACATGTTCCTCCAGCAACCTATGCTTACCTATATTATATCTTTCATCAGGAAGATCTGAAGTATTTGTCTGCTTCCCCCACAAAATGATGACTCTTCAAAGTTGGACTGTGAACTACCCTCGTGTGTAGGTATTCAATGAATATTCATAATATAACTTAATCTGTTCCAAACTCTTGCCTTTGGGCAAGAATAGAGGAGGAAAAAGTTTTGAAAAGGAAGCCAAAACATAACCTGGAAGAGAAGGGTAAAAATAAGAGGGTAATAGGCACTTGAAGGGTTACAACATAACCTGGAAAGAGAGGAGCAACATTAAATTTGACAAAGACACTAGTTTATTACTACCCTACTTCCAGTTCCTTAGGTTTGCCACTAGCCCAAATTCAAGCTAGGTCTGCAATCCTCCCAATCTGAGCTTTCATTCCCAATTCTAATCAAAATATGGAGTGGAGGCTTAAATTAGTTCTCTATCATTGCCATAACAAATTACCTCAAACCTAATAGTGGTTTAAAATAACACAATTTATTATCTTACAATTCTGTGAGTCAAACATCTCATAACAATTTCACTGGGCTAAAATAAAGGTATTAGCAGGGCTGCATTCCTTTCTGGAAGCTCTAGAGGAGAAACTTGTTTCCTCCTAGAGGCTGTTCACATTCCTTGGCTCATGGCCCCCTTCCTCCATCTTCAAAGCCAGCAACAGTGAGTCTGCTTCCTTTCATACTTTAAATTTCTCCTGCTCCTTCTTTCATTGTCCTAGCTAGCTAGCTATCTTTTCTCTTTCTTTCTCTGCTTCTTTCTTTCTCTCTCTCCCTTTGGCTCTTTTGACTACAACCAGCAAAGGTGTTCATATGATTAGATTGCATCCACCCATATAATCCAAAAAAGTCTCCCTATCTCAAGGTCCTTAACCTCATCGCATCTATAAAGCACTTTTTGCCATGTAACGTAACACATTCATGGGTCTGGGGATTAGGCCGAAGACACCTTTGGAGGGTCGTTATTCTGCCTCCACAAGGCTACAGAGACAGAAGAGAAGATGCTCAGGGAGGAGTAGGCTACACATTCATACAGTTCATAAAACTAACCTTGATTTAATTAAGAGAAGAGCTTAAGGAAAATTTTAACTTTGATTACTTAGTTTACTCGGCACTACATATGAGGTTGAAAATGCCAGATGCTGAAGCAAGACAAGGGAGGTAAAAGAAGAGTAGGTAGAGAAGCCAAAAAATATCACAGACAGACAAATTTCTGTGCCTTAAAACTGATTTGGTGGTTTCAATGTTTGGAATCACAAACACACACAACCATTTTTTGCTTCTCTTCAATAAATTACATATTTTATATATTATACATAATACATAGCATATATATCCAACATATTATATATTCAATAAGTTGTATATACATATATGTTATATAGCTGAAATTTCTTATTTTCTCTCCAAATGCAACTTTCCATTCATATGCCACCAGATGGCAGAGAAGAGCAAAGAATAAATTCCTAAATATCAAAAAGACAAAAACCAAAAAAACTCCCCTGAAACCAACCAACCCTTTTCTTATACTTGGAGGAGTCCTGCCCTCTGGTTAGGGGGCAAATCCAAACATCTTGGAACAGAAAAGCACCTTATGTTTAAAAGCTTCCAGAGACATTAACTTTGCGATTTTCCTTCAATGGGTATTTGGATAATCTATTAAAAATGTACATCAAAACACTATACCCAAGATGACCTCAGAATAGTTAGGCAAATGCGTAAGTTCAGAAAGAACTAAGGATCACTGCAGCTTAAAAGAAAAAAAACTACCAAAAACCAAAATTAGAAGGTCAGAAAACCAAAACCCACTGCCTTGGCCCTGACCTCCTGACACTTGGCTGTCCCTCAAGCACCTCAAATTCAACTTGTCCCACACTGAACTCACCCTCTCCTTCCACGTTGTCTCTCCTCCTGTTCCCTAATTCAGTTAGGAATACTGTCATCCACCTGCTTGCCAAAGCCAGAAACCCTCAGGTCATCCTTGCTGCTTTGATAACCCTCACACTGTAAAGAATGAATACTTTATTATCCCTTTTTCTTCATCTACTGGTTTGGAAATTATAAACTGTTTTCATTGTTCAGCAGTTATCCCAGAAATTACTGTATGCATATTTAATTTATCAAAACTAACGTTAATGAATATCTTTATCTTATCCTTAGGTGATATGAGGATCATTTAAAATGCATTATCCCCCTCCTGGATTATATTATTGTTAATGTTGTATATTTTAATTTTCTAACCCTACTGGGACATTATTACTACTGTTTTACATAATTAGTGTTCGTTAGATTTACCCATATATTTGCCACCTTCTTTGTTCTTCTTTCCTTCTGGTATCTCAGATCTTCCCTCAGGATCACTTTCCTTCTCTCTGAAGCACGTCTTTTAAAATTTCCCATTGTGAGCATCTGCTAGAGATGAACTCTCTTAAATTTTGTCTGGACAAATGTCTTTATTTTGCCTTCATTCTTGAAAAATATTTTTGTTTAGTATAAGTTCCAGATTGGCAGATATTTTATGTCAGCTCTTTAAAAATACTATTGCATGGATAAAGAAGATATAATACACATACACACACACACAAAATGCAATACTAAAAAAAAAATGATAAAATCTTACCAGTTGCAGTAACATGGATGGGCCTCATCTAGGATTTTGTTCATTCACAGAATATAAAAAACAGACAGACACAAATACAAAATAAACAAACAAACCAGAACAAACCAAACCAAACCAAAATAAACATATAGATTCAGATAACAGAGGTTACCAGGGGACAAGGAGTTGCAGAGTGGTCGCTGAGGGGTGGGGAATGGTGGGGAAGAGGGTAAAATGGGTAAAGGAAATCAACTGCATGGTAACAGACAGAAACTAGATTTTTTGGTGGTGAGCATGCTATAAGGTATACAGAAATAGAATTATAATGCTGTACACATGAAACATATAATGTAATAAACCAGTGTTAACTCAATAAAAAAATTTTAGAAAAATAGATACGTAAAATAAAGATGCTATTTCATTAGCACCTGGTTTCCACTGCTGCAATTAGGAAGTGAATTTACTAATCCAACTGCTGCTGCTTTGAAAATAATCCACGCTTTTCCTCTGGTGCTGCTAATATTATTTGCCTATTATTTACTGCAGTTTCTATAATGTGTCTTAGGTGGATTTCTTTTTATTTACTTGGGATTGTTGATCTTATTTATTAATTTATTATTGAAGTATAGTCAGTTTACAACACTGTGTCAATTTCTGGTGTACAGCACAATGCTTGTCATATATGAATATACACATACTTGTTTTCATATTCTTTTTCACCATAAGCTACCACAAGATATTGAATATAGTCCCCCACGCTATACAGTATAAACTTGTTTATCTATTTTATATAGACCAGTCAGTATCTGCAAATCTCCAACTCCCAGCTTATCCCTTCCCACCCACCCTCTTCCCCGCTGGTAACCGTAAGTGTTAGCTTATTTAATTCATTCTAAAATACTTTCAGTAATCACATCTTCAAATATTGCTTCTGCCCCATTCTTTCTCATCTTTCCTTATGAAACACCAACTAAATGAATGACAAGTCCTCTTACTCTATCCACCACACATCTTAATTTCTCTTCCGTATTTTCCATCTTTCTATCTCTCTTCAAAGCATTCTGTATAATATCTTCTGATATATCCTCTAGTTCATTAATTCTCTCTTTGAGCTTTGCTCAA
Source organism: Camelus bactrianus (assembly GCF_048773025.1). Classification (NCBI taxonomy): domain Eukaryota; kingdom Metazoa; phylum Chordata; class Mammalia; order Artiodactyla; family Camelidae; genus Camelus; species Camelus bactrianus. The sequence goes on from NC_133541.1 coordinate 97,868,249, forward strand.
TCTTCTGTCAAATCCTTCAACTGAGTCTTTATTGGATGACTTATTCACCATTTCTAGAAGTTCTATTTGGCTCTTTTTCAAATACTTTGTTTTTGTTTTTTTTAATAATTTTCAATTCTCTGCAGACAGTTTAGGCTTGTATTCTATCTCTTTTAACATTGTAAGCATAGTTGTATTAGCCACGGGAGGCTGTTATGTGGCAGTAATAAGTGACTCCAAAATCACATGGCTTACAACTACAAATATTTGTTTTTGCTTTCTGTGGTTACTGTGGGTCAGGTGCAGAACTGACCCACATCTTTTCTGCTGTGGGACCAAATCTGACAGATAAGCCATTATCTGAAATATTGATGCTTTTTATGGAAGAAGAGAAACAGAGTATGGCCAAGCACATGCTGACCTTTAAATCTTCTACTAGAAAGCGACATATGTCACTTCTCACTTTTCAAGTACAATCCTCTTGTAAGAAAGTGCACCAAATTTCATGAATAATAAAAAAAAAATCTATTACAAGCCACCTTTTTTATCTTTAAATATTCAGTTCTCACCCTCTGTCACATACAAATATACTTACCCCCTTGCCAAGGGAGAAAACAGTAAAGTTCTATAAAGTCACTGCTTTGAGCTCAAAGTCCAAGATCCCTGAGTGATACATGTTCATCTCTACATCAGGTCTAAATGAGATTCATTTTACCCTAGATACCTATGAACACTTCTGTTTGACCCCACCCAAATATATACACAATAGTGGAACAGGGTCAGGATAACTGCAATAAATACTTCCATTTGGAAAGAAGAAAGATGGAAGACACAATCCTAAAATCCCCCTGGGCAGATGATTACAAGGGATTCCTACTCTGGGGAAGGGGAATATTTCTTGAATAGGTCCTGATTTCACTCCCCAGCAGTGACTCCCTAATCCATTGTTCAACGTGGCCCTGCCCTTTGGCACAACATTCCTTTTCAGTTATTCTTGGTCACTGTAAAGAGGGCACTAAAAAATATTCCCTTGAGAACTTAGCAGCTTTCTCTGTGTGTTTCCTTCCCATAGAATGTTGGTGCCAACAGTTTTGTAGTAGAGAATAACCTTTGTTTTGTTGGAGGTTTACAGGGACACCATGACCTAGCGAACAGGGATGGCTGCAAAAACAAAGAATGCCTGCAGCAAGAAGATTACAACAATCAACCATACCCCCTCCCTTATTTTTTGTATAAAAGGAGCCTATATTCTGACTAGAGCAGGATGGTTCTCCAAGGCATTAGTCTGCCACCCTCTTGGCCTGCCGGCTTTCCAAATAAAGTGGTCTGCCCGCTTTCCAAATAAAGACACTATTCCTTGCCCCAACACCTCGTCTCCTAATTTATTGGCTTGCCCTGTGGCGAGCAGAACTGAGTTGGGACTCGGCAACAGTCATAGCAGACTTTTAATCTAGGCTGGTAATATTTTTGACATACAGTTATTTCTCAAAAATATGCATGACTTACTCATTTATTTTATTTTAATCAGCTCCCTATACTAATAGCCACACCCAAAATTCTTTTTAAGACAATCCTCCCTCATTCAGATACTTTAGCCTATCAAGCTTCTGCTGGGATAGACACAGGTCTAGTCTCTTTTCCTTGATAATTCTGTCAAACTAAAAAGGACTTAATAAATTATCACTTTAATCCACTCATAGGTTTTTAACAATAAGTGTCTGTTCACATCCTTGATGTGATCCTTGCTTTAAAGGCTAAGCATTTTTAACCAGATTTTATCATCCAAAGGCTTTAGTTTATCTTTTACTAGATGGAGATGAGAATCACTTATCTCTTCCAAACCTGCAAGTTCTGAATTTCTGTGCTCTCTTAATTTCCTTTAAAATTAAGGAATTAAATTCTTTTTCTACTTGCAAATCAGCTAGTTCTTTTTTGAGCCCATCTCTTTCTTGTCATATCTTATCTATCAAATGCAACCAATAGTAACTAACTCTCACAACATTCTATTTTTCCCAAAAATCTTCCCACAAAGAAATCTATAGGCCCAATGACTTCACTATCAGTGTCTACAAATATTGAAGGGAGAAATAAGTTTAATAAAATCCAAATTCTTTTAAAGACTAAAAAAGAGAGTACTTTTCAAATTTATTTTATGAGATTAGCATAATTCTGAAACCAAAATTCACTAAGGACAGTAAGAAAAAGGAGAACTTACAGGTAAGCTCACTTTAGAACAAAATGCAAACTTCCTAAACAAAATATTAGCACATAGAAACTGCAATGTGTAAAGAGGCTAACACATCATGATTAATTTGTGTTTATCTAAACAGTACAAATTCAATTTAGCAACAGACTATTAATCTTATTAAACATAATAACAGAATAGAGGAAAAAAATGATTATCCTAATAATAACAGAAAATGTATTTGATAAAAGTTAATATCTATTCAAGATTTTTTTAAAATAAATCTTAGTAAACTGAGAAAAGAATTTTCTTATCCTGAAAGAGACATTTACAAAAAACTTACAATAAACAATAGACTTAATGGTGAAATATTTACAGCTTTGCCTTTAAATGATGCCTGTTGAAACCACTTTTTATTCAACATTGTACTGGAGGGTCTAGCCAGACCAGTAAGGCAAGGATATGTAACTTTAAAATAAGGACGAGAAAGAGAAAAATAAAACTATCATTATTTGCAGATGATGAAGGCAAGAGAGAGAAACCACATGGCACAGGATTGTTAGTTTTTATGGGCTCAGTAATTTCATAGGGTAACGAGTAGGAGGATTATTCCAACTATGTCAGCTAAGGGGTGAGGATTTCCAGGAACTGGGCCCCCGCCCACTTTTTGACCTTTTGCAGTCAGCCTAGGAACTGTCATGGCACTTATGGGTGTGCCATGAGGCTCAAGGTCTACTGGGAGTCGAATCTTCCACCATCTTGGTTCTAACCAGTTTGTCCTGTCCTCAATTGTGCTGTCATTCCTTCAGTGGTTGTGCCCTCCCCCTTCCCTCCCCTCAATAGGATCATAAATGTGGAAAAATTAAGACTATCTAAAGATAAATTATTAAGACATTTTAGCAAGACGGCTAACTACAAAATGAATTTGCAGAATCAACTGTATTGCTATACATCAGTAACAATTTTAAAAATGAAAACAATTTTAAATATCAGCTATGCTAGCATAACATATATGAAGTATCTACAAATAAATCTTTAAAGATGCCAATCGCTATATGGAAATTGTAAACTTTATTGAGAGAATTTATAGACCTGAAGACACAGATATACCATATTTATGGAATTTGGAAGACACAACCCTGGAGACATTTCAACTCTCAAAATGAAGTACAGAGTCAACACAATTCCAGTAGAAGTCACTAGCAGTTTATTTATAGGATTTAAAAAGCTGATGCTACAATTTACAAGGAAACACAAAGGATCATAATTAGCCATGATACTTTTGAAAAGTAAAACAAGGTAGGAGGATTTATTCTAAGACTAATAAAATATAGTAATTAATATAATGTGATATTGACACGAGTGATCAAACAGACAAACAGAACAAAATAACCAGAAATAGACTTATACCTATTTAGACCTTTGATAAATGACAGAGATGACATTGTGAAGTCCTGGGGAAAAGATGTCTTTTCAATAAATGGTTCTGGAACAATCAAATACCTATGAGAACAAAATTAAATTGTACTACTTTACACCACCAAAATATCAATTCCAAGTAGATTATAAACCTAAATGTGAAAGTCAAAACTGAAAAGCTTTTAAAAGACTATATAGGAGAATATCTTCATGACCTTAGGATAGGGAAGAATTTCTTAAATAAGATGCAAAAAACACTGAAGATTGATCAATTTAACTTCATTAATCTTTGTTGAAATTAGGGGTGAGAGAGAAGATAATAAAGTGCATCAGAAAATGATAGCAAAGTAAAAGGTTAGGGGGGTACACCCAAATGGACTGAAATTCCACAAAGTTGAAAAAGAAGTTGTCTGAAATGGCAATAGGGAGGTATAAATAAATACAAAGATGGATAAATCAATAATTCTGATTCTTATTATATGTGGTAGTTATGTTCTATAAAGTTGCGTTGAACACTCAATTAGTGAATACTAAGACACTGTTCCTATGGGGAAATACAGGGTTAGGATCCTGTAAGCCTCTAGTCACATTTTCATCAAGTGATCAACACATAACCTTGTTTTGAGTACTTCCATTTAAAGATACTTTATTTAATATGCTCATGGCAACAGCAGTATAAGTCATGTCTGAACAAAGTTAGTATCTAACACATGTATTTTCTCTATAAGGCCCATCACAGCATTCTTGCACTAAAAAACACCAGAATGCACTTCAGCACTACACTTGGGGAAACCATTTTAACAGTGAAATCATCATCAAAAAGCAGAAAAATATGAAAAATATAGCATTAAACAGACCACCAAAAGAATATCAGTTTTCAGTAGGAGAGATGAAACGAGAAGGGAGAACAACTGCCTTATTCAAACTTAACAGGGAACATGCTCCTCATGTGATCCAAACTTTTTACCGCTCTGCACATGTCTACAAATGACCCTGAGTATTGACTTAGGGGTTACAAATAAATTTTAGAGAATAGGTGAATTCATAAATATGGAATCCTTGACTGAGGATCAACTGAGTACATATATATGTATATTCTCCAAGAAGGACCAAGTGAAGCTCTGAATGAATCGGGCAAGAGGGTGCAGGAGGGGCACACTGGCTGGAGGGGCTTACATTTTAAGGAATACCCAAGGATAACAGAGATGAAAAGAATATTTGCACTTAACTGATTCCAACATTACAAATGAAACTAATAAAAAGTTCTTTGGAGGTTTTCATGCTTTGACATATTTGTCTGCCATAGATAGCATCATAGGACACAGATTAGGTCTGGATATGTGGACATATCCAACATGCTCAAACATCACTGTATCCCAGACTGTTAGTTCCTTAGGATAATTCCTAGAGATGAATGTGGGCTAAATTGTTGTGTATAATGTGTTGTTGTTTCTAATGGGGGGGGGAGGGTCAGGGGACCATCAATAGGAAACGTGTTAAATTATACTCTACCCATTAAATGGACTATTATTGTTAAAGGAATAGTATCTTTGAAATATGTCCTTATCTATGTTACCAATTCCCATCCCTACCTCTACCTTCCCCCTACAAACCTGATTACCCATCAACAAAGCAAGGTATGAGAAGGTGGGATCCTATAATAAGATAGGTATAAAAGTAGCTATTGTCAAAAAAATAAACAATAAAGGATTACTTTAGCTGCCATTCAACAATCAAGCTACCCACCAGCTCGCAGAGTTCCTCTTATAGAGTGAAGAAGATACTCTGTCCCCAATTAAAACTTCTCCCTAAAACTGGACTTGGAAAGGACTTGGATTGTTAGGAAGAAGACAGATATGAGATAAAGTTGAAGAGATAGACAGGAACGACATCGTATAAGACTTTGTAAGCAATAGTAACGAATTTGGATTTTCTCAAACAATAGCAATTAGATATTGATGAAAGTATTTATGTAAAGAAATGATATGACATATTTTTTTCAAAATTTACTCTGATACAGTGTGGAGAAAGGACTAGGAGGAAGTAAAAGAAAATGTAGAGAGACAAGTAACTACATTATTGCCTTAGTTTTGGTGAGAAATGATGATGACCTGCATAAATATAACAGTAATAAAGAGAAAAGGATATATTTCAGACACATTTTGGAGAAGCTAATCCTCTAAAGGGCTAAATTTGATTACATTATAATGGTAATATTGATTATTTTCCCCCCTACATTATTTCCCAAGTTTTTAAAAAATAATGTTCTTACATTTAAAAGAAAAAACATTTACTCTAAAATAATTAAATAAAATAATAAAAATTTAAAATAAATAAAATACTTCTAGACAGATTCATGCCTAATATTTGCACAGTCCAGGGCAAGAGCATAAATGAAAGCCCATACAATACCTCCAAAAATTTGAAAGTTATATAACAAACAACCTATTAAATAAAATGTTTAATCTACTTAACTTGACAAGATTAAAAAAAAAAAAGTGTAAAGCTATGATTTTTATATAACTAAAAGTTGACAAAATATCAAGACAATTGAATGTAAGTATTCTTGCACATGTCTGGATATAATGTTGATGAGTTGGCAATATATAAATTAATTATAAAATAAAGACATACATAATCCACAAATTATAATATATTCCATAAAATTTATTTTTCTTCCCTTAATTTCATCAAAATCACTAGTTATGTTGTTATAAGTAAGCTTTTCTCATCATCTATAGTATTTAAAATAAAATGTAATTTATTCAAAATGTATAAAATTTGAAGACACTGTCTTGAAAAAATATATACCGAACATGAAAAAATCAAAAAATTATTTTCATATTTGTTTTCAAATATCTTTTTTCTAAACTGCTCAAAATGATCTATAAAATTAAAAAGCAATATATAAATTAGCAAATACCAAATTTTAAGTAAAATTATTATAGTAAACTTGAAACTCTTATGTAATCTTTTAAAAAACAAATTAAATCCTATTACGTATTTTCACAAAAATAGAACTACTCACAATTCTAGCATTCAAGTTTCATCCACTGTCAATGTCAACAACTAGTATCACATATATTATGTCTTGACTTTCATACATAAAATTTAAGAGTAATATAAATTCTTTAATATTGCAAAATATTCCTCAGCTGCCATGGACCACTGTTACAAATATCACCCTAATTTGTGAGTAGAACCACAAATTGGAATACAAAGAGAAATAAGAAAATGGATGTTTAGCAGTACTAGAAAATGATAATTCATTATACAAGACTCTGCATTTATGCTAAATTAATTCATTTGTGTTTTCTCTCACCTAAGAACTTCTGTCACTCAAATCATCCCCATACTCCAAAGCGGAATCCATCACCAACATCAACAGCCCATAACTTTCATGACATTCAGACATAATCACCTTTTGTTTCGAGGGCATGGGGCAACTGATGGAGAGAAGTGTATCTTGGGCCCGAATGGTCTAAGTCTTTAGAGTAAATATTTGGATTGTAAGTGGTGCTCTGCTAGTGCTGAGTGCTGGTTCCAAAATGACACTTTTTTTTTTTTTTAACATTTGTGATTTGTGGGTTCTCTAAGAACAAGACCCAGGACAGGAACCCTCCTTGCCCAGGTCCTTCAGGTGGTACCTTAAAGTTAGTAAGTAAATGGGTCATCTAGAATTTAGTGAAATCTAAGGGAAAAAAACAATTCAAGCAGGTTAATCGTAATAGTTTTTCTTTTTTAAATGCATATAATGAGAGAGCTGTTAACAAAGACAGAGGTAAAGACAATTGCAGCAGGGTGAAAAAAAATAAAGCCTTTCTCTACTAAGCTTTTGGTTTAATCTATCAGTTATAACACAGATGACTGAGACTTTGAGTCTAGATACTACTAACATTTTTTAAGATGCTCCTCAGTCTTGATATTTAAAAGTATGGGCTCAAAGAATCACCTAATGCTTTAGTTTACACTTGCCAAAGCATAGAAGATTAAAGGTAATAAAATGTGTTTTATAACTAAAAATATATCATATAATATGAGAGAGAAAAGAATAAGGCTGCAAGGGCTCTGGAGAGATGGGAGAAATCAGGGGCTTAGTTCTTTCTTTGGATACCTTTATCAATTACATTGCCTACTGTCCAAGGCTGTCAGCCTATAAACTAACTTTTGCATTTAAACAGTGAATTTTAACTGAGACAAACAAAACCCAAATGCTCATTAAATTTTATCACCAGTAAAGACAACACAGGATTATATCAAACATCCCCTTAAAAATTAAACAACTCCATTTTCACCATTTCCCAATATCTCATACTTCTAAACTTTCTTTGGGAAGAGATGTAGGAAAAGAAACAACTCTGCTCTTAACCTGGATTATATACTTCTTCTACTAAGGCAAACTCTAAAAAACAACAACTGCCACTTACTGAATAACTATTGTGTGTTACCATTAACCTTCAAAATAATTGCCAGACAGGGGCAATATTCACCTTTCAGAAAAGAAATCAAAAGCACAGAGAGAAGCTCAAAATGACCGAGGTAGGTAAATGGAAGAATCTGTGTTCAGAGCCAGCTCTGTCCCACTCAAGCTGTCTCTCAAAATGTTCACCATCACAGACAGTATCCACCAACCCTATAACTAGCCACTGCTAGTTACTGACAGTATTCAGTAATACTTAGCTTCCATTCCTGTAGTACACATTCCCAACCTCCCCTGCCACCTACTCCACCCAGTCCTGACGGGGTTCTATAAAATACAGATACACAATTTCAATGTTGTTGACCATCCAGAAATTTTGAAGTTTTTATTGGCTAGTTTGGTGTATTGGTTGGGGAAACAGAATTGATTTGCATGGCTTAGTTCTAAAATTGGAGGGCTCAGTGAATCCTTGAGTTAGGAAATATTTCAGACTGTTACTAGTCTGTCTACTAGGCCATGCCAGAAATACCTTCAACCACACTTGATATTCCACAGCCTTGTTTCTCAAAGCCTTCCCATACTCTCACTATAAGTAAATATTTCCTACATTTAATTGAAATCTCACTTTTCCAGTCCTGAGTAACAGTGAGGAATAGCTCTTTCTTGTAATAATTTTTCAAATACAGAAGAGGGCTTTTCAGTCCCTACTTTTATTTAAGCAGCTTAGTTATTGTCAGTTTTAAAAGTGGTTGGTGAAAATCTTATATAATAATACACACTCTCCTAGAGAAATTGGGATTGATTTCAAATTTAAAAGCATTTTATTAGTCTCATAAATTATAGCAAAATTAGAAATAAAGTCCATTTCTTAACTGACAATAAATTCTATAAAAACAACCACTAATATTTAATGTTTACGAGTAATTTTCCAAGAACATTTAAATCAAATGTGTAATTTTGGCAAAGTTAATTTTTTTAAATGTACAAAACATATATATATATGTGTATATATATGTGTGTGTATATATATTACACACACACACACACACACATACACACACATATATGTGTGCCAGAAAATGCCACCGATTTTCAAGATGTACTCTTATTATCATCTCTACAAGATGACTGAATGTAACATTGGGAACACATCTTTTAAACAGCTCCATATACTATCACTACTGCTGAGATTTCTGACTCCTCCCTTCTGGGTTATCAGTGGCTTTCAGCTCCTAATGTATTCCTGAGCTTGATCCTCTACATGATGATCTGCTGGATAAATAAACCAAGAAAGGAGAGGGGGATGTTATGACAGGTGGCTAACATGTCATCTTTTGACAGAAAAATCAGCTTAGAAAAAAGATCATGGAAATGAAGAAAGAAAATATGTAGAAGACTAAAAGAACAGTAATAGAGCCAGAAATTTCCAACAGGTAAGAAACTGGGAAACAAACATCTAAAATGCTAAAGAAAAATCTTGCAAATGTCTTTTTCAAATATTCTTTTCATGTTAATCCAGTTTTAAAATATGTGAAGATGATTAAAAATTGAAACTATTGTACTTTCAGGCCTAATTATTCCAGATGTCTTCTTGCTTATATGACCAGGAGACCTTCTGAATATCTCTCTGTCTTCTCAGGGACACTGTTCCACTGATAGAATTGTCCAGGTTGTTAAGAACTTGCATTAATTTTCTGGGTTCTGTTTAATTGTTTAGGATCTCAAGAACATACTCAAGTCATTCATGCACTTCCATCAAGCAGACAAAGAGGAAGACTAAATACTAATTACTCACTGGAAGACTCAAAGTTCTTTCCAAGAACTGATGGCCAAAATACCTACCCATAACATGACTTAGCCTAGAAAAACTCTTCTTACAACCTTGACTTAATGGAGCTTTTCCTAAACCATCCAGCATCTAATAAAACCAGTGCAAAGAGCAACAACTCTGCATTTTTCTACTTCGAGTTCTGTCAAGCCCCTTCCCTAGTCTTGCTTCTAACATTCATAGCCTGTACTGTGGTCTTAATTATAGGCTTTTTTAGAAACCTCTCCCTTATTATCATCTTTAAGAAGCAGAGGGGAGCTCAGAATGTCACCAACATACTGATCGCCAGTCTCTCCCTCTCTGACATCTTAGTGTGTGTCATGTGTATTCCAATACTGTCATTTACACTGTGATGGACCACTGAATGTTTGGGGATATCAATGTGCAGACTCACTTCCTATGTACAGAGTGTCTCCATCTCTTGTGTCATATTCTCACTTGTGTTAATTGCTGTTGAAAGATATCAGCTGATTGTGAACCCCCAGGGCTGGAAACCCAGTGTAGCTTACACCTACTGCAGTATTACACTAATTTGGCTATTTTCCCTTCTGTTGTCTATTCCCTTCTTCCTGTCCTACCACCTCACCAATGAGCCCTTCTGAAACTTCTCTCTTCCCACGCACCCCTACACCCACTGGGTGGCCTGTGCAGAGAACTAGCCCTCCAGAATGAACCAGCCCCTCTTTACCACCTCCCTGTTTATGCTCCAGTATTTGTCCCTCTGACCTTCATCCCCATCTGCTACCTGAAGATTGCTATCTGCCTCTGCAGGAGAAACAGAAAGTAGACAAGAAGAGGGAAAGTGAGAGCCAGCTCAGGGAGAACAAGAGGACCAACATGATGTTGCTCTCCAGTGTGGTCACCTTTGTGGCCTGCTGGCTGCCTTGAATGTCTTCAGTGTCATCTCTGACTGGTATCATGAGGTCCCGATGAGCTGTCACCTCAGCCTGGTATTTGTAGTTTGCCACTTGGTTGCTGTTTTCTGCATGTATAAACCCTCTCTTCTAAGGCTTTCTCAACAAAAATTTTCAGAAGGACCTGGTGCTGTTTATTCACTACTGCTGGTGCTTTACACCTCAGGAAAAATATGAAAATATTGCCATCTCCAGCATGCACACAGATGAATCCAAGGGATCATTAAGATTAGCTCATACATCAACACGTATATAAAAATTGTTTATACTTACTGCTAAAGCCCTTCTTGAATGGGAGATGGCTGGGGACAAGGCAAGATGCAAAAGAATACAGAACCAACAAAAGAGCAACTTTACACTACTCAGTTTTGCTTTAGGCCAGCAAACCTGTCTGATATACTGACCCAACACAAACACACAAACATGCACACACACCACCCTTTTCTGTTAGAAGAATAACTCTAATAACTAAAACAAACTAGCTGCCATCATTTGTGGCAAAGAATGACAGTGAGAAAGCAAGAGAAGCAAGGGGCATTAATGGCAGGGGACCATAATTCCCAGATATTGTTATTCAATGGAAATCCACAAAAGCTATTATTAATGACATCCTCACTAAAAACAATGCTATACCTCCTTAGCATTGAAGCAATTCCACTTTCAGATATGGAAACTAACTTTCAACCATGTCAAAACCACTATTCAATTAAATAGCAAAGTCAGAAAGACCCCTATTATAACTTATTAACTAACAAACTGAGTTTGGAATGGAAGTTGAAGGAATGGTTTTAACCTAACATTTAAACTAAGTACTGTAATTATACTTAATTCCCATGCCTGGATCAGATCCTCTAGTTCATGAAAACAGTATATTTTCTTCACTAACAGTTCTAATAGTGCCACAAATTCTTTAGCACTCCAATAATACTAGAAATAACATCAACTAACTTATTAATGGCCAACGTAAATAGAACTTTCATTACAAAATGATATTTTATCTCTAATTCTTTATGTATATTAAGTAAGGGGTATTATGACTCAATCATTGGGTCTGGTGGACTTCATCAGTATCATTATTATAATTAGTTCTAGATCTTTTAAAACCTCTTGTGTATCTTATGAGTTAAATATTTTAAAAATATCCCTCATCACTACAGAGTCACTTACGTAGGAGAATCAGCTAGACTGTCTTAAAAAAGGATACTAAGCTATTGTTTAAATAGCCATTTGTTCAGTGACTTTTACTAAATCATGACTAGCTTTATCTCATTGGATAAATCTCCCATGTACTATTAAATGGGAGCTGCAGCTTATTTGTATGTTAAAAATGTACCTGTATTTTCTTTTCTTTTGAATAAAAGGTAATGTTTCTCTGAATACCTGTGATTTTTCTAATGTGTGTAGTTATTTTTCACATTAGCCTCCTATTTTCCCCTCCTGAAAAATTTTTTCCCTCTCTCCCACCTCTCTCTGTCTGTCTCTTCCTCCTCTCTCCTGTCCATCTCTTCCTTCTCTACAGGACTTCAATTCTGTTATATAATTTGGGGGAAATGAACAGCAAAAGCACTGCAGGATGCCCAAATGAAATAAAATATAACTGTCTCACAGTATTAGCTGCAAATAAAAGCTCTTACCTAAAAACCAACCTCAAATGGTGTCAGTTTAGAATCCTAAAGGTACAGCTGCAGCCTCTGAGCACAGAAAGCAGTCAAATCACCCTAGAACCTTTTCTAGACCTTCTGACAGATTGTGGTTAATCCTATAATTAAGATCCAATGTGATATTTTTACTTATAGGGTAAACATATGTTGATTCTAGATTCAGACCAAGCCATTGAAAGTAAGAAAGGGCTTTCAACAAACTCTGATACCATCCTCTCCCTTCACCTACACACATAATCCCCGGCTCCTCTAACCCTGACACCCCACCCCAAGCATTCACAAGCAATCTCTAATCTATTACTAAATATTATAGTGTTCTTTCTGGCTCCAGAAGAACTAATTCCTTCTCCTATGAAACTGTTTTGTCTTTTCTTCTAAACTTTTCTTGAGCTTTAATTAAACAAAAGTCACTAGTGACATAACTATCAATAACAATCTCTCTTGTGTTTATTTTTACCTCAAAAAAAAATAGTGAATTAAATGTAGTTTTTAAAGCATGCCTTTACCTGTAAGGCTTACATTCTGATAGTTGGGAGAGCACAGGTCTAGAAATAACTACTTAAGATAGTATAATGAGAATATAAATCCAGCATTGTGGGTGCCCAGTGGAGGTAAAACTCATTTTTGAGAGGAAACAAAGATTTCAGGAAAGTCCACTTTATTTTCTATTTTTGCAGTATTTGTGGAAGGTGCACACCAACTAGTCTACCAGTGAGCCACTTGGTGAATGAAATAAGGTCTCATTTTCTCATTTACCTCTCTCCCAGTTGCCAGACAGGCCTATATTCTCCCTACTAGGAATCTGTCTGAGATTGGAACTTGATGTTTGTCAGAGAGCGATGGAAACACAGTTCCCTCTAGCCAGTGCTCCAAACGTATGTTCTTCTGTTCCCTGACTTCAAATCATTTTGGATTAAGAGTAGTATCTCTTATCTTTAAAAGTTTCCAGAAAAGATGACTATTAGTGGGAATCATGCGTCTGCCTATTGAAACAGAGCTGAATAAGAAATCACTAACACATCCTGCAATGAGTCCCCTAAGTTTTCTCTCTGACCATTTCTAAAGATCCCCCAGACAATTTCTAACAGAGAATCAATAACATAAATGATCCACTGAGGGTAGGGGACCCTGAAGGAAGACCAACTTTAAGGCAGATGATCAGGAGTTTGGTAAAGGGCATGTTGATTTTAAGACCCTATAAAATATCTACATGGAAATGTATCTGCAATTGAGCATACAAGTCTAGAAATCTGAAAAGTTGTCTGAGCTGAGAAAGATAAGAAGAAAACTATGAATCTTTTATAAAAGTACAGGTCATTTTAATTATGAAGGGACCGTGCAGCATTTTAATATGGTGATGTAAGTACATATTTTTCCTTATATACTAAGCAGCTTAATGGCAAGGAGTATGGATTATTTGTTTTGTGTACCTCACAGCACTTATCTTGCTCATGGTAGGCATCCAATTGTTATTAATTGAAATGAATTAAATTGACTAAAGGATTTATTTTGTAAGCCAGACTGTTTTGTGAGACAAGGACTGTGAATTATCAGAGTTGGGAGTTAAGTAATTAAAGATTAATGGTACTCAGGGAGGACATGACATACAGTAAGAACCAGAATGCGGTTTCTTGAAAGTAATCAGCTGTCAGTCTGGCAAATCAGTCAGGTCTGTGCAGGCTTGCCCATAAGTAGGGCACAATTTAAAATGCTAGTGCAAAACATGCTGAGAGGAGAGGATCATAACTTTAGAACGTGACTACAGACTTTATTACAGTAGGCAAAAACTTGTAGTCATTTTCACTGTATCACCATTGTGTGTTCACCCAAAACAAACAATTGATACACACCATTATAAAATAAGGTGATTTAATGTAGATACACTGTTTTTCAAAGAATTTCTTCCATAAGAAATTTCATAAACCCATATACTTTAATTTGCAAAACTAGATTCCTGCAAATTCTTCAGTGCCATAAATAATGAGAAACAATTAAATTTTCCCCACTTAGTCCAAATGGCTGATTGATAACTCAATAAGCATTTCATTTCATACAAATTGTACTGCAGTGGTTATTTCAGAATGGAAACAAAAGTATCAGTCAAGGCATTAGATTTAACAAAAAGTGATAAAACAAGAGCTGATATTGTACAGAACACAATAAACTCCCCTCACTAAGAAAAAAAAATGGGCAGGTCCTTGGAGTGGAAGGAAATGTCCTACTAACTTCCAACTAACTAAGTTGACAAAGTTCTTCAAGCAAACAACTTTTAGAAATGAAAGGCTAGTATTCCAAGGCAATCAGCCTCCAGGAGAGAGGGCCTCATTATGACTCCATGGGAAGAAAAGCCAGGTTAAGGCAGGACAGAACTTTGACTTTTTCAGTGAGTCAAATTCTTCTTCTCTCACTAAGGAACCATAAAACCTAAAAGCAAAAGTCGTTGCATTAGGGATTTGGAGGAAATCTTCCTCATCCTGGAATCCTAGAAGATGTCTTGTGCTTCTTTACAGCAGCAGGACTCCAAGACACTGTCACCAGACAGTTGTCTCCTGAAGATTCAAGTGTTACACCTTTATATTTCCAGCAAAGTTTCTCAATTTCAAAACAAAGACAAATATTTCAATGTGTGTGTGTGTGTGTGTGTGTGCACGTGCCTCACCTAGAAAAATGTCTAAAAGGAAATATTCCAAAGTGTTAACAGTGTTTATCCCCAGGCGATAGGACTTTGGGGTGACCTATTTTACTAATTTCTTCCTTGTTCCATCTTACCTTCTAGGCTCCCTTCCCCTCCCTTTCTTTTGGTCTATTTGCTTATCTGCATTTTCTAAAAGTCTACTAGGAACATGCATTATTTGTATAATTTTTTCAAGTGATGAGAAAAGGTAAAAGCTTTAAAAAACAACAATTCAAAGTGTCAGTCTATGAGGCAGATGTGGTATAAGTCAGGAGACATGGGTCTACCCTGAAGTTTGGTCAAATTGCTTATCCTTCCTAAGCTTCAGTTTCCTCATCTTTAAAATGCATCACTAACTGAATAAATATTTAACAAGCATCTACTACGTGATTAAATACAATAGTTAGCAAGACTGACATAATGCCCTACTCTTCTGGAATTTACAGTCTATCAAAGATAATGCTTTTTGAAAAAGGTAAATTGTGACAAGCGAAATACAGAGAAATGCAGAGAAAATTCAAATTATGAGGACACCCAGCAGAAGGAACTAACCTTATCTGGGAGAATGGAGACAGGAAGTAGATAAGGGAATCTTCCTTCAAGAAACAACTTTAAAACTAAGATCCAAAGGATGATAGGATTTAGCCAGACAGAGATGAGGCTGGTTATGCTCTTAACTGCTGTGTATCCAAAGGGCCATCTTGTCTTTCTACTCATTAACTCAATCCTAAAAACATTCTTTTTTTAGTCTTTTTTTTTTTTTTTTTTGGTGGGGGAGATAATTAGGTTTATTTACTGATTTATTTATTTTTAGAGGAGATGCTGGGATTAAACTCAGGACCATGGGCATGCTAAGCATGTGCTCTATCACTTGAGCTATATCCTTTCCCAGCAAAAAAAAACATTCTTGAAGGTAAATAATATTACTCCAGTCTACAAGTGAGGAAACAGTCAGTTAAACAGTTGTGTAGTCACACAGTAGTAAACCCTGATGTGTCTAGCTTCAGATCTGATCATCTTTCATTCATCATTCAACTATCAAATTCTCTGCCAGTTCTCTGCTAGACATTGGAGATAAAGAAAAGAAAAAGACTGGGTCCCTGCTCTTGAGGAATGCACTGTTTCATGTGGGGTGGGGCAGGGTTGGGGGGGGACTCTAAGTAATCCAGACAATTACTACCTGGTTAAGCATTTAGAAAGAGGCAGAGTGGGACTGTGCCTTTTCATTAGAATCTAATTCCCTAGCTCTCCCAGGAAACCAAGAGGATACATGGTCACTGGCAGACTATACAAACTGGAAAATTTGCAAAGATGTAGCTGAAGCCTGGCATCCCTGACTGGCACTGACCAACAGCTCTGTCTTCTACAACACTGGGTCCTGCTAGTCTGTTCAGATGAAAATCTTTCAGGAGAATGGGTATCCAAATGCTTCCTATTCATCTTACTACACAGAGCAAGCATGTTCTCAGCACCTCAAGCGGATGAAGAACTTCAGCAGTAGCACTGTGAGCTCCTAGAGAGAGATAGATTGTACTAAATCACGTAATAAATTATTAGCTTGTGCTAAAGCATGCCTGCTGTGGAACACTTTACGAAAGTTTTCAGATAAAGCCCCTCCTTACTCACATGCCTTTGAAAAAACACCCTCTCTCTATGATTTCAGGGAATTGAGAAAGAAAGTACAAAACAAGGATTTCAGAATTGCTTCTGGAAGAGCTTCAGCCAGGAGCTCTCAAAAACAGATGTTAAATCTAATTTTGGAGCCCAATAAAAATGCTGGGCATCTAGCTTGGTAGAGTGAGTCTGAAATATGGCTCCTAAGTTAATGATTTAGTGGGACCTAGATCTACATTACTGTGTGGAGGGACCTCAATTCCTCCACAGAGCACCTCATAGGAAACAGCTCACAGATCTCAAACGTTTTCTCATCCTTCTGAGAGGCCACAAGGAATATCTGCTTGCTTATACATTCCAACCTACAATAAAATTGTCTCTGGTATTGGTGGGACGTGGATTGTCAAATAATGTTCCTGGAAGCCAGGAGTCCTAGGGTGTGGGAGCCCATGATTGGGTTAACAAATTGTAACAGATCCCAGCCGCTTATTTCCTTAAAGAAGATGTGCTTAGTAACTGCCTTGAGGTTTTAGCAATGGCCCAGGCCCCCTGGCTATAAACGCTGGGCTGGGTGTGCCTGCTGTTAGTCTTCTATCCCCAAAACAGCCTTGGGCTGGAATGGTAAACAACTTACAAAAAACTGCAGACTCAGAGGTGAGAAGGTTGGTTAGCCAATGACGGGTAAGATCCCCTAAGGGGACAACCTAAGACTGGCACAGCCACCTGAGTCCAAGTTGTTAAGCAGCTGATTCTCCTACATTCCGCCCTGATAAGCTGAAAGGCTCAACACAAACATGATTCACCAAAAAGGGTCTTCTGACCTTGAGCCAAACACCAACAATAAACAAAGCCTTTGTACTAACTGTGATCCCACCCTGTCCTTCCCTAAATTCCTGCATTCCTCTTTTGACTGTACTCAATAAATATGAGAGATTTGAGAGGCTCGTGGAGTTGGCTCCTGACTCCCTCTCGCTCTCTTGACTTTTCCACAGAGTCTTGAGTAATTCATTCCATCTCGGTGGGACTTCTGCTGGCCAGAACCCACAACTGGTGATGAACCCACACTAGGGTTCTCATCCCAAGTCTTCCAAGGACTTATTTTGCAGCCCTAAGCATGTCACTAAACCCCCTTTTGTGCCTCAGTTCTAACATCTACGGATAGGGATTTCTGCTGCCTTCCTTTCTGGAAGAGATGTAGAGATGACACTGGACTAGCCTTCCCTACTCACCCCATGCTCCAGTAGTATCTGATGACATTCCTAGGAGAGGAGAGATGGATAGGAAAGTGGTAACACATTATCAAAGCATAGTATAAAATGTTCAGGTTCTGAGTCATCCCACCCTGGGTTTAATTCCTCACCCTACCACTTATGAGCTATGTGAAATGAGGCAAGCTTCTTTAACATCTCTGACCCTAGAGCTCTATATGCAAGAGAGAGAATAATTCCTGCCTTGCAGGACTGTTATGAGGATTGAAGATAATGTATACATGGTGCCTGTAACAAGTTAGGGACTGAAAAAAATAGTAGCAATATTAAAATTTCTGACACCTAGATAAGCCCTGAGGAGGCTGCTCTTCTATAAATTTATATGGGTCAGACTCAGCCCACAGATCAGAGAGTTGGGCTAAAAATCTATGGAGGAATCTAACTCCCCAAAGATGATGGGAAAAAAAGCAGGCCATTTCAAGACACTTCCAGCATCCTTCCTGAACACTGATCATGTAGAAAAAGACTTTCTACCTTCACTCAGTCATGGCCTTGGTATCACTCTCACAGGAAATCTATTGTCACCCCAAGGGCCTGGCTTCACAACCCAACTACAGAGACTACAGAATACTGGGAAGGGGGATGCAGATTGATGGAAGAAGGGCTTGCAATTTTAAACATGTAGTTTGGGAAGGTTTCACCGAGGTGACACTTGAGAAAAGACTTGGAGGAAGTAAGGAAGTAAAATACGCAGACAGCTGAGGGAAGAGAGTCTGGGGAGAGGGTAGAACAAGCTGCCAGGGCCCTGAGGCAGCAATAAGCCAGGTGGATTCAAGGAAGAGCGGGAAGACTGAAGCAGAATGAGTAAGGGGAGAATAATAAGAGGATGAGGCCTGAGAAGTGCGGGGCCTTCACATATAGTCTCTGAAGTGATAGTCTTCTCTTAGGCCTCAATTCTCTCTTCTAAAAAGTAGGCAGAATAATAATACTCAAGGACAGCATACTTGAAAGGGCAAAATAAAAAGACAACACAGCTAACAACCTAATGACTGGAAATCAAAGACTTGGGTTCTAGTCCTACATCTAACCCTAACCAGCTATGTGGCATTGGGCAAGTCACTTCAATTCTCTAAGTCTGTTTTCTTATCTGTAAAATGCAAAGATCTGGCCTAATAGAGACTTTTTTTAATCTGAAAAATTATGCATAAAATATTCTTCAACAAACAGCTGGAACAATTGGATATTCATATGCAAAAAAAAGGAGAACTGTGATTCATACCACATTTCATATAAAAACTCAAATGGAGCATAGCCCTAAATGTAAAATTTAAGTTATAAAACTTATAGAAGAAAATGTAGGGAAAATTTTTGTGAATTTGGGTTAGACAAAGATTTCTTAAACACAACACCAAAAATATGCTCCTTTAAAGAACAAATTGATAAACTGGACTTCATCAAAATTTAAAACTTCTGCACTTCAAAGGCACTGATAAGAGAATGAAAAGGCAGGCCAAACTGGGAGAAAATATTTGGAAAGCACGTAAGACTTTCTGCCCAAAATATATAAAGAACTCTCAAAATCCAATAACAAGAAAACAACCCAATTTTTTAAGTGGGCAACAAAACTAAAGAGACATTTCACCAAAGAAGATCTATAGAGGGCAAATAAGCACATGAAAACATGCTCATGCTCATCAGTTATCAGGGAAATCTAATGAAAACCACATGATATTGCCTACTGCACATCTGTTAGAATGGCTAAAATTTAAAAGACTGACACATACCAAGAGTTGGCAAGGATGTAGAGGAACTGAAATCTCATAAGCTGTCGGTGGGAAATAAAATGGAACAACCACGTAAAAATTAAATAGACAACTACATTTGATCCAGCCATTTCACTCCCAGGTGTTCATCCAGAAATAAAAGGATGTGTTCATGCAAAGATACATACATGAATGTTCATAGCAGCTTTATGCGTAATAGCCAAAACCCAAAAACAATCCAATGTCCATCAACAGGTGAATGAACAAACACACATGGTATATCTATATAATGGCTACTACTTGGCAATAAAGAAGAATGAACAATTGATACAGATTACAATAAGGATGAATCTCAAAACAATTACAGTGAGTGAAAGAAGTTACACCCCCACCAAAAAAAACACAGTACCTATTGTATGCCATTTATATAAAATTCTACAGAATACAAACTAAACTATTGTGACAGAGAAAATCAGTGGTTGTTTGAAGACAGATGGTAAAGGGGAGGTATTACATGGGAACACAAGAAAACTATGGGGGGTGATGGATTGTTAATTATCTTTGTTGTGGTAATGGCTTCACAGGGGTATTGCATGACAAAACTTCTCAAATTGCACACTTTAAATATGTGTAGTTCAAACAATAAATGCTAGAGAGGGTGTGGAGAAAAGGGAATCTTCCTACACTGTTGGTGGGAATATAGTTTGGTACAGCCATATGGAAAACAGTATGAAGACTCCTTTAAAAACTGAAAATAGACTTACCGTATGATCCAGCAATCCCATGCCGGGGCATATATCCAGAGGAATCTCTAATTTGATAAGAATGTACCCCAATGTTCATAGCAGCACTATATACAATAGCCAAGACATGGAAGTAATCTAAATGTCCATTGACAGATGACTGGATAAAGAAGATGTGGTATATATACAGTGGAATACTACTCAACCATAAAAAACAATAAAATAATGCCATTTGCACCAACATGGATGGACTTGGAGACTCTCATACTAAGTGAAGTAAGCCAGAAAGAGAAAGAAAAATACCATATGATATTACTTATATGTGGAATCTAAAAAAAAAAAAAAAAAAAGACACAAGTGAACTTATTTACAAAACAGAGACACAGACGTAGAAAACAAACTTATGGTTACCATGGGGAAAGGGGGTAGGGAGGGATACATTGGGAGTTCGGGATTTGTAGATACTAACTACTATACATAAAATAGATAAACAACAAGGTCCTACTGTACAGCACAGTGAACTATATTTAATATCTTGTAATGGCCTCTAAAGAAAAGGAATATATATGTGTGTGTATAACCAAATCACTATGCTGTACACTAGAAATTAACACATTATAATTTTTTAAAAGCTATACTTCAGTTAAAAAACAATCTATACTTCAATTTTTAAAAGACCCATTTAATAAACTTTGAAAAATTCAAAAATATGTGCAGTTTATTGTATGTTAATATACTTCAATAAAGCTGTACACATTTTAAAAAATAACACAATGTACTCACTCCAATGCAAGTCAGCAAACATTTATTAAGCATCTACTTTGTGGCACAAACTATGCCAGGCCCAGGAGAGGCAGAGACGAATATAACCAGGCTCTCAAGGCACTTACAAGCCTCCAGGAAGGAAGCTCTAAAGCAACTTCATAAACATATTGCACTGTCACCATCCTCTGTGGGAAGGGAGGAAACAAGGATAACCTTTGACAGTGAGAGGAACCAAAAGGTAAAGAGTGGATCAGAGTTAACTCTTCCCCCTCTACCTCCTTGAATCCTCAACCCCCAAACTGGAAACATTCTTCTATACTCTCTCATCTCAGAACTTCAGAATGTCAGTGCTGGAACCATTCATAGGAAGGACTGAAGCTCAGAGAGGGAAAGTGACTTGCTATCTACCATAAAGCTAGTCAGTGGCAGAACTAAATTGAGCAGGCTGGCTCCTGACTTCTGTTGGGAAATATTTTTGGAATAAATGCATTATAACAATATTTATTCTCTATCTGAGCTGACTTTAGTGAGTAATGACTGAGGAGTCTCAAATTCACACAGAAACTTCACATGAAATGGAGCTGGATGAGTTGATTTATTCCTCCATAGTCAGTCTTCAAAGAAATTCTGTGAACAACCAGGGTCAGAGCCACTGGAAATTCAGCCTCTATAGCTGACCATGGATTTAACTGTCAAAGCTTCCAGCTCAGTTTTATTTCTGCTCAGTCACCACTTACAGCCTTCTCAGAGGAAGGTTTCTGCAGAAAGGCCAAGGGACATGGGAAAACCTGTGCAGATAGCATAACAGCCACAGAGATGAACAAATTTTACAGATCTATCCATTTATCCTTTCTTCCTCATTCTCCCTCACCCCTCCCTCTGCAACATACCTCTACAACTCTTTCCCCCTAATCCCTAAGGCTGAATACAAGCTTCTTCTAAGTCCCAAGAAAGGACAGAAGAATAAGGAGAGAAATGCACAGGATGAATGTATGTGTCAGGACAGGCTTGTATATGCTATGGTAACAAACACCACCAAATCTCTCAGGTCAGGGCCTGAGACTGGGGGTGGGGAACTTCTGTTCCATATAATCATTCAGGGACCCAAGATATTGAGTTCCACAGCTGCAGTTATACCATCTGGAATACATGACCTTTTCAGTTACTAAAGCAAGGACAGGGAGAGATGAAGAGTCTCATACCAGCATTTAAATAACCTAGCCTAAAAGTGACATGCATATCACTTCCACTCATAGCCCATTGGCCAGAACTATTCATATGTCACTATCCAAAGGCAAGGGATGGGGAAATATAACCTTCCAGTGTTCCCTGAAGAAGAGAATCAAATATGGGTGGACACCAGAAGTCTCTAAAATGGATCTGGGGTTATTGGTATCTTGAATCAGATGGGTCAGCCTACAGACTTTACAAAGGATCTTGAAGGGCTTTACAATACCTTCTGATTATCATTCTTCATTTTCTAAATTAAAATGATTATCATTCTATCATTATCTGATTATCATTCAACCATTTTTCACTTTCTAAAATTCTGGGGATGACAAGTTTGTTAGTTAGCCCTTAAGCTTTGACTCTTCTCATGAATGTCTGTTTGCTCCAGGTGATCCCTACTTTGGTGCTCATAGAAGCACTTATTAATTTATAAAAAGCATTTCGTTATAACTTCTTCCCATTACAATGTAAAGGCTTCTTCCCATCCTAAGTTATATTTTTGGTTCTGAGTCTTACCTTCTTGGCCCAGCACACATCCCAAACACACACTCCTAAAAGTGGTCAAGAAGAAGATAACTGAAAATAAAATTCACTGGCCTTGAGTCTGGGTCAGAAAGTCTGGACAAGATGATCAGCCACAACATGCTTTTTAAAGATCTCATATTTTTAAATGCTTGATCTTCCCAAGGCAGCCCTTCCACTTTAGTTAAGACAATCATTTATTTTGTCCACAACATATGGTCACTGCAGTCTCTGGGCCTTTGCCCATGATGCTCTTCTTCTGGTCTGAAAATCAACCAGTTTTGATCCATAATTACCTTTAAAGTCTAGCCCAAGACTCAGCTCCCCAAAAGAGCCTCTTCTCAGCAGCCCTGACTCACATTGTGCCTCCAGTCCTTGGGCTCCTCCACACCTGTACACAAAGTCACCTATTCCTCCTGCCCAACCCTCCTCTAATTCTTCATTTAGTACTCTGCTTCCAGGCTGCCAGCCAGTCCCTAACAAAACTGAAGCACCTCACACACCATCTGGACTTTATATCTCTTGGCTCTCCCTGAGTATCCAGTATGGGGCCAGATCTACTTGCTGAGTAAAGAAAAAGACTACCTAGAGACTATCAGCTAGAGAAGATTCAAACTTTAGAAATTACCCAAATTCCTTAAATCCTAACATATAACAGAATTGAGAATCTCTTTGTCCTATTAATCTTGAGGAATTTAAAAATTAGTATATAAGAAGAAAAAAGAAAATATTTACTATTTATTTATCTTCTTATGAATTCACATTCAGCATCTGTTTTCTTACAAAGTTCCAAACAGAACCACTGTTTACAATTACAAACAGCTGCCTAATAATTCATCAAGTAGATACGAATATTTTACTAATCATTTCTATGGTTAAATGTTTAGATTGCTTTAAAGTTTTCCATATTATAAATGACACTGTGATGAAATGACACTGTGATAAAACTGTTTTGGGATTATTTCCTTAGGATAGATTCCTAAAAGTAGATCTGTCAGGTTAAAGGTTATGAACGTTTTTAGTATGCCTGATATATGTTATAAATCCACGACAAATTTTTAAATACTTTTTGGTTCTAGAATATTACAATTCTACTGTTACAAAATGGAGTTCTCCTATAGTAAACATTTTTTAAGGCAGACAGAATAGTAAATAGTCAAGAAAGCAGACTCTGGAATCAGATTGCCTGGGTTCAAATCCTAGTTCTATCACTTGTGAGCTACATGGACATAAGCAAGTTACTGAATCCTTCCAAGACAATATACATAAAGGGTCTGGCACATAGTAAGGGCTCAATAAATGTTAATCATTATTACTGCCTTTAGATTAACACAAAGAAGATGAATCTACAATTCGAAAAACCAAGAATTACTCTCAAATGATACAGTAAGAATAAACATAAAACAAATGAAAAAATAATACTTCTGTTCCTAGAACATAAGTTAGCAGGTTTATTTACTGTGAATACTGTTTACAGTACTCTGGTTATTAATTGCATATAAAAATAAATACCATTTTATTGAGTGCTGATTCTCTTTAAAAACTTTACATGCAATGTCTTATTTAATCCTTACAACAACCCTCTATGGTGGTAGTTTAAAAATAATAACAACAATAGCTAATACTTTCCAACTGCTGATTATGTGTCATGTGTAGTTCTAGGTAATAGTTTATTATTATAAAACCTATAAAGTAGGATTTTTCATCTTACTATTATTCTCATGTTACAGACAATATAATCAAAGTACACAGAGGTTAAATAACTTGTCCAAGGTTATAACTACCAAGGCAGATATTATGGTATCCATTTTACAGATAAGAAAACTGAGACTTACGAAAATTGCCTACAAAGGCAAGTAACTGGGACAGGCTGTGACCCAATATCTGTTAGACTCTCAATCCACATTCTTTTATTCTACCAGTCTGCCACCTTTATGTGAATTTTCTGTGCACAGAGAATGAATGCCCTGTATAGGTAGCAAATGTTCAAAAGGTTGGCTTCCCTCATTCTTGCCGTCTTTTGCCATAAGCCATGGTACACTGAGAATAGTCTCATTTCAACATGCGTCTCTGAGAAGAATATAATTGGAAAGGCAAGACTAACATGAAAGCCCATATACTGAAATGCATCCTTTGAAATAATTCTTCATCTCTCCCAAGGCATTATGTGTTGCAGTCCTTCAAGCATGCATACCTGAGAATTTCTAGGGCCTACTTTTCAGATTCTTGGGGATTCTTAAACAGATGCTTCTGGCAACTCTTCTTCAAAAGATTTTTCAAATGGATGCTACAAAGTGGTCTCCTATTTCCCTCGGCCTCAGAAAGCCCTCAAAATTCTCACCACTTGGGAGAAACAAAAGCTGCTTCAAACCTCCCAACACATCTGGAAAATATTCACATCTGCAAAGAAAATGAACTCACAGGAAGAAACCTAGATTGAAATCTTAACTCTTGAATGAACTGTTTCATCTAGGACAATTTATTTCCCTTCTTTGTGCCTCACTTTCCACTTCTGCAAGATGAAGAATTGGATTAGCTGGTTTTCCAGGTCCACTAGAGCTCTGATTCAAGAATGAAAATGAAAATGAGTTTGGAGTCTATAGTGGTGCAATTCCAGGGCAGACAACAGTTGTATGAAAGCTCAAAGCCTAGAACAGATTTGCAACCATTAACTGAAACCTGCCAGGGCTCATTTTACTTTAACAAGGGGAAGTGCCCTGGGATTCTGATTTAAGAATGCAAATCCTTTGAGAAATCATTTAATATAGACTTAAAGGATTTGATTGAGTGAGAAATGTAGGCAGTGGTAAAGGAATAAATTCTCTTCTTCACCTTTGCAGAATAAAGCAGCATCCAAATCCCTTTCCTATTTTTGACCCTGTGCTAAAAGACAGGAGTAAAGATAGGCTCCTGCTGCCACCTTGTGGCACACTGGACAGCTTAGTGTAAAATCCCCTCAAGAAATCACATCTTCCTCCTTCCTTAAAATTACACAGAGCTTGATAATTCACAAAACACTTTCAAGCCTATCACCTCAGTTCATTCTCCCAGCAACTATGTGGAGTGACAGGAAGGAGGTATAACTCCATTTTACCAGACAGACTGTATGATTTACCTATAGTCACAGTAATTGGCAGTCAGGACTTGAACTCATCTCCTGACTTTAAATGAGGAGATTCATTCACTACTATGTACGGGCTGGATGAAACAGGTTTAGGTATGATCTATGCCTAGGAATTTGAGAGAGGGAGGCCTAGGAAGAGGAAAATTCAATTTCTCCTGCAGACACAACTGGCCACAGATTACAATCAGGCTGCATGTCTACAGAAACACACATTCAAATAAGCCTGGATTCCTGCCTGCCTTCCTGGTTTGCACATTCTTGGTTAACATCCTAGCCTCTCCAGCTGTTCTCCCTCCCTCTGCTCCTCAAATCCAGCCAACCATCAGAGTTCAAGACTTATTTATAGCTAAACGCTGAATACTAAATGGATCTTAGGCAAGGTAGCCACAACATCCAGGAATCAGAAAGAACTAAGGGGCACATGGTTAGAGCTCATATTTGTGGTTCAGACAAAATCTTCTTACAAGTTTTGGTGGGAAGCCCAACTGTCTTGTCCCATAATGATGTCATGCTCACTGAAACGTGAGGAGCAATGCTGGGGTTATACAATTTATCAATTGGCACACAGGAATGGCCTAAAATTAATCCTAGTTTCCAGTTACTCCAAGGCAACCATACTTTCTTTGATGTGGAATTGTAAAGCCCAATGCCTAAACCTTCCACCACCATAGGCATTCCTGTGCTTTACTTTGGATAGTTTCTACTGTTATGTTTTCAAGTGTCTAATCTTTTCTTCTACTGTGTCTTATCTGCTGTTAATACCATGCAATGTACTTTTCTTCTCAAATGTTGCATTTTTTATCTCTAGGTTTGGGCCTGGGTCTTTTATATCTTCCATTTTCTCTCCCTGTTATGCTCATGTCTTCCTTTAGCTCTTGAATAATGAAGTATATTTATAACATACGTTTTAATATCTTTGCCTACTAATTCTATGAGCTCTCATTTCAGTATTCTGTTTCTATTAATTAAATTTTATGTTATAGCTGTATGATTATATTTCTTCGAATGTCCAGTAATTTTTCATTGGATCCCAGACATTATGTCATTTCCTTTCCTTTATAGATTGCAGTCCTGTAATGTCTATTGTCCAATGTCTGAAAACTGTTCTTTTCTGTACATCGTTGAATTTTTTAGTTGTTTAAGGTAAGGGGGTGAATTTTCTTCTTGATACTCATCACATTGATAAAAATAGAAGGCCTTGCAACCCCCAATAAACTAATGTATCTAGGCATTAAGCATCACAAAAAAAGAGGTAACTAGACATTATGTGCCTCCTGAAGATACAATGTCATCTATAAAGTAATTTCACAAAAAAAAAATAGTATATATCAAACCTGAATCTGATCAAGCCTCTAAATCCAACTACCAATTTACAGGAAATATATAAGGCAGAAGAACATATTAACCTGCACCAAAGGGATTAAATAACCAACAAAATAAAAATTGCAGTAAACATTAGAAGATAAACAACTAAATTTTTCAATAATTTAAATTACAAGAAATTTAAAACATGGAGGGAAAGCTATAGGTTAAAAGAGACTTAAAACATATATCTACCATTGCATGAAAAAGAATAAAGTACCTAGGAATAAACCCATGTAAGGATGCAAAAGACCTGTACTCTGAAAACTATAGGGTGCTGATGAAAGAAATTGAAGATGATACAAACAGAAAGATATACTGTGTCCTTGGACTGGAAAAATTAATATTATTAAAATGATCATACTACCCAAGGCAATCCACAGATTTAATGCAATCCTTCTCAAATGGCACTTTTCACAAGGCTACAACAAATAATCTTAAAATTTGTATGGAAGCACGAAAGACTCCAAATAGCCAAAATAACCTTGAGAAAGCAGAACAGAGCAGGAGGAATTGTATTCCATGAGTTCAGACTATACTACAAAGCTACAGTAATCAAAAAAGTATGGTACTGGCACAAAAACATACTCACAGATTAATGGGACAAGATAGAAAGCCCAGAAATAAAGCCATGCACCTAAGCTCAATTAATCTATGACAAAGGAGGCAAGAATATACAATGGATAAAAAACAGTCTCTTCAATAAGTGGTGCTGGGAAACTGGACAGCTGCATATAAAAGCTACATTCTTTAACACCATATATAGAAATAAACTCAAAATGGATTAAAGACCTAAATGTAAGACCGAATATTATAAAACTCCTAGAGGAAAATATAGACAGAACACTCTTTGACATAAATCACAGCAATGTCGTTTTGGATCCATCTTCTAGAGTAATGGAAATAAAAGCAAAAATAAATAAATGAGACCTAATTAAACTTAAAAGCTTTTGCACAACAAAGGAAACCATTAACAAAACAAAAAGACAACCTATGGAATAGAAGAAAATATTTGCAAATGATGAGACTGACAAGAGCTTAATTTTCAAAATATACAAACAGCTTATACAGCTCAATATAAAAAAAAAATTCAATCGGAAAATGGACAGAAGACCTAAACAGACTTTTCTCCAAAGAAGATACACAGATGGCCAATAGACACATGAAATGATGCTCAACATCACTAATTATTAGAGAAATGCAAATCAAAACTACAATGAGGTATCACCTAACACCAGTCTGAATGGCCATCATCAAAAAGTCTACAAATGATAAATGCTGGAGAGGATCTGGAGAAAAGGCAACCCTTCCACACTGTTGGTGGGAATGTAAATTGGTGCAGCCATTATGGAGAAGAGCATGGAAGTTTCTTTAAAAACTAAAAATAGAGTTACCACATGATTCAGTAATTCCACTCCTGAGTATATATCTGGAAAAGACAAAAACTCTAATTCAAAAAAATACATGCACTCCAATATTCATAGCAGCAGTATTTACAATAGCCAAACACGGAAACAACCCAAGTGCCCATCAGCAGATGATTGGTTTAAGAAGATATGTTATATACATTCAATGGAATATTACTCAGCCTTAAAAGAGAATGAAATAATGCCACTTGCAGCAATGTGGATGAACCTAGAGATTATACCTAGAGATTATCATGCTAAGTGAAGTAAGTCAGACAGAGAAAGACAAGTATCACATGGTATCACTTACATGTGAAATCTAAAAAAATGATACAAATGACCTTATTTACAAACAGAAATAGACTCACAGTCATAGAAAACAAACTTATGGTTACCAAAGGGGAAAAATTAGGAGTTTGGGATTAACAGATACACATTACTGTAAATAAAATAGATAAACAACAAGGATCTACTCTATAGCACAGGGAATTATATTCGATATCTGTAATAATTTATAATGGAAAAGAATCTGAAAAAGAATATACATACATATATATACATATCACATTGTTGTACCTGAAACTAACACAACACTGTAAATCAACTATACATCAATTAAAAAAAAAAGATGTATCTGTTGTAATGGTAGACCTTATCTGGATCCTGATTCAAGCAAACAAACTGTAAGAAATAATTATGACACTTACGAGACAACTGGAAATTTGAACTCAGACAGGATAACTGATGGTATTAAGGAATTACTATTAATTTTAGTTAATCTAAATTATTAAATTTAGATAATGATGTTATGATTATGTTTTTAAATGATTCATCTTTTTAATTTTTATTTTATTAAAAAAAATTTTTTAAGGACTCATCTTTCAGAGAAACATTCTGGTATACTTACAAATTAAATAATATAATGTTTAGTTTTTGCTTTAAATTAATATAAAGGGCAGGTGAGTGGGAGTATAGGTGAAATAATATTGATCATGATTAGGTAAATGAAGAAGCTGAGTCATACATACTTAAAATTTTCTGTTACAAAAGAATTAAAATTTTTAAGAGTCATAAAATTGAGATATGAGTTCTAAATCTGGCTTTGACATCATTCTGCTCTGTATCTATGGACGAATCACTCCTCTCTGGGCTTTAGTTTTCTCTATGAAATATGAAATAAAAAACCCATTCCAATATACTTTCCATTATATTCATTTATGAGCTATGTGACATGGGAAAGTTACTTAATATTTTTAAGCCTCAGTATCCTTATCTGTAAAAGATGATGAAACTAGTAGCTAGTTTTTAGGACTACTGTGAGAGTTAAATTGAATATTGTATGTTAAAGCTATCATTATAGTGCATGGCACAAAGTGAACACTCAATAAATATTGTTTATCATTATTATTACCTTCTCTTGCTGCATCTAAGAAATATTAACAGGTAGATTCTATACATTTTTTATGAAAGGACTCTACAGTTTATTACCCCCTTATCCCTTCCTTCTCCATATCTCCTTTCTTTAGGGCAAAGGCAGGAAAATCTGAAACTTCCCCTCTAAAATTTTTTGCAACAATGTGCCCAACAGTGCAAGCCAGGAGCGAAACAGCTCAGCTCTCCTTCTCAGTCAGAGTCACTGCTCTGGGCCTGGAAAAACAGAGGTGCCACTTTCATCATTCTCAGAATATAGTACGCAGCTGTTGTTCTGGTATGCCACACATCCTGAGGTTGCTCCCAAGGGCTAAAAACAGAGCTCAGGCCATTAGCCCAGTGCAGCCAAGATCATTCTTTTTCAAGGTGGCCCCATTTCAAACATAATGAGCACTTTGTATGTACCCCTTTTCTAACCAAGAGTTGTTCTTTCCTACCAGACTGTGAGCTCTTTGCGGTCAGGACTCTGTCTAGTTTATCTTTATAGCTTACGCTCCTAGTAAAGCACCTGGGACAGAGCAGGTACTCAATAAATATTTGCTGAATGAAGGAATTAACTGTTTATTCTTTTGTTTTATTTGATGTGGGGCAGGAATAGGAAAGGAACACTGGAAGGTATGCAAAGAATCAAACGTTGGAAGAATCTTTCTAACAATTTTTGTCAGGGAGTACAAACTTGTTCACAACTTCCATTCATTTCTTCTCCCTATTTCGCACTACACATCTTTTTTAACTTTCCTCCTCTGCCATAAACTATCAAATACACTCTGAATATTTTTCCTCCTAAGCTTATGTTCATACTATTCCCTCTACCTGTTGATCTCTCTCTCTCTCTCTCTGTCTTATCTTAATATATACATCCTTCAAGACTTGGCTCCAGTACCTTCCCTTCCAAAAAGCTTTTCTCAACCACTGTAGTTTAAAGAGGTATCTTCTTGATTTCCTGTGACACTTTAGATTTAGCATCAGGCACTCATAATATTATATCATATACTGTGGCTCGTTGTATAGGTTTCTTAACTTTTACAAGGTTGAGGGAAAGGGTCATCTCTGAATTTCTTAGACTTAGTGCTTTGTACACATCAGGCACCTGATGAGCATTTAGTGTACTTACAGGCTAAACTTTGCAAAATAAGTAATATAATCATTCAACCCAATTTAAAGTATAAAACAAGTGAGCCTTAAAGAGGGTGTTCTGTCTATAAGATCTTTTTCCTGAAAAAGTTAACACATTGTTTGGGAAGTTTTGGTACCCTATTATTACCTGTTCTCTTAGGCAATATCCTCTACTCCTAGAAACCAAGGGGGAAAGTGTCATGCAGCATATATTTTTAATCAAGTGAATTTAAAAAAGAAAAATCGACAACATTAAAAAATAATAATTTCACGTTTTCCTCAAGTTCCAGTATAAGACAGCCTGGTATCAAAAACTCAAGGTTGAGAATCACTAGGCAATTATATAAGCTTTGCCAAGCCCTTGGTTTTCCCAACTATCATCCCCAAACTACGTCTCAGCAAAGTTATAGAGCACAAAGGAAAGGAAAGCATTGAGAAGCTATAAAATACTAAATAACCTTAGGCTATTATGCTTCTCAAAGGCAAGGGCTAGAATAGAAATGAATCTCATTTCTTAAAATTAAGGGTGAGCTAAGGCTCCCTTGTTATTTGGATAGCTGCTTTATTTTCTCTTCTAGATGGTACACTCTACCACTGCCATCATATACTTACCATCTTGTAGCCCTTTCCTCTTTTTTCATTCCCTCTAAAGGTTAAGTACATAAACCACTTATACTCCCCACCACCCCATCCCCAGCAAACAAGTTCACTGTGGCCTTATCAGTGCCACTTATTAAAGTTATCATATTTTATTGCAGGAGCACACTTAACTAGTCCAACTTTTCCATTTTATACATGAGGAATCCAAAGTCTAGAAAGTGTATGTTATTTGTTCAAGGTCATCCAGCTAATGTCAAGATGCACAACAAAATCTCATTTTCTTAACTCCCTGTTCTCAACATTACATACAACAAATGTCTGAGCACGCTGATGGCCATTAATAAATATTTTCTTGAAATGAAATGAATTTAATTGCTTCTGCATTATTTGACAAAACTGCCTGGCCACCTTGTACAATGCGGAATGAAGAGGTGAAAGTGCTATTCTGAATACTGTGACTTAAAAGGCAATTTGGTACAGATTCTGGAGTAGGTTGCCTGAGTTCTAGTTTAGGCTCCACCACTACCCATCTGTATGATCTTGGGGAAATTGCTTTACATCTCTTAGCCTCACCTTCCTCATTTGCAAAATGAAGAAAATCACAGAAACTACCTCAAAGGGGTGTTAATTCATTCAATGATACTCACTGAATACCTGCTCTGTAGCAGGCACTCATATGCTGAAGATACAATGGACATGAAAAACAAGAATCTACCTTTAGGAGCTAATATTCTACCCAGATTAAAGGATATACTCTACATAAAACACCTAGCAGGTACCTAATAAATGTTCAACAAATGTTAGTTGTTGTTATTATTATTAAAAATGTACTATGTATCCACATTTAAAAAGTATATCAGCAAATAAATCTGACAAAGAGAGGGTGCCAAGCAAGATTTTAAGGCATAAAACAGCTCACACAGCAGTGTTTCACAAGGATAGCTACTATCACCATGGCAACATTTTTCTGAGTTCCTTGAGAGCACTTGCTTGATACTGTGGAAGGTTCAGGCATGGTCTATGAAAGTACCTTGTAAAGAGCATCATGTAGAGGGTGGAGAAAATCCTTTCTAGTTCATGTCCAAAAAAGGTAACTTTCCCTATAGAATCATTTCATAAACTTAATGTATAAAATCTTAAATTAAGAAACATAAATTAAGGGATAATTACTTGCATTATAGTGGGAGTTAAAGATTTCTTTTCAGTAGCCAGCCTTCCTATCATACTCAAAATACGATGTTACTATTCAAAATTTCACATGATTAAGAAGCATGTGAAGAGATACTTAACATCTTCAGTCATTAGGGAAATGCAAATCAAAACCACAATGAGGTACTACCCAAATATACCCGTAGGCTGGCTATAAGTTTAAAAATGGAAAATAACAAGGGTTGTTGAAGATGTGGAGAAATTGGAACCCTCGTACATTGCTGGGGAAATGTAAGATAGTTCAGTCTGTGCAGAAAACAGTCTGCTGGTTCCTCAAAAAGCTAAACATAGAATTACCATATGATGTTGCAATTCCACTCCTTGATACATACCCAAAAGAACTGAAAACAGGGACTTTAAAAATTGGATGTATGTGCATGTTCATAGCAATACCATTCACAATAGCCAAAAGGTAGAAACAACTCAAAGTCCATCAAAAGACAGACAGACAAACAAATTATGGTATATACATACAATGGAATATTATTCAGCCATAAAAAGGAACATATTACAGATAAATGCTACAACATGAATAGATTTCCAAAATACTACACTAAGCAAAAGAAGCCAGATACAAAAGGTCACATATTATATGATTATATTTATATGAAATATCCAGAATAGATAAATTCATAGACATGGAATGCAGACTGGTGGTTGCCATGAGTAATGGGGAGGGAAGAGTAGGGAGATACTGATAAGAAGTTTGATTTGGAGTGATGAAAATGTTTTGGAATTAGATAGATGTGTGCTTGTACAACATTGTGAATGTCCTAAATGCCAGTGAATTGTTCCCTTTAAAATGGTTAGTTTTATAACAAATATTCTAAAAAAGAAAAGTTAGTTTTATGAGACAGGAAATTCATCTCAGTGAGGTTTGTTTTAAAATGTTATCCATGTGGACTATAAACATACAAAAATGTGAGGAAAAACTTACAAGTGATTACTTAGCCTAGTTTCTTCCTGTTAAAGGATAATTCTTTTAGGTAAAATTATGACTGGCATATAAAAATAAAACAAACACATCTTAGCAGTTTTATTTAACTCATTAATTAAAGACATAACAAGAAGATATTAAAAACTGGTTCAAGAGGTAGCCAGAAACACTGAAATTAATTTGTTAATAGATGCAAAACTAGTTTCTTGCAGGGGAGGGGGGCAGGGTGATCAACTGTACCTCCACAAAATAAAATTTGTTTGCTTCTGCAAACAATTTGCATTACCCTGAGTTTTTTACAACTTTGTAAAGTTTAAAATAGTTCAAAGGCATTGAAAGGTACAGATTATTACAGAATCAGATAACTTGGAAGATATACTAGTCAATGCCTAGCACTCTGAAGGATACCAACTCATTTTGTTTTTCAAATTCACAATTTTTCCTGATGTTCTTCCAGCATTCAAGGTAATTCACTGACTTAGTAAATGGCTTCTCTTCTTTAGACTTGAGGTCCTTGTCTGTTTAAAAAAAGTTTTTAGGGAGGAGTTGGCTTCGATGACCTGAAGCTTGCCTTGATCTTTGACAGCCTGGTAAAAACCAGGGGCCAGATGCTGAGTCACAGATTCCTACAGTTAACAGAGCCCTTTAAGCCATCAGCACTCGTGATTACCTCACACAAATTACTTCTCTTCTGATGGGACATGTTATCCCTTGATGAGGGACACCATATTTCTAATGAATCATTCCAAAACAATTTGCCTTCTGCACTACTACTGGAAACAGGATTATACTGAATTCCCCCAACTTCTGTCATGACCAACAAGTATCATTTAATTTTTAAACAAGTGACTGAAACTAGACAGAGAAACAGTCTGGAGCTATGAAACAAAACAAAATAAAGTAGTTGGGCTACATGAGATGCTCAAAAAATACTGGCTGAGTTGAATGGCTTTTGAAACTTTTACACCATATGTATGGAGTTGTGACCAGCTGCACTTAGTTTACTGTACTGTAGTAATGCTGAACCACTTACTAAGCAATGACTTACTCAGGGAAACGAAGCATTACTATGGACTGCACTTAATGTACACTTAGCTTACTGTAAAATGTAGTATGACATTTCTGTTTCTTCCTCTTGATAGTTTTTCCAAAGCACTCTCAAGCTTCTTAGTTCTAGGCACACAGTAGGGTATCAATCAAAGCTTGTTGTCTAATCATATAATTTAT
Organism: Camelus bactrianus; assembly: GCF_048773025.1. Lineage (NCBI taxonomy): Eukaryota > Metazoa > Chordata > Mammalia > Artiodactyla > Camelidae > Camelus > Camelus bactrianus. The sequence goes on from NC_133541.1 coordinate 97,903,586, forward strand.
TACACAAAGTGGAAGTCTATATGTGTCACAGAAATTTTCAGCTTACTCATGATAACAAGAAGTTTCTCTATTTCTTGGACCTAAATTCTTTTTACTATATTTTAAGTGTATTGATCAATCCAGCATAATCAAAAGCACATCAACCAACAGATGTAAAACAGAAGTCTTAAGCTTCAAAGAAAAATGGGCTGTTCCACATACCTCTCCACAAAGATCTACAACCCTAGGTCCTCCACCAAAGCCAATGCTGATATGAATGTTGCATTTCTTAAATCAGTAAAATTGTAATCCTGATCCAAACAACTGTGAGCTATCTTCTGTCTTCTGGACTGAGAGGAAGGGCAGCTTGAATTTCCCTGAAATGCCAATACCAAAATTCTTTGCATTCCAGCTAAAAATGCTTTGTTCACCATGAGACTTTGGCTTCTGCCCTGCCTTTTATCTCCTCATTTTCATTTAGATTTGATGTATAGTTATTAGTGGTCAACTTGGGGTCACATATTTCTGGGTCTTCTGTCAGGAGGATGAGCACTCCCGCAAGCGTGGTTCACTGAAGGCTGCGGCTGCACTAAACAGAGTGGAATAGGGAGACCCTTCCCCATCCCTTCCAGTTGATACCCTAGCCTCTTTGCTCACAGCTGTCATTCCAGTTTATGCCCCTCCTTGCCAGAGAGCAGGGATCTACCTCAAACAAACCCAGCCCCGAGGGGCTCTTTCTGTGGGGACAACAGGAGAAGAAAAGCAGACAGACAACGTGGAGGCTGTGAGTACCTTTGAAACCAAGGCTGCTGGTTGGCTGGGTTTTCTCATATCATAGTGATTCTACAGATGAGGAAAATCAAATATTCCTAATTCCTGGGGCTCAGGACAGAGAATACAATCTCAACACTTAATTTATAGGAAGTCAGTATGGTGACTTTCCACCTCTACTCACAGAACCAAAAACATTCACTTATTCACTTATTCACTCACACACTCACCAATAAACACTTACCTAATGCCTATTATTAAAGCACTAAGAAAAATGCAGGAGGGGATTCAAAGAGATACTGGAGCTCAGTATATCTAGGCTCCAAACATCTGAAGCTGCTAAAGTCCCTGCACTTTCCAGCTCTCCTCTGGGTCAGATGTACCTTCTAAGTGCCAAGTTGGGGACATGGGAGAACAGAAAAAGAGCAGTCCTTTCATTCCCTTCAACATTACTTGGCCCTTGACTCTGCACTGGGGAATCCAGGAAGAATTAGAAGTAAGATTTGCAAAAGCGTTGCTGGTGACTTTAAGACTAAAAATGACAACTAGCAAGGAAAGATGAAGAGAGGTTGTTCTGAAATAGCCAGAAAGAAAGGCAGAAGGTTGTGTGGAGAGAAAAAAAGAGTAACGAAAGGAGAACAGTGAATAGCTGGACTCTACCAGAAATGGCAGTGGGATTTTTGGCTCACCTTTTGGAGCTCAGCTCAGAAGGTCTAGAGCCAATACCTACCTGTAAAGGATCCCTGGAGGCAGTTGGATTAAAACATCTATTATGTACATTATGCTAAATGCAGGGAAATGGGTGGACACACAATAAGCATAAATGAATACCTACTTCACCTATCCTTCCAGTCCACAAATTCAGTCAAAAACCTAAGGAAACCCAAGGAATTTGTTTTTGTGTGCCGGTCTGCGGTTGATTTTTTCTCTCACTTCGCCATATTTTCCAAGTTTTCTAAAATGAAATGCATTTTTAATAGAAACACTTAAATAAATTATTTTATAAAAAAAGAAAAAACTTCCAGACTTGGGGAGAAGGCCCTCGGTCAGACTGCGCGTTGCTGAGAGAACCAAGAAATTTCAAGAGCTCCCAGGGTCTTAACACCAGTCATTGCCAACGTCTGATTCTTTTGGTCTTTCTGAGTCTAGTAGTTAACAAGGGGATAAGAACATCTGCTTTCCTTAGATATTTGTTCTGAAGGTCATAAGATAAATGAGTGAAAGCGTTTTGTTGAATATCAAGCACTTAATCAGCTTGAGACAGTATTATTCCAGCTAAAGGCAACATTCTATAAAACTAAAAGAAGGTAGGGATAAATATAAAGAAGGTAGTGATTTACATGGATCCCCCCCCCCCATCTGAGTTCAAATAAGATTCACAGAGTAATTCTGATCACCAGAGGCACTCTGCTCAGGATATCTGAAGCAACAACAGAAACAGAAATTCAACATCAAGAATCTATACTCCATGTCAGGTGACTTGGAACATGGTGAAATCTTCAGGGTCTAGAACTGAGTTCCCAAGAGGTCTTCCCACCTTTCCAACTCTGGTGGACTCTGATCCCTTGGAGAAAACACTGAAATCCAAGTGATGTGGACAAGACCTAGCAAAGATACATCTGAAACTAGAAGAGATCGAGTGATTTCCCCTGAGATTGGCCTTGAGTGTTTTGAGTTCTCACCTTGATGTATTTAGCTCTCTCCTAGAGCAGCTGCAGGGACTAATTAATTGAGTCTGACAAGAATCAACAATAAGTATATCAGTACAAGGCTATGGACTTTTACTGATACTAGTTCATGGCCAAATATTGTCTCATTCTGGCTCCTATCTGCAGTGTGCATTAGAATAGATGATGTCAACACCAGGCGAGAAGACAAGTTATCTCAATACTCAACTCCTGGCAGGAGAATTTGTGCCCTGATTTATTTTTAGTGCTTTTCTACCTTAGTAAACCAGTCAGCTGAAGAAAAGCCAGCAACCGGACTATTCTCTGAGCTCACCACCTTTACTTATCCCTTCGTAATTAGCAAGACATTTAGTCACCCAGGGGAGAATGTACTAGGAGTCTGGGGTCCCATCATTTGCACACTTTCAGAGGCCACACAGGGTAAGTGGAAATGTGGGTCTCACTATTTCATTGGTAGCAACCTTTTACTCAAGGGAGAAAAACAAAGAAAGAGAGGTTGCTTACAAAAACAGGTATGTATAGCTTATTGTTTTTATCAGCAGGGTGGAGGATGGGGTGAAAAGCAAGAATTGTGCTTTACCTCTTATGAAATGTTAGACCTTAAACTAGAGCACACATTCTGCTTATCTTAAGCTTCAAATTGGACTGTTGATAGAAGTTCACAATGAATAGGGAGTACCTGTTCACCAAGATGCAGAAAGTGAAAGGTCAAAAGATTAATCAGTACTTTCCAAATTTTTGCATTTGGATTCAACCCCAAATATTTAATTTTATTTCAATCCCATACAGCTTGTGAGGACAGATTTATCCAACACCAGCTGTTCTCATATTTAAAAGCTGCACCAGAAAGATAAAATTAGAATCAAGTGAGGATCATATTCCTCAGCAAGAATTCTGCTCTATGTCCCACTGATGCCCTGAGCCACAAGTGACAAACCAAATACCAGTATTATTATTGTTTTTCTTGGACATTTATTAAGCAGCCACAGTGTGGTACAAACTGTGCACGCTGCCAAAAAAAAAAAAAAAAAAAGGCATGAGCCCTAAACTCATGGAATGGTACCCATGAGTATAAATTTATTCCCAAGGTTATTTCTCACCAAAGCAGGAGGAAGGTATGTACTGTTCTGACAGAGCAGGGAGTGAAGTCAACTATCATACACACACACACCCTTTCCAATTCAGGAATTTTCCAAACTTGTATGAGGCTCATATTAGACTGAAATCTGGGTAAGATACAACTGTTCAAACCAAAAAACCAAATGTCATCATCTCAATATCAGATATCTGTTGTGACAATGTATTGTGTAAAAAATTAGTAATAAAAATAATCTCAAGATTCTAAAAGATTGTTAAATATTCACTATGAATGGAGTCTTAACTATAAAAGTATAGCTGTAAAAATACATCATTAATGTTCTGTGTGCAGTTTGGAAGATTTCTCAACAGGCATTTTACAAGAGGAGAAAGCAAAAGTGACCAATAAACACACAAAAGATTCACAACCTCATTTATATGACTAAAGAAATGCAAGCCTACAAAACAATGAGATATCATATTATAAGGATTATAAGGAAGTGATTCTCCAATAACTATTGAGAAAGTACCATTTTAGAAAAGAACAATTTGGCCATAACTATTAAACTTTAAAATGCATATGCTTTTTTCCCTTATAATTCCTCTGTTATAGATAGAAAAGCATGTAAAGGTATATGTATAAAGATGCTCACTAAAATATTGTTTTTTTAAACCCATATATTCTTCAACAGAGAACTGATTAACTTAACTATTATAACTCGTAAAAAAAAATCTATGTAGGAATTTAAAAGAACAAATTAGATTTTTATGTGATATTATCAAATGATGACCCAGATATACTAAGTGGAAAGGCAACGTATAGAATATTATACATAGTATAACTGCATTTATAAAAAAAAAACTGTATACATAGCTATATGTGCATGTAATTATATATCTGAAAGGATATTTTTAAATTGTTAATAGTAGAAATTAGAGACTGGAAAGGGTCAACTTATATTTTTCACTTTATACCTTCTGTAATCTGGATTTTTAGAATTTTTGCCCTAAGCATCTACTTTTACTTTCTTAAATCTTTTGCCACTCATAGATTTGCTTCAGTTTTTTGGAAAGTTCAGTTGAAAGGAACATCCCAAGTCTCTAAAAATACTTTACGAATCAAAAGAATTAAATTATACTCAGAGTAGTTTTAGTTAAACTCTGTTTTACTGTATTCTAATTCTCTGAAAATTGGTAATTCCTATAGCTTGGTAGAACTGGCCAGAATTCCATTCGCTTACTAGGACAGACAACAAAGAGAGAGCTGTTTTCATATATCCCTTTTATTTTGAAAATGGATTTGACCCTCTAGTATATATTTCTTCATACCTTGGTGCCATTTCAATGATTAGGAAAGATTCAATGTCATACAATCTAATGTCAGGAGAATATTAAAGTATGACAATACTCTGAGCACATTAAATCCCCCCAAGACATTCATAAAAGGACCTTTGACCTCAAGTTCAAGAATCCAAGGGGTAAGACTGAGTAAATGGCAGGCAAGCACGTTCTGCTGTGGCAAAGCACTCCATAAATTACTAAATGTAACAGAAGTTTAGATAGTAGAACATTAGTATATTTTGTTGTGGCTGCTGCCTAACCTTATCTCACCAAGACTTAGGCTGGACATAGGATAACAAATTATGTATTTTGACATACTGCAGAGAAAACCCCTCCACAGATGTAGGCTGAGGTGGTGATTTTAATTTCCTCCTTACGTTTGGCAGACCCTACAGATAGGATGAATTCTCCTTGACAATACTTTGAGTATGTAAGTGTGTGTGAATGTAGTTTTTTTAATGGATATCAGGTTCATAACATAATTCGTATTTTAAATTATGAATTAGCATGCGTAATACTCTTCTATTTTATTTTATTTACTGGTCATTCTCTCATTTTTTTTAGGAGAGATAAAAACATATATTTTTAATTTAATTTAATTTAATTTAATTTTTATTTTATTGAGTTATGGTCAGTTTACAATGTTGTGTCAACTTCCAGTGTACAACATACATATATTCATTGTCGTGTACTTTTTCACTGTGAGCTACCACAAGGTCTTATATACATTTCCCTGTGCTATACAGTATAATCTTGTTTATCTATTCTATATATACCTGTCAGTATCTACAAATTTCAAACTCCCAGTCTGTCCCTTCCCACCCCCCTCCCCCCGGCAACCACAAGTTTGTGTTCTATGTCTATGAATCTGTTTCCGTTTTGTATTTATGTTCATTTGTCTTTTTCTTTCCTTTCTTTTTTTTTTTTTTTTTTAGATTCCACATATGAGAGATCTCACATGGTATTTTTATTTCTCTTTCTGACTTACTTCACTTAGAATGACATTCTCCAGGGACATCCATGTTGCTGCAAATGGCATTATGTTGTCATTTTTATGGCTGAATAGTATTCCATTGTATAAATATACCACATCTTCTTTATCCAGTCATCTGTTGATGGACATTTAGGCTGTTTCCATGTCTTGGCTATTGTAAATAGTGCTGCTATGAATACCAGGGTGCAGGTGTCTTTTTGAAGTAGGGTTCCTTCTGGATGTATGTCCAGGAGTGGGATTATTGGGTCATATGGTAAGTCTATTCCTAGTCTTTTGAGGAATCTCCATACTATTTTCCAGAGTGGCTGCACCAAACTGCATTCCCACTAGCAGTGCAGGAGGGTTCCCTTTTCTCCACAGCCTCTCCGGTATTTGTCATTTGTGGACTTTTGAATGATGGCCATTCTGACTGATGTGAGGTGATACCTCATTATAGTTTTGATTTGCATTTCTCTGATAATTAGTGATATTGAGCATATATCATGTGCCTATTGATCATTTGTATTTATTCCTTGGAGAATTGCTTGTTTAGGTCTTCTGCCCATTTTTGGATTGGGTTGTTTTGTTTTCTTATTAAGTCATGTGAGCTGCTTATATATTCTGGAGATCAAGCCTTTGTCGGTTTCATCATTTGCAAAAATTTTCTCCCATTCCATAGGCTGTTGTTTTGTTTTGTTTTGCTTATGGTTTCCTTTGCTGTGCAAAAGCCATTTATTTTTAATAATGCAGCAAATCCTATCAATCCTTTACTCAACTCAAGAATGAGAACAATACCAATAACCTATACTATCTATGTGTTCCTCACCTGTCTTCCCCCTGAACTCCTGGAGTTGTAACCACTATCATACATTTTGTATTTATTATATCCTTGCTTTGTAAATAGTCTTATATTGTATCTTAAGTTAAAATAGGAGAATTAAGCAGAATGAATTCCGTCATTCATACATTAATAATACAATACATTCAATGAAAGAAAAACTGTGCATTAGACACTTTGGGAGATATACAGATATATGAGATAGCAAAGCGTTGTACCTGGCACTTAATACATCTTTGTTGAATTGGATTAAGCTAAAAAATTTCCCAAGTACATATTTCATTATTGCATCCTTAAACAAACAAGGGATTGGCAGGGATCTCTTGGAATTTGGGCAGACTATAAAGACTTAGAATCCGAACAACTCCCCAGCCCCCAGTCCAGGGCTAGTCTGTAAAGCAGGAAGCTTCCTTGATGCCAGTCTCCTCCTATCTCTTTTCTGCAACTTTTCTCATCTGGCATTAAGGGCCAGGAGATGAATCTCTGCTACTTAATACTTAATATTAAACTTCTACCCCATCTGTCCTATACATGGTGACAGATAAATCTCCCTTAATTACAAGTCCTCTCATGTCACTCTATACTCAGTACAGATCTGCAGTGATTTCTTAACCCATTATATCATCTAAATCCTTACCCTGGCATTCAACACTCTTTGAGATCTGATCCTAACCAATCTTTCCAATCTTCTGTCTCCTGTCAAACTAACTTATTTTTATTTCCTGTGCATGCCTCACATTTTAACCAACGTTAAGACACTTTGCCATGCTATCAATCAAACCGTAGTCTGTGGACCAACAGCATTTGTCTTATCTGGGGGCTTGTGAGAAATGTAGGATCTCAGACCTCAATCCAGACCTACCAAATCAGAATCTGCATTTAATCAGATTTTCAGGTGATGCATATGCACATTAAATTTTGAGAATGTAAAACCGTAAGTGCTTTTCTGTGGTGTTTAAGGGGCTGTTATCATCATTATTTATTTCCCTACAGAACATGTAAACAACTAGAAAGCAAAGGGTTTTCCAAATTATGTGCCTAAGATATGCTGTCTAGCCCTCAGAAACAAAGGCATACAATGAGGAGATACTCACTAAATATCGATGGATTACTAATTTGGTTTCAGTTCTGCATTTAAAAGATAACTAGAATCACCATCCTTCATTCTGTCATCTGACAAACCAGACCCAAAAGAGACAACATACCCACACAAACACACAGATATATGCACATCGGGTCTTTTATGGATAGGGTTTTTAACAAGAAAGGAAATTGCAAAAGAAAGGGGTGATAAAGTCTGACATAAATAGCAATGCTGTTTTGGGATGAACTAGACAGTCAGTATAAGTCCCCTTTAACCTGATGGGCTCCAAGATCATCTGCGGCTCTAACTGTAAAAGATTCTATGCTTGAGGGGGACATCATTTTTGCACTGTCCCAAACATGACTGGAGGGACCAGGGACAGTCCTGAGATTAAGTCTGAAGCTGCAAAGCCTGACTTTCTCTCTCAGTTCTCTCTAAACCCCAGCGTCTCTATAACCTCCTTGAAAATCTCCTGCTCTACACATGTGCCTACTATCATGACCCTTTCATCTCCTGGCACTTTCAACTGCCCTTTGCCTCCACAAGTTTGTCACTGTCACACTTTTCTCCCCTACTCTGTACTCAGCATCTCAGACTTTCACACAGTTGAGCATTGCCAAGGTGACAACGAGTTAAATTAAACTGTGCTAAAAGAAGAAAGTTAGAGAAGAATGAGGTCCTGCTAACCCACCCTAATCACCATTGTCTCCTCCCCTTGTGTATTCTTCGGTAATTTTCCTGAGAAAACTGAAACGGGTTATCACTACATCATATTCTGTAGTGACAGGGCTGGATCTAGTGAGAACGTTCCATTTGGGACTCTTAGTATTTTTATTTACCAAACACACTTTCAGTTCTGCCTCTGCCAAAGTCTCTGGTTATGGGTCTTTGAAGCTTTGACCCAAAGCTATTTCACAACCCCAAATGGAATCAATACAGTTACCACACAACTCTCACACTTTGAAACAGCTTTTTACACATTGTCCAATTCTATTTATCTGAACACCACATATAATTTCTTATATATCTAAGAAGTAAAGAGAGACCACTGTCAAAGTTAAATTTCTGACCCAGTGTCCTGTATATGAGAAGATTATTAATGGATATTTCTGTTCACAACCTTATAAGGTCCCTCCTAAACCCAAAGGTTAGGCTTTTCCTTAGAACCTAGTCCCCTTTCCTCCTATTTCCCAAGAAGTACACAAGCCAAGGAAGTATACTTCCTGTGGTAGAAGTTCAAAGCTCTCTGTCCTAGAGATGGACTGTGATTTTATTCCTGGCCTCACTGCTTACTAGCTATGTGGCTTTGGGCAATTGTGTAACCTCTCTAAGCTTATGTTTCCTGATTTGTAAAATGAGAATACTAATATCTCTATATCTTGTGTATTGTGGAGAGTGAATGAGATAATGCATGTAAAGTCATCAGTACAGTGCTGGTGATTAACCTCCTTTTAAGTTGTTAAAAACCAAGTACAGAGAGGATTGGTGTACATAATCTTTTTTTTTAATTTGCAAAGCCTGTTTAATGCTACAAATTTTCCTCTCTAGGACTCTTCTAGTTACACATAGCTCCAACACATGCTGCTGTGCGTGTGGTGCGTAACCTGACTCCCAGCTAATGACAGTATGTGGTCGGTCTTAGCTGTCCTTGTGCATACAGCATTCCTTTTGGCAATAATTCTGCATGTGTGTGTAGGGCAGCCAGAAATGGAACATACTCTTTCAAAAATCGAGCATGACCTTATAACATAAAAACTTAGGTACTTAAGCCAGTGGCATCAAAAAGGACAAACATCCTCTTTCTATTTTAGGTTAAATATCAAAGGAAATAAAAGTTTTAGGGTTAAATATCAGTCTCCTCTGAATTTAGCAGGATATGAAAGACATTATAAGAAATCTAATCTCCCCCACCTCCAAGATGACTTGCCAACTGGCCTGTCTGCTTCAGAATGCCACCACCAGAGAGGGTTTCATTTGGGTTCAGGTAATGGCTCTTTCTGTTTAATGACAAATGGAGGAGTGGAATGTCTTCGTGGAGAAATTTCTGTCTTTGTCTAAACCAGTCTATCAGAGGATTGATATAAAACAAGTCAGTATAGATGTGTCCTTGAGGGTGTAATAATTTTGGAGGTCTAAGTCTAAAGGAATAAAACACTATAAAGTGTGTGCAAGAAGAGGTTCTGGGCAGCGAGGGACAGACAAAATGGGTGAGAAAAGCCTGCAAAATACAAACATCATCAATTTGCCAAAAGTTGGATTGAAAATTGTTGATTGCTTCCAAGACAGTAAGACTCTTAACTCTAGGCAGCTTTTCTCCTGACATGTCGCATCAGTACAGTCACTGCGGGTGCTGAATGAAGAATGAGACCAGAAGTGCTGCAGATTTTTCTCCTGGAGTTCAGGTCTCTGCCACCACTGCTCCTTTGACCCAGGGCTGGTTCAGTTTCAATATTTTATCCTCAATAAGGGGAAAAAGACCTTAAACCCAATCTTTAGCTAAATTTGAAAGTTCTCTAACAAAACAAAATAAAAAGTGGCCTGCCACATAACTCAAACCAAATATCTATTTATCTTAGTATTTGAGCCCTGAGCTCTGAATTTTTTATAGAGAATTCTACAAATTGGATCTTTTAATACTGGTTTCTGTATTGTCATAACTGAGGGTCCAAGAAGTCATAACAAAATAAAGTGGAGAAAGTTTTTCTTTAAAAGAGAGAGATAATTCTTGGAACACTTGCTCTTAGAACCCAAAGCCTCCATGGGATAAATCCAACTACCCTGAGGTCACCATGCTGTGAAAAGCCCAAGCCATATGGAAAGGCCCTGGAGGATGAGACATCATGTGGAAAGAGAGGCCAGGTAGCATCAGGGTGCCAGATACATGAGTGAAGAAACCATCTTGGAAAAATGCACTCTCTAGGCCCAGCTGCCCCAGTTGAAAACACATGGAGCTAGCCAGCTAATGCTTCTCAAATTCCTGACCTAAAACATCAAGCCACAGGAGAAAGACCATATGCCCTAAAAGAGTTCCTCAGTGAGCAAGAGTTTCAAGACATGTCTCAGTTGTTCCTAAGCCCACTAGGATCTCAGCATCATGGGGAGGAAGTAGTAACATTCCTAACTCATGATCAGGCATCATATTTTCTGATGGAGAAGCAGTCTGAGAAAGGCCAGGAACAATGTGGACCTTAACAACAGGATAGATACCCAAATAGAAATCTAAATAAATATATCCAAATAGATACATCCATATCTATTGGATCCATAGGTATTCAAATAGAAATCTGTAAGCTAGTTAGAGTATTGTATCAAAACACCATTTAGTTATTGGAGAAACCATGAGAACCAGGACAGTGAGTATTTTACTCTAACATGGAGAGACGTGATTGATAATCTCCTTGGCACAGATATCCTTGGCACTGTATAAAATCAAGAAATTAAACAAAACACTGGGAAGAGGCAAAACGTTGAATGTAATCAAGTAAAATTTCTAGCCACCTAGAAAACAACAGCTTACTCTTCACATTAGTTTAATCGTGTTGAAAATTAAAACAGGTGATTTCTTTTTCTAAAAAGCAGCAGAGAAAAAGAACAAAAGACAAAGAAATGGCCAAACATGAAGGCAGTATGGTAAACGGATAAAGAGATTTGGAAAAATTAAAACCCACTGTTGCTGGAAAATGGTCTAGGAAAACTGGGGAAGAAATGGTAAGGCGCATTTTTAGAATTTCCTGCTTACGAAAACATCATTAAGAATTATTCAAAACCATCATCAAAATACTCAGTCAATGTCAACTACAATCTTCTCTAAAATAGCTTAAATATCTTCACAAGTCAAATTCATTTTTGCAGGGACTGACACCAGTAGACCACAAAGTGTAGAAGTTCAAAAAGTGATGGAAATCATCATACACATACACAACTCACAACTCCTTTTCTATCTTAACTCATGTACCCCCTTCCTCAACTATTTTTTCTCCCTCCTCTTTCTCAGTCAGGAATAATATAAAATGAAAAACAAATGTCTTCCACAATACCTGTGACTTAGTGGATACTTCAAATTAATTATCTTTCTGTGAATAAAGTTTACTTAGTACGGCATTTGTTATCAAATAGGATATGAATATTTAAAATACACACTAAGTCATAAAAATAGGCAAACAAAAACTTGGAACAGCACAATAAACTTCTCCATCAAATTAAATAAGTAACATTTAAAAAGAATGCACCAAGTTTAGCTTACTGTGTGAATTTTCACTAAGTATCCTCACTAAGGTGACGTTTTGAAACATTTGAAACATTGTGTGTTCCTACCCTGCCTTACCTCATTTCTCCTTCCTCAATTTTTGCCTAACGTAGCTACTATCAAATTCTTCAGTTGTTTACTTTTAAGCAGGTCTAATGTTCTACTTCTTAGACCACTGAACCTACATTATACCCATGAAGCTAGTATAACTGTGCAGACCTCCTCGTTCAGGCAATGTTATAAGGGCCTCATCATTGTTCATGATCTCTATGTATCCTGTCATCTTTCCAGGATAAGACTGCCAAGATCTTAGACTCTTCATTTGGTGGTGTCTAATTCTGTTCTCTTTACAAAGAGCTAGGGTTACACTCAGCAAAGGTTACCATTTACGTGAGACATGAAGCCTGCTAGCATAACTCATTACCAAAGTAAAATCCCTAGCTATTTTTTACTTCAAGGACATCCCCAGTGCTACCTAAAATCAAGGAACACTTCAGGACAGGTCACATGCAGGGCTGACACATATTCTGAATCCACATTTTCATTTTGTTACTCTAGAGTGTGTTGTTATTTCACAGCAGTCGAGCAAAAGGTTTTCTTCTTTCTGAAAACCTTCTTTTCTATCCCCTAGAGGAAAATACAGGAGAATCAAATACAAAGACTACGGTGGGTTTAGCAAGAGAACTCAATATTTAAGAGTGAGCTTTCTTTTAGAAATGATTCCTTTTCTGGAAGGAAGAGGGGTGGTTCTTTGGTTTGGTTTTATCACTTACCCAAATGAGTTCTGAAAGGTTTGTTTTCATAGACAAATAACATTTTAAACTGTTTAAGTAATTCCTAAAGCTCAGCTCATCTTTCAAACCTCTGCTTTCTGGAGTGGCAGTCTAAGCCACAGGCCTAAGTGCTGACTGCTTTTGCTTTTAGCTACAATGTTCATCTTTCTTTCTCTTATCCTGATGGAATTTCATCTATTCTGGTAATTAGGAAAATCATAGATTTCAAAACATGATCAGACTCTGAAATTTTAAAAATATTTAAAAAGAATAAACAGATCTAGAAGAAACCTTAGGGACCATCTCACTCCTCATTTCTCATTAGACATGAGATAACTGAGACCCCCAAAGTCATATAACTAATTAATGACAGATCTAGAACCAAAATCTAGATTTCCTCAATCCTGAATTAGTGTTCTCTCTTCCACACTACCTGGCCTCTCTATATTTTTATCCATTTCTATATGATCTTCAGACACAAATTATTTAACTCATGCTTACAAGTGGCATATTCCACAGTTAGATTCAGGGCATTTCATGGTTCTGTTAGTTATCACTGTCTCCTTTCACTGGTTGGAAGATCATGGACAGAAGATGGGAAGTCCAGCCCTGCCTCTACCCTGTGTATTAAATTACAGCATGGGCTGTCTGGTGCCTTTTCCATGAAATTTGATTGTTTAATGCCTAGAATAGGAAACATCTGGAATGATGGGGGCCAGTATGATCTTCCCTTCGTAAGGACTGGATTTTCTTTTTTCATTTTAGCCTGGGGAAACAGGACAACTTCAAGGTGGGCAAAAATCTGAATCTCATCCACCACCGAACTATTCTGTTGATGTTTTCCAGCTTCTCCTTCAAGATATGCCAAGGGGCTTAGGGGAAATTCTAGCCTCTTGAACCAACTGATCTTATATTTATTTGTAAGGTATGTTTCTTTCAAGAAGTTCAAAATGCTTCATATATACTTTCACTTAATATTTCTCTTCCCATGAAGGGAAGCATTTCATTTTTTATCTTTCCGCCACAGTCAGAGTTTCCCTGCTTTTGTTTATAAGGTTTCTTTACAGGGTCTGACACTTAGAGGTTAGAATCTCTAGAAGCCACAAACATTCTCAACTGACGTCTCAAGCAATATTGCTAACAAAGCAGATTAATTCATTCAACAAATATTTATTGAGCATCTCCTAGGTGCCTGGCACTATTCTAGGCACTAGGGATACAAGAATAAACAAAACAGATACATCTCTCCCCCAAGGAACTAATATACAAAGCAAAAAGACTGATCTATTACCCAGTATATTCAAAACCATAAAAACACTCTATCCTGATAAAAGAAAAAAGTCACTACAATCTCAACTACTCAGACTAATGTCTCCAGTTTGACATGTATCTGGTAATACAGAGTCCATTTGCTAGAAGCCTATCTGGATTATACTAGAAAATAGGAGATCTGGATTCTAATCCTGACTCTTCTACCAACAGACTGCATGACCTTGAGCAAATATATAACCTCTCCGACCCTTAGAGTTTTGTTCTTTGAAGATGTCAGACAAGATTTCCCATGTCTTCTCTTGGTCTGCAATTCTGTGATTCATTAACTTTACCTAAGATGGCTGCTATGGTGTGAGGACTTACTTCCAAGGTCAGAAGAGGAGGAATCTTTCTATATCAACTGCTTTTATTTGTGGGATGAAGTTGAGGGAAATAGCACAAACCAACACAGGCACATCCTAAGGCAATTATTAAGAGCATTCCCTTATGTGATAATCAATAAAATCAATCAGCTCCACACCTACAGTGCTCGGCACCGCACTAGACACTTTGGGGAAGGGAGACATACGAAAAGACCCTGATCTTAAGGGGCTTCCAAATGAAAGTACACGATAGTAAATAATTAAAAACAAAAGTATATTACAGGGGTTGTAAGTTCACAAGAGAAGAAAAACCAAAGACAGCTAGATTAGAAACCTCTGTGGAAAGGTGAAACTTCACCTAGATCAACATATAACCATCACCATCACGATAATAATAGCAGCTAATATTTATTAAGTGCCTGATACGTGGCACAAATACGAGTTATGTGCTTTTGTGGGCTATCTCATTTAATCCTCAAAACAACCCTAGAAATAAACACTATTATTGTGCCTATTTTACAGATTGAGAAACTGAGGCTTAGAGAGAAACCTAATATACTTAATGAATGGTAAATCCAGGCAATCTGATCCCAGAGCATTCTACACCATTGAATGGTTATGGAATACTTTTCCCACATGTGACATAAAGGGAAAAGCACGGTATTGGCACACAGTTTACTGTTCCATAAATGTTACTTCCTTTTTCTATCCATCCCTCACCACTATTCACCCCCTAATTCCCATCTCTAACTCATACATATACATACTTCATCTTTTCCAATTTTAACATTCTTCAAAATTCAGTTGAAGGTCCACTGTAGGCAGGAAGATTTCCCAGACCAGTCAAGCTCCTGTTTCCTCTCAAGTCATAGCATTTAATTCCAACAGCCTGTGGGGTGATTACATGCTGTCCAGCAATGTCATGGCACTAGTTAATGTCTTATTAGTGTTTCTGATGTCTTACGGTATTACCAAGATGGCACCTATTTTATTACCATGCATCTTTTGAACTATTGAGTTTTTCATATAGTTGCATTGTGCCAGCTAACTCTAAACTTTGTGTTGCTTCTGGGGTCTTGGCATAGGAGATATCAAGAAGTACTTACCAATTCAAGAGTTTGAGTGTTTCTGAAGTTTTCCTTCATTAGAAAAATGATCCACGTCAAATAAATACAGCCAATACATCAAGGTTTGAGTCTGTAGATATATATTCTTTTTGTGCCCAGTGTTGGATAAAAAGGTAATCTGTGCATGTTTGCAATCCTTTTAGCTCTCCTACACTCACAGAACTAAAGCTAACTTCTTCTGAACAACCAAAGAATAATTTTATCTGTTCTTTGTAAATAAAAAAAACAACCAACTAACCCTTTAAAAAAAAAGCAGTTCCATTGTAGTTACCAGTGGGGAGAGGGAAGAGGGAGGGGCAAGATGGAGGTGGAGGATTGAGAAGTGCAAATTATCAGGTATAAAATAGGCTACAAGGATGTATTGTACAACATGAGGAATATACCTAACATTTTATAATAACTATAAATGGAGTATAACCTTTAAAAATTGTGAATTACTATATTGTGTACGTGTAACATATAATATTGTACATTAACTACACTTCAATTTAAAGAGTATATTATAAAATAAATACATGAATTTTTTAAAAAGTTAAAACTCTAAACTTTAGGAAACAATGAACAGTATATATATACGTAAATTTTTTAGAGTGCAATATACTATATATATGTATTTACATGCAATATATTGTATATGTATCGTCGAACTGTATCACTTTTACCTAATAAAACTGAAACTGAAAAAAAAAAAGGAAGTTCCAGTTTATGGATTTATTTTAATCTTACAAATTTATTAGAAAATACTATATACACAATATATAAAATTAAATATATTGTATTTATATATACATAAATAAAGTATGTAAATATAGCATATATACACAGTTTAAATAATAAAATTTACATTCTGTAGCCATTATGCATCTTAAGAAATGAAACATGAAACAGTATTAGTAAATCTTTAACATCACTGAAATCTTAGTCTAATGCAAATTAAACTTAAAATGGTTATAAAATTACAAGATGATAAAGGAGTTTTTAAAGACTGAAAAAAGACACCAAGTATTACAGGATTATATACTGAGTTAGATAAATCTAGTCTTATTGATGGTATCAAATACATAAAAGACTTTTTAAAGTGGGAATTATTTTATTTTCATTAAAGCCCTGTAGTATGAAGTGACTGCATAGCCTGGATTTTTTGGAATTAGTTACAATTTCATTCTATTTCCATAAACCTACTTCTATTCCTGGAAATTACGATATTTTGTTAATCAGGCTAGTCTGCATCTTCTAATCTACCTCTTCTGACTTGCAACAAAAATTCTTTGTGGAGTCATGTGATCTAAATGTTGCTTTAAGTAAATAAATTATTATAGGTATGGGGGGAGAGTATCAGGCTGCAAATTTAGGAGATCCTGACTCCAATCTCTGTTGAATTGTTGGCTATGAAGTGAATGTCAGACTTTCAAGTAGCTAATGCAGAGAGGAATACAACCAATATTAAGATCCACAGTACCTATAAGGAAAAACTAAACTAGTAGCACAGGAGAAGCCCAATTATTCCCAACCCTAAGAACTGAGACATTTTTTTACAAAGTTCTTACAGAGGTAATACGAACACTGACATCCCTCCTTATAGTAAACATAGTAATATGTTTCAATGGATTTCTTTTTTATCGAGTTACAGTTGATGTACAGTATTATATATTACAGGTGTACAATATAGTGATTCACAATTTTAAAGGTTATACTCCATTTATAGTTATTAGAAAATATTTTCTATATTCCCTGTGTTGTACAGTATATCCTTATAGCTTATTTTATACATAATAGTTTATATCTCATAATCCTCTACTCCTATACTGCCCCTCCCAGCTCCCCTCTCCACACTGGTAACCACTAATTTGTCCTCTATAGCCGTGAGTCTGCTTTTTTTTGGTTATATTCATTAGTTTGTTGTAGTTTTTAGATTCCACATATAAGTGAAATTATACAGTGTTTGTCTTTCTGTCTGACTTATTTCACTTAGCATAATGCCTTCCAGGTCCATCCATGTTGTTGCAAATGTGAAAATTTCCTTCTTTTTATGGCTGAGTAGTATTCCATTTTATATATTATTGAGATATATATCTCTCACATCTTCTTTACCCATTCATGTGTTGATAGACACATAGGTTGCTTCTATATGTTGTCAAATGTAAATAATGCTGTTATGAACACTGTGGTGCATGTATCTTTTCAAATTAGTGTTTTTGTTTCCACACCCAGGAGTGGAATTTCTGGGTCATATGATAATTCTATTTTTAATTTTTTTGAGAAACCTCCATACTGTTTTCCACAGTGGATGCATCTATTTACATTCCCACCAAAAGCATATTCAGGTTCCCCCCTCTCCACATCTTTGCCAACATTTGTTATTTATGTTCTTTTCGATGATAAAACCATTCTGACAGTCATGAGGTGATGTCTCATTGTGGTTTTGATTTGCATTTCCCTGATGATTAATGATATTGAACATCTTTTCATGTGCCTCTTGGCTATTTATATTTACTGTCTGGAAAATGTCTATTCAAATCTGCCCTTTTTTAAATCAAGTTGTTTGGCTTTTTTTGATGCTGAATTGTATCAGCTGTTTATATACTTTGGCAATTCACCCCTTATCAGTCAGATAATTTGCAAATATTTTCTCCCATTCAGTAAGTCATCTTTTTGTTCTGTTGATGGTTTCCTTTGCTATGCAAAAGCTTTTAAGTTTAACTAGGTTCAATGGATTTCTCATTGTAACAAATATGCTGAAGACTTCAGATCAAAACACAAATTCACAGACACTAATGTATGCCCTCTAAAATGATACTTCTGGAAAGTGACTCCGCACCTCTTCTGGGTGCAAGTGCTACAGCTCTGTAAAGGTAAACATCTGGAATTTTTACACTGAGAATATTAAAGCAGTTCCATCCTTACTCAAGAATTCAGGTGTTCTGGATTGACCTGCTATTTGTGATTAATTTGCTGGTTCTAGCGTGAATGCAATATACTTGAACTAAATTTCATTAAATTCCAGTGAGATTTAGATAGAATTTATTTTTCTTTCTTGTAGGTAGGTACACAAGGAAGTAAGAAAACGTTTTCTCTCTGGGATTATGCTTGCAATATGCAACAGAAATGTCAGAGTAAGTACAAAATGTGAATGTGCGTTTGTTGCATATGAACATAGGGAGAATTAAAAAAAAATACACCAGTCAATTTCCCAGACAAACTTTGAAGTGATTATTTGCTTTATAAGTTATTTCTTCTGCACAATTTAAGTGTTTAGTAATAGCCCACTGATTATGGGACTAAGACAAGGGAAATTTAAAGCAAAACTATTAGAAGCCACAATCCACTAATAACTGGCCCAAAACTAAAATTATTATGCAAATCAAAAGAAAAATAAGGATTAAAGGTAAAAATGTCATATATTCAAATGTATACAGTGAGGCATTTCTACCAAAGCCATCGCTAATCTCTCTTTAACTGGATTGTATTTGGTTTTGTTTTCCCCACAGGATAAAGAAAAAAACCACTAAAGTATCTCTGACCATCAGTTCCCCCATTAACGAAACCTCCAATATCAGATCAAGTTATTCTACCTTAGTTCAGCCGCTGTGTATTGACCCCCAGAGGGTAGGTACAGTTTTAAAGCCTTCTGAGGGGTTCTTGTAATGAAGACACAGGTCTAGAGAGGAAGGAAACAATGTTAACTTTCTTGAAAAGTAAACATGGGGAGACCCTCCAGCAGTATGACCTCAGAAAGAAGAAGAAAGAAATCCATAGGTCTCAGAAATAACTCCATGGTAGTTCTGTGGGTTGGCCATTTGTCTGTGTGACAGAGCATAAGGGACAGTTGGTTTCTAGGAGCTCAGTCTCATAATAGAATATTCCAACTATCCAAGGAATGAATTCTTTATTAATTAAAAAAAAGGGAAATGCTTTTTCAAAAACCTAAAGATACAAGAACAACTGTATGGAGGAGGGAACAAATCTAGCCAGTAAAATTTAGAAGTTATTTAAACCTTTAATACATAGTCTCTAAATAACTGCCAATATTCATTTCCCAAATGTAATCACCCAGATGGTGCAATTTGATCAGCTCAGCTGATGGAATGCTAGAGGAGAGAGGAAAAAGGGTGGCACTGGAACAGACATCCAAGCTGACATTTAAATTAGGAGCATCATGCTTTTCATAAAGGAAACTTAGGGTGTAGGTGGTAGCAGCTAAAACTGATCCAGTTAGTCCACAGCCACCATGCACCTAGGTTTCAGGGCCTTGACAATACGGATGATAGTGTCTCTTCTATTTCTTAAACCAGATGCAGAGTCCCTGCAGCAGCCTGTCAGGATCCACTTGCATTGTAGCCCCTGTATTTACCAAGGTAACCTATCCACACTGCATGATGGGGTTTAGATTTTATAGTTAAATTTTAGGCATTATCAAAGAGGTAGGAAGAAGGAAAGAGGACACTAAAAAGGACCTCAGAGATTATAATTATTTTATATATGAGAAAACCAAGTCCCAAGAAGGGTGAAATTATTGTTCAACTTCACAGAGCAACTCATGGTTTTTTCTATGCTCTTTAGACTTCTGCTCTGTGTCAATCCTCCAGCTCTGGAAGGCAGTGCTTAGACTATCCTTTCCAAGCAGACTATGCTCTGCCTGACCTCAAGATTCATCAGATTCTCTTAACTGGTATAAGATGCTCTTCTGAAGAAGTCAATGAGCAAAGCCATGTCTATTTCCTGCTTGGGTCACAGTCAGAGAGCAGGATTGAAAAGCCTTCTCTCTTACCCACTGGAAATAGCAGGATTCAATCAGCTGGTTAAAGCAAGCCAAGGCTGTTATCTTCTCTGGGCTCTCTGTCCTCCAGTTTCCAAACCTTGCAGAACCAAAACTATTGCTCATTGCTAGTCCAAGGTATGAAAAGCAGGGCAGGGTCTTAAACTATACCAGATACAGGATGGGAGGCACAGGAAACAATGTCATTAAGATTAAGACTATCAATTCTGGAAGCTCACTTTAAGCAGATGCTATGAAGCACATGCGTCTATTATTTCCATGTCTCCTCTTCTGCATTCCTTTCCCCATGATATGCAGCCCTGACTGGGCATCAGGCTCAAAGGCTGGGCTGGTGGTCATTAAGTCCTAACTAGGTCTCATCTGACAGAAGGACCTCAGACCCTCTCTGGTCTGAGGACCAAGTTACAATCTGAAATTTAACTCTACATTCTAGAGGACCCTGGAGCTGGGAATAGGAGAGGAGGGAAAATAGGATTTAAGGGGTAAATTTACCACAAATGCCACCCATTCATGTATGCATTATGAGACTGCACTAGCTATTGTTAATAAATACTTTTTATATATCAATATAACTCTTCATTTTTAAAAGAAAGTCTCCAGATTACTTCTCTGACATGACCTTCAAACCCTCAAGTACACTGAACATTCTGCTAGCCCTATTGCACAAAGAACTTGAGTTCCACAAAGTATAGGAGTCTTCCAAGTTCCTATGACAGGTTTTAACCAGCTAATGTCAGAGCTGAGATTTTGGCCCAAGTCCTCTAAGTCATGATTCAGAATTCTTAAATTACAATACTTCCCATGCTACTTGACCAACAATAAAGATTAAATCTGTGACTATGAGGTATTCAATAAAATAATACAACAAAGTGAAGACTTTCCAACTAATCTGTTTTCTATTGTGAAAAATGGCTCCTGGGGAAATAACAACTTTCTCACTAAATAACTCCATGAAATTAAGATGAAAATAACTTATACCTAACTGTAAAGTTATATACTTATGTACACTATAAAGCACAAAAGATGCTCAGCAAGCTCCTTGTTTTAAAGTATAGTCGGTTGTCAGTACTTACTATGAAAATGCATGCACACTTACCTGCAACTGGCATCCCAAACCGCTGTATATGGTGAAACAGTTTCTTCCATTCTGTGAATTCTGCGTTTGTTCTTCAGCATCTTCAAGACATCTCTACAACCAGAGGACAGTTTGTCGTGTTTGAATGTCGAGTCCAGGCCACAGCCACAGTTCAAGTTCACTGGTACAGAGAGAAAGAGCAGATAGCAGACTCAGACGACTTCCGAATTCTGAGGAAAAGTACAGTGATAAGATTTTCAATTTACTTTTCACTCCGAGTAACCCCGAAATCTAATTCATGTTTTAATGTTTAATAGCTGATTTGTTACAGGTTCAGAAATTTCTACTGTGAAACAATTGTTATTTCAAATCTAAATGATTCCTCAACATAAACAACCAAAAAAGAAAAAAAGCTGTTTTGTTTTGATGAATCAGTAGTTTTAATAGCTGTAAAAATACCAGATTAGTTTCATAGATTAATCTTAATTATCTTCCTAATGAGTTCTTGGCATACAAACAAGAAAAAATGTGAGAATAAACATATTTTTTAAAGAGTAAAACAAATGAAACCGATGCATAACTTTCTAAATAGTTTGTTGTATCAGCTTCCTACCAAATAATTAATTTGGAAAAGGGTAACAAGTATGATGACCTACCTCATGCTAAACACTGAGTTTAAATATAAACAATTTTTCATCCTCACATCAATATTTTGAGGTATGTGTTATCAATTCCATTTTATAAGCAAGCAAACTGAAATTAGAAATGCTTAACACCTTGCCAAAGGTCACAAAGCTAATAAACACTGCAGCCCAGGTTCAAGACCAAGATAGTTCTTACACCAAGCAAAGAAAATATATCCACTTAAATATTAATTCAAAACAACTGAACATTTGCACATCACATTTAGGAAGAAATATCTCTATTACACAATATGATGTTAGTTTCAAAATTACATTACTTGCATTTTCTGAAACTAAAGGAATATAAATTTATTATAATAAATCTAGAAAAATATATTATAAAAAAGAATAAATATAAAATTACTAATATTCTCACCACCCAGAGAAGACTATTAACCTTTTGTGTATTTTTTTACAGGAATTCTATAGTATTTTTATAATGTAATATTCAATTTTAATTAGATTAAAAGAAAAGGATTTTCTCAGGAGAAAGAGACCTCCTTAGGATTAGTGTTTCAGCAACAGTTCTCACTCAGAGAAGAGATGTTATATAGTCTTACCTTCATGTTAGACATGAAGAACTAAGGCCCAGAGAAGTAATTTTTACAAAATCACAGAGCAATTTAATGGTAGAACAGAACTGAAACACAGTTTTTCTAGCACCCTGCCAAGTGTTCATTCTATTATGCACCTTTTCTGAGTTTCTACAGAATTTATCATCTGACTCAAAATTACTGTCAACGTTGTATTTGCTTCAAGTTATTTCTCATATATACATGGTCGCTTCTCCCAACTAAATTGTCATTTAAATTCTCTCTCTATTCTCTTCTTTTATCTTTCAGAAGCTTGTTTATCACCCATTCCTGGTAAGCACAATTTTTCAGCATCTTGATAATAATAATTAAATCAAATTTAGCATTAGAAGACTTTGTCTGCTACATTACTTTTGCCTTCTGGAGGAGTTTTGAGGCTACCTTATGCCAACTCTTGAACTGACACAACAGAAGCAGCAAGATAATTGGAATTTATCACTGTATTTGTTCATTCATTCATTCATTCAACATGTATTTACTATAGACAGGGTACGGCCAGGTTCCATTCTTGGCCCTTCCATGCCCTCAGGGCATGCGTTCTTCCTCTAATTCCACTTGGTGTATTATTGGTGCCTTGTGAGCTATACACAGAGGCAGTAAGGAAGTGTCCTGACATCAAACATCCACACTGAATGTAGGTGTTCTGCCCATCACACAGTGGCCATCATTGTACTAACATTAGGTCTAATTACCATGGCAATGATAATTTTTAGGTCAGTTCAGAAAAATCTTTCTATGGTTCCTTTATGCTAACCCCTCAAGCTTACAGAAATATGCAAGTCGAGGAATAAAGTATAATCCCTGCTTTCAAGAAACTCATAGCCAAGTAGAGAAGACAGATGTGCCTAAGAAGCAGGTGATAGGCACCATGCTGGGATTATTTTAGGTTGTATTTTTAAGATTTATCTTTATGAGCCCACTCAATGACAAAAATCTAATCAGATGGATTTTTTTTTTAAATCTCAGGAATACCCTATTTATTCCTAGCGCCTACTCTCCCTGACATCCTCCCACACTGTTTGTTTGTTAATATGGGGCATTCAAGTACTCTGGTCAAGTTGAATCTCTTCCCTTTCCAGAGGAAGTCTGTACCTTGATTATCACAGAAGCATTTCCTGAAGACTCTGGGGAATTTAAGTGTATTGCAGAAAATGAGGCTGGGACTGCAGTCTCCACAGCAAGACTCTCTGTTTCCCCAGGTAATTATTCCTCAGGATCGCCCTGCTCAAATTCACCTCTGAGCCAAGAAGAATATTCTCTATTTCTATTTGACCTGGTGACTAATTATATTTTCCAGAAGGAAAGGAAGTGGAGAAATCAGAGAGTTCTCCAAAGTTACACAGGAGGAAATTTTCCCCAAAACTGGCCTCCTTTCCCTGGAGCAGTGACAGCTACACAAAGGACAAAACTCCAGACAATACCTCAATAAACCTTATGCCAACTCTTCCTGAAACAGCCAGTCACACTGAACATGAGATCGACGTTCCAAAGGAAGATTTTTGCACCATCAATGAAAATTCCTGTGAGCTACCACCACAATGGTAAGGGCAGACAGACCTAACATTCGCTCATTCAACAATTGCTCTTGGTTCTATAGATAGAACAGTGAACAGGACAAAGCTCCTGCCTCAGAGAGCTTGCATTCTGAGAAGAAGCACTTTATTTCTGTCATTTCTCTATTACATTCCATCATGCATTTTACCAGGGCCGAAATAGTAAGTTATGTGCTTAGATCCACATTTAAGGGTTTGATACAGAGACTTACTGAAAACAAAAATCAGCAATGATGAAATGGCAAAAGATTTTGAAGAAGTGGAATCTTTTCCCAAAATAGAATTCAGTGTGTTACCTCAATATAAATATGTAAAACATTTTGTGATAGAGGTTTTTTTCTTAGTCAGTCTTGGAATATAGACAGAATTGTCCTTGCATTTAGAGAACAAACGTATAAACGGAAAGATAATACAGTAGAGTGGCTCTGCCAATCAGGCTATGTTTAAAACACCATCCACCACCATCCCTACTTCCCAAACACAAACCACAAACAAAAATACTGATTTTTTTTAAAACCTGCACGTTGATACTTCAAAAGTCATTTAAATTTTTTCTTTTATCTAACACAATCCACTAAATATTTCACCAGCCTAAAGTTACCTTTAGGCTCAATATCTTTAATAAAACTTAACCGGTCTTCTTGACCACTTACCTAGGACAACTAAATGTAGCCTCTGTTAGTAACAAAATACGAAGGTACTGGAATCTCTTTTTAGATTTTGTGAGTACTATTTGGGTTTATTAAGTGAGAGAAATACATCAAGTTAGAGATGGACAGAATCAAAGGTCATCTATCTGATGTTCCTTATGCTACAAATGACAAAAACTGTAGATGACTGGCTCATATTATTGAGGGCTGGTTCTTCATGCTTCCACGACCTTGGGATAGGTACTTCTTCAACGTTTCTTGCAATGAAGGCAGAAAGGGAAAGTTTGGACTTGGGAGACTAACAGACCTAGAACAATGTATGTGAAGTACACAGTAGGAATTCAAAAATAGTAGCTATTACTTCACTGCATTGCTTTTTTATCAGGATCAGTGTATCTCCAATAACACCCCATGACGGTGATTTCTCAGTTGGTCCCCTGGAACCCCTTTAGCTTATGGGATCTCTAGTTGCCTAAGAAGTAACTACTCCTACAAATAAAGACTCCTTGTGGGGTCAAGGAAGAATGGGTGTGTGGGAAAATAAGTAAGACTGCAATTTATTCAACAGACATTTATTAAGAACATTCTATGAGTTTTGTCAATTTCTGCACTACACTTGCCTTGGGAAAATAGCCAACACTCATCCAAAATTTTCCTCCATGAGTACCTATGTTTAGTAGTGAGCATTGAGGACTTAAAAAGACCTTGAATTTACAATATAGTATCTTTTCTATGCAATTACCATCATTTTCATTAACAAAATCATTTGTGGGGGAAATTATCCAGTAAAAGTTCCATGAAAGTTTAAGAAGTTTTTACCGAATGTCTACTATGAGCTACATTGTCCTAGGCAAGGTAAGTAATAAAGAGTCTCTCCCTCAGAAAAAAATTTAACCTAGTTGAGGAGATATATTATGTCACATAGTAGTCCATTATATGATTTCCTGTTTCATTTG
Source organism: Camelus bactrianus (assembly GCF_048773025.1). Classification (NCBI taxonomy): domain Eukaryota; kingdom Metazoa; phylum Chordata; class Mammalia; order Artiodactyla; family Camelidae; genus Camelus; species Camelus bactrianus. The sequence goes on from NC_133541.1 coordinate 97,929,404, forward strand.
AGTCTCTCAGCAACCTGATTTAGGTTAGTAAAACAGTTTTTTTATTTTTTATTAATTATTAAAGTTATTTTTCAGTTAATTATTACAGTTCAGAGAGTTTAAGCAACTTGTCTAAGGTTACACAGCAAGTATGTGGTAGAGTGGGCACTCACACTTAGGTCTCCAAAATAGATAATAAAAAGGTTAATGTGTCTAGAAAGTTGTAGAACATTAACCAAATTAATGTTATCATTTTTACTGTTTGACTCCAAACCCAGTGGAGTGTCCATTATTATTTCTTGCTTGAGAAGAATATGATTGAGTCAAGTGCAAGAATGGATATTTCAAACTATGAGTGCTACAGTGGGATTCCCTTTTGCTATATGTCTATGCAGAACTTCAGTAATCGTAGTGAACCATGCATAACCTGAAAAATAAATAAAACATTCTTCTCTCTTTAGTCCTTTCATACTCAATATGATAGTTTCCTTCTCAGTCAATACGGCAGAAATTACCGTCAACAGACATATCTGACCTCTGACCTTAGAAGATGCTCACAGTACCACTTTCACAACTGCTATACACTTCACATTTTAAAATACAAGGACTATGTATGAAGAAGGGACTAGTGAGTGACAGTTAAAATAGCTACCCTTCTACTGATGATGGGACAAGAAGGAATTCCCTGGATATGCAGCAGGAAATGTTTCAGTAGGAAACATCTGAGATAGTAGGAAGTTACCTACATTTCGTTAGGCATTAGAATGATTTACCAGAGGCCTGTACTCATAATTTAAAGAAATGGAAAAAGTTGCCTTTGGGAGCAGGCTGGAATAGGGTTCACCGATCTTAATTCTTTCAGTTTTAGGATGATTCTTCTCAAATAAGCAACTAAGCCATTCAAACAGCCATATTTGTGAAGAAACACAAAATACCATTTCAAAAATGCAAACCAAACATTAAAAGGTATAAAAAAGATTCATAGTAGATTACTGAATATATATATCCTTAACTTCTGAGAATGATGTCATTAAAAAATATCTTACTTACTTACCTTTCCTACTGAACCATCCCTTGATCCCCTAATTGTAGCAAGAACCTTAGCCTAGATGTACCATGCAGCTACCACTCTGTGCTGGACATTGTAGCTTACAAAGGCCCGTGGGAAAGAAGAGGCTAAGCTTAAAGGATAAAGACTAAATAAAACTAAAGTTCTTCCTCAACTATAGAGCATTTAGAATCTGCCCAATGCAAAATTGGGAATTTAAATTTGTCCTAGGCATCTTCCCTACTTGGCTGGTAAGGTATATCTCAATCAAACCCTGTTCCTGGGAAGAACCAAATAACAGTCACATATACGACATTTAAAGTGCCTAGAATAGGGCCTGACTCATAGTAAATGCTGTATGTGCCAGTTATTCTTGTTATTGTTATTGTCACTTGCATTTACATTTTAAGTCTCTCTAATTTGGATTGAAAGGCTTTGTCCCTATTAATGGAATGTGAAATAACAGTAAGCAGATGTGGAGAAACATTTTAGCAGATTCCTGAAATAAGACTTTGTAGACAAACGCCTACTCATCAAGCCAAGTATGTCTTTTCTGCTAAGGAATGGCTGCATGCCCAGGTGGCAGTTATCAAACCTTCTCTGAACGCCAAAGGAAGAATGGTCAGCTGTGAAGAATTTTAAATGGCTCATATATGCTCAAACACCGATTCATTGGACCCTAATGTACACAGTAATTAAACCAGGACTGGGGTACCCAGGAGGGAGGGGAATAAATAGTTACGCTTTAAACAACAGAAGCATATCAAAGCTGAAGCCATTAAATAGGGAGAATTCCACTCGATGGGACTGATTCTCAAGTTACCTACCCCTTTCCACCACCTCTTGTTGATTTGAATGTTTCTTCCTCTGTAATTATTTGCTTCCCTACATAAAAATGGAAACCTAAATACCAAGAAGGTCTCCTGAGTGAAAAGAGAAACGAAACTGTGTAACTGTAAGGAGCAAAGGAGATATAGAAGTTTACCAGTACAGAGCCCTAATTGTATAGACTGCTTGTTTAGTGTTTCAAAGCTCTTTTAGAATAAAAGCATAAGGTCTAGGAGGCAAATCTCATTCAGAGAACTTGCTAAAGAAACCAAATCATTTTTTTCCACTACCCCACCTTCCCAGTGACATGACTCCTTCACCCTGCTCTCCTGCCTTTGCCCAGACACACTCTTTCTCTTGTAACAAACTGTATGAACCCCACTCTACCTCGACTCCTATTTGGCAAGAGAAAAAAACACGGCCTTCAGATGAACAACTATCCAATACAAATCAATCTGGAGCCCACCCATCACTGGGTTTATTTCTGGAGGTCTTACTGGGTAGAATGTCAGTCTTAGAACACTAGTTCCCTTTTAGTCCTTTCTTCAACAGGGAAAATTCAAAATCCCCACCACAAAAAAGAAATTGAGTTTTCTTTACACTTCTTCCCATTTCCCAATTCACTGCTCTTCTCCCTACATGAGCTTGCTAAACTCATAGTCAAAATTCGCATCTAAAATAAAGAGCCCTGTAAGAGAAGCTCAAGTAATCCCACTCCTTAAATATCACTAAGACATCTGAGATATTGTTTAGATCGTGGACTCTTACTTTGACATGCCAGCATAGGTAGATGGACAGGCAAGCACATCAGATGTCACTGTTTGGCAGCTGATAAAAGTCAGTGGTGCTATAATACTAAGCACAGAGCTACTAGACTAGCCTGTGAGGGAAGAGGATGCCTCTTCCTTCCCTTTAGCAGTAGGTTAAACCCAACTGGCACCCTCTGGAACTCGGGTAAGTCCCTTCTTTATTCCTGCTACAGTTTAGGGTTTTGTTTTTGTTTTTGTTTTTTTTGTCTAAATCAGAGGAATATGTAAAAGGGGATCTTCAGATAAAAAGTTTGAAAACCACATCATAATGGTATTATACAAAGATTTGAAGAGAATGTGACCAATTATTCCACTGAAACGCAAAGGAATTATAGAAAGGGTAGAAGGAAAGATCACTATGTCATTATTTTAAAATCATTTTTCTTTGAAAAGGGACACTTGGTCTGACTGTAATAGTGGTGATGTCCTACAGCTTCAAAATACCCTGTTTTTTTATGCAAGCCTGAGCTATATTAAGAGATAGGAAAAAAAGGTTAAGCGTTTTCTAAATAGAAGACTTAACAGTATTTTATTAGTAAACTCTTTGAATTTTATTTAACACTATTTGGAATAAAACAATACTGTCATATAATAGAATTGATTATAGACTTGATTATTGAACAGTAATTACAAACATAAAGAAAAGCCTTTCAGAGCTACCTGTATAAACATCTGTATAAAATTTTGTTGTGATATGAATAAAATGAAACTTTTAAAAGAAAATATTTTTAATTAATTTTTTAAAATAATAGTAATTGCTAACTACACAAGCTGATACCAAAATGTACAAGATAGCTGACGTTCTAAAAATACACATAAAGAAAAATAGGGAACTTTTTGAAAAACACCTACCGGATATTTGTTAAACAGTTTATTCCTTACTGTTTGAAATGAATCTGAATAATCTACCTGCCCAAAAAGTAACTTAAAACCAAACTCTGGATTCAATTCTGCAATGGAATAAATAAACCCATAACTAAAAAACTACTTGCCTTGAAATAGAGTCTTTTTTTTCTTGAGAATATCTAATTAAAGCCTCCTTCTGGATGTTTTTCTCCAATAATTTAAGGCCTAATACAGTTAATTACTAAAATGCACTCTAGTTGAATGTGCTGTGTTCATAAACTCGAAAATAAGGAATGTATGACTTTTTAAGTGCCTTTTTCAACAGAACTTTCTCTTGGCTATTTAGTTGTATTTTTGTTCTTTCCTAAAACTGCTAATTTTAATTTAAACTACATGCACAACCATAGGATGAAGTTGTTTGGTTTGGAAATTCTTTATTAAAAATGATATTTCCTCAAGATAGGAAATTAATTATAAAATTTTGCTTTACTGATGACAAAATTTGAATAATTTTGTTACTTAAAAGTTTGATTTTATCATCATCTCAGTGTTAGTTTATACTGTATGAAACAAACTACATGTATTTTGTACTAAATTACCTGATATTTTAAATAAAGACAGAATCAACATTACAGTAATTTATGGGGCTAGTCTTAGTGTGTAATGTCTACATATAGTCCTGCTCAGATTTACCATACTAATGGAAGAAATCAGAGGCAAATATATTCCTTCAAGGTTGATTTTAGTGGCAAGTGATTCATCTAAGGACAAATGGGGATCAACTGTAGGAAGTCAGGAGCATCGATGCAGAACTAAGTAAGGAAATGACACTCATCTTTTCTTGGTAAAGTACAGGCTAACTTATCATAGCTGCCTTACTTCCTTCTGTATATCCTGCTTGCTATTTCAAAAGAAAAAATAATATAGGAACTAAAACAATTTCAGAATTAATCTAAAATACATATTAAACAGGCAAAAATAATAAGTCAAACTAAGAGAATATCACATGACAACAGTGAAGTATAGATGTTTACTCAAACTTGTGAAATTGTAAAAGGGTGAAGGAGCAAATATGGATATTAATGTAATGTTCTTTACAAAAGAGGCATATTGCTCCCCTTAATTCACTGCGTCATTCATCATAGATCACCAGGGCATGAATTAATTGGTGTATCAGAACAGCTGTTCATCAATTCTGATGAGCAAGGGGAAGAATCTCTACTGGATGGAAGCTGACATATTATATATTTAACTGCTAATAATTTTAAATCATGAACTCTCTGTAGTTTAATGAAACTGTAGCCTCTGGGCAAAAGCTAAACATGAAACCATAAAATTATCACAGAGCAACATCACAGATTTTCTTGTCATAAATAACCACTTGGCAAACTCAAATTTGTGTTCCTGTATCTTGAAGCCCCTGGCATGCTTTAAGAATCACCCAGAGGCAAACACACACTAATGAATCCTTTTTTTCTTATGCTCAAGGGAAAAGTCATTGTGCAAAGGCAACAGAAAAAGGAATGGGAAGTCTAGAAGCCAGGAAAGTTCCACCTTGAGGTGACCTTGAAAGCACATAAGCTCAAAAAAAAAAAAAAAAAGCATATAAACTCCTAAAGGTATTGAATAAACAGCACTGTTTTTTACACAGATATTGTAACTGAATCATTTTCTCCTTTTGAAGGAACAATATTCTTCAAGAGAAGGCCACTCCATCAAAGCCACGAGCACAATATTCCCAGGATCTCAACAAGGAGGGACAGACCAAGGTTGCTTCTGATTCACTGCAACCTTCTGTAATTCCAGGCTTGCAGCCCCAGATTCAGGACCCTACCCCTCCAGGAGCAAATAATAAGTTGCCTGCAACTTCCATAAACCAGCTAAGCATGTTTAACTACGAACGTCCAAAACACTTCATCCAACCCCAAAATCCATGTGGCTCCAGACTGCAGCCTCCAGGACCGGAAACCTCCAGCTACTCTAGCCAGACCAAACAGTCTTCCATTGTCATCCAGCCCCGCCAGTGCACAGAGCAAAGATTTTCTGCCTCCTCAACAGTGAGCTCTCACATCACTATGTCCTCCTCTGCTTTCCCTGCTTCTCCCCAGCAGCTTGCTGGCTCCAACCCAGGCCAAAGGGTTACAGCCACTTACAACCAGTCCCCAGCCAGCTTTCTCAGCTCCATATTACCATCACAGCCTGATTACAGCAGCAGTAAAATCCCCTCCACTGTGGACTCCAAGTAAGTAAGCTTTTAAAATATGTATATATGTATATATAAGTAAGGATATAACTGTATATATAGTGAGCTTGTATGGGGTGAGGGGACGGGTTATGTACTTCATTCTTCACAATCGAAAAAGGCAATGTGACCTCCAGGTCTCATTCCATTTCTCCTAGAACACCTTAACCAAGGTCCTGGCAATAAGAAGTCATTTGACCCTTTCTCCAATGTCCAGGCTGAGTTGAACCCAAATTACCTATTACCCCATACAATTACTTACCTATTATATTCCATCTTAAAAAAAAAAAAAGGATTTCTAACATACTCAATAAATGAACTATTTCCCTAGCTCTAAGTTAAGTTCTTCATGCTGTAAATTGCTGTTTCTGGGCTTAGCTAAGATGAACACCTGTCTGCTCTTCTTCAGATAGGATTTCCTCTCACATAAGCAGAGGCTATTAAGTTTCTTCTCAGTCTTAGTCCTTTCTTCCTATCCATTCTCCCCTCTGATCCTGAATATCCACTTGGCTAAGAAGAAAATATGGGATTCAGACACTAACATGTATGAATTTTCCCTATGATCTGAAGGAGAAAGTCTTGAATAGATAAAGGCCCATGACCTTAAGGTTTCCTTTGGTAATTAAAATCACACTTTGTTCAAACTGGTTGGACTGATCTACATAAAAGGAAGAATACCTGCAGCCTTATGCAAGCATGTACTATTTCCACAGCCCTAAAACTGTCCTAGGAGAACCTGATATGAAGGACATAGTGGTTGTGCTTTTTTTAAAACATGAACTGAATACTTGTTGCTTATGCAAACTTTGGGCTATCAGTTTTCCTATTCCTTGGCTGGCTAGAACATCAGAGAATTAAATCAGAGGCATCTGAAAAACTGTCTGATGGAATATGTTCTGTTAGTTGAAGGCTTATCAACAGATTTGTTGAAATTCTTGCTAATTTCTCTTAGTCTTCTCTAGAGGCTAATTTTTCTAGAGTATTGTTGGTGACAACTCTGGAAACCTAGTTAAATAAACTACAGTAATTCCACTTGCAAAGAAAGTTTTTCAATATATTTTAAAAAATAAAAACCAGGAAAGCCAAAATCATTTGTTAGAACCTGACAGATACTAGGTTGAACCATTTGAAAGGGCTGATAGTAAATGATTTTTGATCTACAAAAACTCAATTCTCATAGGTTTGGCCTAATGTTTTAAAAAGATGTCTTCAAGAATTAAGAGCCCTCTCTTTCTCTTCCCTCCCAAATCCCCATTGTACCCATTATCACACATTGTAAATTTTTCTTGGTAACACCCAGACCATCTTTTTCCATCTAGCTTTCAGTTACTTCTAAGTTTCCTGTATGTGCATGTTCAAATCTAAAATAATCTTTTTGGACTATAATATTTTTCCCTAGTAAAGTCTTTTAATCCTATTTCAAATTCCTGCCCAGAAATGAAAGCCATCAAATAAATATTAGTGAGCCTCAACCATGTACCCAGCTCTTTGCACAGAACTTAGAGGAAGAAAGGCAAAAATGGAGAAGTTAAGAAATAAAAGCATTGGAGGACCACAAAACCAGAGATCAAAGATCCAGCTTTAGATGTTCCATTTTCAGCAACCATAGATAACTCTTTTAATCTTCCCACAGCCATTTGATACCCATTCAGTGCCCAGCTGCACAGGATGGAAAGCTATGGCCCTTTGAACATTTGTGCACAACTCCCTCATTGTTATGATGGGCTTAAGTTTGCCCTGTCTTCTAAAATAATCCCTTGGATTTTGACCTAGAGAAGTTTGAAAGCTTTATTTAGCTTTTCATCAGTAGAAAACCCTTAAGCAAATGTTTTATTCAGTTGATAAAACCACAGACTACAAATTTAGGGGAACTCTTTAATTCTAATTATTCCTTTCAAAAAGCTTGCTGTGTGACATTCAGCAAGTTTACCTTACCTGCTTGGTGACTCAGTTTTCTGATCTGTAACAAAGTAAGGATTTGGATGATTAATGACAGGAAGAAAAAACCCTATAAAGCAGTGTGCAAGTATAACTTTAGTTTCTAATTATGAACAGATATCAAGTCCTAACATTTACACCTGGTAATAATGGGGGTATTCAGTGAATAAAGTGACTGAGGTTATACATATATCAATGGTTCTCAAGCTTGGTTTTGACAGGTCTTCAGGATTCCTCATATATATTATATTATGACAGTCTGACAACAGAATTATTTAATGCTAATTCACTTTACCAAACATGTATGACTTTTAAAAAGACGGTAGGCTAGCTCAAAAAAAAAAAAAAAAGCTAGTATAACTTCATACAGTTAAAGAAATAGGAAAACCACAGGAATTTTACCTCTGACCTAGGAATTCTATCTTAAAACAAAAACACCTCTTTATTTATTTAAAACACCTCATTTGGTTTGGCTATTTACTTAATTGAACAAACCAGACTTCAGTTAAGGACTGATATAGACAATCTTGAAAAACTGAAATGTTAAGAGGGAAAATGTATATAATCAACTTTCAATATAGAGCATCTTGAATACAATAAAACATATGCATTCCTTCAACTTATAGTATCCCCTATACACAGGCTTTGTGTTAACAGATGTAAATAATACAACACTGAGTAGTAAAACATCATTTTTTCTTCAGTATATTTACAATCTAGAGATTACTAAGTCCCCCAAAGCCTGCAAAAATTAAAACTCTAGCTCCACTCAGAGCCACTTAGTTTACAAGTTCTTTTAACAATCCTTGAGAATTTCTGAACAGGAAAACGTCAAAGAACAGACCAAGGCTGCCTCACCTGGAAAACTGGAGAACATTTATTATGGTAATGGCAAAATAGTCATTGAGGGTAGGGCCAGTTTTCCCATATTAAACAGATAAAAGCTAGCACTTGTACAGACCTAAGGAAATAAACTAGGCAAAATCTGAATAAAGCACTGTGAAAAGTGTGAGCTACCTAACAGATCTAGAAATACACAGGAATCCCTAAATACCATCCCTGCCCTCTATCAGAATCAGCAGGGAAACTCTGGAAGTGAGCAAGTACCTCTTGGAAGAAAATTTAGGATCAGAATCTGAAATATGGATTTAAATCGAACTCTTCAACTGCCATTCATTCGTATTTCCTTTTTTCCCCAAACTCCCTTATTTCTATGTTTATATTCCTTTCGTCCTCTAATCATCCATTTCTTTCTCTAAAAATTACTTTAGCAATGTTGAATACACCATCATTACTGTAGTAGTTGTTATACAGTGCCACACTTGGATTATCTAAATATGAAATTGACAGGAATTGGAAATTAGGAGGAAAGTGAGAGACTATGTAAACTGTAGACTCCACTCAAACCACTAAATACCAGTGGTTATGCTGGTAATTGTTTAACAATTAGCTCTGGAGAAAGGAGCCATGATTTGTGGTGTTTATCAGTTTCCCTGTAGATACTCCCATCACCACCAATTTCAAACTATCAACATGAGATCAAAGGGAGCTGGGAGGAGATGCTAAAAATCAGCTCTCTTGAACCCATATGAGTCGGTTCCAGCACACCACTGCTTGCTATCCACCCATAAGTCAAACTTATGAAATTCAACTGGAAGCCTGGGACAGCTGTCAAGCTGCTAGTAACTAGACTTACTCCCACTTCTCTAGGGACAATCTTCAACATCCTCCTTATGTCTAAATTGTTTCTCCTGCCACTTAATTTTCATTTGCCAAGACAAAAACAAACAAACAAAAAACCCAGCTGGTAACCATTCTTATAAAATCTTTCTTGACTGTTATTAGGGCAACTGGTGTTTTAATAACACCAGCAGTTCTAAGTGGTAAAGTCAACCTACCTAAAGGTGACTGACAAAATGTGGCAAATTCTATTTTAGACACCACATCTTACTTTAAAGATCTTTTTTTTTAAATCTTTTTTTCTTTTTAAAGCTATCAACAACCCTCAGTTGGCCAACCTGTAACTGCTAAGCCATCCCAAAGTGCAAATGCTAAGCCCACACCGAGGACTCCTGACCATGAAATACAAGGATCAAAAGAAGCTCTGATTCAAGATTTGGAGAGAAAGCTAAAATGCAAGGACAGCCTTCTTCATAATGGAAACCAAGTGAGCAAGATGTTTATTTTGTACAAAAAGCCAATAAAAGTATAAAATCTAATTTCAGTAAGAAAGTTATTTCTGTCTCACAGATCTATGTCCATACAATCAAAAAGGGATAGAATCATCTAAAAGGAAAGAATATGTGGACCCTATTCCATATTTCTCTGCATGAAATCCCCTCTTGGTTTTCATTAGTAAGAGACTGAAGCAAATGAAAAAAAATCAGTATGAATGATTTAAGTAAAATTTTCCTTTAAGCTTTACTCTCCCATAAACTATGTATGATGATCAACTAATGGGAAATGCTGTCAACCTGACTTCTTCAGGTACTTTGGTGTACATTATAGACAGAAAGATAGCTATAATTCTTAGTATGCACATTATATTAGCCACTGATCTTTGAAACAGTACTATATGCCTTTAATCCAAATACCTTTAACATACCAGTTGCACTGCTTTTACTCAGAAGTTAGTAAATAAAATATTGTGTTCATTTAATAAAAGTTATTTCTGAATGTGAGGACATACAGTACTATATTCAAAGACAGAGCCAACAGGAACATGCAAAACAAGGAGGAAGTAAAAGAATTTCCCTTTATTTGGAAGAGCTCTATTTGCAGGTGATTATGCTTGCCTTTCCTAGGAGAAAAAAGAAAACAACAAATATTACAGGTGAGGGAAGTGGTACTAGAATGAAAGGAAATGTTTTGAATGAAATAAGATGATTTTTTTAAAACACAGTATCATTCAATAGACAGAAGTATACTTCTTTGGTATAATTCTTGGTGGTTTTAGGGTAAAGCTATACAAATAACTTTTATTAAATCTCACTACTGTCTCCTTTATGACTTATTTCATTAAAGCGGCTAACATATGAGGAGAAGATGGCTCGCAGATTACTAGGACCACAGAATGCAGCTGCTGTGTTTCAAGCTCAAAATGACAGTGAGGCACAAGATTCACCACAGGTAAATTATCTAACTGGAGCACTTTTCTTTTGTGTGATTTTTAAATTCCTGCTTTCCCAAACCTTATAAATAGCATTTGAAGCAAAAGTCAATCAATTCCATGCTCCATTGGATATAAAAAGAAGAGGCCATAATGGGCTGAATACATACATAAAATTTTTAACGTTATCCCATTTTCTGGTGGTTCTAGTATCTGCGTGTGAAATGTTACAAAGACAAAACAGCAGAAGGCTAACGGTGTCACTCTTCAACTGAACATTTAGGGGTCAGTCAGACCTCGGACTTTTTCTACAATGTCTGCAAGGACAGAGAATTAATGAGTTGTAAATTTTTAACAGGAAAGAAGTTAAAACTCTAAACCAAAGTAATTATAATCTTTTCTCATAAGCTGTTAATCATTGCAACATTTTAAAATATACTCGTGTACTAATAAAAACATCCAGTTCCTTTTGTCATATTCCTGTATTTAAAAATGTTTCTTATTAAAACTAAAACAAAACAAACAACAAAAACCTTATGAGTAATGGCTCCAGGATAACAAAAGCATCCTTTCCAAGAAGGAATTAACTAACTGTATGGAGGACATAAAGTGAATATCCCACAGGCTTGTTCCTGACCAACTGCATTTTAACAACTTAACTTCAAAGAAAAATGTACGGCTGGAGAGGCAGACTGAACTGGTCTTGCGCCTTCTGCCTTCCTTCTGTAGTTACCTCTCATTCCTTCAAAAAGTCCACAAGAAACTGGGAACCAAAGAGAACCAAAGGGATGAGCATTCAAGAATTCCAATCCCTTAAAGTATAGGAAGCTGAAAAAAATGATTTTGTTTCTGTTAAATCTGAGTAGACCTAAAAAAAATGGAGCAGACTTGCTAGTAAAACAAGTAACTAGAATCTGAAAACAGAATTTAAATCTCTTTTGGCTACTAAACAGTTCATACATTCATTTATTCAACTTATTTATATGAAGCACCTACTGTGTGCTGGGTTCTGGAGTTGGTACAGGAGATTACAGCAAGAGTAAGACACAAACCTAACCCTGTTAGTAGAAATAATCCAAAGTAATATTATGTTGATGATGGTTTATCTTATAAATTCAAAGTGTATGATTTCAAGGGCAAAGACGTGTTGTTTTTCTCATTTACTCTTTAAGAACTTTAAAACAAAGGTGACGGTACCAAGAAAAGGTAGAGTAGCAAAACATATTATGAAATCAGAAAAGTCTTACATTTTTTGGGTACACTTCAAACATTCTACTTAAATACAAAATGTCATCAAACTACATGTAACTGACATATCACATCTATGAATATGAATACATACAGACTCAAATTACTATAGGACAAAATCAAAAACTTAATATAGATATTTTGAGTTTAAGTGGAGTATTCTTATTCTTTACCAAAAAATTCACTGATTTGTTTGATCACTGAATTGTTTTGACATTTTGCTTAGAGACACTTAAGGCTAGCCAAAAATTGTTATAGTTGTAAGAATTTTGTTTTAAAATTACAATATACATTAAACATGTTAATCCCAAAATAAATTATTTGTACTGATATGCTGTGTTGCTATACAGCCATTTTTCAGATATCTGGGTAGGGACTATATTTTCCACTTCTATCTCTCACTATGCCAAGCACAATGAAATATGCAAAATAGGAACTAAATAATTAATTCTATAATAATATTCATCAATTCCTGATTTTATTCTCAAATAGAAATAATTTTCTGGTGCTCAGATATAAATCCTAAAAGACAGTTGCTTAAATTAAATACACACTTATTAAGCAGGAAGTAATTAATACTGTTTTTCAAAGGCTTTTCATAGCTCTACACATAGCTTCCACAGTGTCCATTGGATTTAGTGCCATGAGCTAAAAAGAGAAGTATTTTCCAGTCTAATATGTGTTTACTGCTGTTGGTGCCACTTTTGAGCAGTAGGCATAATACCCTGTATCTACTGCCAACACAAGTGACTTCATGACTATTCCTGTTTTACCAAAGGACAATCTGTACTATGTGCTCCCATTTCAAATACACCAAGGGGACTCACCATCTTTTGTCATAAAATAGTCATCTAAAAAATGAGGCAGTGTCAATTCAAAGTCAAGCTACTATTCATAAATCATATCTGCTGAAGAGTCTCAATTCTGGTGATTTCTTGCTAGAGTATTAGAAAGTTAGTGCACTATATTTTAAATGCTTAACAGCTAACTAAGTAGAACTAACCATGACAGTACAAATACAGCCAACAGAGAAAATGTTCCTTTCAACTACAACTACTTAATTCTGCTTCATTTCAAGCTAACAACAGCATGTTTATTTTATCACTTTGTTTTAATTTCAAGCAGCATCATTCAGAACATGCTCGACTCCAAGTTCCTACATCACAAGTAAGGTAAAATTCTTTTTTAATTTTAAAGAAATACATATTTCGCTACCTAAAATGTTTTCAGCTTAAAAAACATTGTATTTATAGAACCGTCAACCTTCCTACATACCTTTTATAAAAAACAATGTGAATTTTCTAATGTCCAAGTTGATGATCAAAATATTTATGTTAATTATCAGAACTATCTCAGTGAAAATTTTTTTAAATGTTTTGGTCAAGTAAGCCAGGACCATGTTTCCATGTTGAACAACTTTCTCATGACAATGGAAACTCAATTCTAATTATACAATCTTTGCATGTGACAAGAACTGTCCACGGGGTACTACTCTGCATTTTAAGAGATCAGTTTCTTTATCAATTCATGGCACTGTAAAAAAGAAACAAGGATGTATAATTTGTACCAGATGTTTCTAAATTGCTACTATTTCTAATAATCCTCAAATATGCCACAGCTAAATATAGCTCTGCAGCCTCGTGCCATTGTTACGACACTATCAGATCAAACAGTATAGACGCTGAGGTTTCAAATTTGATGGCTAAACTGTATTTGTGTGAAAGGAAGAGCAATGACAACTCTCCTGCATAGTCACTATTAAAATATTTTTGTAGAAGTAGATCATCTTCAAGGGGAGACGTGAACGATCAAGATGCAATCCAGGAGAAATTTTACCCGCCTCGTTTCATCCAGGTGCCAGAGAACATGTCAATTGAAGAAGGAAGATTCTGCAGAATGGACTTCAAAGTAAGAAAAAAGTTCAAAAATACTGGAGAAAAATTAACAGCGAGATACTAAGTTTTGAAAAAAAATCTCCTCCTCCTCTTTATAACTTGCTACACAGCTTGACAAACATTATGGATAAGAACACAAATTCTGGAGCTAAGTTTATCTGGGTTAGAATCCTGGCTTTGCCCCTTTCCAGCTTTGTAACCTTAGACAAGTCATTTAACATCTCTATGCTTCTGTCTCACCTGTAAAATGGGAATGACAAATGGGCCTACCTCATAAAGCTGTGTGAGGATTAACTGAGTTAGCAGGTACACAGTACTCACAACAGTGCCTACCACCTAATAAATACTCTATATAAGTAAAGCTATCATAACAGGATTTATAAGGTAGAATGTTTCTTTAATCCTTATCCCTTAAGAAATTCAAGTGACCCTCCTCTCTCTTGGCCTAGAAGAATTCTTCAGGCTAAAATAACTTTTTATAAACACCTACATTTTTATTATCCTCATTTTGGAGAAATTTTTCTTATAAAATGTTTTTTCAGATTCCTCATGAATGAAAGTCAGTGTACGGATTTCATTGTTAAGACATATACAAAAACACTTGAACTGCCATTTATACACCAAAACTACGGCTCAAGAACACTCTGTTTTGGAAAGGTTATTCTTTAAATCAGCAAGCCTCATATACATGTGCCTCTGGGACTTCATGTGCAGTTATCATTAGCCAGAAAAGCCGTATGACTTCCATATTCCTTGTGGAGCCCAATATAACATTAATTAATGTCTTTAATATGGTGATTAAGAGATCTGAGGTTGTATACCAAAGAGGTAGACATGGTTTGAGGTAGTCTGAAAATATTATATTAATTTTAAGTTTTAATTTCCACTATTTTGTTAAAAATTATTGAAAGAAAATACCTTTTAAGCTCTTGCTTTGCATTTTCACTCAGATACTGAATTGTTAAAATTCATAAATGGACAAATGGGTTCCAGTAATCTGTAATTTAAAATTCTGTCATCTCCTTGGGTTTTCATTTCTAGGTGAGTGGACTCCCAGCTCCTGATGTGTCATGGTATCTCAATGGAAGACCAGTTCAATCAGATGATTTTCACAAAATGATAGTGTCTGAGAAGGGTTTTCATTCACTCATCTTTGAAGTGGTCAGAACTTCAGATGCAGGGGCTTATGCATGTGTTGCCAAGAACAGAGCAGGAGAAGCCACCTTTACTGTGCAGCTGGACGTCATGGGTAAGCTTTCAAAGAGATATGAGAGAGCGCCTTAAAATCCTGTAGAATTAAAAAAGAAAAGTCCAAAGGATTTTATATTTAAGGTGAATGTCTATACTATACAACCCATTAGAACACCAATTTTAAGTAAAAGCCATGGTGTGTAGGGGTCGGTGTTCTTGAGGGAAACTCAGTGAAACTAGAATAACAGATCTACCACCAAAGCTTTTCTGGAAAAAAATAAAGGTACAATTTCAGACTGACCAAAGAAGGTAGTATATTCTAGATACATTTCTAGATATATGATATTTGTAGATATGATTAAAGGGCCCTAAAATGAAAAATGTTAGTCTAAACATTTCTCTGGTCTATACCCTAAAATAATCAATGTGACTCACATTTTTACAGAATTGTTATAATCATGCATAGTTTAAAACTGAAGAATAAATGCCAAATTTTAGCCTTAGACTATGTTCTCTTTAGTAGGAAACTAGTCTCTAATCACGACAACAAAACATGCCTACTCGCTTTAGAAAACAAGTATGGCAAAACTCATGTCTCAAGTTTGTCTTTACTAAGGCAGTTCTCATAAAACTGATGTCCTGTATTAAAATATTACAATTTAAGTGCTTTAAATATATCACATTTGTAGTGACTTAAACCATGATATTACATAAGAGATATTTTGCCATAATTCACTGTTAAAGGATGGACAATCCTAAGTTTGTATTCTACCCAGATCAATGAAAAATCATTAAGATTATTCTATGGTATAATAAGGGATCTCAGTTTAAGGGAAAAACTAGTGATCTGGGAATTTAAAAAAACACACACACAATTCAAGTGATTAAGTTTAGGGCAAATCCTTTTCGTGCCAATAGCTTCAGAAACACTATAATGTTAGAGCTGAAATTGACCTTTGCAGGCATCCATCCAATTTCCTTATAATCTCCTTAGAAAAGCTAGGGTTATAGTATTATAGTATCAGTTCTTTTCGCTCAGCTATTTGAAGAAAAGACACAATAATTACTGACATTTGTATATTATTTTATAGTTTACAAAGTGCTTCTTCATTCATTATCACAATTGATCCTCACAATAATTTTGTGCTGTGGTGAGCAGAGCAGTCACCATTACTTGGGTATCATTTTACAAGAGACAAAACTGAGCCTCAGGAAAACTAAACAAAATTTTTCCCTATTTGTCACAGCTGGTAGGGTAAACAGAGAATTTGAACCCAAACTGTTGGTACTCTTTCCACCACTCATGCTCCCTCCCTATAGCTGAGATAATGAGAATATGATTTAAATTCTTTGAATGAAACATGGTTATAAATTCAGTGTATCATTACATTACTGTTTTAGAACTCTAAAAAGTATACAATACACAAGAGTATTATATGTTATTTTAAGTAAAGCTGAAATATAAAGCTTTCAATCCTATTTGTTAGTACTTTTTAAAACTTTTATCTCAACATACAAATTTCATAATACCTTGGTTTGACTTAATATTTTTGTATTTCAAATATGTGAATTTTTTATTAATATGTAGCAAAAGAACATAGGAGAGCACCAATGTTCATCTACAAACCACAGAGTAAAAAAGTTTTTGAGGGAGACTCAGTGAAGCTAGAATGCCAAATCTCTGCTATACCTCCACCAAAGCTTTTCTGGAAAAGAAATAATGAAATGGTACACTTCAACACTGATCGAATAAGGTAGGATAAGTATTTCTAGACTTAACTATAATTTACTTGGGTGAATCCAGTTATACTTTGAAATATATTAAAAAGGGCATGCATTTGTGACCTCAATTTGTCTAATTTTAAAAACATGTAGATGAAACTAACACAATATTGTAAATCAACTATATTTCACTTTAAATTCATATATATAGAAATATAACAAACCTCATTAAGCCAGATCCCACTAATCAGAAATTTAAGGGCTCAAGTAGGCTAGGATTTAACTTTTTACTAACAATAAAAGAAGATGGCTCAAGGAAACAGATGATATAAATAAGACTGGGGGTGGATTTTTAATTCAAGAAAATCAAGAGCTATTTGTTAATGACTAGATACAGCTTCAGAAATTCCAAATGCTTTTTGTTTCCTCTTATTAGTCTGACTCTGAAGGTCAGAGGCATCATAAATAAATTCTCACAGGTAATTCCTATACTTTGACTTTTTGCTTTTTTTCAGTTTATATCATGATAACTCTGGAAGAGTTACTTTACTGATAAAAGATGTAAACAAGAAAGATGCTGGGTGGTATACTGTGTCTGCAGTTAATGAAGCTGGAGTGACCACATGTAACACAAGATTAGATGTTACAGGTATGTCACACTGTTAAAAAAAGTGTTATATCAAGTGTACAGAGAACTTAACCAGGAAGACTTAATAAGAAACATAAATCTCAGCATAGTATAAAATCTGAGGGATTCTCTGCATACATAATCAGTTTTTCTTCCTTCTCCTATCTGATAACCACTACCTAGTGCAACTCATTTGTTTAGAACAGATTTTCTAAATTAACTTTTATTTGATCTATTTCAGCCCGTCCAAACCAAACTCTTCCAGCTCCTAAGCAGTTACGTGTCCGACCAACTTTCAGCAAATATTTAGCACTTAATGGGAGAGGTCTGAATGTGAAACAAGCATTTAACCCTGAGGGAGAGTTTCAGCGTCTGGCAGCTCAGTCTGGACTCTATGAAAGTGAAGAACTTTAATAACTTCACCAACATTGTAAAACACAACCACTACACTATTAGTAATCTATTCAATTAAATTTCTGAAATAAATCCATAGCTGTATTAACAGATTATGGCTTTAATTAGGTAATGTAACTAATATATATATATATATAATATTTACCCTTTGACTCTTGCACATTCTATTTACTTCTCTGGTTTTCAAAGTCTACAGAAAATCTGGGTTTGTAACTGTAGAAGACTATCTTAAAATGTGGGATTTTAACATTGAAGTCATACACATTTAACAATTACAGGTTATAAATTAATGTCAACTTTTAAAATACATCTAATGCTTAATGAGATTTACTGGTACTGCTTTCTAAATACTGTTTTACCCGTTTTCTCTGATAGGAATACTAACATGGTATAGATTATCTGAGTGTTCCTTAGTTTTATGCCAAAAGAGAATAAAATTTCAAACATTTAAAACAGACTGTCTTCTCTTCACAAAAGTCTAGATCTTTAAGATAAAACTTCTGGTTTGTATATATTAAATGACACTCCACAAAACCTATGCATAACGAGTTTCAAAAGAACAACAGTATTATACTGTAGAAGAGCTTGTCTTGGTAAAGTTCACTTACAGCTCAATTAATTCCTCCTGAAACTGTACTAGACTTTCCACGGTTTGCACTTCAAAGACAACCACAATGATGGAATCTCTCCTGAAATTGTGATTTTTGTTTTAACCAAATAGGCTTCTAATTCTTCAAGATCTTTGAGTCTACTGAGTTCAATGGATTAAGAAGAGTCTGCGGTCATCTGCTTAATTCTTAAATTTAATGTATATTTGAATACCTATATTTTGGGGTTTTTTTCCTCCTACATTTCTAGTTCAGATAACCTATTACTTTAGAAAGCATAATTTTGCTGGACTCAGAGAGTCCAAATACAGGAAAGGGCAAATCTTTGTATTAAGCTATTCTTAAGCTAGGCCAGTAGCCCTTTCTTTTTCTCAGGTCTCTCTTCTGCTAGACCTCTCCCGTTCCTTTTATCATTGGTAGTCTTTGACTCTCACTGCCATGTGACCTAGTTTTCCTTTTTATGACATAAAACAGCATTTATCAACATCACTCTACATTTCTTTCAGAGAAATAAAAAAAGTGACTTCATTTCTTTTATTTCCAAAACAGCTTGAGGTTCTTTGCTGGCTGCCCTGGGGCCTTCCACTGAATTCCTTTTTATTTGTCTTTTTACTAACTTGAGACTCCCTCCTGTCCCACAACCTGGAGAGCTTGAGGATGCCTTAATTTACAGCCAAATTTGTCTGGCCTTTCCTATAGCTGGTTTACAAACCTTCTCATCTTTGCAAAGCTTCTGGGCCAGATGTGAGTCCCCACCCTTCCAGCAGACCCTGCCCCACGGGCCATGGACTTCACTCATTTACCCTCTTAGCGCGTGTTTCTTCAGACCTAAGATGACAAAACACCTACCTTCAGAAAGGGGCGGTATGAAGACTAAAAAAGCCAATAAAATGTTAAGACTAGTCAAGAAAGAGTGGCCCATTATAATTAATTTCGACGATTTTTATGACTAACCCCAGGCTCAAAACAGGTTTGCCCTAGTCGGTCCTCCGCAGGAGACAAGCGCCGCAACTCCTCGTCAGCCCTCAGGCGGTGCCCCCTCCAGCGCGCCCTCAGTGCGCACGCGCGCTGGTATCTTCTAGAGCCTCGCGCGCCCCTCCTGAAGCTGGAGGTCTCGCGCAGGCGCATGAGCTACGGCGCGCGCCGCGAGACTATCGCGCAGCCGCTGCCGGCCCGGGGCGGTGGAACTGGCGTTGTGGTCCAAGTCCGCCATGGCTGAGGCGTCCAGGTGGCACAGAGGCGGTGAGGGGTGTCCCTAGGGAGTGGGCGGGGCTTGGCCGGTCTGACAATACCAAATACCCAGCAGGGAGTTCTGAAGTCCCATTTGTATCCATGTGAGAGAGATGACTTCCAGCACGGTTACCTCTGACAGCTTCCCCTTGAGAAGCGGCGAGGGAAGGTGGTCCCATTTCACAGACAGGAAAACTGAAGCCCTGAGGGGACATCTCGCCCCTTGCCCGAAGCTGGAGCTGGGTGCTGTCATATGCTGTACAATGACTTTCGCTAGGCTGGCCTTGGAAGGCCTTTGTTGATGTAGGGAGTCATGGCCTTAGCAGAACCCCAGGCCGACTCCTTTTTCCACCATCCCGCAGGAGCCAGCCATCCGGAGAAGCAGTGTTGCCGCGAGGAGAAAACGTTTAGGCATAGATGGAGACGGGGGGTGGGGGGGTTGTTTGCTTTGTATTTTTCTCTTTAAATTTAAAACAAGACTGGTGAGGAAATAACCGTGTTCTAAAATTCATTAGTATACAGCCATAAAATGATTGCCCACTGTTACCATGGGAAATGTTAGTAATTATTCCTCCCCCATAAAACTGAGAGTTAAACGGTAACCAGAAGCCATTGGAACTTTCTTTCACACAGTGTAAACAGCTAAAAAGCGCCGGTGTTTCTCCATCGTTATTTATATACATTATGAATTATAGAATAAAGTAAGGAAAAATTTTGTTTTATATCTCATAGGAACTCCGAAACAGCTGCATTACAGAAAGGAAGGAGAAGTTAGTACCACACTTCAGGAGTTGTTACTCTACTTTATTTTCTTAATAAACTTATGTATATGTAAGTACACATGTAGATGAAGACGCTGTTTCAAATAAGTTAAGTGGAGATGAAAAGTAAAACATAGAGACTTTATAAAACCATAGGCTTTCAGACTTCTGGAACCTCTCAAAAAGTGACACATTTTAGACATTATCTTAAATTCATTTAGACTGACACTATTTCCATTTCTTAAGGGGCAAAACTTTAGGTCACAGATGTAATAAAAAGCTTTCATAGTCAACATTGGCAGTTCTATCTTGAATATAATTATTCCCTTGAGTTGCCAATTCTTGATTTCTTTTACAGCCATACAGATACATTAGCTTAACTTTAGTTTCATAGGTCAAACTACAAATGAGGCTAAAGAAGTTAATCTTGGTGTCTGCTTTATTCTTTTCCCTGGCCTGTTGCAGAGTTAATAGTAAAATATGGTAGTACTGAATAACAGAAGGTATGAATCAATGCAGATCTTTAGGGAAGACCAGAAAATATCTCAGCTTGCATTCCTCCTATCTGTGGGCATTGACTTAATCGGTACTAAAGAGCATTTTGTCTTTACTGCACCCAACATACATTAGATGTAAGCTCAGTGGCCAGACTTCCGTTGGTACAGCAAACATAGTGGCAGTTATGTATCTGTTAACTAATTAGTATTATAGGGATGAGCTTGAGTCAGATCTTGATTAAAAAGACAGCTACAGACAATCTTATAAATTAAGATATCTTAGGTTGGTTTTTAAATGCTTATTACAGAACATAGGGGAATGAAAAAATATTTTAAAATCATTCATAATCTCATTATTCAGGGACTTTTTTTTAAAAACACCTTTATATAATTTGGGAGAATTGAAAACTTAAATATCTGAGGGTTTGTTTAATATTTTAGTACATACAGTAAAATAATATTCAGTATTAACAAATGGCATAGGCTCATGTGTCATGGAGTGATAGTGAAGATGTATTATTTCTAAAAATAAAGGGCTTCTAGCAAAAAAAAAAATACACATTTAATCTACACCCTGCTCTAAAACCCACCCACCCACCCACACCCAGAGTAAGAAAGAATATTAATATTCTTTTTAATTTTATCATGTGCCAAAACGTAAGTTTTAAATGTTCCACATGAATTATCTCACTCACTCCTCATAACAAAACTGTGAGGTAGAGATATCCCTATGATGGGACTCAAACCATTGTTTGTTTGAATTTAAAGTTCATAACCTTAACTACTCATTAAATTACCTACTCTCAATATTGGAGAAAAGCCAGTTTGCAGAGTCATATGTATAAAGCGACCTCATTTTTGTAAAAATAAAGTTATTTTCTTTATAAATGTGTATGCATTTAGAAAACTCTGAAGAATATATGCCAAACCTAACTCTTAACAGTGGGATTACAGGAAACTTCTTCCTGTTTTGTGTATTTCTATTTTAGTTTTTTATTATTACTTTAATAATTAGAAAAATAAAGTTGAATTTTCAGAACAAAATGGGGAACAAATTAGAAGTACATTTTTAATCCTGATAAACTGAGGTTTTAAACATAAATTTTTAAACAAAAAATTCTTTTCTTTAGTGACTTTTGGGATGGTAAACCCACATATGTATTACTTAAACAAAGTTATGTCATCTCTATTTTTGGACACTTCTGTGCCTGGTGAAGAAAGAACCAACTTTAAGTCTATTCGCAGCATAACTGACTTTTGGAAGGTAAGGTGTCATGTGACTATGGTTGAAGTAGTTTTAGGTATTGTATAAACAAGCCCTTGGCATATAGTGTGGGCATATGTTACATATTTATTGAAGGAATGAGTAAAAATAAATGTCATTTTTTTAAACTGTTAGAATCAACCAACCAGTGTTTATTGAGAACCGGTGTTCTCAGTGTGGTAAAGTTCTTATAACCTTAAAAAAGTGATACTTACCTTTTTTTTTTAACATCGTTGGATTTGAGAAATAAGAGACTTCTTATGTGGGGGTTAGGATCCAAAGTCTGTCTAAAATTGTGTATAGTGAAAATTACTCTTAAAAATTCCTTGAATTGCTCATAAACTGAAATATGTGGTTTTGATATATGGCCCTGTACTCTGTGTGTGTGTGTGTGTGTTACAGTAATGTACAGTATATAATAAAGAGTACATATACAAAATATAATTTTATAGTGTTTTTAATTGCATAAGAGAATCATTCCTTTAGCATTGGAACAGACTTATTTTTTCTTTTACACTTAATTTAGCAAGATTTTCACATTATAAGGAGAGCACAGTTCAGGTAACTGACGTTTCAGGGATCTCAGTCACAAACATAGGGACATACAAGGAAGAGGTAAGGAAGGTTTTCCAGAGGCGATCACAATTCAGTTGAAGTTATAAAGGATGAGTAACAGGTCACTCTAGGAAGAATAAACAGTGTGTAATATAAGTAACTCATCATATGGAGCTATATATGGCATTAAAGGCATATAGACGATGAGGTGGAAAAGGCCAAACCATGAATTGGACAGAGGTCTAATAATGAATGCCATGCTGGGAATTTGAAACTTATTAAGGGGATAATGTCATTTCCTGAGAGTGAAAGAAGTGTGAGATGAGGCAAATGATTAGAGGTTATTATTGGTTTAGGCCAGGTGAAATATGAAAGAATGATAGGAAATTTCCCGTGAGACAAGATGTGGAGCTCACCTATTTCGTGCCGTCTTGAAGTAAGTATATGTCCAATGACAAAGAAGACAAAGGCAGGAAAGAAAAAAAAGTGAACCCTAGGCTTGGGATTTCTTAGAAGCAGCAGATAAAGGCAGAGCCAGGGGAAGCAGTCAACAGTGCCAGAGCTGGGGGCGAGGGGGAGGCAGGAGACAGACACTTTGAGGTAAAGTTAGGAATTGTGGCTATGACCAGTCCTGATACTCATGTATTGTAGAGTAACTTTCAATATACCCCTTGGAAAAGAAGGGTTATAGGACTAAATGAGTTAATACTTGTAATACTATGTACTTGCTTAGAGCAGTACATAGTAAACACTTAGGAATGTTACCAATCTTCATTACCATCATCATCATTACCACTATTAATGGTTGCTTGGTTAATAATTTATTTTCATACTCATCCTCAAAATCACTGATTTTTATACTCTTATGAATAACATTATGAATGTAGATTCTGTTGTACAGCTGACATGAAAATATTTTTCCCATAACATTTATCTTTCTATATGAAGTTTATGGAAGGACCCTTTTTGGAAGGCCTGTACTGGGACTCCTGGTACAATAATGAGAATTTGTATGATTTAAAGAACACCAGTCGTATCTACTATGAGAACATACTTTTAGGAGTCCCCAGAGTCCGTCAGCTGAAAGTCCGTAACAACACATGCAAGGTCTATTCATCCGTTCAGTCCTTGATGAATGAATGTTACAACAAATACACTTCTGAAAATGAAGATCTGACTGATTTTGGCCTTAAAGTTGATACTGAGTAAGTAGTATAAAATTACACCTAAATTTTTCTAGCAGCTTACCATTGTATCTCCAAAGAATTGTGAAAATATATTTATTTTCCAAATAATACCAACAGAGGTCTGGCAGGTAAGGAGACTGTTTCCATAACAGGGTCAAAGGAAGACCAGAGATGCAGTGTTTAGAAAAGAGTAAATCTGTTCTTTTTTTGTTTACCAAAGAATGTAAAGTGTTGTGTTTTTTTTCCCGACTGTGAGATGAAGTACCAAGTCATATTGGACACAGGGCAAAGCATGTATCTCTCAGTCAGCTTTTCTGGCTCTGGCAAGATGCCCTCAGACACATCCCAAATGCTGCTTGGAATCCCTAGGGAGTGTCTTCAGTTTACTCTGCCACTTTCTCACTCTGGCTTATTTCAGTGATATCTTCTATTGTTGCCAGTATTGAAAAGGGGCGGTTGTGTTCTGCAGACACTGCATCTGATGATGCCTGCCAAAGATGTTATGGCCATTGTTCTCCAAAGTGGCTGAGGCTAATGTTAATGTAGACCCGTGTCTACACTTTATATTGAAAATGTAGAAACCCAAAGCCACTGACACTACCACCCCTTAACACAGAAGCTGCTGGTATCGTTGCTTTTAAGGTCCTACAAAAATCATAAAGGCAAAGAATATCTTTTCTTAAATTTGATATTTATCAAAGTGATGAAAATATTTACAAAGGTGCACCCTTTCCAAACCATAATTCCCACTCCAGAAGCAACCACTTTTAGCTCTTTTAGTTGTTTCTTCTTATATATACTTCCTATTTCTAAATAACATGCTTATACTGCCATTACTTGATTTTATAGTTTTACATAACTATCGTCTCTGTCATGGAAGTTATCTGTAGTGTCCCTCTTACACCACTCCCTCCACATACACACTTCCTGTTCCTCTTAGCCTATAGTTATACTATAATTTTTGTTAATCATTAGTCAATGTTTATATATAAATATAAATAATGATTACATTTCCTTTCTTGAACAACTTCCCCTGTCCCCATAGGATTAATCATTGCCTTGTGGGTTTTGTTGATTTATTTTTTCTTTGTATAAGTTTTGGGTATTTTTGAGGGAAACAAAGTGCTTGTATAATTCTTACAAATCTAATAAATTCATAAGTATGGTGACACATTCTTTTAACTGTTACAGTACTATACACTATTTCCCTTTCAATGAACAATTACAAGATAAGTCAACTATTTAATTACATGTTTTTTTTTTTAATTTGATCTCAAGTCTACTCTCTTGGGTATTTTAATATTCCAAATTTTCATAAACATTAGAAATAATTTAAATACCAAAATTAACATTATGGATTTGGAATTATAATACATGTCATTTCCTAACAACCAGAATAAGAATCAATTTGTGCTTGTTTGTATTTCTAACATACAACGTTCATTAATTAAAAACAATATTAAAAGTTGGAAGTAGGAGAGGGTTGATGTAACAGATGTTCTTGTTTCAGTTTAACAATCATGTGGAAAACATTCAGAAACACAACTATGGAATTTTCATTAAATATGAGTATTTTTTCTTAGTGTTGTCACTTTTTTCTTCCCTGCTGAAAACATAGTATTGTTAATAGAAATATGAGTTTAAGCAGACCATCTTTGGATAATTGTTCAGCTCTGTTTTGGGGAGCCTGAATAGAGACTGAAATGAAGAAACAAGGCTTTATTTTTTGATATCCCATAGCTAAGTTAAAATAGAATGGAAACAAAATTTAGTTACATAGATTTTACTTCATATACTTTCATTAAAATAAGATACCTATATAACAAGATAGACACTGTAACAAAGTATTTATTGGGCATTTATAATTGGTATATGACCTTTAGAAGACAGACTATGAATCATCTTTTTTTCCCATGCTGAGACATGTTTCTGAATTAAAACCCTTGGTAGTCTCATCCTACTCAAAGTCTAAAGAGTTCATAAGACAACAGATAACATACTAAAGAAAAAAAAAAAATCAGTCATCACTTTCTAGAGTTCAAGTTCCCTGAGGCAACAGATGGATTTAAAAACATTTTTTCTCTTAGCATGTAGTCCAATGTGTGCCCCCAGTAAGCACTAAAAAATGAAAACATACTAAATTTTAATCCTTTTAACTTTTAATCTTTTTAATTTAAATCCTTAACTTACTATCTTGCTTCATAATTACTATAATACTTATTAACTTAGTACTACTTTTTTTTTGTAACTACTACTTTTGAACCAAAGTTTAGTTTAAATTCTTAGAATACATCTCAGTCAGGCTTTCTCATCTCTCCATTATTCTTTTTATATCTACAGATGGAAGTACTCTGCTCCTAGTAAAAACTCCCCTTGGCACTGGGGATTTGTTGGTGTTTACCGAAATGGGGGATATATTTTCACTTTATCAAAATCAAAATCTGAAACTCTAAACAAGTTCATTAACCTTCGAATGAACAGCTGGATAACGAGAGGAACTAGAGTTATTTTTATTGATTTTTCATTATACAATGCTAATGTAAATCTGTTTTGCATCATCAGGTGAGTGAATCAAAACCACCTCTTATTAGTATACAGAATTTAAAAGGCACCGAGAGCCCTCACTAGGGTTTCCAGTTTGTGCATATTGGTACTGCGATTAAAATCATAAGCTCCAAAATAAACATAATGTAGTTCTGCCAATAATGAAAAAAAAGGAAAAGGAACATCACATTCATTGTTTCACTATTTCAGGATATATTCCAAAACATGGAGAATTACATATAGTATGTTAGTTTTATATTACTTAAGAATATATAGTTTTATTTCTCATCATTCTGCAGTTGGACAGATCTAACATTTAGTCCTAATGAGTTCTTCCTTTATTTTATTTTTTTTATATAATGATTTCTTCCTTTAAATTAGATCATTCAAACCTGTTGATTTCCTTTCAGAATGAGCTTCTTTATTAAGTTATTAATTTTTGTCTGAAGAGTAGACTAGTTTAAACTTCAAACAATACGTAACAGCAGTCAGCATCCTAGAAATGAGAGCCTGCAGAGATTTGCAAAAATGGCCCCAATTCTTCACATCTTTGCCATGTAAACTTGCAGTGCCCTGTCACCCAGGGCAGGGTGCACTGCCCCAGACCTTGGTACTGAGCTCAACCATGTGACTTTCTTTGGTCAGTGGAATGTCAGCAGTTATGATACGAGCAGAAGTTTGAAATGGGTTTGTATATTAAAACTTGCTCTCTTAGTGGGGAGGGTATAAGTACTAGAGCCCATGCTTAGCATATACAAGGTCCTGGGTTCAATCCCCAGTACCCCCTCTAAAACTAAATATACAAACTTAATTACCTCCCCCCTAAAAAATAAATTAAAAAAAAACAAACTTGTTCTCTTTCACCTCTGCTATTGCATGAGAAGGACATGCCTGAGCTAACCTGTTGGACCTAAGAGAAGGATAAGAGACATCCTCTCATGAGAAGGAAGGAGAACCAACCAAAGAGAAAAAATTCTTTCCAGTAGTCTGATTACCTTAGGTCATCTGCCTAACCTGGACCATGCTATTTGGCTTAGGCCTGGGTTCTAGAATCCACTGGCAAAGGAAATAGGATTAATATGATTGAATCTGCCTGGGTATTGAATTGGCTTCCTCTAAGTGATCTGGGAATGAGTGGATGCCTGATACAATTAGAATTCTGTTAGAAAGGAGGAATGGAATAATGACCTCGAAGCAGGTAAACAGTGGTATCCACTAAGTCTCAGTGAGCCACTTTTCTCTCATGAGTCTTATATTTTTACTCTCAGTGGAATATGGAATTGGTGTTAACTCTGATTAGAGAATTTTACCCTTGTGCAACAGTGATGGTGAAACATAACCACGGCCTTTAAAGTTTATAAAAATGGGGGAAAAAATGAACTACCTTAAGCATCCAATTGACATTATTATACATTTTATTTTATAGTATTTTCTTTTTTCAGGGAATCAGCTTCTTACCAACATTATCCACCCTTTCCAATAGTCCTGATAGGGATAAAGTGAAGAATACAAATCATTTCTATGTCTTAAATAAGAGTAAAACATTGGGGTAATAGGCTTAAAGTCATATGAAGAACTCCTTGTGATACTAGATTAAATCCTTATTTCCTGTCTCTAGGTTTTATGCTTATTCTATGTTACCTTTTAAAATGTTATTTTTTAGAAACTTCAGCAGATTTTGAAACTTTTAACTGGTAGTATATCTAATCAGTAGTTGTATGGGAGCCTATTGCTTACGCTAAGACCTTATCCACTTACTTTCCTTTTGTACACATCACATATCTGGGAAACTGAACTGAATGCTCATCTTTTTTCCTTTCATATTATTCTACACTTCAGATCAAAATACTGAATTTCTTTCACTTCACTCACTTATCCAATATGCAAGGTGGAAAAGAGTAGTTCTGCTTTCTACTTATTAACCAATGGTTTCATTCTTGTTTTTGTCTTTTTTGGCAGCACCTTATTCCAGGACCAATAAGATTTGCTAGTATCTTTAGGTAGGAATAATTACATCATGATATTGTGATAGAGGTGCTGGTTACTTAAATTTCTGCCAATTTGTAGAGAATAACAGAAATACAGTGAACTACCTCAAAATCTTTTTGTATGTAGTGTTAGAATTAATTTT
Organism: Camelus bactrianus; assembly: GCF_048773025.1. NCBI lineage: Eukaryota > Metazoa > Chordata > Mammalia > Artiodactyla > Camelidae > Camelus > Camelus bactrianus. Next base: position 97,958,078 of record NC_133541.1, read on the forward strand.
TATACTTCTATTTGCATATAGATCTTTGTGTCCAACATCCCGTGCCTACAGTAATCAGAAAACATTCGCTTTAGTAAAATATGTAATCTTGACATTTAGAAGCAAGAAGTATCTTAAAAGCTAAAGGGGTAGAGTATATTTCCCTCCTCTGAAATATTTAAGGATTCTGTATTTGTGGGGGTGGAGTCCTGACTAATAACAGTAGCTAACAGTATAGCATGTTCTTGAACATCATCTCATTCTCCTACGGAGATAACTTAGTATCTCAGTTATAAATGAGCAATCTAAACACAGAATAGAATGAATTTCTAGCTAAAGTCACATCTTCTCATTTACCTTGGTGTTTGACCACTATTCAGAGTACCAAAAAAAAAAAAAAAAAGTGGAGCATTAAAATATAAGTAAATCCACTAGAAACTTTTTAAATTGAGACCATGACCCTGAGAAAACATATTTTATACAAAATAAGTGATTAAAATACAGATCATCACTGATCAGAAATTTAAATGGAGTTAGGTACTGAAATATAAATACTTGAAATGCAGTTACTTTCACAACCTTTTACAGACTGGTGGCAGAATTCCCCGCAACTGGAGGAATACTTACTTCATGGCAGTTTTACTCTGTGAAGCTCCTCAGATATGTTAGCTACTATGATTATTTTATTGCTGCCTGTGAAATCGCATTTTGTATTTTTCTTTTTGTCTTCACAACACAAGAACTCCAAAAAATAAAAGAATTTAAATCTGCCTATTTCAGAAGTATTTGGAACTGGCTAGAATTACTACTTTTGGTGGTGAGTATATAGTCACATATATGGTTGAAGGGAACTGCATCTGAACGCACCAATTTGGGAGGTGTAAAAAGCAGAACTTTCTATTCATCTGGGACTTGTTTTAAAAGCTTCAAGTATCAATCATAAAATGTTGTGCTATATACCAGAAATTGAAACATTGTAACTGACAGTACTTTAAAAAAATCATAAAATGAACTGACATAGTACATACCAATGGTATGCCTATAAAAGGGAGAAGTCAGTATTTTTTTTTTCTTCTGATTTAGTCCTTGGGAGAACTAGCATAAACCTAGAGGAGTAAGTGATTCCACAGGTATTATGATTTAATAGGCACAGTAGGTCTCCCTATCCCCACTCAAAAAAAATGTATTCTTCAAGGGCCTCATGTTGAAAATCACAGATCTTCTTGGGCAAGTTCCTGTAAAATGTACTCTTCTAAGTTGCCTAAATCTGCTTTCCTCTTTACACTGAATTTTGAAAGAACAGGCAAAAGACAAGCCTAGGCAGAATACTGAAGGCAGAAAAGGTTTGAGCAGCCAGAGGGTAGCTTGTGGGCACAAAGGATGCCACCAGAATTGGGGAAACAGTCCCTAAAAGAAACTCCAAAGACTGCCAGTTCTGATCACTGGAAAATACTGAAATAAACATAGAGGTGTGGGCAGGGCGGGAAAAAATCCTAAGAGCTTGATTTTAGGAAAAACCAATAAACATTCTGGTTTGTACAATGTGATCTTTCAGTCTTACTGGCTCTCAGTTATAGCAAATCCTATATATATATATATACACATACATATTTGCTTCTCAAAACCAAATTGAAAGTTTCTCAGAGTCAGAAAGTGTGTCATCTACCTCTGGTATCCCCAGTAATGCTTAACATTGGGCATAGCATTACATGTTTAACTGAGTATTCTATTAGGGAAGGGAAATCAAAAGAAAATTTTCATGACAGGTATAAGCTCTGATACCTAAGATAATCTGGTTCTAAAATCATAGAAGAGCTGTTAAAGAGCTCTAAAAGGGTTTATTTGGGGGAAACTGTAAAAAAATTTTTCTTATAGTGTTACATGGTGAAAACTATTAAACTCTTAATTATCATGTAGTTAGTTACATGGAGCAGAAACTCTTACAGCCTAGTCAGAATTACATAACCATTTGATGTACTTGTTTTATGACTAAAAGAAGCCAACAGGCAGATAGATTAGGATGGCCACAAAATCAGTATTTTGCTACTTTTATGATGAACATACTACCTTAAACTTCTATTATTTGGGCTTACTTCCATTTATGTAAAAGCCTATCTCTTATCTCTCCTTCCCTTTTTGTTGAACATTTGATGAACTTTTTCATGTGTTTCTTCATAGGCTGCAGGAGATTTAGATATTGAAATAAGTCTCTAATTTAATCCTTCTTATTTTCCCATTTAGTTGTGTTTTGTGGCCGTTTTCTTCAACTTATACTGTAATATACAAATTTTTCTCTTACTTGGACAACTGTTAAAAAATACTGAAAAATATTCAGACTTCTATTTTCTTGCATACTGGTATATTTATTACAATAATGTAATTGCTATAACCATCTTCTTTGCATGGATAAAGGTATTTATATTTTATCAGATGTAATAGACTAGATATCTTTTATTGTATTAGATAATAAAATGGGAACTTAACTACAAAGTCATGAAAAAACAAAAGGATATTCTTAACCATACAGTAATTTTAAAATTAGTTTGACTTTGTAATGATTGCTGGCAAAGCCTTAAACACCCCTATCAATCATTAAGCACCTCTTTTAATTTGAAGCAGATTTCTTCTGAAATTAATTAACTTACTCTAATTATAATCTGTAATATTCTATTTCAACTAACTTTGTTCTTTTTCAGATATTCAAATTCATAAGCTTTAATAAGACAATGTCTCAGCTGTCAACAACCTTGTCCCGCTGTATCAAAGACATAGTAGGATTTGCCATCATGTTTTTTATAATATTCTTTGCTTATGCCCAGTTAGGATTTCTTCTTTTTGGATCACAGGTTGACGACTTCTCTACTTTTCAAAATTCCATGTAAGCTCTTAGTACAAAGGTAATTATATGTTTTCCAGTTTATAACAAAAAAATTATGGAAAGGCCTATGATAAGTAGTGACATAAACTTTAATAAATTTAAACATGGTTTGGTATTTTCACTGACGGTTAAATATCTGTCACACTCAAAGTACAGTTAGGCATTGAAAGATCCAAATGGATTCTGCTATCCATTTTTCAAGTGTTACTAGGTCAAGTTAGAAAAATAATTTTTCACTTTCCACTAGAAGTGAAATTTTTACCTAAGGTAAAAGAAATTGATTCCATGTCTCTGTGGCAAAAGAATCTTAAGTGTTTTCTTTAGAGGGCTCTATCTTTAGAATCCTTTTATTGATATTGACCTGATGTCTTCTGCTGATCTGACAAAGCTGAGTTTTTAAAATAGCTTTATATACATAAAGCAATCAGCAGATAAACTTATAGAATGGAGTAGGTAGAATCCCTAGAAAAGCATTCAGGGTTTTTTTTAATTTTAAAAAATTTTTTGGAGGGGAGGTAATTAGGTTTAATTCATTTATTTATTTTTAATGGAAGTACTGGGGATTGAATGCAGGACCTCATCCACTGAGCCATTACCCTCCCCCTTCAGGCTTTTAAAAGTGAATAATTTTAATAATTTTCTTTCTTTTTGAGTAGTTCTGTCTGTATAAAAGATTATGATAGTGTAAAATACCAGTTCTCAAAATGTGTTCTGTGGAATCTAGACCAAGATTGTTTGGGGAAAAATGGCTTTATACTTAAGTAAGTTTGGGAAATTTTGCATCACTCTTTTGGAATTTTGCAGTGCATGGTAACATATGGCTCTGAGAAAACCTGCAGTAACTTTAAGAATTCCCTAAACTTACTTGTCCATATCTCTTTTATTTCATTTGGGGAAAATTCTGCTCTAAAGAAATTCTTTAGGTCACCCTCTTTTCATCATCCACATGTAAATAACTGAAGTACCAACTGTATGAAATTTACTAACACTTTTTCTGAAATAACCCTTTACTAAATCAGTAGTACAAAGAACAGACTAGAACCCAGAGGATATAATTTTATTTTCCAATTCTGCATTAGCTATTTAACTTTTCTAGACCTTAATTTCTTTATCTGTAAATGAAGGGGCTGGAGTAAATCACTCCCCATGGTCCTTTCCAACTTCAAATCATCTATGGTTTAAGAAGTCTAATTAGTTTATCCTGAGTGAATAATGTTTGCAGTTCTAACAACTTCTTGGTCCTTTCCTAGGATCTTAATTCAAGTGTTACTTAATAATAAAACTAAGTAGTACTGGACATTAAATATAAATGTTGTAATTTACAGAAACTTGGAAATTTGTCTTACATGGATAGTGGGAGGGAAGAAAGTATTAGGCACAAATTAAACAGGTTTTAGTAATGATGTGCTAGGTTATTGAAATCAACCTCTTCAGGACAATTTTAAAAGCTGGATGAAATATAGATAACATTAAAGAACTAACAAAAAAGTGAGTAATAGCTGGGTCAAAATCAGAAAGCAAGAACCCAGAAAAGTAAACTCAGCATCCAAAGCTACTTTTACCCTGAAGCCTTTATTTTTTACGCTGATATATATATATTGCTTTATTGTGTTAAATATACATAAAATTTACCATCTTAACCATTTCTAACTGTACAGTGAAGTACATTCATATTGTTTAATCATCACTATCATTCATCTCCAGCAATCTTTTTATCTTGTGAAACTAAAACTCTATACCCATTAAACAAGAACTTTCCATTTTCCTCCTTAACCTAGCCCCTGGCAAACAGCATTCTACTTTTTGTCTATACTATTTTGATTATTCTAGGTACCTAGTATTTGTCCTTTTGTGAGTGATTTATTCCACTTAGCCTAATGTCTTCAAGATTCAGTAACGTTGTAGAATGTGTCAGAATTTCCTTCCTTCTTGAGGCTGAGTAATATTCCATTGCATGTGTGTATCACATTTTGTTTGTCCATTAATCTGTCCACGACACTTTGGTTTCTTTCATGTTCTAGCTATTATGAATGCTATAAGAACATGGGTGTATAACTATCTCTTTGAGACCCTACTTTTTAACTCTTTGGGGTGTATATCCAGATGTGGAATTGCTGGATCATATGGTAATTCTATTTTGAATTTTCTGAGGAACTGCCATACTGTTTTCAGGAGTGGCTATCCCATTTTACATTCCCACTAACAGTGCCTAAGGGTTTCAGTTTCTCCACATCCTTGTCAAAACTTGTTTTCTGGGTTTTTTGTTTTGTTTTGTTTTGTTTTGTTTTGTTTTGTTTTGTTTTAGTAGCTATCCTAATGGGTGTGAGGTGGCATTACATTATGGTTTTGATTTGCATTTCCCTAATTATTAGCAATATTGTGCATCTTTTCATGTGCCTATGCATATGATAGCCCCTTTGATGGTGTCTCTTAGGCTCTGTTCACTTTTATCTTTTTTCTTTCTGTTTCTCAGACTCAATTTCAATTTTCCTATCTTCAAGTTCACTACTTTTTTCTTCTGCCTGTTCAAATCTGCCTTTGAATCTCTCTAGCAAATTTTCGTTTCAATTATTGTACTAGAATTTTGGTTTGTTTGTTTAAGTTTTCTATCTTTTTACTGATATTTCCATTTTTTTGTTCATAGTTTGACTTTCTCCATGTCTTCTTTTAGCTCTGAGCATCTTTAAGATTGTTGCTTTGAAGTCTTTGTCTAGTAGGTCTGCCTTCTGGTCTTTCTTAGGGGTGGTTTCTGTTGGTGTATCTTTTCTTTTGAAAAGGTCATACTTCCTTGTTTCTTTGTATGTTTTGTCATTTTTTGTTGTTGTTGAAAACTGGACGTTTAAGTGTAACAATGTGAAAATTTTGGAAATCAGATTCTTTCCCTTCCGCAGGGTTTGGTGGTTTTTGTTTTTTATTGTTACTGACTGTCTCCATGCTGAGGATCAGCCTCAGATGTAAACTTAAGTTCTAATCAGGTTTTCTGAATCTGTGCCTTTTTTGGGGCATGCATGGTGACTTTCTAATTTCCTCTATATATGCAGTTATTTTTTGAATATCCTTGTCTTTAATGTCTGGCTCCCAAAAGGGGAAAAAGAGAAATGAAGGGGGAGGGAAGGGCACTGGGCCAAGGGCATTGTATAAAAAGTGACATATTTGAAGAAGTATCAAATTAAGTCTAGAGATGAAAATTATAGCAACTGAGATTAAAAACACATTTGACAGGTTTAAGACACAGAATGAGTAAAGTGAAAAGGGTCAGGAAAAAAAATTAAAAACAGCATAGTCAGACAAAATGTTGGAAGAAGGACATAAAAGGTAGGAAGAGAAGGCCTAATATATGTTTAACCTGAATTACAGAAGAAGACAGAGTGGAATAGAGGCAATATTTGGAGAATGCTTAGAAATACCACTCAGTCACGCCTTCAAGTGAGAGACTGTGAAGTCGTATTAACCATAAATGGTACATTATGAAACAGTCTGTAAGCTATTTTAATTCAACAAGAGAGAACTCTAGAAAGCAGGGGTATCAAGAATTTACAAAACAGTGTTTTCATTCAGTATAACCCTGTATGCTGAAAAGTCATGGTACTCCTTTTAGCTTGGAGAAAAGAAAAAAATAATAATAATAAACCAATCACCAATTAAGAGGATAAAAGTGACAATTACATTGTATTTGCTGTTTCCAGTTCCCATGTGATTATAACCATTCAGTAAATTGCTTTGGTTTTTGTTATTCACATTATTTACAGAGCAGAGATACGTGGACACTTTCCTCATAGAAAAGGACTGAATGGAAGCTTTAGTTAATAAGATAATTTCTGGAGAGGAGAAATGTTACCTTTAATTTATCTTTTCTTACATAAACACAACTCAAGGATAAAAGATTAAGTTAAAAACACTAAAACAGAACTTCTTATTCTTATGTGCCAGAGAGGAAAATGAAATTTGATTTGTTGAGAAACTTTATAGTCTCCTTCCAATTCAGCATTTCTCTTTCTATTTCATGTAGAAGAGCATTACAAACCAGTATTAAAGGCTGGATAAATATTTTAAGTATGATTTAGTCAGGTCTCAGGCACTGGAGATGAAATTCCAGGTAACTCTGAGTCCTAAGACTCCAAATAGATTTCTTAGAATACATTCTTCCTTTACTGTACATAGTCCTATGCTCCCTTTGTGTGATTGGCAAAAGCAACAAGGAACAAGAGACATTCTCCCCTTTGACTGACTAACCAATCACGTAAAGTGTCTACATACTATTAAAACAAATTCCTTCCCAGGTTTCCCCTTTAAAGAAAAATCCCTGGTGTGACTGGCAATGCCACTGCAAATTAATGATGAGAAAATAAAAGACTTTATGCTAAGAAATCCTAATTCTACCTCTTCTACTACTATGCTTGTTCAAACCCTTTATTTTTAAATTTTCCATCTTTAAAATTAATAAAATGAAGATTTATAATATTTTAGATACAATTTCATATCAAAGCCAAGCTTTTACACTTACTGAAAATAAAATAAACCTCAGAATCCTATTTGAGGATCATTACCAGCACTTGTCTGAGACATAGCCAAGTGACAAGATTGTTGGCTTCCTTATTTCAGTAGATAAGGTGCAAAAATTAAGCATATAATTGAAATTGTATAACTCTTGACTCTAAATACAAGTTTAAAATCACTCACTGGACAAGATCAAAGTATTCTAAGTTTTAGAAGGGCACAGGGATGGCTAAGAAGGCTACTGTCAAGAACAGCTGGTAAGCAGGTATCTTAAGGTTCAAGTCTGGGTTCACATTGGTTAAATAAACTGAAGCCCATCATTTCTCTAGCTATCTGTTCAGCTACTTAAGTACCTCAAGTCTTACCTTTAGGGGAATTTTCTACATCCAGTTTTATAGAACTTTGTGCTAACAAAACTAAACCCAGGTAACATGCCATATGCAGCTAGATACTTTCCTAGACAAAGTGGTAACCTACATCAGTTGTCATGTACGTAAGAAGGTTTATAATGTTTTCTAATGTTTTTCTTCATTCCCATAAAAGATATGCACAATTTCGAATTGTTCTTGGAGATTTTAATTTTGCTGGTATTCAGCAAGCCAATTTTATCTTGGGACCCATTTACTTCATCACTTTCATCTTTTTCGTGTTCTTTGTCCTGCTGGTAAGAATGACTATATATATATATTCCCCTTTTTGTTCATATTTTTCAGAAAAATATAATTACTAATTCAGAAAAGTTATACTGCTTAGCTATGAGAACACTTTACAATTATTAAGATTGGTATGGATTTCTAGTAATTCAGGTTCTCTAGCCCAGGGTCTAAATGTTTCCAAGTTATCCTATAGAGAACGTGATCACATTTGTTACTATCTGGGTGTTTACTGTGTGCCAAGAATGTGCTAAATCTTTTACACATATAATTTGAATGTCCCAGGTCTCTCCACTCTGGGACATTTCATACCAGTGGGTATGAATTACGCCATTAATATTCTGCCCATTTTGCAATGGCTTTTGGCCCTTACAGCTGAAAGCTCACACCTTTGCAATTTTTCGGAGTTCCCCCGGATGGGTCTCTCACATCAGGACAAGTCTATTTGGCCTTCCTAATCAAGGAACCTTGCCTTCCTACTCAATGCTCTGCTACTGTCCTCCATGAACATTTTTTTGTCATGCACAGCAGTTATCCCCTGGTGGTGGGCAAGAGTCCTCACAGTGACAGAGCTGGGCCACAGCAGAAGGTGGAGAGGTGGGCTGGGGGTAAGAATACCCTCTCCACAATTCTGTTTGTGTTATCTGGACATTAGCAGTTGTAAGAGCCCTAGAAAAATTGTGCATTTAAACAGCTTTATAGAATTTTAAAGGGAAAAAAAAAACCCTTATGAACATATAATTACATTATTGTTTTCTTCTGATATATAATATTAATAAATTAATGTATAATATGTATAAGTAGCCAGTTCATATACACTATTTTACATTCTGCTTTTCTCATTTACCATAAACCTACTTGCCCATATTTACACACTACACATTTCTCATTATAGTCTGCACAGCCATATCTCTATAATTGAGCATATGAGATACTTTTAAAATTTAAATATAATTTTACAAATCCCAGCACTTGTCAAAGTCATTAACATTTAAACTAAATTTTTATTTTAATAATTATTTATTTTAATATTTCTCCCCAGAACATGTTCTTGGCAATAATTAATGATACGTATTCTGAAGTAAAAGCTGACTATTCAATAGGCAGAAGCCCAGATTTTGAAGTTGGCAAAATGATTAAAGAGGTACGTCAAACTCTTCTCCTAATCAGAATTCTAAGACCAACCTTAGATGGTTTACACTCTTGTAGTTTGAATAACACTTAAATTCCAAGTGATAGCAGGTTTGGGGTTTTTGTAGGGAGGTGATTTGGGGTTTTTTTGTTTGTTTTGGTCCAGTATTACTCATATTTATATTATTTCACTACTAGGAAAAAATGCTCTCTGGCTTTAAAAATGTGGCCAAAATTATTTCAGAGTTTAATATGTCAAAAAGTTATTGATAAAAAACAAATTTCTTATGTATAGCACAGGGAACTATATTCAATACCCTGTAGTAATGTATAGTGAAAAAAGAATATGAAAGTGAATATATATATATATATATATATATATGACTGAAATATTATGCTGTGCACCAGAAATTGACACACTGTAAACTGATTATACTTCAATAAAAAACAGATAGAAAATGACATTAAAAAATGTTATTGAGCTATCTACTAAAGGCAAAGCACCACTGGATATTATAAAACTTTCTTCCCTCCAAAAGTTTTCAATTTAGATGCTAGTATTTCTATAAACAATCTGAAATCAGAACTCCATGTGCCTTATCTTCCTCACTTTCTGTTAATGGCAACACTTTTCTCAGTAACCTTGGGCTCGAAAACCTTGAGCTTTTTATTCCTTTGTCCCTTATATGGTCTGTTGCCAAGGCTTCTGTGTCAAGTTCATCTCTGTAGTTTTTGCTCATATTTGTGGAACTTAAGGACACTTTGAATTCTAACTGCCACCACTACAGCAGGGCCCTCAATACTTAAGTGTTCTAGCCTCTTTCCTGTGCCAACCCAGTTTTGATCACATCACTTCCCTGTTAAAAATTCTTCAAATCTTCCTTGTGCTTGTCAATAAGGCCTAATTCTTTACTCAGGCATTCAAGAGCCTTCTCAAGTTTCAAAGCCCCGACCTATGTTTATTCACTACCGTTTAACTGTACAATTTCTACCTTCTATGCCTCTGTTTACAGCACTGCACTTCCCAGCTAATGTCCTGAGCAAAGTGCTGTTTACCATGCTTGCTCTCACTCTCTCCTCTGGGCCTCTGCTCATGTTGTTCCCTGGCCCTCCAGGAATATTCCCTCTGCTCACTCGCTGACATTCTATTCTCCCTGACAGGGTAGAGTCTTCTCTGTCCTCTCACACTTACCTCACTTTTGAGTTGTAGCAGAGTCATGGGTGTACCATCTTGCCCATCTCTGCGTAACTGTGGCTATAACCATAGCCCGTTCACACAAAAAAGGTCCTAACAGCTGTGGGGTTAATGGGGCTTAAGAACTCTGTCCAAGAAAAAAAAGAAAACTATTAATATGTTCCCCGATGAGCTTAATTGTGGGTTTTTCATTTTTTATCTCTTGATTATGATGTTGGTTATATGCATCAAAGTGTTAACATCCTTAACGTAATAAATGTTAATATTTTTTAAAGATACTTTTTTTTCAAGTTCAAGTGTGATGCCCACTAGAGAATCCTTTCTGCTTTTTCACAAGCAGGCAGAAACCATAAGTAGCAACAAGGTGAAAGGATAATCATAGCATTTGCCTCCACATTTCTTGAGAGCAGCAGTCCCTGGAGTCAAGTATTTCCTATTTACTTTGATTAAAAATTGCTAATACAGAATATAGTTTTTATGAACTTTTAAACTATTTTAAATTATGTCTAGCGTTACAAAAATGCTATCGAAAAACTCAAACTAAAGAAATCTCAAAAGGCTGAAGACAAGAAAAGGTGAGATGACTTTCCTTAAATTTTTAACTTACCATTTTAAAGCTCTTAATAGAGACTTACTATAGAATAAAGTTTTGATTGCCAAACAACCACCATTCAATGTGCTGAATCTAAACACACTGTGAAAACACCCAGTAGTACCTCCTAATTTCTGAGTGTCAAGAAACTCTAAGCTAATTTAAAATTAATACAAGGCATGCCATGCCACTCAGAAAAAGCTATAACAGAAAGCTGGACATAACAGCAAAGTCGCTCTAAAAAGGCAGGAAATGATTTTAGTCTACATTAAATGCATTGTTTTTACACAAAATATTTAAGAATACACTTACATTTGAAACTGAGTCATTTTGGTGTCAAAATCCTTCCCAAACCCAGACCTCTGGCAGTGGGACATAATATAACATTCTTTATAGCTAGAGATATGATACTCCAGAGTACTTATTAATGACGACACTTTCCAAATAATTAGGGTTACCAGAAAGAACAGAAATGCAATTCAAATCCTTAATACAGATCTAGTTGTATTTTATGCTGTCATTTCCCTTTTTACTATCATATGCCTCTAATTTTTATTTTATATTCTCAGTATGAAAAGAAAAGATTTGGCTGAACAAGCTAGAAGAGAAGGCTTCGACGAAAAAGTAAGATTTTAATTTTCTCAAAGTGATAGCTTTATTAGACATATGCTTACAAAAAAGTTCGGGTTAAGAACTGAATGATTTGCTTTTTTCAAGTATAGTTGCCACCTCTAAAGTTCTGCTAGAATCTAGATCTTTTCTTGATTAGAACAAATTGTTTGCATTCCAGCTGCTTCCTTTCTCTTACTGGTACTCTCAGCCAGATACCCTGGACCTACAGGTATACTCTCACTGTGTGATTATTACTCAAGGTTTAGTGAGTATACTCTATTGAGATGATGATATTGTTCTCTTGTAATCATTAATGTGATAAATCACTTTAATGATTTTTTATATTTCAAAATTATAACATATATTCGACAAATGACTAAACATATATGTATTTAAGAAATAATAATAAAGCAAACCTCCACATACCACTACCACCCAAGTGAAAAAAACAGAACATTGCTCTACTTCTCGTTGTCCCACACTCTTCAATAAACTGAGAAAGAGGACAACAGGGTTGGGAGATTGGAATAAGCAAGCAAGAACATATACTGGAGTGAGGTTTCTCATTATCAGATAAGGGAGTTACAAAAATGGAAAGGTTGAAGGTTGAAATGAATCTTGTGATGTCAGATTAGAATTGTAGATGTGTGTATGTATGTATCTTCTACTTCTGTCCACTGAGAAGGCTAGAAGCAATGACATCCTAGTAGCAATGACACAACTAGTCTCCAGATCTTGGTTTTCAAATACCATTCTCCTCTAAAGGAACCAGGACTCCTTGGAAATAGTTCATTCCAGAACTAGAAAGTACAGGTGCTTGAAGAATGATGGAGATCTGTTAAAAGAACAAAAAGTCAAAAAAAAAAAAAAAAAAAAAGACAAAAGACAGCTTAAGGGGGCTCCCACAGGCCAAGTCTGGGGATACTTACGCACTATAATGAATATTAATTTAAACCCATTGAGTAAAATAGGATTCTATACTGATCTAAACATATACATGAATAAAAGTCTGAGGAAGAATAGGACATTTCCATACCTCTCCACAAAATTAATTTTTGTATTAATTACAAAAAGAAAAGGAATAAAATCAGGGTGGAGAAGTCTAGAAGATACCATCTTAATCAACTTGTACTAGAACAAGTTGAAATCATATGCCACCTAAGAGGATGCTAAAAGGACACAGGATCCCTTGTGTAACATCCCATTAAAAATGTGTAGCATGAAACATCACACAAAAAGAAACTCAGGTACATTCTACAAGATAATTGGCCTTTATTCTTCTAAAGTGTCAAGGTCATAAAAGTCGAGGTAAAGCTGAGGAACTACACCAGACTGAATGAGACTAAAAGATATGTACATACAATGTATAATCATGAACTGGATCCTTTTACTCTAAAGGGCATCATTGGGACAATGTGTAAACTTGAATGAGGGACTGAGGATTCAGATGGTAATAATCTATCAATATCAATTTTCTGAGTCTAATGATTGCACTGTGACTATAAAGGAAAATGTCCTTGAATGCAGGAAATATACACTGAAGTATTCAGGGACCATAAGGTATTTGTGCTGGCAACTTCAAATATTTCAGGGGAAAAGAGTATTTGTATCATTCCTCTAAATTTTCTTTAAGTTTGAGATTCTTTTAAAAAATAAAACTATAATTCAATAAGCCATCTCTGAAATAAGACAATGTAAACTGAAAGACATACTGTGTACCTGGGGAAAACTACCTACAATGAACCTGAGACTTATCTAAGCAAAATTTGAATTTACTTACAAGGAAAAGAAAATAGGCTTATTAGCGTAACAATATTCAACACTATAAATCAAGAGAAGAACATTTACAATATATGAAAGGAAAGAAAATGTAAGCCAGGACTTTTTATATCACACAAAGCTGTGCTTCAAATGTAACGACTCAAACATCTTTGAACATGTAAGAACTCCGGGAATACTGTTGTATTCCCGAGGATTCTATATGAGAATCATCTTCAGCCAAACAAGAAATAATTTTGGAAATTTCAGAAAAGGAAGAATGGTGAGAGAAGGTATAAAGTACAAAAAAAACAAACAACAACAACAACACCTGATTATTTAATATGTAATAGCTAAAAAGTTGAAGAATTATCATTGAGTTAATAATCAAAAAGAATACACTTTAGCACACTTAAGAGCACAGTAGTAGATAGTAAGAAAAATACTGTTTTATCAATTTTAAAACCTTTTTTCACATTTTAACATCTCTGAAATCAAGATGTCCCTTACAGTTGACAGTGTGCTGTATTTTAATTGGCAGCACTTTTTCCATAAGTGGTACATAAAATAATGGTATAATGGTCTTACAATAGACTCCATCTCTCAGATACAACAAAATATGATATTATGATTAAATATACTTGAGGGGTAGAAGGGAAGAAGATGAGGAGGAAGAAATTAAAAGTTAATTTTTTTGTTGAACTTGGTTGGTTCCTTGTTGAGGGGACCAAAACAAGAAAGAAGACCCAGGATGTATAATAAGATACATGCACGAAGACAAATCACCAAAACAAAAAATATACATTCCTAAAGGAAAGAAGTACCAAAACAAAAAAGAAAACAGAAAATATACCACATGGTAAAAGACTTAAAATATACCTTAAAACAATATGAGGTAACTATGACCAGATATATCTGACATATCAGTAAAAACAAGCTTAATTTACTTAAAAAGAAAAAAAAATCAGACTGAATCACAAAGCAACACTCAATTCTGTGCTAAAATATATACCTAAAACTTAAAAGCATGAGCAAAGGTATAAAGGCAAGCAAAAGGGGACACAATATAAGTCAAGGTAGAATTCTAGACAAAAAGCTCTAAATGAGATGAGGGTTTTTAATTAAGGCTAAGATCAACTTTAATAGTTAGGATTATCTATGTACCAAGTGATATAGCATCAATTTCCATAAAGTAAAGACTACTAGACTTATAAGAGGAGAAACAGGCAGGAATACACTAAAAATAGATAACAACAGATCAAGAAAAGGAAAAGGATTAAAAAAAATACAAAACATGAATGAAGTCTTCTTACAGTTATGTCTTAAATGCTGTACTCTCAGGAGACACACCTGTTTTTCAAAAACCCATTCATGAAAATAAATATACTGGGCCACAAAGAAAACCTCAATAAATTCCAAGAAGTAGTTAATACAGAAAAAATTCTATAAAAACGACGTACTGAAGTTTTAAAATAAATTGAAAATGAAAAGATTCTTTAAACAAGAAAAAAATTAACATCATATAATTCTTAAAGAGGAAATACAAAATGAAACAGCAGAATTCCTAGAAAAGAAAATAATGAAAACATAGTATAGAAGAATCTATGAAATAGTCAAAGAATACCCAGAGGAAAATTAATAAATTTATCAATAAAAATCAAAACACTGAAATTAATTTTAGCATGACTCAAAAAGTTAGAAAAGAACAATAAACAGAAAGAAAAAAGATAAAAGTAGAATTAATGAGTTATAAAGAAAAAGTAGTATAAGTAAATAAAAAGGCTGGTCCTTTGAAGAGACTAGTGAAAAGAAACCACTAGCCAACGAACAGAGAAAGCAAAAACATAAAAGAAATTACAATAAGGGAAATAATCAAGTAACAGAAGAAATTTTTAAAAATCATTGAAAGAAATTGAAGACAGAAACAAACGGAAAGATATTCTGCACTCAAGGATTAGAAGAATTAATAGTTAAAATATCCATACTACCCAAAGCAATCTACAGAGTCAATGCAATCCCTATCAAAACTTCAATGGCATTTTTCAAAACTTAGAACAAATAATTCTAAAATGTGCATGAAACCATAAAGACCCAGAACAGCCAAAGCAATCTTGAGAAAGAACAAAGCTGGAAGCATCATGCTCCCTGATTTCAAACTTATTACAAAGCTACAGTAATAAAATAATACTGGCATAAAAATAGACACAGAGCAATAGAACAGAATAGAGAGCCCAGAAATATACCCATGCATATGTGGTCAATTAGTTTATGACAAAAGAACCAAGAAGACAATGGGTAAAGGGCAGTCTAATAAATAAGTGGTCCTGGGAAAACTGGACAGCCACATGCAAAAGAATTAAACTGGACCATTATCTTAACCATACACAAAAATGAGCTCAAAATGGACCTGAATGTAAGACCTAAAACCACAGGACTCCTTTAAAAAAAATAGGTGGTAACCTCTTTGACATCAGCCTTGACGATAATTTTTTGGATTTAACACAAAAAAACAAAGGCAACAAAAGCAAAAATAAACAAGTTGCACCACATCAAACTGAAAAGATTCTGCACAGCACAGGAAACCATCAACAAAATGAAAAGGCGACCTAAGGAATGGGAGAAAATATTTGCAAATCACGTATCTTATAAGGGGTTAATAAATAAATGAAAAATATATAAAGAACTTATACAACTCAACAGACAACAAACAATCCAACTGAAAAATGGGCAGAGGATCTGAATAGACATTTTTCGAAAGAAGACACACAAATAGCCAGTAGGTACATGAAAAGGTTCTCAACATCACTAACCATCAGGGGAATCATCAAAACCACAAAGGACTATCACTTTAAATCTGCTAAAATGGGTATCATCAAAAAGACAAGAAATAATAAGTCTTAGCGAGGATGTGGAGAAAAGGAAATTCTTGTGCACTGTTGGTGGGAATGTAAATTGGTGCAGCCACTATGGAAAACTGTACAGAAGTTCCTCAAAAAATTAAAAATAGAATTACCATAAGATTACCAGCAATTCCATTCCTGGGTATTTATCTGAAGGAAACAAAAACACTAACTTGAAAAGATATCTGTGCCCGATGTTCACTGCAACATTATTTAGAAACACCAAGACATGGAAATAACATAAGTGTCCACTGATGGATGAATGGATAAAGAAAATGAGGTCTATATATACAATGAAATATTATTAAGTCATAAAAGAGAAGGGAATCCTGCCATTTGCAACAATATGGGATAGACCTTGAGAGCATTATGTTAAGTGAAGTAATTCAGACAGAGCAAGACAAATACTCTATGATCTCATTTATACGTGAAATCTAAACAAACAAACAAAAAGATACAGAGAACAGATTGGTGGCTGCCAGAGGCAGGAGTGAATGAAATGGGGGATGGTGGTCAAAAGGGACAAACGTCTGGTTATAAATAATTAAGTTCTGGGGATATTATCTACATCATGGTGACTATAGTTAATAATACCAAATTTTGTATGTGAAAGTCACTGAGAGTAAATCTTAAAAAGTTCTCATCACAAGAAAAAAGATCTATAACTGTAGTGATGGATGTTAACTAGACTTATTGTGGTGATCATTTCACAATATATACATACAATGAATCATTATCTTGTACACCTAAAAAAAATCACTAAGAGACTTTTGTGTATAACTCTATGCAAATAACATTTGAAAACCTGAATGCAATGGATAGTTTTTCTAAGAAAATAAAATTTATCAAAACTGAATGCAGAAGAGATTTTAAAAAGCTTAAACAAATCCATTCTACAGAAGAAATAGTCATCAAAGAGCTACCTCCAAAATAAATCAAACCCAGATTGTTTCACAAGAGAATTTTACCAGATTTTTAATGAATAAATAATTTTAAGCTATTTGAGCCGTTTCAGAGCAAAGAGAAAACAGAAAACTTCCAAATTATTTTTATAAAGCAACTATACAGTGATACTAAAACCAGGCAAAAATTGTACTCCCCCAAAAAACAAATAGAAAAAGAAAATATCATTTATAAATCTTGAAGCAAAAATCCTAAATAAAATATTAGCAAGCAGAATCCAAGAAATACATCATGATTCAGAGTTTATCCTAAGAATGGAAAGATGATTCAAAATTATGTAATCAACTAATTAACATAATTTATTCTATTTATAGATCCAAAAAGGAAAATTACATAATTATTTTCCATAGATGTTGGATATTTGGTAGGATTCAACATCTAATCTTCAGGGGAAAAACAAAGCAGAACAGGAATCAATGGACACTTCCTTGATATGATAAAAACAAGGCTATCTCAACGCAAAGCTAGCACCTAACCTAATAGGGAAACACTGGACATGTCAAGGACAAGACAAGGATGTATTTAGAGGGACTGGCCAAAACAATTAAGTAAGAGAAATAAATCAGAAGTACAAGAATTGAAAAGGAAGAGGTAAAAACTACCGCTCTTTGAGATACGATTCTCTTGAAGACTATAATGAAGAATTCTGTCACCAGTTACCAAGACTGCACCACTGGGCAAGGGGAGGGAAGCAGAGCCAGAGCCTGGGAAAGAGCATGTGGGGAGTAGGCCTCACATGGTGGAGGCAACTGGACACAAGGTGGTGGTGGTGGGGGGGGCTACATATACTTTACAGGGCTCCGGAAGGTCCAGGATAAATGAGAGGACGTCAAAGAGGGGGTTAGTGGAAACGTGGATAATCCTGTATAGTGGTGAAAGGGAAGAGAAGGCACAAGTACAATGATCCCAAATCATGCAGACAAAAACACAGCACGTGCAGCCCAGCAGAGGGCCCCATAGGTGTCTCCGGAGATTACAGATCTTAGATCCTCTAGTGTTGGCCCTGGGATGCCTCTCCCAGCCACCCCACTGCTGGTGCCTCAGGGCAGAAGTCCCTCCATTACAGTCACAACGGGAAGAGGCACCTTTGAGGTCAGAGAACCAATGTCATGTGGCATCAGCTCCATAGGGTCTATGCTTTTAGAAACACACTTTCTAGAAAGCAGCCTTTCTCTGAAGTTTTTAAGGTATACAATGAACTGAAAAATTATGACAAAAAGAAAGAGATTAAGTAAAATAATAGGAAAAAATAATTTATATAGTCATGTCATATATGCGAACATCAAGTAAATCATTAAAAATTCTAATAGAAGGATCTATTTTTAATAGCAACAAAACAGAAAGTGCCCAGGAATTAAAGATGTTTAATGTTTAAAACTGAGATAAGGAAAAATTTAAAACATTCCTTAAAGACAAAAACACACTTGACCAAATGACATACTAGCTACATGTGTCAGTCAGAGCCTAGTCAGGAAAATGTAAACCACATTATGTATTTCAAACAAAGAAAAATTATTACGAAGAACTGGTTACATAGGTATTGGAAGACAGAAAAAGTAAAGAGCTGCTACTCTACCTATGAGGAAAAAGGTATCACTATCCTATGAACGTCAAGAAAGAAAAAGTGATGGTTGAGATGGGTTTTTTGAAGGGTGAATAAAGTTTACCAGGCATAGTCTACTCAACCCATATTATTAAGGCATCCATATTATAATAGACCTGGTCATTTAGAAACGGTTGTGGGGCCCACAGCTTTAACTGCTTATGAGTAAATATGCCAAAACATGGGTGCTGTCATGTGGGCAAAATAAAACTAGAAAGATTGAAAACCATCCTTTCCTACTTTGGATATGTTAGTTTAAATATGTTGGTTTAAAGACAAACACCGTCTGATATGGCACAGTTTCTCTGCCCAGAACAGCAATCATTTACCACATAAACAACATTTGAACTTAGGCACCACCATTCTCTCTGAGGAAGGTAATGAGAACCCTTACACAGAGATCCACTTTACTACCTAGTGTTACTGCTGAAGCAGGGCAGTACCATACTTATTTACTGAAAATTCTTTGAATCTTATCTGGGTACACTGTCTCCTTTTCCTCTTTTCCTAGGGCTGTCCCTATTTTCCACAACATACATGGCATTTTTTCTAAAGCTAAGAAAAAGGGAATTGGACACTAAAAGAAAAACGGATGGGCAGTGGGGCCAAAGCACAGGAAGCACTCTTTAGGATCAGGGAAGGATGCAGCAAGAATTTTCTGGTATGAGGAACTTATTTTGGGGGATGTGGACAGAGTTAAGTACATAGATTGATGCAGTAATTATTATGAAAAGGAGATGGGTTATTGTTAGTGCAGGAGTCTGGCTGAGAAGCAACTGGGAGGGTAAATAATACCCCCAAAAGTACTTTGAAGTACACTTGCTTCATTGAAGAACAGAAGTACAGAAAAGAACACCTCGGCTTTCGCCAAGTGAAGAATGGAGAAAGACAAGAAAAAGAAACTCAGCTGGAGATGCAGAGGGGAAGGGGCAGTGAATGAGAATAAGCTGATGTTTATAACTTAAAAATTCCCTAACTCTGCTAAACCGTTTTAACACCAGGTCCTCGGAAGTGACTGCTGATGCATAGGTCCAAAAACCAGGCAGAGCAAAAAGCCAGCAGGGCTCAAAATCACAGCCCTGGAGAGTAAAGAATAGTTTAAAATTCTCAACCCTGTGATGCTTGTGTGCCATAGACCTGAAACAGAGAAAAATTTAAAGGTTGCAGCTTATTATGCTTTTCCTCTAACTTGACAGGAGATTCAAAGTGCAGAGCAGATGAAAAAATGGAAAGAGAGGCTTGAGAAAAAGTATTATTCTACAGAAATTCAAGACGACTACCAGCCAGTCACTCAACAAGAATTTCGAGAGTAAGCATTTGTTCTAACCAGGGCACTATGGAATTCATGATATGGAGATTGGGGACACCCCACCATTCTCCTGAAACCAGAATCTTATTGTGTTAAGATGCCACTTTTTTCAACTTTTTACCCAACTTTAAAATTACACAGAAAACACAAGACTCCATTTGTTTAAATTAAGGTCAGAGTGAGACCAATTGCTTTTGTCCTTACATCTCTAAATAAGAATTGACATTTATACTTGATATGCACAGCAGATACTGTGCTCCACACAGCTTTAGAATATTAGATCCATAACTGGCCATACTGGCATATTTTTGGAGTTTAAAATACTATCTTCCCACTCAAAGCATTTCACAATAGGTACTAATAACCTGCTGTCTCTATGTACAAAACTGTTAATGACTCACTGTCTATTTCCTTCTAATTATCCTCTAGCCTCTTTTTATATGCTGTGGAGCTGGAGAAGGAATTACACTACGTCAGTTTAAAACTAAACCGAGTGATGAGAAAGGTTTCAGCTCTACAATACTGAACCAAGTGGAGGTGAGACTCTATGATGCAATCACTGAGCATTTCTAATGATTTATACCTATACCGAATTATTTCCTTAACTTGTCCCCATTTCAGGTACACTTTACATTTATTTTTAAATGGAGAAACTGGGAACAGAACCCAGGACCTCATGTATGCTAAGCATGTGCTCCACCACTGAGCTATACTCACCCTCTTCAGGTATACTTTAAAAGCACAAAACCACCTATTATCAAGCTATCATCAGGGTCAAGGACAATGACCAAATGATTTCCAGGAATGGGACTCAACATACAATCCATGCATATTACAACATGCCTCCTGAATATAAACACACTGGTACAAACAAAGAATTTTATAATGAGATTTATTATTAAATTCTAGGAATGTGAATGGAAAGGATAAAATAATACTGCTTTTAGTTCTTTGGGCAGGTCTCTATTTAATAGTTTAGTAAGTAGGTAAAGACACTTTTCTCAGTGTTACACGAAGTATAAGAACTGCTAGTGTTCTCGTCGTGTACCATGTTCTAACTTGGCCAAAGTTAAATTAGTAAATACTCAGGATCCTAGAAAACCATTAAATAAGACCCCAAGTAAAATAATCACACCTCTATTCTGCTCAATTGGAAATTTCCTGGAAAAAGGCAAAGTATAAAAGGACAAACTTCGCAACCACCTACAGAAATTTCACTAGTATCTACAAACTGGAAATTCATCTAGACAGTTTCTAAAGTAACACATTTAAAGTTTCCCAAAAGTGCTCCCTCAACTACTTTAAAAGTAAAATATACTCTAAAAAATAAAATAAAAGAGCAAGGTGGAAGTACCAGAGTTAAAAGTCACAAATTAGTGCAAATTAGAGCGCTGCAAAAGCCCTGTTTGGATGGTTGGAACGTTGTGGATGGCTGGCATTTTGGAAACTGGAAATAAACTCTTCTAAATTTTTTAGGTTACATGAACCCTCACAGAGGAGCCGTATGTTCTCCCAACCCAAGCAACACCATTTGACCACAGTACTTAACTTCCACATTGGACCATAAAACATGAATAAAGGAATTTTTAAATATACTCACCTTCCTCAAGCCAAACTATTCTCTTAGAGACTGTATGTCAAGTTTTCTTAATAGGATAAATCAGTGCAACAAGAAATGCTTCTAGTCCCTCTGAATCTTCTCCCTAGATTTCCACAGAGAATCAACAACATGGCCTTTCCTTGTCTTTCTTCCTAGAGCTGTAGCCAGCCAAGTGGTTTAGTAACCCTGTTGTCCCCCAACATGGTCCCTGGTTGGGGTAATCCAAACAAAGCCTAAGAACATTAAGGCAAGGGAACACTTGAGGTCTTGTTTTTTTCCTTTTTAACATCTAATAAAAAACAAACAGACAAAAAAAATTTACAATGACTTAGAACATTAAAGTTCTTTTATTACAAAAGTCTATACAATGAAGTGCAGACACCGCAATGCAATTATACTGGTGGTCATATATATATCTATATATTAATTTGTATATAGATATACAGCTTTTATTTGTACCAAAGTAAAACTATCACAAACTGCCTAATTCTACCACTTAACTGCTGAACTATGACACAGACTACTGTCACACAGCATAAGTGCTGCCATGCCACTTTTATCTATTCTACTTGCAGCCAAACATTAACAGCGAATAACCAACATCATGAAGCAGCTGTTAATTCTAAAATGAAACCAGTCAGGCCACTGACTTATAAAAATATGGTACTCATATAGATTTAGCATTATAAAGAAGGAATATATTATTTAAAACATTTAAATAGTGCATATGGACACTTCTGCATGTGGTATATAAAATAAAACATTCATATAAAACAATATACAGTGTACATTAAATCAGATGTTTGGATATACTCCTGTCTGGAGACTGAAAGAAATTAACTAAATGTACACTGCATGATGAATTCAAATCAAAGTGGTACCATCTTTTGGTGTTTTCAATTTCACTTTTTTAGGTATACATTATGAATAACCTAGCTATATCAAAAGGAAACCACACGAAACGGGCTGGATTTAGTGCTTTATTTCCCAACTGCACGTTCACTACCAAGGAATACTCCTGCCCCCCACCCCCCCAAAAAAGGCATTGCACACATAGTTAAAATGTGAAGTACTAGAAATGCTACCTATTATCAAGCTACTTCATGTGCTTACTATGTAATAGTGCCAGAAGTCTGAGGTCCATGCTTCCCTCACCTTATTAAAAGATGTTGCAAAAGTCCATTTTTGTATGGGACAAATTACGAACATTAGCTAGTTAAGAAAACCATGCATGAATCACTGCATGCAAAACGTGGGCACAAAGTGAAACACTCATCAATCCAAAAAAGCACCAGGAAAATAATTACACTTAGATTAAGCCTGACTAGATTATGCTGTTAATGACTATTATATTGTTAGCACAAATAAAGTCACCATTCTATGAAAATAATTAGCAGAATTATACCAGGAAGGAACCTGAAGAAAAGCCATGCAAAACCAAAGAAAAAAAGATATGCTTAGAGTATATGACAAGGGGCATACCACTTTACATCTTGTAGCCAGCTGCTTTAAACAGCATGTGACAGAGCAAAAGGTGGTCCCTTTAGAGGATGTTTTCCTTATGGATTTTGCTTTCTTTAAAAATTAAAAAGGAAAAATAATGATGCAACCCCCTGAAGATACATATAAAAATGCAGTGGTATAGCCCTTGTTAAAAATAGATTTACTTCAAGCATAATGATTCTTTTGCCAATTTAAGCCCATGTGATTGAACACACAAATCTGAGCACCATCAGAGTTCCTACATACTGACATGGCTATTTTCTCACATTATCTGGAGGTGGTTGGGGTGGGGAGCGGGGTGGGGTGGGGATGGACACAGGCTCTAATCCAGATAAATCACATCATCACCAGCTGATAAAATATAACTGAGGAAATAAACAGTAACTTAAGTCCCAAAGGCAGCATGTGATACGATTCAGTTCTGTGTGTGGTATGCGTTTTCACTATACTAATAAGCAAGGTCACTTTTTGGTCTACCCACTGTTATCTTCATCCAGGAGCTATGTGACCAATACTTTGCGCAATTTTGCTAACATACTACCTGTGTGAAAGTGTCACTTTGGGAATTAAACAGAAACATGTTCCACAGTAGGACTTGAAATTTCAGTTGATTTTGGTTTTCTAGGAAAACACAGAACATAGTTGCATATGTGCACATTTATAGGCTTTTCTTTCAAATTTCCATTCATTCTGCAAGAAAAAGGCAACCGAAGAATTCAATGTGAAGATTTTCCTCTCAATTTTCTTGAGTAATGAAAAACAAAACAATAAAGTTGGTAATAACAAAAAGCTTGTATATCCAAAGTTCTTGAAATTGAAAAGATAAAATATTAGTCTTTCACTAACCGGATGTATCTGTAGTACAAAACAATGAAGAAAAGTGGATGTTTAGATAGAGACAGTCTGTGGTTAATATGAAACATCGCACTTCCTAGAAAGGGTCTACTTACCCTCCCATCACTTCTCTAGTGGTACCACAACCAAGTACAAAATGAGACTTTCTGAGTGTCTGACAAAATGAACTGAAGTACCAGGCAAGAACACACGATGATAGCTTCAGGGAATACAATTGGTTTTACGATGTTTTCTAGGAGCATATTTTATATGGATTTTGAAGAATCTTGTTTGCTGATCAGAACTTCAAGAAGCCTAAGCTTGGCTTTAATTTTCTTGTACTCCCTATACTCCTCAAGCACTGGAACACGATCCTCTTTCTGGGCATTCCTAGGGGAGAAATAAAATCTGCAATAATCTAGAGATCACCTGGAAAATAAAGTCCCAGAAGTTGTCCTAATGTGAGACACAATATTACCCAATATAAGCTCAAATAAAAAACTGCTCTGCACTGAGTCAACTATGCATTGTCCATTTAGGACAACCCTGAAATATTTTATCAGATGTTGTTTACTCCAGCTCTGACTTATTCTTCCCATTAATAGCAGGGCTTCAGAGTATAAAGGAATGTTTTCTACTCTTATCCTTATATGCATAATTTATTTCTATTCTTATATACTCCTTTATTTTAACATATGGGCACTTGTGAGTTTAAGAAGTAAAAGGACTCAATTCTGTGATGCTCAACAAACCTTCCATTTTGTTGGTAAAACGCTTCTTCAAATTCCCGTAATGTTTTACGTAGTTTCTTTTTTTCAGCTCTGGCTTTCCAAAGTTGTTCCAGTAATTCAGGCCTAAAATTGAAATGGGAAGAAAACATTATTTGAAAGGGGACTTTCAATTCATTGTGTTCCTAACAGTGTTTCTAATCCCAGTTGCAAAATAAAGTCAGCTGGGGAGCTTTTAGAATACACCAATGTCTAAGCTCCAGCTTAGAGCAACTAAATCAGAATAGCTGTAGGTAAGGGCTTTGCATGTGTACTTAAACAAAACAAAAAACAAAACTTCCTAAAGTTGGTCCTAAAGTGAAGACAGGGCCAAGAAATAAAGTCATAGGCCACATTAGGTAAAGAAGCTGATAGAGCACAAACTGACAGGTAACTCTCAGCTGGTTCTGGCACTTTGTTAGGCATCAAATGTAGGGTTTTAGTTTTTTTTAATTTTTAAAACACACTAATGTTCAATAAAGAAAATGTGAATGACAACATGTATTTATAAATCACACTTTTAAAAAAGGGTGTATTTCTTGAGTATTCATTCTCTCCAACTGCTCGATTATTTAACATTGAATTTTTTTGTATATAAATTTTACTACACAAATAGACTAAAATCATAAACCAGCAGACATACATAGAAGCTGCTCGAGTACTTGATAATCGGAGATCTAGAGCCAATTTTTCTTGATTTTCTTCAACATCAGATTCTGAGTTTTCCAATGAAGACTGTGCCTGTTCAGCAGTTTTCAAGATATCAGTTAACTCAGAGGACAAACTAACACCATCTTCTTCTTCTTCCTAAAAAGATATCCAAACAGAGAATCACACATACAAGGACTTTTCACTTTTCCTTTAGGAAAGAGATCAGAGAATGATTTTTCTTAAGGATTACCTTGATTTCTTCAAAAAAATGTGCAGTTTCTCCTTCTATGATTGGCTGTAACATCTGACCCCTTCGCTTGGTGGATGGAGATCCCTGTAACAATAAACATACAAATGGGTTACATTTTAAGTATTTAAAGTGTTCAGTGAAGATTCCCTTTACTATTGCATTAAAAGTTTAACAGATCTTAAACTTTGTTTTCAAAATCCTAGCCATGTGCTTTAAAAATTTTTAGGAATTCCTTACTAAATTTATTTTTGCTTCTTATGTGTACAAAAGAATGATAAATGATTAATTTATGTCTAGGTAATTCTAAAAGAGTTCATTCAATAAATGTTTTTAAAATTCTAAGTAATAAAAAAGTATTACATGTAATTGAACTGGGAGCATTTTTCTTTTTAAGAATAGCTATCAACTTTTTTGGTCTGAGGACCACTTTTGCTCCTTTTAAAAAAAAATAATAGCTTCATTAAGATATAATTCATTTCCATAAAATTCACTCATTTAAAGTGCACAATTTAGTGATTTTTAGTGTATTCATAAAGTTGTGCAACCGTCACCACTATCTAATTCTAGAACATTTCATCACCACTAAAAGAAACCCTGTACTCACAAGGCCTCTCTCCCCAGCCCATGACAAACACCTGTGTACTTCCTCTCTATGGGCTGGCCTATTCTAGATATTTCATATAAATGAAATCATACAATATGTGGCCTTTTGTGTCTGGCTTTTCTCACTTAGCATAAATGTTTTGAGGTTTATCCACATTATAGTGTGTACCAGTACTTCATCCCTTTGTATGCCTGAATCATATTCCATTACATGAATATGCCTCATTTTGTTTATTCATCAGTTGGCTGGACATCTACCTGGACTGTTTCTGCATTTTGGCTATTTGAGTAATGCTGCTCTGAACACTCATGCACAAGCTTTTGTGTGGACATGGGTTTTCAATTCTCTTGGGCATATACCTACAAGGAGAAGTGCTAGGTCACATGGTAACTCTCTGTTTAAGCTTTTGAGGAACTGCTAGCACCATTTGTTGGTAAAAAGATTTTTCCCTATTGTCTTGGTTTAACTTTTAGACCTCACATTTCTCTTTCTGATAGTTATAATTAGGGGTCCGTAAGATCTAAAAATGCTTCCAACAGACTCAGTCCTTAAAAACAAACCTATGGAATTCCAAAATGGTTTTCATAAAGAAATTCAGGCTATTCGTACCATTATGGAATTATGGAAATGTCAGTGACACACAAAAATACCTTGCAATCAAAAGATAAAATCTGTATTAAATAAACTATCATATGTGTGAAAGAGTATAAACCATACAGGATTCATTGTTCAAAGAAAATTGATTATATCTAAACAAAGTGGTGTTGAGAGAGGGCCAGCTAAAAAAACAGCCAGTTAAAAAAGAATGTTTATATAAGGACTAAATAAAAAGTTCTCAGAAGGGGTGAGGTATAGCTCAGTGGTAGAGTGCTTGCTCAGTATGCACAGGGTCCTGGGTTCAATCCTCAGCACCTCCATTAAAAAAACCTAAAAAAACCTAATTACCTCCCCCTTCCAAAACAAAAACAAAAAACTCAAAACAAAAAGTGCTCAGAAGGCTACTGTGAACCTTCTAATGAGTAGTTAGGCAGTCAAAGCCTATAGAGAACCCCTATCCAAGAGGCTATCAACATAAAAATGGCCTGCAAGCTTACGCACATGAAAAGCTCCAGAAAATTAATTCCTAGAAGATGATGTAGAAGGGGTTACATGCTGCTTTCTATGTGAGTCTGAAATTTAGAGCCATACTATCTAATGGTTAATTTGGGAATAGCATTTAATATGTATGTTAAGAATTAGTTTTCATTTTTCTCAAAAAATGCATACAAATATGAATAAACATTATTTTAATAGAGTTTTCTCATTTAAAAAGATGAACTGAAAAAAATCAGTTTATATTATTGTACAATTAAATGAACATCATCATAATGACCTTCACAAAACTGATGTATTTTTAAAGACATGAATTTAAATGGACAGAAATTAGGCAAGGGTCTGAAATAATGGGTTTTTAATTCTACACATAGGTGACCCTGGACACATCACTCCTGAGTCTCAGTTTCATCATCTGTGAAATGAGGCTCTCATCTTCTACCTGTTGTGACTTGACTTGTCAGGATTTAATGACATAATCACAGATAAAAATGCTTATAAAAGTTCCTGGGAGATAGTATTAGGCACTTATAATTAATTTCCTACTCTTTTAAAAGCAGTGACCTCACCTTAAATATACAATTCTTGTTACCTTGGCTATGTATTTCTCATAATAATTTTTTTTTAAGAGTAGGTCTTGGTAAAATGAACTAGATGAATACTCGCATGTTTTACTTACAAGGACAGGAGTGATGCTAGCTCTTGTCAGCATCTGTTTTACAAGTCTGTATCTATCATAGAGAGGTTTAACAATGTGCCTTTCTTCCCTGGTCACCTGAAGCAAGAAAAATGGAAATCACCTAGTCATCAGAAATCTAAAATTTCTAAAACACTGGGCAAGATAACTTTCCCTTCAACTTTTAAAAAATTATTTTAAATAAGTAGGCAATCTCCCAAATGTAGGAAACAATGCTCTATGAAATGGCTCTGAAGATATGGGCCACAAAAGTGATTCATGCTCTTTAAAATAGAAAATCAAATCTTTTTAGCAAGAGAGACATTACCGGCCTTCCATGTTGACTTTCATAATAAAGAAGACTTTTCTGGAGAGAAGTTTTCTCTTCTACCAAATGATCTTTTGTCATTTTCTAGAATAAAAAACCAAAAAACAAAAAACAAAAAAAACCCTCCCATTAGCAGCATCATTCTCTTCACCCTCACAATGTAAATAATTAGGCTGAAAGGACAGCCCATTACCACTCTAGCTTAGGTTAGTAAGAATGCATCTTTTGCTTATGAATTTGCAGGCAACATTTTTCAGTCTCCTAGTAACTACGTACCAACCACCTTTGGTGGTCTGATTTATATTTCATCTGAATAAGTTATGAATACCAGAGCTTAGAGATAGTGGGTAAATTACCCTATTTGTGTTCAACAACCTAATCTGTAAAATGGGGGATACTTCACCTACCTTACAGAGTTCTAATGAGGACTAAATGAGTTATTATGTTGTAAAGGTATTTACGACAGTGCCTATTCAGCACACAATAAGCAAAATAAATGCCTATTATTTCAATTTTGCACA
The DNA here is from genome assembly GCF_048773025.1 of Camelus bactrianus. Classification (NCBI taxonomy): domain Eukaryota; kingdom Metazoa; phylum Chordata; class Mammalia; order Artiodactyla; family Camelidae; genus Camelus; species Camelus bactrianus. The sequence goes on from NC_133541.1 coordinate 97,986,974, forward strand.
TAATTTTTAGCGTTATCACTATAAATTTGTGTGTGTACACACACACACAAAACACATGCATACACAAGTCTTAAAACCTGGTAATTCTCCTATACTATTAAGAAAATCTGGCAGTATAGCAAAAAGATCCTGAAAAAAGCTCAACAATGTCGATTTGTGACCTCAGACTTCTACTCTATGACCTCCGTTTCCCCTCATCTGGCACTTTCTTTATACTGAAAATAAAATACCCTTCTCATATCTCTTAGCACTCTAATGGTAGTAGGCAGGAATTTCAAATTTCTTTGCTTATAACTCCTTCCCACTTTGCTCCACAGCATCATCTTTTAACATCCCAATGAATCAATGTACCACGAGATACACTTTAACTCAAACAAACTCCACTTATCTCTAGGACACCGTTTCTCACCAGTATCAAAATTAGAGGTTAAAAAAAAATCACTTGATATTATCTTCCTATAACAAATATTTTAGATTATGTACATGTAGTAGAAGATAGCTGGGTGTAGACTCTTTGAAACACTGTGATTTCAGCCTCAGGCTTGAACCTTAAACTTAGGAGAATGAATTTCAATAAACCTAAGTCAACCTAAATCCAAAGGAAAGGAGGCAGGGAGAAGAGGAGGGTGGTATAACATAAAACCAAAAACAAGAAAAACTGGAGAAGGGAGCGACTAGACTTTCTAATCCAGCTGTCTGAAGCGAGAAAGACTCTAATATTTAGATCATAAGGGGTACTCTTCTATCAAGATAGAAATGCGTATCAGTATTCATCATTGTCTGGATAAAAGTTCACCTGAGACCATCTACCTCTGTACTCTCCCAGCAAATACTATCTGATACAAGATCTTGGTTGCCAAGTGCTTTGACCAGGACTGTCCTAGGCATAAGTTTTACTGAGTAATGGTTCTTCAACAAAATTCAGTTAATCCTCAAAACCACAATGTGTTAGTATTTTAATGGGCATAATCATATCCACATAAGTCAGTGGCTGTTGAAGGGACTCAGTGGCAGAATGAGCATAACATAATCAGTCAGGAACTGGCATAAGTTAAGAGCTCAATACATATAGCTATTAAGATACAAGGCCAGGATTCAAACTCAGGTATGTTTCATGCGCTTAACATACTCATCTTGCTAATTACCTCCAACAGAAATGAAAAGATTGCATTCTAGGTTTTTTTAGTTTTATTATGACTCAGGTACTTCTGTTGTGCTGATAATAATCATGTTTCTGTATCAGCAGAATACCTAGACATCTTTATGCCATGATTGTAATTATTTCAGGGAAACTAAAGGCTAGTCTGCAAAAACTATAGCTCAAGATTACTTTGATATCTTCTGGAAGACATCTCTCAACACGTTTTTCTTTCAGTCTTTTCAGAATAAGTTCAACTGTTGCTTCCTTAGATGGCTTCTTCTCTTTCTGTATGATCCTGGATTCATCTTCATTCTCTTCATCTTCATGGTCTAGAGAAGAGCCAAAGCTTTTTGGAAGAGTGTTACTACGTGGACGTGTCTGAGGTACAAATTCTCCATCAGAGCTTTTGTGTTTTGCATCTACATTTCAGAACCAAGAAGACAGATCAATAATACTGATTTTAGTTAAAATACAACTAGGTCAAAAGAGATGCGAGATGTGCAAAAGTAAAGTATGTATCAACAATATACAAGGTTCAGATACTTCAAGGTCACATGAAATATTTATATACAGCAAGAGAACTATACTGTTTTTCTTTCAACCAATACTCACAGAAAACTTACTGAAGTAAGGTGCTCTCATGAGCATACAGTAGTAAACAGACATGGTCCCTGTTTTCACAGAGCATATATTCAGGAAGTAAAAACCAAAAACTAAGCAATCAGATTCAGAAACAAAATAATTTCGAAGAGTGGTAAATGCTTTATAGCACTTTTATCTTTATATCTTCTTTACAGAAGAGAAAATAGAATGATGCCACAATGTTAAAGGAGTGTGCTTTGTGGAAAAGCAACTACTTGGGATGGAATTGACCAAGAAGGCCTTTCTAAGATGGTGACATCCTAGTTGAACATGGAATAAAAAGGAGCTAATCTAGCAAAGAAGATTTAGGGGAAGAGCATTCCCCACCAACTGAGGCAACAGCTAGGACAAGGGCCCTAAACAGTGACATGTTTAAGGAAGAGAAAATGAGAGAGGAAAGGGATAAAATGGGCAAAGGACAGAATATAAAAGGCATTGAAAGCCAGAGTAAGGAGTTTGGACTTTACTCTAAGTGGGTAAGGGAAGCCCACTAAAGGGCTATGAACAAGATAGTAACACAGTTTTTTTAAAAAAGATAATTCTGGTAACCATGCAGAGAATACACTGTAGGGCAATAGAGTGGAAGAAAATTGGGAAACTAGTTAGTAGGCTAATAATTTAATGACAACCATTAGTAATACATTCAAGGTAATGATTTTCACCAATGACTGGAAACTGGTATTAAACAAGGAAATTTTTAACAATTGTAGAGGAAAATTCTAAGTAGTTGGAGAACTTATTTAGCCACAAGAATGTAAACTCAATGACAATAGGGACCCTGTCTGTCTTGTTCACTGATATAACCTCAGACGTCTTCAAGTACTTGGTACTTACATACTAAAATTTTTGCTGAATAAATTCAAAGGAATAAACCAAAATGTGATGCTCCAGATTACAAACCCATACTTGGTAAAGATGATTTTAAAAATATTAGCAATTATTAAAAAGCATACTCATTGAACACCCACAAGTAAATATACCTTAGCAACTGCTGTAACTCCAGTAACACAAGACCTAGTTTGTAATTCAAGATGGCTTACAATTTAGTCTTTGTAGTATACACAGTTGATCATGATTAGATATTCCTAATCTTGGATGAAATGCCAACCAAAAATCCTTAATAACCAGAAAACTCAGAACTGCTTAATAGTTTAAATATATTCCAGATAAACTTCATAATATAATACCATCTATGAATATACAATCTGGAGCACCTTTCAAAAGACTATTACTAATAAAAGCACAGAAAATACATTTGGAAGAATATAATACAGTATTGCAACTTTGACCATAAGTAATAAAAGAACAAAGGAAATATTAATTTTTGCCAGAGTCCAATGTTTAAAATTATTAAAAATTATAAAACTCTCAGACATATTATTATAAAGAATATTTTAAAATGCAAATATATTAGAAAAGTGGCACATTTTATACCTTTAATTTGCTTCCGCAGTTTGGTAAGCTCTGTCATCCATTTTAATACCTTTGGATTGGCTGTAATATCACTGTAGGAGGGCTGAAAAATTAAGAATACAGAATCACTGAATAGGCACTCATCAACCCCTACTCTCTCAGCTTCCAGGTGTTTCAGCTGCAGACTGTGCGAAGTTCCTCTCTGGGAATTTGACTTTGCCCAAAGGAGCTGCCTGGCCCATCAACCCCTCCTCTGGAGCAGCCCACACCCATGACTGGCTGATGTGGAACTAAAAGGCCTGGCCCCCTCGTCTCAATTCAGGTCAATCCTGAACAGCCATTCTAGCTTGAGACCCTGTGGAATCAGGCTGAGGCCTCGAATGAAACTGTATCAGAGGTCTACTTTCTCCTCTATTCAACTCTGCTGGCCTCACTCCTTACCGCTATTGTTCCCCCTAAACACTCCCCCAGAAATCGCATGCACTGAAATCTGTTTCAGAATGCTCTCCAGATAATCCAACCTAAGACAACTCTATGACAATAAATCTACTCATAGATTGACACTGTTCATTCATAAAGCTAATATTTTAACAAATTTGTTAATACCACAATAAAATTAAGATGAGAAATTCTAAAAATAGAAACAGAACCATTAAAACCTCTGTGGGTAAGCAATGGTTATTTTAATTTAAGCACAAAGAGTATTTTACAGTTCCAACAGCAGGGATTTCGCTCAATCCTCATCTCATTTTACTTTAAGTAGAAAGGGCAAGATAAGTAAAGCTCTCTTGGAGTAGGGTCCAGCAACTGCCAGAAGCCAGATTTTAATGTCTTCTGTTTCCAAGTACACGGCTTTTCCCACTTCACGTGTTCTAGTTATTAAATACCTCACCCTTCCACCCCAACCCACCACCAATCTAGGAATTTGTGGTTTTTGAGGGAGCAGAAATAGCATTAAAGTGTGTAAATGTAAAATATTTGCTTTAAAAATTCTATAAGCTGTTTTGCCAATGGAAATGTAAAGATGTAATGGTGCACCAGAAAGAATCCTGGTCTGGAATCAGGAGACTAATGATCTATATAAACTCAGATCTATATGATCACTACTTCTCTGGGCATCTCAGATTCATTGTCTCTCCCAGGAAACAGACTAATGCACTCCCAAGTACGTCCTCACAGTTCCGAAAGATTTACCTCACAACAGGCAATGCTACAAACTTACCTTGCTATTTCTTTCCCTTTCAAACTGTTCCTCAAATTGTCTGATTTTTTTCTGAAGTTTCTTTACCAACTGATATGGTGTTCTGTCTTCTCTTTTTTCATCTTTTGAACTAAAAGATGATCTTCGAATCCTGAATTAGAACAAGAGGCAAACAGTTAAATTTTCCAGTTATCAACATCGTATCTCTTATTACCCTGACATAACACGATAGTATTACCAAGAACTATATCTTTAAAGTGAAATTAAATCCCTAACACTAAAGAACAGGTAATAAAAAGAAACTTAAATTATAATTTTACAGACCACAAAATTAGCTAACACAAGAGGGGATGAAAACACTCTATAATCACTCAGAAGTTGTTTGGGCAAAGGCAGAGAAGAAACAAAGACACCATCTAGCAGCTTAGAGCTCTTTTGGTGTTCAAACAGCGAAGACAAGATGTTAACATTCAGAATCAATATAATTTCAAGTTTTGACAACAAAAATATTTGAGATTGGTGAACTCCACTTGTGGCTCCCCTTCCAGAGTTCTATGTATCAGTCACGAACGAATAAATACACCATGGGGAAACGACTATTAGAGAGCAAACCCCAAATATCTCAATGAATTCAGAATTTAGGGGCCCCCACAATGAAAAATTACAAAAGCATCTTCATGAAATTGGGGAGAAAGCTGTCAACTTCAGGTATGGAGGATTAAAATTTCTCAAAGGACCCGGGTATGTAAGAGGAGTTACCTCTCATAAGAACGTAAAAGTCATATACCTAGCAAAAGAAAGTGCTTTAGACGAGGAATCCAACGTTTCTGGATCATGGAGGAAACGCTGGCTTTGCCCAAAATCTAAACTACGGTGTGATAATACTGGAGGACAATCCTCTTCCAAAGGGTGATGATTCATTCTTCCAGCCTGTGGAGAGAGCTGAGCTTCTCCAGACTCAGAGTCTTCCTGCCAAGACTTAAAAGCAGGAAATGGCTCTGCAAAACAAACACAAAGAATGGTACCATGGGTCTCTTGGTTCCACATGGAAAAAAAGTCACAGTATTAGCTATATGTTCTTTAAATCTTTATCATTATGTAGTAGTTCCTGTAACGTTTATGGCATACTAGGATCTTCATAAAGTCTACTGTAGTTTTTTTAAAACTGTCTGAGCTTCATTTTTCAACCCAGAGTTCTAATTTCACATAAGGAGTTATACTTTAAAATTTCTGAACCCAGTCACAAAGAAAGAAGGGACACTGTCAAGCTCTTTAAAATTCTACTAAACATTATTCTTCAAGTAGGGGAAAGTCTTCATGTAGAAAGAGTGGACACTCAGCAATCCTTAGTTAGGAATTAAACTTAGCCAAATGCTACCAGGTGAATAAACCGTCCCTCCCTGTCAAGTGGCTTTGTGAGGAAGTGGAAGCTATTCTGCATGCCAAACAGAACACTCACCAAAGGAGCACTTGAATTCCAAAAGAATTCTAGTATTTCCAAACAAGCAGCTAACTCACCTGACAGTTTCTGCCTCTAACATTAAACTGCAGTGGTTATTTTCTGTTACAGGATTCCTGTATATGATATGCATTTTAATAATTAAACACCCAATAGTATTACCAAGACAAAATTTGACAGCCTTCTTAATAAGCACATTTATTTGACTGGAGTTATCCTATATGTTCTCAAATGAACCCATGTTAAGATATTTGATGTCTCTGAACAAATAAGGTTTGATTACATACAGAACACATACAGATAAACACAGAATCCACAAATATACTCCAAATACAAACTTATCTTCAAGCATCACTGGAGTCGAGGGGCAGGGAGGAACTTTTCCATCTACACATTAACTTTATACATAACTACAGTTAAAACTGTGATGCTCTGGCTTTTAACAGTAGCAAAAATGAGTTAAGTATTTCAGGATGCAAAAATGGCTTGACAGTGTCAAAAATCAAGAATGATGTTTTCTTTTTCTTCACACAATAGCTAAGGATTGCTACTTTAGTAACTTGGTTTAACTTTATGCATTAGCAATTTAAAGCATTTTTTTTCAGGGTATTAAGAACATAATTTAGTTTTTAAAGCCCAGATCAATCTGATAACTAAAAATTGGGTACAAAGCGTGCAGTCCCACAATAAACCCACCAATAAAGTGATTTTCAAAGGAACCCTTGTACCTGCTTCCCAGCAAATAAGTAACTGGCAATAAACATTTTATGAGAAATCTCATTTTAAGAAAAGAGGGAAGAACAAAATAACAAAATACTTTCTGGGTATCGTTTTTGACCCAGAACAGTTTTCCTGATATATGGGAAAAGCAGGAGAAGGGCTAATAAAAAGGCAAACACAGTGAACCATAAAAAAGCAAAAAAGCTAAACTATGGTGAACCATACTTACCCTCCCCATCTCTCTGCAGATGCATTGTTTTGAAATCAATGAGGGGAAAAGTGATAGGGCATGACGCTAATAAAATGGAAAAAAATGGCAAAAAATACTAAAGTGAACACACAGCACAGTCAGAACAAACCATACACATAACTAACACAAAGCCAAAGATACCAAAAACATTTCCCTAAAACTAGTTAGGCATTCTGCTCAAAAACTTTATTCAAAGAAATTACTACTAACCAAACTTTAAAAACAAACACAAACATACATTTCCATTTCAGCAAGCAAGGCAAAAAACTCAAAATAGTGCTGTTCTACTAAAACTCAAACATAAAACTGAAGAAATGGAAACTTAACCAGGTACTGTTTGAAGCTTTTCAGTATAATTGATTAGACAGAAAGCTATTTCCCTTAGTTTGCTCTTTGAAAAGATCCTACTGTATTTTACTCAAGAGCCAGCAGGAGAGAATCTGAAGAAAAGATGTTGTCCACTTCCATTAAAAGCCAAGATCTTTGGATGGCTGCTACAAATGCATACTGGTGGCAGACATGTGCTACCTGCTTGCTAAGTGCACTCTGCTGACTATCCTTTGAACAATACAAAAAACCAAACCCACCACATACTTAGGAAGAATGAGGTGGGCCTCTATTTGGAGTCACCCTACTTCTCTATTAAGAGTCACATCAAACAGGGTATATCTCTGATTTCAAGGTATATAGGGTCTAAAGTAAATTGGCCCATTAAGGAAGACTATTATTTTGAATATCCTAACTCCCACTTGTAGAAAATCAATCTCTGTATTGTTTGCAAAATTAGAAAGAACAACATGGTCCACTAACAGCCACTCTCTCAAGCACATGCAGGGTTCATGGCTGAGAAGGTCACTCAGATGTCTACTGCTGCTGGCTCTATGAAAGTAACTGACCCTTATTCCTGGGAGAGCCAGTAGGAAGCCTACATGGACTTGTCACAGCTGTTGAGCCAGGTAGCTAAAAGAACAGCTCAGGCACTGAAAATCAGGGATCAGTAGTCCATAGTTAGTTTCTTTCCCTATCTACTAAAGCTGTAAAGAGTGGATTCTAGCAAGGCAACAAAGAGAGCCCAGCATCAGGTTCTCTTTGGGGAAGCCTCCAGAAAGCTGAAGCTGGACAGAGAACTTCCAATTTCCTTGATAATGGAAAATAATTGGTCATCTATGCTTAAAACTTAAGATCAAGACCCAGGCCAAAGACAGTGAAGAGCTATTTATCTGCATCCTCCAAGGGGAAGAAGCATTAAGTTATTTGTCAGAATCCCAGCTTCATCTTTCAGAGACTCCTTTCCTACTGCAGCTCAAGGGATACTCTGTTGACCATCATTCCTTTTCAATGTCTATGCCGGGATAACTAACTAAAACGGACATTTGATATTCATTGCCACCAGTATGCTAATGTATCCCTTAACTCTGGGGAGCATCTTCATAAATTCCAAACAGACTGAATCACCCAGAACAAAATAAATGGAAGGTAACTTCCTGACTAAGTCTAAGTTAAAACACATAATATGCCACTGGGCAAGCCAAACAACTAGACCAAAAAAAAAAAAAAAAAAAAAAAAAAAAAGAGGTGGGGGATGTGTAGAGAGACAGCAGTAAAGATTAGCAAAGACAATGACTTGGTTGGGACTTTTTTAAAATTGGCTATACCTTAAAAATAAAACACTCCAATTGTGATCAGGTGGGTAGACTTAAGGTGGCAAGAGGAGTCCAAGGTATTGGCATTGCAATTTCTCGTTACTGCCACTGTATGTCATCAGCTAACTTGCCAAAGGTGAGATAACCAAGGGATCATCATCCAAGTGAACAAATACATAACTTTAAGATTCCTAAGTGGTCTCCCTATCTCTTGACAAAGGAAGGTGTTCGATCTAGAGGATTTCTGGATCCAAATTTGCTGCTTATTTCCTCTCCTCACCCACAACATTTTATTTGAAAGTTTACAAATACACAGCAAAGTTTAGCATATTTTACAGTGGACATCCATATACCAGTCCCCTAGATTCTATCATTAACATTTTACTATACTTGCTTTATAACATTTTCCACCCCATTAACCATCTTACTTTTTTCATGGATTTCCAAGTACACTGCAGCTATCAGTATATGTCCCCCTAAACACTTGTGCATGCAAATCAGTCACTATAGTTTCATTATTTAGTTTTTGCTTCTTTTGATTAAAAAAAATTATATACAATGAAATGCAAGCCTTAAGTATGCGTGGCTGAGTTTTGACAAATACAATAAACACATATACCTACGTGGCTTGCATTTTAAAATTAAAATTCCTTTCCCTTGTAAAAATTGTTAGGACACTACTCCCATACCTTCATAACCTAACACAGAGATACAGAAATATGGTACTATATTTGCTTACAAATATCCTTGAAGATAATTTTTTTTAGTGTATTCCTGATCATAAAAGGTAGCTATATATAAGCCCTCTACAAAGTGTTGAGATCCCCAAGCCCTAACATACTGAACTTTCAAAGAATGGAAGATAGTACCTGGTTTAACAAGTAACAAAAGTCTACCGTTGATTTTATTTTCTTAATCAGTTTTAACATCCATCTTCACAGTTAATGGATCAAATAAGAACTTCCATTTTAAATGAGATAGATGCCCCATAATTTCATTAGTACATCTGAGTAAAAATACTCACTCTTACACGAATCAAATAAAAATGAATAAGGTTGCTCAGAAAAGGCAGTAATCTCATTACTGCTCTGGATAATTTCCATTACAAATAACATTATCAGGAAAATAATGTGTGTGGGTAAAATTACCTTCCCATTTATCACCATCAGAAACATTCTTCAGGTCTAAATGTGGAATTTGGACACATGCTGCTTCCCCTTGAACACCAACACTTTGACCTCCTGGCAGTTCTGATTCAGTGTTGGCATTCAAATCACATATCTTGCTACTTGAACCCTGTATTTTAAAATAAAGAATGCATTTCAAAACCAAGAAGCTTTTCACATCCAGCTTAAGGACAACTAGCATATATCCTCATGTAGTCTTCACTAGTTTATTGTGCTTGTACAATCAACTGTCCCATTCCCACCATCCAAACTATTTTCAAATATGAATTTGCAGTTTTATAATATATCTTACTGGAAAACCAAGTTTGGACCCTAGTTTAAGGAAACTGTTTTCATAATCACATTTCTTATAAACAAAAGTGGCAAATCAAATGGCTGCATAACTGTAAAACATTTGGTAGAAGTATTATATGTAAATGTCCTTTAAACCTATTCAACCCAAGAGTTAAAGGCTAGATACAATAACTAGTAGATTAAACCTGGTCAAACTTTAAAAACCATAAGAGAAAAATAATTCTTACCAATATCAAGTGTGACAATTTATCACTGTGAAATGACAAATATTCTTTCCTAGAAATACAGGTAAAGTTATTAGGCTTTTAAGAATAAATAGGATACTCTCATTGCATATTTCTTACCTAGATTCTTCTCTTCCCCACATAGTTAGCATTTACAAAGTGAGAGAAGAAAGTGGCAACTGGACATATGCGCATTCTTTGGAGCCCTATATCTGAAAATCACACACTACTGAAAAGATCCACAGAATCAGTTCAGGTTTAGAAAAATTAAGTAACAGTCGCCACCCCCTACACACACAGCCACATCCCAAGAAGAAAAATATTTTAAAAGGAAAAACATACTCCACAATAAGCAGAAACCAAAAGACTTGAACATATAATGGAGAAAATTTTGTAAAATAAATATTAATTTTAACCAAATAGCTTTATTCTCCCCAACTCTGGGACTTTTTTTTTTTACTTTTAAAGATTTGCTAAAAGCATGTCTTAAATTTTAAATCTGATAGTGTTCTATTACAATCAAAACAAGGTTACTACCTCTAAACCTCTCTTTCCTCAAAACATAATGGTACTAGGTAAAAGAAATTTTATAAAATCTCAATTCACCTCTTATTTCCGTAGAAAAATTAACCACTAGCTGTTACAAATGGTCTCTACCTATTTGACCAGTCAACACAGCATCCAGAATCACAGCAGGTTATCAATATGCTGACTGTGGGAAAGTTCTCCCCAAAGACATGATGGCAATTTTCAATGACACATCCAGGTGCTGCTCCTACCCTGCCATAACAGTGTGCACTCAAAGACAGGTCTTGATCTAAATATGGCAGGTCATCTCCTTATATACATAATTACCTTATTCTTGCTGACCATGAGAAACAAACTAAAATTCGTGGCAAGAGAAGGCCCTCCTTCACTAAGAGTGGGAGCAAATCGTGGGATGAACTAAATTTTACCTTAACAGACTAAAAGATCTAATCATCTAAATTTGAGAAATATAAGTATTAAACATGCAAAACGTAATCCACCTAACTAATAAAATCTTCAGACCTAAAAGCAAGTTTGCTAACCTATACACAAGTTGAAGAGAAAAGAGTTTTCTCCAAAAAAGACTGAGTCCTCACTAAATGGACCCTTATTGTTCTACCAAATCCAGATGTCATCATTCCGGGGAATGCCTGTTAATGCTGTTAATCTTATATCTTCAGCCCATAGCTCCAATATACCCTGGGCTGGAAGAGGATCATTCCTGCCTCCTGAAAGGAAGCAAAAGGAACTGCTATAAGCAGGAAATCTGTGGACCTGCAGAATATGGGGATGCTCCAGAGACATGGCTCCAAAGAATTTATTTACTCTCAAAGAACAGGTTTCCCACCCACAATTAAGAGAGACAACGGCATTAATGCAAGTTTATCCTTGCCAGTGGCCTATCATCAAATTAGTAACGCTGTTTGGGATTGCTCAGTATTGACAATCCAGTCTACAACTTCATTACTGCTGTGTTTTTAGAATACCCAATCATCTTTCCTAAGAAAATTATAACACACTTCTTGGCAATGTCTTAAAGAATCATAAAAAGAGTAACAACACCCAAAATCTACTTTAAAACATTCTAGAAAGCTTATGTTCAAAGGGACTCTATCAAGTGTCTATGGAGATTATATGTGGCTGAAATACTCATTGTCTTAAGGATCCCCTTCCATTACTGCTGGCCAAGGACATAAACAAGCACCAACTGCATACAACTGAACTGGAATACTGGGACACATGGAGGAGGAGTTGGGAGCTTGAAGCGGAAGAAAAACATCCCGTACATATTTGTTGACACAAATATGTTACAATCTTTCAATTAGTTATCCATAGTTCCAAGACTAAGAATTAACTCACTGAAAGGTATCTTCAGAGTTATCAATAAATTCCCAACTGGTTCTCAAATCAACCGAAAGTTTTAACACAGGAAGGCAGTGTTCATCCATTTGAATGTTTTCCAAATTATTAATGTCTCTCTGAACCCGCATTCACTCTGAATACTTATGGACATTTCACATGCTTTATACTTTATACATTAAAACAAGAAGTTTGGGTTTTTAGATCATCTAAAATGTATAATGGATAGACTCATCTGAAAAATTCACCCCCAAATCTGTTAAGAGCTTCAGTTCTCCAAATGAGTAATTAATTAGCAACAACAAAAAAAAATGCTTACCTCTCAAGACAGCCATCTTCACTGTCACCACGGTCACTGCATGGCTCTAATAGTATACCTACAGACTGAAAAAAGAATACACCACTGGAGTTCCCATCACTTACATATGAGCGGAAGTTTCTGATCTAAATTAGGACACTAGATTACAAATTGGTCAAATACCCCTCTTTAACATCATTCATAAGCTATAGGTGCTAGCATTTTTTTCACAGAGTAATTTATCTTCCTCAAAACCTGAGTCGTGTGTGTGTGTGTGTGCATGTGTGTGTGTGAAATGAGAAGCCTGCACTTCTTGCTACCCTATTAGGCAATAGGTACTGCTACTGCTATCATATTCTTTTTCCTTCTTTAGAATTCTCTCCTCTAAAAATGATGATCCGCTACTTCTCTTTCTCCTCAGCCATGAACATACAAGTTGGTAACTTCCTACCAGGTAACAGAGGAGTCATATAGTTCACCAGATCCCTTTATTAAATATATTTGAAATAATAACTCCAAACCTCAGAAACACATGAGAATGTTCCCCTCTTTCCAATGGGGGCTCAGTAATTAGTCACATCATCCCATGCCTATTCCTCTTTAAAATACCTACCGAGTCTAACACAAATGACCTGTGCAATACTACCAATTATGTAAACTTTTTAGTGTTTTCTGATGATCACTTCTGAAGTAAAAGGTTCAATCTTCTTAAGAAACTACCACGTGCAGTTTTGTTTAATATGAAAGACAATCTGTAATTACCTGAAAAAAAATTATTAAAATGCATCTCTTTTCCAACTATGTATCTTTGGGAGGCTACATTGTCTTCATATACTTTAAACAAAAGAACATATAGCAAAAGACAGACTGCAGAAGCAGATATGAAAATCCAGTTTACTTCTATTAAGTCAGACAGATGTTAATAAGATTTGTAAATAAGTTTAGCAACACCACTCCTCAAAATAATTTTTTTAAAAAGCTGCTTTTTATTAAGAAAACAAAGCAACCTTATTTATGTCATCTTGAGTAATTTTATTATGTTTAAGACAATTAACAAATATTTTAATTGCTCAGTTTTAATTTCTAAGGTACTAAATATGATAGATATACCTATGTAAACAAAAGCTTTTGGGGATCCTCCATAATTTTTAAAAGTATAGAGAGGTCAGGTCCTCAGGTCCAAAGTGTGAGAATCACTGACCTAGAAATCAGACTTCAGCAACCTTTATGCTCTAGAACAAAGATTTACATTCTTAAATATGAAGGTTTCTGAGCACACAAAATAACCATTACACAGATCCAATATTTAAAATGAAACTTAGAACACTCCCTCATACCATACACAAAAATAAACTCAAAATGCCCTAAAGACTTACAAGACACTATAAACCTCCTAGAAGAAATACAGACAAAACAGTCTCTGACATAATCTTAGCAATGTTTTCCTAGAGCAGTCTAACAAGGCAATAGAAATAAAAGCAAAAATAAACAAATGGGACCTGGTTAAACTTACAAGCTTTTGCACAGCAAAGGAAACTAAAAAGCAAAACAAAAAGACAACCTATGGAATGGCAGAAAATATTTGCAAATGATGTGACTAACAAGGGCTTAATTTCCAGAATACACGAACAGCTCATACAACTCAGTAACAACAAAAAACAATCAAAAAGTGGGCAGAAGACCTAAACAAACATTTCTCCAGTGAAGACATACAAATGGCCAAAAGGCTCATGAAAAAATGCTCAATATTGCTAATTATCAGAGAAATGCAAATCAAAACTACAATGAGGCATCACCTCACACCTGTCAGAAAGGCCAACATTAAAAAGTCCACAAACAGGGTGGGGGGTATAGCTCAGTGGTAGAGCATGTGCTTGGCCTCGACAAAGTCCTGGGTTCAATCCCAAATGCCTCCATTAAGGAAGAAAAATTTTTAAATGATAAATAAAATAAAAATAAATATATGTAAAAAAAAGTCCACAAATGATAAATGCTGGAGAGGGTTTAGAGAAAAGGGAACCCTTTTACACCGTTGGTGGGAATGTAGTTCGGTATAGCAATTATGGCAAACAGTATGGAGATTACTCAAAAAACTAAAAATAGGGGAAGGGAAATAGCTCAGTGGTAAAGCACATGCTTAGCATGCCCGAGGTCCTGGTTTCAATCCCCAGTAACTCCACTTAAAAAAAAAAAAACCCAATAAACTAAAAATAGACTATTATGATCAGCAGTCTCACTCCTGGGCATATATCCAGAAACTCTAATTGGAAAAGGTACACACAGCCCAATGTTCACAGCAGCACTTTTACAATAGCCAAGACATGGAAGCAACCTAAATGTCCATTGACAGATGACTGGATAAAGAAGATGTGGTGTATATATACAATGGAATACTACTCAGCCATAAAAAAGAATAATGCCATCTGTAGCAACATGGACAGACCTGGAGGTTGTCATACTAAGTGAAGCAAACCAGAAAGACAAAGAAAAATACCATATGATATCACTTACATGTGGCATCTAAAAAAATGACACAAATGAACTTATTTATGAAACAGAAACAGACTCATAGACATAGAAAACAAACTTACAGTTACCAAGGGGGAAAGGGTAGGTGGAGGGATAAATTGGGAGTTCAGGATTTGCAGAAACTAATTACTATATATAAAATAGATAAATGACAATGTCCTACAGTATAGCACAGGGAACCATATTCAATATCTTGTAATAGCCTTTAGTGAAAAAGAATATTAAATGCATATATGTGTGTATATGTATATACATACATATATATATATATATATACATACATATATATATATATATATATATATATATATTCAGTTACATATACATATAACTGAATCACTGTGCTATACACCAGAAATTAACACAGCATTGTAAACTAACTATACTTCAATTAAAACAAAAATGAGCCTCAGTGTTTCACTCAAAGAACCAAATTCAAGTCCCAACTCTTTCCTCTTCATGAAAAATAAGAGTAACAATCATTTACTTGCCTATCTTAGTTATTGTAAGAGAATCAGAAGAAACAGCTTACAAGAAAAATTACAAAATTCTATTATAAAAGCATATCACTACATCACCAACTGTTACTTAACCTATAATTCTTTTTACTATGAAATAATTGAAACAAAGCATGAAGACTGATACAATTAATACCCACATACCCTCCAGCCGAATGCAGGCAACCTAATTCCTAAACAAATAGTGAAAAGTAGTAAACAAAAAAGTGATTGGAGGGAGGATAAACATGCTTTCATAGGTGTATTATTCATTTTTTCCTCTCTTTTTTATGATCTGCTTTTTCATGTTAGGCAACTTTTTTTGTATGTTTTGTTCACTACCATATTCTTGGCACCTAGCCTGGAACAACAGTAGGAATTCAAGGGTTGTTTTTTTTTTGAGTAAATATATATTCTAACTGGGTGTTAATCTTTTTAGAAATTTGACTAGCAAAATCTGTGTATGAGGATATGAAATTATATTAATTCTTCATCTGGCAAATAATTTTCCTCATTTGCCACTTCTTTTTCAGTTTTGTTTATGGTACTTTTTGTCAAAAGGAACCTCTAAAACTAATATGATTTAATATTTGGCAGTTAAAGTTCTTTTTTTCTTTTAAAAAAGATCTCTTGATTTAATTTAACTTTTTCAAGTTAAAAAAATCTCACTGGCATTTTGAGCAGATTTTTGTGCAATAAATCAATCAGGGAGGCAGTATCTTTATAATAATGAGTATTTACAACCAGAAACACATATTTATTTAAATAAAATCCTTAGAGAGAAGACAAATATCATATGATATCACTTATATGTGGAATCTAGAAAAATGACAAAGCAAAATTTTGTTTAATACAAAACAGAAAGAGACCCACAGACACAGAAAACAAACTTATGGTTAACAAAAGGGAAAGCTGGAGGGGCGGGAAGAGGATAAATTGGGAGCTGGGGATTAGCAGATGCAAACTACTAAATACAGAGCAGATAAACAAGGTCCTTCTGTATAGAAAAGGGAAATACATTCAATAATTTATAATAACCTATAATGAAAAAGAATATATATATATATAAATATATATATATATATATATAAATATAAACTGAATCACTATGCTGTACACCAGAAACTAACACAACATTGTAAATCAACTATACTTCAATTAAAAAAACATAAATAAAGTCCTTTATGCACCTCGGGGTAAAAAAAAAAAAAGGTGATTGGCGGCAATATAAAAAAGATGCAGTGACAGCAACAGAGCAGTCCAAGCAGTGGAGAAGGCAGATGAAATTCAGAGTCAGGTGCAGAATTGTGCCCTATGTGCTACCCGAGGACAAAGAAAAACAAAAGTTATTTGAGTCAAGTTAGAATATGGCCAGACTTCAATTTCACACTCAGGGAAATACATAATAGTAAATATGCTTCATCACTTAAAGAAATTTTACTTCCTCAGAATTCATTCTAGATAAAATATTCAATCCTTTGTACACAGGTAAAGAACAGCCTATTTTTCCCCCTACAATATCAGCTGACAAAACAGCCCATACTTTCTCCCCTTCCTTCTACACAAACATCAGGGTCCTCCAAAAAGGGAGTCTAAGGCACTCTAGTCTCAATTCAGGTAAGCTAGAGAGCTTTGTGGGTGGTGATGGAAGCGGCAGTATTTGTGTGAGCAGCAGATGCAGCACAATCATACCATGAGTGTCTTAGTAGGTGTCAGGGTTTACTGCCAGGCCATGTCCATTAATTTCTTTGGTATCCACCCATTCCTTAGCCATCCATAACTGCTGTTTCCACACAGCTGAGTCCTGAATCTTCCCATTTCTACACACCTAGTTTTTCTCAAGTATACTAACTACTTCTTTTAGATAGGCTAAATATCCCCAACTCCTTTCTGCACATTTCATTTGCAAACCCTTGCTAAGTAGTATATATATATATATATTTTACAACATTTACAACCACCAGATGGCAGAAATAAAGCTATAAAACTTTAGAATCTAAATATTCAGATTACACCCAGAAAGATAAAACTGCAGTCCTCAACCTGATTTTATTTTTCAGTTCGACATAAAAACACATGGTGTAAAATTCTGCTATGTCTTAAGTAGAAAAAAAATTGTGATTAATAACAGCTTTTCCATTTGAATGGGCTGCCAACTCATATTTTTCCATCAGTTGGACTACAAAGGTGTTAAAAAATTTTTTATTAAGGTACAATTTATGCACAGTATTATATAAGTTTCAGATGTATAACAGTGATTCACAATTTTTTAAGGTTATATAAAAGTATATTAAAAATACTTCAATCTACACAGCAAAAAAAATGTGACAATGAATATATGTATTTTCATGTATAACTGAAAAATTGTGCTCTACATTGGAATTTGACACAACATTGTAAAATGACTATAACTCAATACAAAAAGTGTTAAAAAAAATACTTCATTCTAGTCCAATGTCTTCCACTGAGTTAATTAACTCAGGTCAAAACTGATAAGGTTTCCTGAGCAGAGGAACCATCAACAAAATGAAAAGGCAACCTACAGAATGGGAGAAAGTATTTGCAAATCATGTTATCTCATTAAGGAGTTAATATCCAAAATATAAAAAGAACTCATAAAATTTAACAGCAAAAAATAAGTAACACAATTAAAAAATGGACAATCTTTTTAGAAATTTGATTAGCAAAATCTAAATAGATATTTTCCCAAAGAGGATGTACAGATAACCAACAGGTACATGAAAAGGCACTCAAAATCACTAACCATCAGGAAAATGCAAATCAAAACCACAATGAGACATCACTTATACCTGTTAGGATGACTATCATCAAAAAGACAAGGCATAACAAGTACTGGTGAGGATGTGGGAAAAAGGGAATCTTAGTGTACTAGGGTGGAATTGTAAATTGCTGAAAATATAAATTGGTGCCACTATGGAACACAGTATGGAGGTTTTTCACAAAATTAAAAATAGAACTACCATATGATTACTGACAATTTCACTTCTGGGTATTCATGTGAAGGAAAGGAAAATGCTAACTCAAAAATATAGGTGCACCCTCATGTTCACTGCAGCATTATTTACAAAAGCCAATATGAAAACAACTGAAGTGTCCATGAAGAGACAAATGGATAAAGAAAACGTGTACATATACATATACACATAATGTAATATTATTCAGCCTTTTAAAAGAATAAAATCCTGCCATTTGCAGCAACATGGATGGAACCTGAAGGCACTATGCTAAGTGAAATAAGTCAGACAGAGAAGAACAAATACTATATGATCTCACTTACATGTCATACCTTAAAAAAAAGAAAACTCGTAGGGTTTGTGTATTTGTATACAATACTATATTATATATTTGAAAGTTGCTAAGAGAGATCTTAAAAGTCTCATCTCCTCCCCCAAATTTTAAACTGTGTGGTAATGGATATTAACTAGACTTGTGATCATTTCAAATGTATACATATATCAAATGTTATACACTTGAATCTAACGTAATATGTCAACTACATCTCAATTTTTAAACATTTTAAAAAGAGAGAGATTGGGATTAAAAAAAAAAAACAAGTTAAGTGGTTGTTTCCTGCCAGAGGTTCTGGGTATATGTTTTTTCAAACAAAGAAAAAGACAAGGAAAAGAAAAGGATGGAGTCTCATAACAGTACAAGTCAAATTGATAGCCATTTCCTCCTCTTAGCTGTCTGCTATAGTTTCCCAGGCCTCCACTTCTGAAAAGAGGTACTTACATGTCAGTAGTTTCTCACTGTCTAGAAGACATAAATAATTGCAAATTTGTCAGGGTACCACTATTGAAGGCCTGCTAATCCTGAAATTGATTAGGTATTTTGACATGAATTCTAATCAGGCTACTGATTTGCCGACAGTTTCCAACTCCAAAATAGTGTAAATCACCATAGTTTGTTGTACCTATTTTAAAAATTTAGAGATCAATCTCATCATATTAGTACAAAAATCCTAAATATTTTCTACACAGTCCAACAGAACACTGAAAAAAATACTAATTTGCAAAAGACCTGATATTTCATATCTGATAAAAAAAGACTTACTTAACGTCTAAAAAGAACTCTTAAAACTCAACAGAAAACAACCCGAGCAAAAAAACAAACAAACAAAAAACAACCCGATCAAAAAAATAGACAAAATACCTGAAATCACCAAAGATATACAGACAGCAAATATGCAAATGAAAAGATGCTCAACATTTTATGTCATGAGAGAACTGCAAATTAAAACAACAATAACTACACAACTATTAGAATGGCCAAAAACTAACACCACCAAACACTGGCAAGAATGTGGAGCAAGAGGAACTCTCATTCAATGCTGATGAATGAATGAGAAGCACACCCAAACTGATACAAGCATTTAGTTCATAATAAAGGTGGTATTTCAAACCAGTAGGAAAAGGATAGATTATTTCATAAATTGGAAAAACTAGGTAAACATCTAGGAAAAGAATTAAATCCATTCTTCATACCTTACACAATGTAAAATTCCAAATGGGCCAAATATTTAAATGTGGGAAATTAAACCATAGGATATTTTAAAAGAAGAAGAATAAAATTAGTTTATAATTTCATAATAGAGAAGGTCTTTCTAATAATGACATAAAATCTAAAATGTAAAAAAGAAAAATGGTAACATAGAAAAATGTGCAAAGGATATAGACAACTGGAAGTAGAAATGGCTCTTAATACTTCTATAGAAATATTAATGAAAATTACAATTTACAAGTTTCATTTACCAGGTTGTAAAAAAAAAAAAAAATCTGCTACTGGTGAGGGCACATTGCTAGTTGATAGTGTAAAATGGTTTAGCAGAGGGCCGTTTGGCAATATATAATAAAATAACAAATGCATATACTTTATGACCCAAAATTCTATTTCTATAAATTTATCCTAAGATAGGTTTACACAAGGTGAAATGGTGTATGCACAAGGCTATTCACTGCAGCAGTTTTTAGAATATGCCTATATTCTTTACAGTTTTATTATATGCCATTATGGTGAGGATAAACTAATATGGATTAATTAATTAGGGATGGAAGGGATGAATTTCCTAACTATCCTTTTATAACTTCTTAACTATCTGAAACTATCTCTTCAAAAGACAAATATTTAAAAATTATATTTTAAAAATCTACAGAACAAAATACATAACAATAAACAAAACAGATGAAAATCTCAGCCCTCATTAAGTTTATAAGTCTAATGATGGGAAACAAAAATAAACTAACAATTTAACAGATATGTGCAATGGTGATAGAACTATGGGAGTGGGCGCAGCTGGCAGGGAAGAAAGACAAAAAGTTCAGGGACTGGAAGGGGGGAGGTCAGTGGGAGAGCCTACTAATATATACAGAGTGATGAGGAGATATGGCCTCACTGAGAACTAAAATTGAGGAACGATCTGCAGGATCAGATGAGGAAACAAGCCATGGGAATATCTGGGCAAACAACAATCCATACAGCACCTTAAGACTGAACTGTCTTAGTCATAATTGTCTTATCAGTCCATGCTTCCATACTGCCTATTGCTGTATTTTTATACCTGGATGGCACTGGAAATTTCTGAGATGAGACTTGACATAAAATTTTCATTTTGAAAAGATCACTCTGGCTGCTATAGGGAGGAAAAGATAAGATCAGTCAGGAGGCTATATTAATCTAGGTGAAATAATGCTGGCTTGCACCTGCATGGTGGCAATGGAAACAGTAAAAGGTGGTCAGACTCTGTATAAACGTTCAAGGTACAACTAACACATCCAGTAACAGACTGGATGTGCAGTGAGAAAGCAACCAATCCAAAGCTTCTGATCTATGCATATGGAAGGAAAAACTTCCCTTTACTAAGATTTTAAAGACAAGAGGAAGAGCAGATGTGTCCACAAGATTTCAAGAACAGTTTGGTGCACGTTAAGATGTTTATAAAGTGTTCATAAGATACTAAGATGTGTATAAGACATTCAAGTGGAAATGTTGAGCAGAACAGCTACGTAAAAGAATCTGAAGTACAAGAGGAGATCTGGACAGGAAGCCTTTAGCATACAGATGGTATTTAAAACCATGAGATTAAATGAGATTACCAAAGGAGTTAATGAAAATAAGTGATCTGAGAACTGGGCCCTGGACCATTCCAAAGTTCAGAGGTTCAGAACATGAAAAGCAATCAGCAAAGGGATAGGGTATAGCCAGTCAAGGAGGAAAAAACCCCAGAGTAAGATATCCTGAAAGCTAAGAGAAGAAAGTGTATCAAGGTAGTAGGCGTAATATATTGAATCAAATTGTGCTCTTAGGTCAAGTAAAATGTGTAACAAACATCATTGGTGACTGGCAAGAGCAGTTTCAGAGGAATGGTAAGGGTAAAAAGTTGCCTGGAGTGGATTCAAGATACAATGTGAGGAGAGGAATTAAAACAGACACAGACAATCCATTCAAGTAATTTCACTATAAAGGAAAGCAGAGAAAGAGTGGTAGCTACAGTGGGATGAAGGGTCAAGAGAGGGCTTTTTCCTAAACATGGGAAAAATAACAGCAAAAGTTACTGATTGGACTGACCCCACTGATGAGAATGATTCAGCAGATATGCAGAAACTGATAATGCAGGAAAAATCAAGGAGAAAACTACAGAAGCAATAACCATGAATAGATGAAAAGGGATTAATCTAATATAACTGTATAAGTAAGAATATTAATACACAAGTAATATACAAGTCCAGTAAAAGTAACAGCAGCAGCTCAACTTCTGTGAAACGTTTTCCAGGTTATAAAGTAATTTTATATTTTTACTTCTTTAATATTTATAATAATCCTCTAACATAGATATTACCCCTCCCCCACTTATCTATAAAAAAACAAAGAGTAACTCAAGAGAAGTTGGGTAACTTGGTCAAAGTCATACTGCAAAGCCAGAATACAAATCTCTAAATTCCTTATTATACATACATTAGCTTATGATTTA
This sequence comes from Camelus bactrianus, assembly GCF_048773025.1. Taxonomy (NCBI): domain Eukaryota; kingdom Metazoa; phylum Chordata; class Mammalia; order Artiodactyla; family Camelidae; genus Camelus; species Camelus bactrianus. Next base: position 98,009,347 of record NC_133541.1, read on the forward strand.
GAATGAAAACATGAAGAAAATGTCATTTATTAAGAATCTTATTTGAAAAAGTGTTAACGAAACTAAACTCTGAAACATGTCTTAGAAAAATGCTACTTTGTACACTTATTAAAATGAGTTATTTTAAAAATAATATTACTACAAACAACTATGACAGTGAAAATAATTTACTTTTTAAATGATGTTTATGGGTTTTCTATAATTATGAAAAGATCCTATGTTCTTTGGAAAAATTCTGGGAAATGCAGGGCTTTTAAAAAGAACAAAATTCAACCGTAATACCACCAACCACCTCAGCTGACATCGTAATTTGCCTCCTTCCAGAAAAGTATTTTAAAATAAGGTGTTTTATATGTACTTCCCCACCTAATCATGGTTCCTGACCTTTACTAAGAGAATGCATGTTTTGTGGACTTATAATCAAGACAAACATGTATCAGCAAAGACAGTGAACTATGGCTTCTGGTATCAGAGGAATTCATGAAGGAATCAAAGCTGCACATCTAGTACACCTAATACAGATTTTTTTCAAGCCTTTGAATTTCTTACCTGGTTATTTTCTTCATCTTCAAATACAAAATCTTGCTGCATAACTTCATTATCTAAATTAGGGCTAGCCACAGGTTCTGAACAGTCTCTGTTACTTTCACTGGCATTAATAATATCAGCAGCAATATCAATCCTAGTAATGAAGATTAAAAAGTCAGATCAGGCCACATGGTGAATATGTAATGCCTTTAAAATAAATAAATATCGGTAACAATATGAAACTTTTACTTGTCAAAGAAAATGTGCTCTTTTCATAAAAACCCACTTCCTTTATCTTGCCAACTTACACTTTATTATGTTATACTATATATTATATTACACTAACTTATATTGTAAGGAATCTACCTTGTTTGTTCCCTTCAAAAATTTTCAAAACCAAATAAATGGCTTTAAAAATAATTTGTGTGCCAAAATAATGATTTCCTTTACGAATACACACTCTAAATCATAATAATGACCTGTTTGCTGATTAAAATACAAGTCTAACACTATGCACCATAGCGTCCAACACCTCATCAGGTATAACAGGAACAGGTTTCTACTGCAGATTTTTTTCATCTTATGTAATTTAGAATATGTAAAACACTGCAGGTTTTTATTTCCAAAGACAATACCACTACCAATGAGAACACGAGTTATTTACAGAATACTGTCAGAGCATGGGCACAAGTTTTCAGGATCTCTAGCTAAGCTAAGGGCAAACTCCAAGGAATCTGCATATATTATATCCATTTTCCGACTATTTTCACCTTTTAGACACTTCTTTCCTTCATATTCAACCCAAGTACTCCCTATAGATCCACTTGTATTAGTTTTAATCGTGTCTTCAAAGCACACAGACCATCACATAGAGCTGCATAGGCTGGTGATGCCATTCACACAGACTACATGGCACACCTACAGTTGTACAATATGGTATTCCTAAAATAAACATACTTCAACCATTGGTTTTCATATCCATTAATTTTTCAGTTTCATTTCATACTTAATAGTTAGTCTAGTATACTTAACGTATTTGGACTTTTAAAAACCTAATTCCTAACAAAAATAACAACTACCCAATCATCTACTTTTTGGGCCCTCCTATGAATTCTCCAAATTTGGTCACAGCTTTCTTAAGATCATGAACTATGCTGTTCTGCAGATCTGTCCCCAAACAAAAACTGACAAATGCAAACTAGGAAATCATTGCACTGTGGTCTCAGGGAAAGGCACCTACATATCTTAGAGTGCAGGGCTGAGGTAATCAAAAAGGAAATGAAGATTTTGTCATTTAAACATAACAAGTCAGATGAAGAGTGAAGTAATATGACACACCATACAGTACACAGAGGTACTTTTAACTTACATAAATTCAACTATTACTAGCTAACCTAAAAAAACAGCATGTAGGAAAGGCAAAGGCTGGTGGCATGGGATAACAAGTTAAATAGCAAAAGATGATTCTATTCACTTCACTCAACGACCATATGCACTAGGAGTGATGTCAATCTGCTGTCCCTATAATCTATTTGTTTAGATCACTGTACGTCTCTCATGGTGTGAACATCTGTAGCAGAAAGTATAGGCCTAGCTTTTCTTAAGTTATTTTTCATACAACATAGTCCCTAAAGGTAAACCCACTATTTCATCTGGTGTTCAGGGAGGAAAACCTGGGTGTGCTGGACTTAATGTCTACTACCTTAATGGAATATTTATGAGGTTTTCAATATTAAGAAGTATATACAATTTATACGCACATATGTACAAATTCACTTTTCACACTGACTTTCAGAAATCCTCAGGTAAGATAAGAACCCATTATTTAAGAAAAATACAATAAAAAGGCAATTTCATAACAATAAATAAAAGTAAAATATTTTAAAAGTTTCTTACTGGTTATTAGATCCTTTCCCATCACAATTAACACTTCCTGCTTCATTATTACACACCAGACTCTGTTGTTGTAAATTCTTAAGATCATGATCTATGCTGCTCTGCAGATCAAAAAGGTGCTGTTCCACAGCTGCTCTAATTGTTCTTTCTAAAATGCTACAAAACAGAACACATTTTAGTGAGAAGCAGTCACCCTATCTGGGTATTTGGTCACATAAACACAAACTTTAAAACCCACAATCAATTAAAAAATATTATGGTATTTAAATAAACAGACTAGAGTAGTAAAAGAAATATATAAAAAGAATACATGATATTGACTTAAATTTTAAAATGATTTGCCCAATAGATATTACATAAATCAATTACAATGTTACCATTACTACTGAGTTAGAAATAATCACTTGTCCCAGTAATTCATTCCTCACTACTATATATAAAGCCATTTAACTAGACATTTTTTAATTAAAAATAAAACTTTGGAGATGGTAAGGAGGTAATCAGGTTTATTTATTTATTTTTAGAGGAGGTATGGGGGATTGAATCCAGCACCTTGTGCATGCTAAGCATGCACTCTACCACTTGAGCTATATCCTCCTCCCTTAAATAGATGTTTTAAAGCTATATTTATAAAGCAAAATAATTTACCAGCACTCAGCTAAATAAAAGAAACTTCAAGAGTACTGTCCATATTTTTTACGTGACGTCTACTTCTTAAAGAAAACTTCATAAAAAATATCTATTGATATTTTTCAATCATTTCAGAAGAACAAACAAAAAAAAAATCACCTGAAAAAAGTTCACCTTTATTTCATATATTAGTGCAATACATTCCTTCTTCACTGGTTCCTATTGCAGTACATAAAATACTAACTAGTTTCACTGCTTTATGTACAATCCTTCCTCTAAAGTAAGCACAATAAATACATGATTTTAACTTCCAGTTAAGTGATTTTTTTTTTTAATCTTTCAATATCTTCTCTAAGTTATACTACTTACTCCGCAGAGGCTGGTAAGATGCTGATGGGAGATGTATGGGCACTGCAATCAAAAAGAAATTAGCTATAAAATTTTTCATACTAAATGATCACAAAACATGCTGAAAACTGCCACATTTACACTATATTAATAATACAATCAGGAGAACATGTGCTAAGTTCTACAGCTAATTTTCTAAAGAAATTATTTTTCACAGAAGAAATCCCTTAAACATACATACTCTATGTATGTTGTGTGTGTGTAGCCAACAACTTCACATGGCACTCACTTGGAGGAATAATGACCTATTCCAAGCCTGGAAGGGGGAAAAAAACTGACTACTGGCCCAACAACAGTACCCATCTAGGGTAGTATGGAAAAGACTGGCCCTGTACGCCTTGCCAGAAGTAATAGTACATGCTACTATTCAGAGGATATTCTCAAACTACAAAAGGAAAAGGCTTGGTACTAAAATTCAGACCACCACATTCACTGTGCCTGTAACACACTTTCCTTAGCAAATTCTGCACCGCAGTGTCTATCAATACTTATAAAAACATAGAGAACAGACTCATTTTTACCCAGTTATCAAAAGTGCAACTTAAACCCACAATGAGATATAGATATTTCCAAAACATTTAAAATTAGAAGTCAAGCGTTGGTAAGGATGTGAAGCAACTAGAACATTCACAATAATGCTGGTGGGAATGTAAAACGTTTCAACCACTTTGGAAACCAGTCTGATAATTTCTTGTAAGTGTCGAATATCCCTACCATGGAATATATATAGCATATTTTTTTAATAAAAGTCATTAACAACTGACACATGCAATAAACTGAATCTCAAAAAACATTACAACAAGCAAAAGCCAGGCACAGAGAAACTACTCAATGAGATTCCATTTATATGAGATTTTTCTAAAACAGGTAACATTCATCTGTATATGACAGAATGCAGATCAGTGATTGCCTGAAGCCAGAAACAGTGGGGATGGGCAGAGTTTACTTTAAAGAAGCATGTGGCATTATGTAAACAGTCTCTACCTTGAATGCCACGGTTGTTAACAGGTATACATGTGTATGTGTTCATCATTTATAAAATGGGTACAATTTTATTGTGAAAAATACATCTCAATAAAGTTGATCTTCAAAGGAAAAAAATTCAGTAACAGAAAACACTAATCTGCAATAATTGAAGTCAGATAGTGGCTACTTTGGGGGAATATGGAAATTGAGAAGGGACAGGAGCAGGGACCCAGGTAGTGGTTATACAACTTGAGTTCATTTTCTGATAATTCATTGACCCTATGAATAAGCGTCATTTTTAAAAAGTAAATTTACATTAGTTTCATTAAGAGCCTCTGTAAATGTGCCAACAGAAACTAACACAAGAAACAAGGTCTATGAAAGTTAATATTCTCAGGATTCTCTGTAGGAAACCAAATGAACACCATTTACCATTCATTCAACAATCTTCAGGTCTCCCTTAGGCGAACACACAAGTAGCAAATTGCACAAATGCTTAATTAGACAAAAGAAAGCCATCCTTACATTTGGCACACATAACCTCTAATTAAAAAGAAAAATTTAACTGCTAATATTACGCTAGTTTTCATAAATGGACTATTCTTAGCTAAATGCTTTCATGCTAAAACCTTCAAAGAAAGTACTTAAAAACATTTTCACATTTAACTGAAATCATTTAATCATTTTCATTCCAGAAATCAGGAAAAGCTGGGGAGAAATATCCCATATAGCAGCACAAAGAAGAGTGTAGCCATCTATTTCTAGTAGTTTCAGATGAGTTGAAAGTTAAATGTTTAGTGATTTTTGAAGAAAAAAAAAATGAGGCTTTCCCCAAAGAGTGATTTAACGTCAACTAAGACATTAGATCTTTTTCTGATATTTGCTGCAATGATCTGGTGATTATATTTTTAATCTTGGTTATGAGCTGCTATTTCATTATAAAAGTTAAATCTGGTATATTTTCCTAACATTTGCATTCTCTAAGTTTAGACAATTTGTTACCTATTAAGAAACATTCATTTCTACCTTTAACACCTAACTGTAATTCACTGATGATATAGTAGGTTGAATGGTGTGAAGAAAAGTTATAAATCCAACATCCTTCTTGTCACCATTTAATCTGTGATTTCTGGCTTTTGCTACTTTTGCTCTATCTTACAACAAATTCTCAAAAAGTTCTAATTCTCAACTATTCAGTCCCTCAGTCTGTTAACAAAGCTTTGTATCATGTTTTACCTTTTCAAAGGGCTTACATCACCTCTTTGTTCTTTTTCATTGTCACTGTTAGTCATGTACTTATTCTTCCAGAGGACTTTTCTCATCCTTTTAAAAATTAGATTATCACTAAAATGCTAGTACATAGGTGGACACAAGATACTTAACAAATAATCAAATAAGCAAAAAAAAAATAACCTAACCAGCAATGCAAATTTAAAATAAGGATTAAGATAAAATTAGTATAGCTTTCTGCTGATGCTAATATGCTATAATGACAAAGGCTATGAAACTGACACTAATACGTTGCCAGTGAGAGGGTCAATTAGTAAAACTCTTGTGGAAATCAACTTGGCACTGTGTTTTGAACAGCCCTAAAAGTATGCATGCTCTTTGACGCAGAAATTCACATGTGCAACTCTATCTAGAGTCTATCAAATCTAACAATATATATCCTAAATAAAAAAAAAAAAACCACTACCACTTCATATCATGAAGTGTTCTCTGAAGCATTATTTCTTCCAATATTTTTTTCATTCTTTTTTTTTTATTAAAGTATAGTCAGTATACAATGCTGTGTCAATTTCTGGTGTACAGCATAATGTTTCCATCCTACGTCTATGTATGTACATATATTCATTTTCATATTCTTTTTCATTATAGGTTACTAAAACATACTGATTATAGTTCCCTGTGCTTTACATTATAAACTTGTTTATTTTATATAGAGTAGTTTCTGCAAATTTCAAACTCCCAATTTATCCCTTCCCACCCTCTTTACCCCCTGGTAAGTATAAGTTTGTTTTCTGTGTCTGTGAGCCTGTTTCTGTTTCATAAATAAATTTACTCGTGTCTTTTTTTTTTTTTTTTAAGATTCCACATATAAGCGATATCATATGGTATTTTTCTTTCTCTTTATGGCTTACTTCACTTAGAATAACGATCTCCAGGTCCATTAATAGTCAATAGAGTATATTCTTCTCTACATATAGGCCCAGGAATGGGATTATTGGAGCACATGGTGTCTATTTTTAGTTTTCAAAGGAACCTCCATACTATCCTCCATAGTGGCTGCACCGATTTACATTCCCATCAACAGTGTAGGAGGGTTCCTTTCAGCACAACTTCTCCAGCATTTATTATTTGTACACTTTTTAATGGTGGTCATTCTGACTGGTGTGAGGTGATAATCTCACTGTAGTTTGATTTGCATTTCTCTAACAATTAGCAATATCAAACATCTTTTCATGTGCCTATTGGCAATCTGAATGTCTTCTTTGAAGAGATGTCTATTCAGGTCTTCTGCCCATTTTTTGATAGGGTTGCTTTTTTAAAATATTAAGCTGTATTTTAGAAATTAGTCCCTTATTGGTTGCATCATTTGCATATATTTTCTTTCATTCTGTAGTTTGTCTTTTTGTTTTGTTGTTGGTATCCTTAGCCAAGCAAAAGCTTTTAAGTTTAATTAGGTCCTATCTGTTTATTTAGCCATTATGTCCATTATTCTAGGAGCTCATTTGAAAAAAACATTGCTGCAACTTACATCAAAGTGTTCTGCCTATGTTTTCCTCTAGGAGTTTTATAGTATCCTGTCTTACATTTATGTCTTTAATCCATTTTGAATTTACTTTTGTATACAGTGTTAAAAGAATATTCTAATTTTTATTCTTTTACATGTTACCTGTCTAGTTTTCTCAGAACCACTTATTGAAGAGACTATCTTTTCTCCATTGTATACTCTTGACTTTGTCATAGATTAACTAAGCATAAGCGTGTGGACTTTCTCTCCTATTCCATTGATCTATGTGTCTGTTTTTGTGCCAGTACTATACTGTTTCGATTACGGTAGCTTTGTGGTATAGTCTGAAGCCAGGGAGCATGATTCCTCCAGCTCCGTTCTTCTTTCTCAAGATTGTTTTGGCTGTTCGGTGTCTTTCGTGTTTCCATATAAATTTTAACATTTTTTTGTTCCAGTTCTGTGAAAAATGCCATTGGTAGTTTGATAGAGATTGCATTGAATCTGTAGATTGCCTTGGGTAGTATGGCCATTTTAACTATTGATTCTTCCGATCCAATAACACGGTATATCTTTCCATCTGTTTGCGTCATCTTCATTTCTTTCATCAGTGTCTTACAGTTTTCAGGGTACAGGTCCTTTGCCTCCTTAGGTAGGTTTATTCCTAGGTATTTTATTCTTTTTGATGTGATGGTAAATGGGATTGTTTCTTTCATTTCTTTTTCTACTATTTTGTTGTTAGTGTATAGAAATGCAACTCATTTCTGTATATTAGTTTTGTATCCTGCAACTTTACTGAATTCACTGATGAGTTCTAGTAGTTTTCTGCTAGTGTCTTTGGGATTTTTTATGTACAGTATCACATCATCTGCAAACAGTGACGGTTTTACTTCTTCTTTTCTAATTTGGATGCCTTTTATTTGTTTTTCTTCTCTGATTGCTATGGCTAGGACTTCTAAAACTATGTTGAATAAAAGTGGTGAAAGTGGGCATCCCTGTCTTGTTCCTGATCTTAGAGGAAATGCTTTCAGCTTTTCACCATTAAATAAGATGTTAGCTGTGGGTTTTTCATATATGGCCTCCATTACATTATGTTCCCTCTGTGCCCACTTTCTGCAGAGGTTTTACCATAAATGGATGCTGAATTCTGTCAAAAGCATATTCTGCATCTCTAGAGATGATCATATGGTTTTTATTCTTCAACTTGTTAACATGGTGTTATCACACTGATTGATTTGCAAATACTGAAAAATCCTTGCATCTCTGAGATAAATCCCACTTGAAGCTGTATGATCCTTTTAGTGCCTTGTTGGGAGTCAATCTGCTGGTATTTTGTTCAGTATTTCTACATCTATATTTATAAATGATGTTGATCTACAATTTTCTTTTTTTTGTATGATATCTTTGTCTGGTTTTGGTATCAGGATGATTGTGGCCTCATGGAATGAGTTCAGAAGTGTTCCTTCCTCTGCAACTTTTTGGAATAGTTTCAGGAGGACAGGTATTAACTCTTCTTTAAATGTTTGATACAATTAGCCTGTGAAGCCATCTAGTCCTGGACTTTCATTTGGGAATTTTTTAATTACTGATTTCAGTACTAGTAATTGATCTATTCCTATTTTCTACTTCTTCATGGGGCAGTCTTGGCAAATTGTACCTTTCTAAGAAACAGTCCATTTCTTCTTGGCTATCCATTTTGTTGGTGTAGAGTTGCTCATAGTAGCCTCTTAAGATCTCTTGTATTTCTGTGGTGTCAGTTGTAACTTCTTTTTCTTCTCTGATTTTATTAATTTGGGCCCTCTCCCTTTTTTCCTTGATGAGTCTGACTAAAGGTTTATCAATCCTGTTTATCTTTTCAAAGAACTAGGTTTTAGTTTCATTGATCTTTTCTATTTTTATTAGTCTCTATTTCATTTATTTCTGCTCTAATCTTTATGATTTCTTTTCTTCTACTAACTTTGAGGTTTGTTTGTTCTTCTTTCTCCAGCTGCTCTAGTAAGGTTAGGTTATTTGACATTTTTTCTTGTTTCCTGAGGTAGGCTTGTATCACTATAAACTTCCTTTCTTTGAACTGCTTTTGCTGCTTCCCAGAGGTTTTCTGTTGCTGCGTTTTCATTTTCATTTGTCTCAAAGTATTTTTTGATTTCCTCTTTGATTTCTTCCATGATCCACTGGTTGTTTAGTAGCATATTGTTTAGCCTCCACGTGTTTGCAGTTTTTGAAGCTTTTTTCTTGTAGTTGATTTCTAACCTTATAGCATTGTGGTCAGAAAAAATGCTTGGTATGATTTCAATTTTCTTAAATTTGCTGAGGCTAGCTTTGTGGGCCAGCACATGGTTGATTCTGGAGAATGTTCCATGTGCACTTGAGGAGAATGGTATTCTGTTTCTGTTGTTTTCAGATGGAATGTTCTATAGATATCAATTAAGTCCATCTGGTCTAATGTGTTATTTAGGTCCTGTATTTCCTTATTGATTTTCTGTCTGGATTCTCTCTCCATTGATGTAAGTGTGGTGTTAAGGTCCCCACTATTACTGTGTTATAGTTGATTTCCCCTTTTATGTCTGTTAACAATTGCCTTATATACTGAGGTGCTTCTATGTTGGGTGCATATATATTTTAAATTGTTATATCCTCTTCTTGGATTGATCCCTTAAGCATTATGTAGTATCCTTGTCTCTTGTATCAGTCTTTATTTAAAAATCTATGTTGTCTGATGTAAGTATTGCTACTCCAGCTTTCTTTCGGTTTCCATTTGCATGGAATATCTTTTTCCATCCCCCTACTTTAAGCCTGTATGTGTGTCTAGCTCTGAACTGTGTCTCTTGTAGACAGCATACATACAGGTGTTGTTTCTATATCCATTCAGCCAGTCTATGTCTTTTGCTTGGAGCATTTAATCCATTTATATTTAAAGTAATTATCAAACATAAGACATTGATATCGTATGTTTTTATTGCCATTTTGTTATTTGGATTTGTTTTTGTAGGTTTTTTTTTTTTCCCTCTTTCTTCTTTTTGTTCTCTTCTCTTGTGCTTTGATGACTACAGAGTTACACTACACACACACACACACACACACACACACACACACGATTGTTTTAAGTTCCTGATATCTTAATTTCAAACGCTTTTTGGATACCTTGTATTCATACCGTACTCCCCTCACAATTACTTGTGTCTAGCTGTGGCCTTTTCTGTTTCACCTAGAGAAGTTTCTTGAACATTTATTATAAAGCTGGTTTGGTGGTAAATTCTTTTAGCTTTTATCTATCTGTGAAGCTTTTAATTTCTCCATCAAATCTGAATAAGAGTCTTGCTGGGTAGAATATTCCTTGTTGTAAAATTTTCCCTTTCATCATTTTAAATATATTGTGCCACTCCCTCTGGCCTGCAGAGTTTCTGCTGAGAAATCAGCTGATAATCTTATGGGAGTTCCCTTGTATGTTATTTGTTGCTTTTCTCTTGCTGATTTTATTATTTTCTCCTTATCTTTAATTTTTGTCAATTTGATTACTACGTGCCTTGATGTGTTCCTCTTTGGGTTAATCCTGTGTGGGACTCTCTGTGCTTCCTGGACTAGGGTGACTATTTTCTTTCCCAAGTTAGGGAAATTTTCAGCTATAATCTCTTCAAATATTTTCTCAGGTACTTTCTCTCTTCTCTTTCTGGGACCCCTATAATGTGAATATTAGTGTGCTTCATGTTATCCTTGGGGTCTCAAATTATCCTTGTTTCTTTTCATTCTTTTTTCTGTTTTATGGTAGTGGTTTCCACTAATCTGTCTTCTAGCTCACTGATCCATTCTTCTGCCTCATTTCTTCTATTCTTGGTTTCTTCCAGTGTATTATTCATTTTAGTAACTGTATTCTTCAATTCTGGGCATTCTTTATATTTTCTAACTCTTTGCTAAAAATTTCACTCTCTGCATCTATTCTCCTCTTGAGTTCTTTGATCATCTTCACAATCATTACTCTAAATTCTTTCTCAGGTAGATTGCCTATCTCCTCATCACTTATCTCTTCTGGGATTTTTTTCTTGTGCCTTTGCCTGGAGTATATTCCTCTGCCACCTCATTTTGTCTAAATTTCTATTTGTACTTTTAGGCAGGTTAGTTACATTTCTCGACCTTGGAGAAATGGCCCTCTGTATGAGACATTCTATGCATCCCAGCAGTTTACGTCCCTCTTGTCACCCAAGAGCCAGGGTCCAGCTGGTCCCAGGATAGAGTCTGACCTGTATTTATGATTCCTTCCACAGGCTGTGGGATTGTTGTTTTCTTACTTCTGGTATCTGCCCCTTGGTGGGTGAGGCTGAACTAGAGGCTTACACAGGTTTCCTGGCAGAAGGATTCAGTACCTGCCCACTGGCTGGAGCTTGGTCCTGGCCCTCTGCTGAGAAGGGCCGTGTCTAGGGGCATATCCAGAAGCAACTGCAGGGTCAGGAGGTATGCTGATGAGTGGGGCTGTGTTCCCACACAGTATGTTGTTTGGCCTAAGGCTTCCCAGCCCTTAAGCCTACAGACTGTTGGGTGGGACTAAGTCTTGGAGCTAATGACTCAAGCCAGATGTCAGCCCCCAGGAAAGCTCATGTAGATGAACACTCCCATAATGTCCGCCACCAGCTTTTATGTTCCCAGGGTGAGCCACAGCAGTTCCCCACCTCCCAGGAGACTCCAAAACCAGCAGACAGGTCTGGGCTAGGTTCCTACAAAATCACTGCCTCTGCTCTCGGTCCCGGCACACACGAGTTTCTGTCTGCAGTTCCCAAGAGAATTAAGTCTTTGTTTTCCCCAGTCCCATAGAGCTCCTGCAATTAAGCCCCTCTTGCCTTCAAAACCGTATATTCTGGGGTCTCTTCCTCCCAATGCTGGAACCCTGGGGAGCCTGATATGGGGCTCAGAACTTGCACTCCTGTGGGAGGGCCTCTGCAATTTAATTATTCTCCAATTTGTGAGTCACCCACCCATGGGGTATGGGGCCCAATTATATCGTGAGCACACCCCTCCTACTGTCCTGCTGTGATTCCCTCATGTTTCTAGTTGAAGATTTCTCTAATGTTTTATTATGGAAATTTTCAAAACTACAGAAAAGTTGAAAAATTGTACATAAACACCCTCAGCTCCATCATCTAGATTCTATAATTAAAATTTTACAGCAGACAAACAAATAGCCAAAAGACACATGAAAAGATGCTCAACAACATTATTGTTAGAGAAATGCAAATCAAAACTATGAGGTATCACCTCACACCAGTCAGAATGGCCATCATCCAAAAGGCTACAAGTAATAGATGCTGAAGAGGATGTGGAAGAAAAGGAAACCCTCCTACACTGTTGGTGGGAATGTAAATTGGTGCAGCCACTATGGAAAACAGTATGGAGGTTCCTTAAAAAACTAAAAACAGACTTACCATATGATCCAGCAATCCCACTCCTGGGCATATATCCGGAAAAGACAAAAAACTCTAATTCAAAAAGATACATGCACCCCAATGTTCATAGTAGCACTATTTGCAACAGTCAAGACATGGAATCAACCTAAGTGTCCATCAAGAGGTGAATGGATAAAGAAGATGTGGTGTGTACAAACATACACACACACACAATGAAATATTACTCAGCCATAAAAAAGAGTGAAATACTACCATTTGTAGCAACACGGGTGGACCTATATATTACCATACTAAGTCAAGTAAGTCAGAAAAAGAAAAATATTATATGGTATCACTTATTAAGTGGAATCTAAAATATAATACAAATGAACTTATTTACAAAACAGAAAGATTCACAGGGGGAAGGTATAGTTCAGTGGCAGAGCACATGCTTAGCATGCATGAGGTCCTGGGTTCAATCCCCAGTACCTCCATCAAAAAAAATAATTAAACCTAATTACCTCCCCCCACCAAAAAAGACTCACAGACAGAGAAAACAAACAATGGTTGGTTACAAAGCGAAAAATGAGGGTGGGGGCATATATATTAGGAGTATGGAATTAACACATATATCTCACTATGTAAAACACATCAACAACAAGGATTTACTGTATAGCACAGGGAACTATATTTAGTATCTTGTAGTAACCTATAATGGAAAAGAATCTGAAGAATACACACACACACATGCGCACGCGCGCGCACACACACCCCTGAATCACTTTGCTGTATACCTAAAACTAAAACAATATGGTAAATCAACTATAGTTCAATTAAAATTTTTTTTTAGTTTTACCTTATTTGTAGAATTGTGTTTAAAAATAGCAGCAAAGAAAAATATAAAATGGATTAGACTACACACAGTCAATGGACAATTTTAAAATTACTGACATTCACAAAGATTAGGAAATATAACATGAAAAAGTAAATAAATCATATGTGCAACCATGTATCAAAATGGTTACATTTACATAAATATGTTTTTATAATTATACACACAAGCCAGTAAAGCTTAAACCAGACATGTGGAAGCTTTCTTACTACTCCTTACATAGGGATGTAAGCCATGGACCACCTGTATCAGCCTTTCCTGAAGTGTTAGTTTTATTTTATTGGAGATCTGGACCCTATCCGAGACTTCAAATACCATAAAAAAGTAAATAAGATAGTATGGTACTGGCACAAGAATAGACATAAACAATAGAAACAGACCCATGCATATACACTTGATTTAGAACAAAGGTGCCACTTCGAACAAAGCAGGAAAAGAACAGTCTTCTCAGAAATGAGGGCTGCAACAGTTTGGTATCCATACTAAAATAGGTAACCTGGTCCCCCCTCACACATCAGAGACAAAAATCAATACCAGATAGAGACCTAAATAAGGAAGATGAAATGATACAGCTTTTAGAAGATAATATAGGAGTGTGTATTTAGGAAAAGATTTCTTAAACAAGACACAAAAAGCATTAACCACAAAAGGAAGAGAATGATAAACTTGATTAAAATTTAAGACTTATTCATCAGAAGACACAATATGAGAAGGGCATAACACACCATAGGGGAAATACATTCACAACATATGTTTTAAAAGAGAGCCTAAAAATACATTCACAACATACATTTTAAAAGAGAGCCTCCTTTTTCAATAAGAAAAAGATAACCCAATAGAAACATAGGAAACAAACTTGAACATGCCATCTCACAAAAGGAGGAACTGGCCAATATACATGAGAAAAGGGGATGGAACTTATTAAAATGGCAAATACTCAAGGATGTGAAGCAATGAGAATGTTCACACAGTTACTGAGAATGTAAACTGAAATAAGCGCTATGGAAAACACTTGTCAATATTTACTCAAGTTAAAGGACAGTAAACGTGCATACATATTGTGTACAACAATGTACATAGTAATGTTATTCACAACAGTCAAAGAGAAAAATAATCCAATTGCCCACCAACAGTAAATAGGATCATTGTGGTACAATCATATAATGGAATACTTTACAGGAAGGAAATGAACAAACCACAGTGATATGTAACAACATAGATAAATCTCATACACAGTGCTTAGTCAAAGAAGCTGAATCAAAAATATACATATAGTCAGATTTAATTTTCATGAAGCTCAAAAACATAAGGAAGTGATCGTCAAAAAGTCGGCACAGTCGTTACCCTTAGTGGGGAGAGAGGAGATCAGGATTGTGAGAGCTACTGGGATGCTATCAGTGTTTATTTCTAGATCTGGGTGGCGGTTACAAAGGCATTTGCTTTCTATTAACCTGTTTTGCTATACATTTGTTTCATGCCTATTTCTGTACGTATGATTTCTCAGTATTAAAAAAAAAAAAGCTTTAAAAAAATAGATTTATGGGTCACTCCCCAAGCCACTCAGGTAGAATCTGAGAGTTTAAATTTTTAACAAGCACCAATGATGAGTCTTACCCATACTAATAAATTCAAGAAATATTGGCTGACATCTGTATCTAGCCTCCCAAAAGACTAACTTTTAATAAAATTTTCCAGTTATCCAAAGGAGCCAAACAGAAGTTCTAATAGTCTTAGATTGGATGGGTAGGCAGAAGATTTGATCTTTCAGTTTCTTACCCCTTTTAAATGCCATTGGAATTAAATTAAATGTGTGTGTGTGTGTGTGTGTGTGTGTGTGTGTGTGTGTGTGTGTGTGTGTGTGTGTGTGTATACATACAGTAATCAGCAAACTAGATTACAAAGATTCTTCAGCCCTGAAGAATACGCTAGGATAATCAAATAAACAGGTGCTTTCAGTAAGGACCTTCTCCTGACTCTGAAAAACTATAGTAAACAAATTAAATAGATTTTGTACTTTATGAATCAGACTGTCATTCATGATGCTACAAAGGTGACTGTAAAACTTTGCTCTTTGAATTTCTGAAGGACAAAGAACTGATTTAGTTTATCAGATTCCAAAGAATTTAATTATTCTTTAAGACTGGCCAAGTTCTGTGGGGAATAAAGCACTTATGTACAAACCAGGGCTAACACACACCTACAGCTGCAAAAAATGATTTACCAGTATAGTTATATACTTGCAGCAGAAGCAAAACAGCATATGTAACATAAGAATGTAAATTCTGATTAATAAAAACACACAAAAAAATTAATGGTGACAAATTAAAGGCCGAATTACTTAGGTACTATATAGACAGATGCCATAAAGACCATCTAAAAATGCCAATTTTTTTTTTCACTAAACCACCAGATATGGAAGACCAGATTAAAAGAACAAACAATAAATCACAAAGGTCACACATATTTTAGGCTTCAATCAAGTGTAATGTTAAAGGTTGTTGTCATTCTCTGACCTTTTTCCCCTTCTGCTGTTAACTCTAATTTTAAATCTGCCTATAATCTTCTTGAGAACATAAAATCAATCTGGTAGCCATTTATTCCAATTACTATTTTTCTGTAATTCAGATAGAATTATCATAAGGAACTATTATTAATTTAATTTCCCACTTGCAAATATTTAATATTATAAACAACACTTCAATAAAAGTACTGTATCTGCTTCAATTAAATCTGATAAGGATCACTTTACCTGTATAACAGAGCCTTGCAAGCCATTCTGAACACTGTGGCATCTCTCAACAAAAACATCAGGTAAAGCACCTTCAAAAACCATAAAGGATGCTGATCAGATTATAAAAACTGCTGAGCCATCAGAGCTGCAGTCTAAAAGGAAGCAGGCTGCAACATGAAGTCACTACTGACAAGGAGGGACCCAATCAACAGTCCCAAATCTCTTCCCAAGTATTGTGCAACTTTGTGGGAGGCAGGAAAAGGGAGACAAAATTTTGAATTTGGCTAGAACTCCTATAAAAATATTTAAGCCTAACCTAATGTCAAGTAGAAAAACCAATGTTTGTTTTCATTAATCACACTACTATATCAAGAATTACTACAAATATGACATTGCTAAAACATATGCACAACAGAGAGTACTACTGTTCACTCATTATACATTTTAGAAAAGCATTAATGGTTAATTTTTCAAATCTAAAATTAGGATGATTTCCAGATAATATGCCAGAATCCCACCAAAAGGACCATTTAAAAAACTGCAGTTTCAAAAAATAAATATATGAAACAAAATAAAAACAAAAGTCACATATTCCTTTCCAGTCAAAAGCAAAACCTAGTTCTTAACTTTCCGCATTAACTTGTGAATACTCTATGCCTATGACAAGAGTAAACTGGAAGATTCCTCACTATTAGAAAATCAATAAGTTATAACAACTGTAAATTTTTAAAATTTCAAATGCATTATTTTTAGGGCAACAGGAAGGAGGAAGAGAACCTGTCAATATCTATTATGCTCTGGTACTTCAAAAAATGTTTTACTTTAATAAAATTATCTTATTATCAGAAGTATAAATTCTTTTTCCCACCCAACATTTCTGAAACTCCAACCAAAGTACTTTTTCCTCTTCTTTACACTCTTAAGTGGAATCTAGCTAATGAAAATGTGGTGAATTGATAAAACATGTCAACTGAGATATTTTGCAAACTACTTGATTAAATGGCTTAAAGGAAAAGGTTACTACTACATTTCTCACACTCTGACAGTCAGCTGAAGGTACATTTCTTCAATAGCAAGATATCCAAACGAAGTGGAAACGAATCTCAAAACCCTAAACTCTTCCTCAATCACTGCACCACCTTTCCCACAGCACACCTGAAATCAAACCATCAGAAACTAATGAACTAATAACAAAAATGAAGCTCTAGCATCAACAGTACATAGAGTATCGAATTTTTCATTCTTTCTAAAGTCCAAGTTTTATCAAGTCATTAAAAGCTTTAAGTGAACTTTATAATAATGCCAATTAGCTGTTTTTTGATGTGTAGTTCTGCACACATGAATATAAATTAAAAATTACCTAACCCTAAGCCAAAATAAACCTTTCCAATACAGCATAGGAAAAAGATTGTGAAACACTGGGAAAATAAAGTTAAGAACTCTTTCAGAAATCTCCAATCTCTCTTTAAATTTTTAAAAGGTAAAGATTCTCGTAACATCTGTATATTTAAATAAAGCCAAATACTAGATAAACCTGTAAATATAAAGCCATAATTTTTCCATCTACTGATACAAGGCACATCAGAAACAATCTTAAAACTTCCATGAACTTCACAGGTAAGACTGAGCCTCAGGCAACCAAAACTTCTGCTTTCTGTTCATCCTATGCTGTCCACACGATAAATCCCAACACTTTCCCCACACTGAACTCAGCTGAAATCTTAACAATATAATGGCAAACAATGTAGAGAAATAACAGATGCATAAATACACCAATCAATACAACTCATACACAAATTTTTAATCCACTGGTTCTCTTTTCGTCTGTGAACCAAAAGATCAGAACTGTTTTCATAACATTTGCCTTTTTCACTGTGCTGTTATTTGCATAATGATACAAGTCTAATGGTAGAAAAAAACTACTTGGTGTTTTAGCATAAATCCAGGCAAGTGGTACTAAACTGTACCATGGCCATTGCATTCTTCATCACTACCCACTTGTGATTTTTTAAAAAGGAGCCAGTCCTTGATGAAGCAATACACATTATTAATTTTATCTTTGCCTTTGAGTACACTTCTTTTTAATATTTGGTATGATAAAATGGGAAGCACACATAAAGCAACTCTGCTGCATAGCTTAGTACAATGCTTGTCTTGTTTGAGTTGAGAGCTAAAATTTTACCATGGAATATCATTTTTTACTTGAAAGATAGGCAGACAAACTATCATTATTCCAATTTGACTATCTGGCATTTTCTCAAAAATGAGCAAGACAGTCACTTCGAGAAAAACAAGTGACAGTACTGATAAAATTTGAGTTTTCAAGCAAAAATTAGAATTCTGGAAAATCAGAATTATCCTCCACTATAAACTCAATAGCATTTCAATACTTAAAAAGATTTTTGATGCAATCAAAGGTGACATTAAAGAATATATATTTTAATATTATATAACAAAACATATTATTTGGAAGCTCCAAATAACTCAGTGAAGCAGTATTTTCCAAATGACCAGTACATCATATTACAAAATCAAGCATGGCTAAAAGATTCTCAAGTACAAGATAGACCAATGGATCAGAGTTTCAAAAATTCAGATATGGTTTTATGTTACACATCACAGATAACCTTTAAGGAATTACCACTTAAGGAGTTTTGGTGTATCGTCAAAGAAAAATATCCGCAATTATCTGAAAAGGGTAAAAAAAAAGTCTCCTCTATTTTCCAGCTGCATACTTGTAAAACACCAGATTTTCTTCATATACTTCAACCAAAATAACATATGGTAACAAATTAAATGCCAAAGAAAATGTAAGAATCTAGCTATCGTGTATTAAGCCAGACATTAAAGAGATGTGTAAAAACATAAAACAATGCCACTCAAAAATTTTTCGGAGATTTTGGAAAAGCAACTTTTGATAAAAAATTTTACATTAACATACAATGGTAATACTTTATTACTACTTCAAAAAAATAAGTTTCTCATTTTTAATTCCCAGTAAATACCAAATAGATATAACCCATAGTAACAGAAGTTCTTTGAGGTCCTCAAATTAAGTGTATAAGGGAATCTTTTCTTTTCTTTTTTTTTTTTTAATGTAAGGGAATCTAAAGACCAAAAAGTTTTGAGAACTGCTGACTTGAAACTAATATAGGAGGAGACATTTATTGATTAAAAAAGGCTGTTAGATCATAAGTGGCTACAGTTCAGCTTCAAAAACTAAGCGTCTTCCAAAGTACAACTCAACAAAGGTCAATTCCAATAATTTAAATATGCTGTTTTAATTTATAATATTGTAATTGGTATGTATATGCATGACTGGGACATTATGCTGTACACCATAAACTGACACATTGTAACTGACTGTACTTCAATTTAAAAAAAAATATAATATGGTAAATGGGGACAGGTATAAAACCAACACTAACAAAGGTCTCTAGAGTCATCATAACTATAAAATGACCCAAACAGAATCATCTGATGATGTTTGCTTACTAAACCAGAATATTTCTGAAATGCCAGTTTAAATCAACAAGTGCTTTCATTATGATAACATGTAAATATTATACCATAACTAATATTTGTTATCATAACAATAATTCTTAAGACTAAAACGTCTGAGAACTGCTAAACTGTCACTTAATGTTTACTTCCCTTAGGTCTCTAACATATCTTCCCACAGCTACTTTTGATGAGATATACAAAGTAGGCAAAGGCAACCTAGTATCTCCAGTAAGTGTTTGCCAGCTACCTCATAGAAAAACTCAGAGACAAAACATTAAGTCACCAAAATTTCAATCTCTATAGTTTCATGCAATATAGTATCCACTAATTTCCTAAAATAAATTTATTAAGAGCTGCTAATATGTGAGGCCCTGTGCATTCTAGGGATATTTCTCCCCTAACTTCTCTTTCATCAAAGACGGGTATCAAAGAATGTATTTTTTACCATTATGCAACCAATCACCCAAAACTAAAATATTAACATATAAATATGAATTGAAATTTATAGATATCAATACCAAATCAAGAAGACCACCGTGACAGACACATCTATTTTTGTTACATGATATTCCCTACCCCTTTCCTTTGGTAATAGTCCTATTTTTCTGGGACAAACTAGCTCCTCCCTACAACCACTGTTCTTGGTACACGCATAAATTACAACGAGCAGCTCTACTCTGGAAGATGAATGGACACATGACCCACTTTAGGCCAGAACCTGTCTCCTGCCACCACACAGGAATCTGCTCTTAAGCAGAACAACAGATGGAAGGAAACAGGTTGAACTTTCACAGCAATAGCCACATGCTAAAGAGATTCTTCTATGAAACTTCGTTACTAAATTCTCCAGATCTGCCATATTATTCTCTGTTTTTCCTTTCAACTCTGCAACGTATCTATCAATCTTCTAATAAACTACCTATTTTCTTTTCATTAGCCAAGATGTTTCTATGCCTTGCAATTAAGGAATCCTGACTACTACTAAACCTCCAATGAATCCATCTAAAAACGACTGTTAATAGCATGCATTTGAAATGATATTAAACCTTGCTGGTAAGTAAATAAATAAAAATACTTAATGAATTTACCTCTCTAAATCAGTACTATCCAGAAACTTTTGCAATGACAGAACTACTCATCTGCATTGTTCAATATGGTAGCCAGTAACCACATGTGACTACTGGGCACTTGAAATGTGGCTAGTACACCTATGGGAGTGATTTTTAGATTTTATTTAATTTTAGTTGGTTTAAGTTTAAATTTAAATAACCACATGTATCTAGTGGCTACCTTATTGGAAAGCATAACTCTAAATTAACAAAATAAAGAACACCCATTTAAATTTACTGTTTTCAGGTCCTCAGGAAAACACTGCTAATGGCAATGCAAACTGGGCCAAGACTTTTAAATAGTCTGGAAATATTTATCAAAAGCCATAGAAAAGTTCACTCTTTGAATCTAATAAATTTATACAAATAAGTCAAAAGAAGGAAAAAAGGGCATACGAATGAAGGTTGTATAGAAGCAACATAGTAATGACAAGCTACTTAGAATAACTCAAAAGTTCAGAAAAAAGAATGACAGTAAATATATAATACAGTTAAACACTTTAATATACAGTTTATAAATGATTTAATAGACATTCAAAATACAGTTAAAAAGCTATCAAAAAGTAAATTAGAATGCCATGTAAACATAGAAAAGTACCAACAAAAAGTTAAATCAGTCCAACAATGCATTAAAAGGATCATACAGCATGATCAAGTGGGATTTATCCCAGGGATGCAAAGATTTTTCAATATCCGTAAATCAATGTGATATATCACATTAACAAATTGAATAATAAAAACCAAATGATCATCTCTAGAGATGCAGAAAATGCTTTTGATAAAATTCAACATCCATTTATGATAAAACCTCTGCAGAAAGTGGGCACAGAGGGAACATAATGTAATGGAGGCCATATATGAAAAACCCACAGCTAACATCATACTTAATGGTGAACAGCTGAAAACATTTCTTCTAAGATCAGGAACAAGACAGGGATGCCCATTTTCACCACTTTTATTCAACATAGTTTTAGAAGTTCTAGCCATAGCAATCAGAGAAGAAAAACAAATAAAAGGCATCCAAATTGGAAAAGAAGTAAAATTGTCACTGTTTGCAGATGACATGATACTATACATAGAAAATCCCAAAGACGCTAGCAGAAAACTAGAGCTCATCAACTAATTCAGTAAAGTTGCAGGATACAAAATTAATATACAGAAATGAGTTAGAGGAGAGAAGCAAGATGGCAGAATAGAATGACGCTTATAGCTCACCCTTTCCCACAAATACACCAAAACTCACATCTACGGACCTACTCAGCCAACCAGAGCACCTGCCGAACTCCGACAGAACATCACCCTCTTCGAAAGACAAAGACGCCAAAAACCTGGTAGGAGAAAAGGAAAAAAGAAAGAAGAAAAAGCAAAACAGTGCGGGACGATCCCACGGGGAAGGAGCGGCAAAGGAGGACTGGCGCTCGTTCGCTGGGTCTCCCCTCTCCAACAGAGAGGCCAGTGGGATGGAGGGGGAGCCTCCGAGGCTCAGATCTGCCCTGAGCACCCCTTGACCAACAGAACTGAGTTAAACGGGCACAAAGGGTCCCTGTGACACCCAGCCCGGGATGCGAGCCGGCAGCTGAAGCCGGGACAGGCTGCCAGGGCCGGGCGGAGGACTGGAGCAGCTGCACTGAGGCAGCCCTGAGGGACTGCAGGGTGCTGCACGCCATCACTGGGAGGGGATACGGAGCAGAACAACCTCGGTCCCCCATAAGTTGCGAAAAAAGCAAAGCAACATGGCTGGTGTGCCATGGGGGGAGAGGCGCCGTAGCCTTTGTCTCCTCAGACCTGCGCCGCCATTACTGGCACTTCTCGCAAGAACAGAGGTGGGGCGCAGCCACAGCTGCCATCTCCTCCTGTGCGCAGCGCCCCGGCGGGGGCAGGGCCGAGACCTGAATCTGCACTCTGGGGCTCCGCAATCTCCTAGGCAGAACTGAGACTTGTTTACAGCCCGAGGCAAATAGGATCTTTCTGCCCTGGCACCTCAGAGAACTCGCACCACCAAGACAAACAAGGAGCTGAGATTTGGCACGGAGCAGGGGTGGGGCCGTTCCGCGGTCGTCCCCGAGCTCGCCTTCAGAGCGCCAACCTGAGGCGGAGCGGGCAGCTGCACAGAGCAGTGGATTGACCGGCGCCAGGAGAGGGCAAGTGGCCACTAGCCTTCCTGGCAGGAATGCAGCACCTGACCAAGGTGCTGGGAGGGAGTGTGATCCGCCCACCTGCCTCACCAGAGCACATCATCTGACTGCAGCATCAGGAGGGGGAGTGACCTGCCTGCCCACTGGGTAAGAACTCAGCACCTGACCCAGTGCTGGGAGGGTGCACAATCTGCTAGCCAACAGCCACTGGGAGCAGCACAGACAAGGGTGCCAACAGAAGGCCTCTGGAAACAGCAAGCTGAGCTTGCGAAACAGGGCGAAGACACAAAGACCTCCAGTAAAATCATTAAGAGCACACCATCTCCAGGAGAACTAGATAACTGATACTCCTTAAGCCACAGAGCCAGAGACATGAGCAATATGAAGCAGAGGAACCACTCCCAATTAAAAGATCAAGAGAAATCCCCTTAAAGCACGATCAAGGAAATAAACATTGATGGCCTACTAGATCAAGATTTCAAAAAAGAAGTGATCGAACTACTGAAGGAACTAAAAGAAATAATGTTTAGAGATATAAAATATGTCAAAAATGAAATAGAAGCAATAAAGAAGAACCAAGTAGAAATAGTAAATTCATTTGCTGAGATGAGAGCTGACCTAAAGGCTGTATAAAGCAGGCTAGATAATGCAGAGGAACAAATAAATGACCTAGAAGACAGGACAACAGAAAGCACCCAATCAGAACAGCTGAGAGAAAAACAAATAAAAAACAATGAAAACAATATAAGGGACCTATGGGATAATATAAAGCGTGCCAGTCTACACATAATAGGGGTTCCAGAAGAGGAAGAAAGAACAAAGGGGATTGAAAAGGTACTTGAAGAAATCATGACTGAAAACTTCCCAAACCTAAGTGAATCATATATCCAGGTACAGGAGGCTCAGAGGGTCCCAAACAGGAAGAACCCAAACAGACTCACGCCAAGACATATCATAATCAAGATGGCCAGAGTCAAGGAGTCAAGGATAAAGAAATGATCCTAAAGGCAGCAAGAAAAAAACAAAGAGTGAGTTACAAGGGAACACCCATAAGGCTCTCAGCTGATTTCTCTACACAAATACTACAGGCCAGAAGAGAGTGGCAAGATATAGTCAAAGTCCTGAATGAAAAAAAGATGCAGCCTAGGATACTCTATCCAGCAAGGCTATCCTTTAGAATAGAAGGAGAGATAAAGAACTTCACAGACAAGCAAAAACTGAAAGAGTTTAGCAACACTAAACCCATGCTAAAAGAAATATTGACAGGTCTACTCTAAATAGAAAAGCAGGATGCTACAAAAATGAGAAACTCATAACTGGAAAGGAGATTACTGCCATGAATTACAAAAAGAATAAACACAAAATTGTAAAAGAAGACATCTAAATCATTAAGAGTGGGAGAGGGAAGCAAGGAAAGCCACTGTGGAAAAGTATGGAGATTCCTCAAAAGACTAGGAATAGACTTACCATATGACCCAGGAATCTCGCTCCTGGGCATATACCCAGAAGGAACCCTACTTCAAAATGACACCAGCACCCCAATGTTCATAGCAGCACTATTTACAATAGCCAAGACATGGAAACAGCCTAAATGTCCATCAACAGATGACTGGATAAAGAAGCTGTGGTATATTTATACAATGGAATACTATTCAGCCATAAAACTGACAACAATGCCATTTGCAGCAACATGGATGTTCCAGGAGAATGTCATTCTAACTGAAGTAAGCCAGAAAGAGAAAGAAAAATACCATATGAGATCGCTCATATGAGGAATCTAAAAAAATAAAATAAAATAAATACAAAACAGAAACAGACTCAGCCATAAAATACAAACTTGCAGTTGCCAAGGGGGCCAGGGGTGGGAAGAGACAGACTGGGATTTTAAAATGCAGAATAAATAAACAAGATTATACTGTATAGCACAGGGATATATATACAAGATCTTGTGGTAGGTAGCTCATAGCGAAGAAAAAATGTGACAATGAATATATATATATATGTTCATGTATAACTGAAAAATTGTGCTCTACACTAGAATTTGACACAACATTGTAAAATGACTATCACTCAATAAAAAATTTTAAAAATAAATAAAACATCAGAAAAACTTAAAAAAAAAAAAAAGGAGTTGCATTTCTACACACTAACAACGAAATAGCAAAAAAAAAAAACTTAAGCAAACAATCCCATTTACCATCACATCAAAAAGAATGAAATACCTAGGAATAAACCTACCTAAGGAGGCAAAGGACCTGTACCCTGAAAACTATAAGACACTGATGAAAGAAATGAAAATGATGCAAACAGATGGAAAGATATACCGTGTTCTAGGATAGGAAGAATCAATAGTTAAAATGACCATACTACCCAAGGCAATCTACAGATTCAGTGCAATCCCTATCAAACTACCAATGATATTTTTCACAGAACTGGAACAAAAAAATGTTAAAATTTGTATGGAAACACAAAAGACACCGAATAGCCAAACAATCTTGAGAAAGAAGAACAGAGCTGGAGGAATCACGCTCCCTGGCTTCAGGTTATACTACAAAGCTACAGTAATCAAACAATACAGTACTGGCACAGAAACAGACATATACATCAATGGAACACGAAAGAAAGTCCAGAAATAAACCCACACACTTATGCTCAATTAATCCATGACAAAGGAGGCAAGAACATACAATGGAGAAAAGACAGTCTCTTCAATAAGTGGTCCTGAGAAAACTAGACAGCTAACATGTAAAAGAATTAAGTTAGAACATTCTCTAATACCATATACAAAAATAAACTCCAAATGGGGGGGAAAGGTATAGCTCATTGGAAGAGCACATGCTCAGCATGCACAAGGTCCTGAGTTCAATCCCCATTACCTCCACTCAAAAGGAAAGAAAGAAATGAACTTAATTAACTCCTTCTCAGAATAAATGAAAGAAATTTTACAAAAAATAAAGTGTTCTAAAAATTAAAAAAAAAAAAAACGCAAAGTGGATTAAAGACATAAATGTAAGACCATGTACTATAAAACTCCTAGAGGAAAACAAATAAAACACTCTTTGGCATAAATCACAGCAATATTTTTTTCGAATGAGCTCCTAGAGTAATGGATATAACAGCAAAAATAAACAGATGGGATCTAACTAAACTTAAAAGTTCTTGCACAGCTAAAGATACCATAAACAAAATGAAATCACAACCTATAGAATGGAAGAAATATTTGCAAATGATTCGACCAACAAAAGACTGATACCCAAAATATGCAAACAGCTCATACAGCTTAATATCAAAAAACAAACAACCCAACCAAAAAATGGGCAGAAGACCTAAATAGGTATCTCTCCAAAGAAGACATCCTGATGGCCAAAATGCACATGAAATGATGCTTAATATTGCTAATTGTTAGAGAAATGCAAATCAAAACTACAGTGAGGTGTCCCCTCATACCAGTGAGAACGGCCATCATTGAAAAGTCTATAAATAAATAAATGCTGGAGAGGGTGTGGAGAAAAAGGAATCCGCCTACATTGTTGGTGGGAATGTAAATTGGTATGGCCACTATGGAGGACACTATGAAGATTCCTTCAAAAACTAAAAATAGACTTACCATATGATCCAGATATCCCATTCCTGGGCATATATGCAGAGAAAACTATAATTCAAAAAGACACATGCACCCCAATGTTCACAGCAGCACTATTTACAATAGCCAAGACATGGAAACAACCTAAATGCCCTTCGGCAGATGAACAGATAAAAAAAGATGTGGTATATAGCTACAATGGAATACTACTTATCCATAAAAAAGAATGAAATAATGCCATTTTCAGCAATAGAGGTTATCAAATTAAGTGAAGTTAAGTCAGACAGAGAAAAACAAATATCATATGATGTTGCTTATATATGGAATCTAAAGAAAAAAAGATACAAATTTTATTTACAAACCAGAAATAGACTCATAAAACAAACTGTGGTTACCAGCGGGGAAAGGTCGGGGGAGGGATAGATTAGGAGTTTGGGGTTAACAGATATACACCACCACATATAAAATAGATAAACAACAAGGACCTACTGTGTAAGATAAAGATAGGGAACTACCTTCAATTTCTTATAATGAACTCCAATGGAAAAGAATCTGAAATGTATGTACATATACATATATATGTATATGTAAACCTGAATAGCTTTGCTGTACACCTGAAATTAGCATTGTAAATCGACTACACTTCAATAAAAAATAAGAATTAAAAATAAATTATAAAATTTTTAAAAATTAAAAAGTTAAATAGGGGCAGAAGAGTGAATAAACATGTTAACATACCATAATTATAATCATGTTTGAAGAAACTACACAATATAAAAATCTAGAGGCTCACAGAAAAATGTAATAGTTGTATTTAGAAGTATACATTTTCAATTACTTTGTAATTTTCCTAAATGACATTGAATAGTTCCTCCCTTAAATTACTAATTTATTTTTTAAGATTTGGGGGGGTGAGGGAGGGGTAATTAGGTTTGTTCGTTTATCTATTTACTTATTTATTATTATTATTTTTAATGGAGGTACTGGGGATTGAACCCAGGACCTTGTGCATGCTAAGTATACACTTTACCACTGAGCAACACCCTTCCCAAATAACTAGTTATTTTTAAATGACATTTTGCTGTCTTACTCTTTAATTACTTCCTCTGCTTTTTTAACCACCTTTCTATTGAACACAAATTTAATGGAAAATATTAGTGGCCTTAACAAATAACTGTCCCCCTAATTAGAAAGAGTTAGTAAATCATGGAGCTTTACAGAGAAGCAGCACAGAATTCAGCAAACCTAGAGCACCTAGAGCTATGTATAGGGAGTTCTTGAATTCTCTAAAGCTTCCTAAACAGTGTGTCCAATGGTTCCAGCTATGTGCTAGGATAATGACTCCAGCCTACCACATACACCAAGTTCACTCAGTATGCCTAATACATAATATCACTTTACACATCAACAAAAGTAGACAGCACCATCTTAAAGGATCACAAATCCTCTCGTTATAGCCTAGTTCAATCTAGTTCCAGTGTAGAAGCTGGAAAACAGTCAATTAAACCACTCTTTCTCTAGCAACTCTACTTCAAAAGGTTCTGAAATTTTAACTAACCCAACTAGTACACTAATAATAGAACAACAAATAAACTTGAAGAAGAAATATATGTAAGAGGTGGTATTTTTAAAGACAGGAATAAATGCTCATAACTGAAAACTCCTTAGCAAGAATGTTTCTTTAAAATTTTCTTGTTCTTTTTCATATACAAACTAATCTTTCATATACCATTACAATCTGTGTGAGTTAGTGCTTGAGTGAATTTACATTTAGAATGAAATGCTCAAAAACTAAAGTCCGTTCAACTGAAATAGTACCTTGTTGATGCTGTAACACTATTTGGTTCCAGGATGTTTTCAGTCATCCTTAATTGTACCACCTCTGGCATGTCAGATGATTTTTCTGCACCCTCTTCTGGAAGTTCTTCTATACGTTCTAGCTTTTCATCTTCCTCTTCTTCCTCAGAAAGTTCATTAACCTATATAAATAAAAGGAAACAGAATTAAAGTTTAATGAAACTGTTAATTGACATTATCTAAGACATACTAATTCTAAGAAAATTTTAAATACAACTTATGTTTCACTTCATTTTCTAGGACCAATTTCTCTTACAAAGTAAATAGCTGCCAAATTTTCCATATTAGAAAAAACCTGCAAACCAAACATAACATTTTAAAGCAGGAAATAATTATTTCATTAGTTCATCACCAGGAATGAGTAAGACTCCAAACTATGAAAAAGCCTACACAGTGTAGTTAAATTAACGTTAAGAAAGCTTCATTTCCTAACCAATCAGATTTATAAATCTAATAGCTACGAGAAGACTTCAATTGATCTCTCCAATTTCCAAGTGCACTGAACAAGCGACTTCAATACAGAATAAGTGTGGAAAAAAAGGAGGGCATAAAAATTTTGCTGTAAGGTCTTAATTCTGTTTTAGAAAATGATGAGTAACTTCTAAATGATTTAGACTGAATATTTCATGAAGAGACTGGACCTTACAATAAGGAAGAGCTCACTGTTCTGACCATTAAGCACAACTCAAGGTTATAATTCTCCTTCTGGCAGAGGCTAAAAAACATTTTCTGTTATCAAACTGGTTACGTAAGCAAATAATCTCTCTACTAAAAGGACCCTGAAATATGTGAGAAGGAAAACCAACCAAATATTTTCAAGTGAGAAATATGTTACACTATTCCAATGAAGAAACCAGTCATAAATGGTCTTAACATCTTTTATAAATTAATATTAGTCATTAAAAACACTAAGTAGTAAACCTATACTTTTGTCCATTCTAGCCAAATGCACTGGCAATACCGAGAATAAACTGACTGCTATATGTAACAAGGATGTTTTTCCTGACATCAGGCAAATAGAATTGCAAGAGTACTCTCAGAAATGAAAACTTCAACCAGAAGAAAGGTAATTACACTATGATATTCTACCACACTCTAATCAATGAGTACAGGTTACCTGTTTTCAAGTATAATACAGTAAGTACTTAGAACCCAGGATTTGGAGGCAGGAAGACCTATGTTCCCATCCCTACTGTGCCCTTACCTATCTTTGACAACTTACTTCTCCAGGCCTATGTATAGAATGGAGATGTTATACTACTTACACACAGGGCTAGTTGAAAGTATGAAATAATATATGAAAACTCTTCAGCAGTGTTTATATATAATAAGCAATAAATAATAGTAACCATTACAACTGGAATGATCTTATTTCATATAACATTAATCCTAGTTTCTACATGGAACATCACTTTTTATTAGAAATGAAGAGACTTCCATCCTAACTACCTAAAGCAGGAGCTCTCAATCACTAAATAAGTCACTAAAAATTCGTATTTATAATAGTGAATTTGGCCTCAATTTGTGAACCATTTACTTTATACATAAAGCACATGCAACAGATTCTGCTGAATTTGTTTTGCTTGTAAATTCCATCCCTCATCTATCTCCTATCAGATATATACAGTGATAAAAAGACTGAAAGTCATTGGCTTAAAGGGTTACTAATTGAGAGGTGAGATTTATATACAAAGGTGAAAATTTCAAATAATAGGTGAGTTTTTAAAGTGGATCAAATGGAAAATTATCCTCTTTCTCTATCTGTGTATTTAACAAATTAGTGAAAATCAAGAATGTATTTACTCAAGATCTACCTGTTAATCCAAGCAAGAAAAAAACTAGCAAGAAAATACTGTTTTCAGAAGTATAAAACGGGGATTTCTGTGGGTGTTTAAGGCTTGGGCACAAGAACAGAATTATTAAAAAAAAATTTAAGATGGTTATTTAAACTAAGAATAGATATTTGAACTGAGAACAGACGATTTTTATTCAGTCCACAAATTTTTGGTACAGATGTACTACTTTAACATGTACATCATATGTTTTAAAATCAGTTTGTATCTACAGTCAATAGCTCTTAGTAACTACAAAAGCCCTATACTCAATTAAATTGAATGTTAAATTCAATAATGTAAATTAGCTGACATTCTCTAGTTATTCTGCCAGTAATCATCAACTAAAATATGACATGAACACAGTCTATTCCCTATGAGTTTTTCTTCTCCCCACTCCTACTCCCAGGCCTCCCAGTGTAACTTCCTGTAGTGAGGAAATTAGTTTGTGACTAAATTAGTTTGAGCAAGAGTAAAAATTTAAAACTTAGATAAAAATTCTTTCTCTCACTCCACACTTATCTTCAAAAATTCTTCTTGATCCTCTTCTTGTCAACTTGACCTTCTGCTTATCAATACTCTATTCTGTTCATAAGTTGTTCTAAACCTGCCCTTATATACAGCTGCCTCCACTCCACTTATGGAAAACCTTCATCCATACTTACATCTCTTCTTTCTTTGACTGCTGTAATTCCCTTCTCTAGGGCCTCGTGAAATGCCTGCTTTCCAGACTCCAGCTTGTGGAGAACGCTGCTACCTGCCTTCTCAAACGTATAAAGAAACATAATTATCACCTACATCTTCAAACCACTTTACTAGACTTGCATTCATTTCAGGATTCCATACAAACAACCTGTCCAGTTACTCTGGGTCATTTCTCAAACACTCCCTATTCAACATCTCCAGTCATCTCTCGCATACTATTTAAAAAACGAAAACAAAAACAAAAACTGACTACACCTTGAAAAGGTTCTAACAGCCAAATACTTGCATTAATGGGATGAAACTCCAAAAGAAGACAGTGCTAAATAAACTTTGCTTTCTTCAAATATCAAAATTCAAGAGAAAAATCAAAGTGTTGCCAGGATAGACCAGGTCTGCCCACCTCCTTGAATATGTAGATAACAAATCAGCAGCATTTAAGTTATGCCAACTTAAAAAGGTAACCAAATTGTGCTGACTTTGTACCTTCACTCAAAACTTTATCAATTCAGCCTCACAAGTCAGACTGAAGTTATCAAATGTGCTTTTTAAAAAAAAAACTTTCAGAAATCTATTCTTCTATTACTTGCAACCCAGTTATAATTCAAAAATATAATATTAATAGATAATAGATTCTGGTAATTAGCAATACAAACCAAGATAATTAACATACATCACTGTCTCTCACAGCTCACTGTACTACCCTGTTTAATGAGCATATTCTGTTCAACATGCTAACATCTTCTTTTCCAACCACAGGCAAATCTGTAGAATTCAACATTATTTCCTGATATTAATTAATCATCATTCTACTTAATGTATAGCACAACATACTTTAAGGCAATTTTTCTGATGCTTAAAAACATACAGAAATATAAATACCATACACATGAGATATGAATATATTCCAGTTTACATAAGGAAGCTGCAGATAATAGAAATATCAGAGAATTATACCACAATGTAAAACATAATCATGGCACACCCTGCAGACTTGAGAGGAGTCAAGATATAAAACATTAACTCAAACTGCATCATCAGTTTCTTACAAGTCAAATCACTTTAGTAACGTAGAAAATGAACAACACAAATGTATGTATATCATATATTTAATGTATAAAAGTATACTTATAATGTATAATGTATATTTTAATGTATAAATGTGTATATTTAATGTATAAATGTAATATATAAAATGTATGTATGTATATGTTTAATTTAATATATATAAATTTTAATTTAATGTATATATTTAATTTAGTTTTACTTAAAAAAATAAACTGCTGAACTAAAATATAATTTATAGAAAAGAAA
The DNA here is from genome assembly GCF_048773025.1 of Camelus bactrianus. Lineage (NCBI taxonomy): Eukaryota > Metazoa > Chordata > Mammalia > Artiodactyla > Camelidae > Camelus > Camelus bactrianus. Next base: position 98,041,537 of record NC_133541.1, read on the forward strand.
GATGGCACACAGAATTCCCCAAAGATGGGGTTTTTTATGGGCATCAAAAACATTAAAAGTTTAAGGCATATCTATCTACTTGTCCTCTTCTTGTCATTTTCTTTTAAGCAAAAATAATTTTGAACAAATGTGTCAGTTCTTTATTTTAACCAAATGTTTTTAGTCAGGAACTGTACATGATAGTTGGAAACATTTAAAAATTATGCCAGAAGTTCATGGATCACTGATTCAGGCTACAAATTCTACCCACTTGATATACCTCACATACATATTTTTACATATATTTGATTTCATCCTCAGTTTATACACTGTAAGTTACAATTTGGCATCTGTTACTGTTTTCTTAAAAGTTCCTGATACTTGAAAAGAGAGAGGGAGGAAGGAAGGTAGGAAAGGTGGGAAGAAGAAAAAGAGGGAAGGAAAAATCAAAGATTAAAATGCTTGCATGAAGAAAGTATTAAAAACTAAGGAAGGTATAACCCTCAAATATTAAAAAGACTTATCTATAAAAGTTCACAATAGTATAGAACCTTTTTAAATAAAAGATGGGTGACCCAGGAAATAGAACTCCTAATTCACATAATCAGAGCCAATACCTGTATGAATGAATAAAAATCTGTGTGATAAACTATCTTTCAAGAGATGCTGCTTTATCGTTTAAGAGCAAATGAAGGGAAGTAGTCCAACGTCCATTAATAAATAGCATAACCATATAATTTATCATCTAAACCTGGATACATCTGAGAGTGAAAAGGGGAGCTACTAATTACATCAGGAAAGAACTACTCTGAGAAAACTGGGATGTACTATCACCTTTCCAAGTGGGTTACAGATAAACAAATAAATTATATGTTACATTCATACAATAGGTAACTATGCAGATGCAAAAACAAAAGAATATGTTCTCTACATTTCAATAAAAGATATCCAAGATATACTACTGACTGATTAAAAAAAAAAAAAAACCAAAGTGCAGAATAGTATGTATGGTATACTAATTTCCCTTTAAAAAAAACTGAGAGTAAATATTTACTTATATTTGCATAAAGAAACTCTGGGAAAACACATAAAAGCCAATTAGAGGGAACGGGTAAGTCTGGGTAAGAACAGGACATTTCACTGTCAATTTTACCTTATTTTTTTCTAATCAGGTGAATTATTAGTCTTAAAAAAAAAGGTAACAGCCCCACTTCATGCTCAAAACATAAATAACATTGTAGGTTTTAACATAAAAAGTTTACTTGACAAATCATTTCACTGAAATACAAAAGAAAACCCCCACATACACCTAAATCACAAATTCTAAAACTGAGACGTGTGGATTAATGTGGCTTTACAATCAATTACAATTACTCAGAATCAATATTCTCACTTCATAAAGAAAAAATTAACTAAGATCTTTTATAGTCTCAACCATGAAGACATAGCAGTAACAACAAAACATAATGCTGCTTGAGAAACAGGTTTTAATATTGAAGAGTCACAGAGTTAAAGCATTATCTGCAACCTGAACTATTACGCTCCTAATGCTTCCCATTAATGAAAATGATTGTCCTGCTATACCTACTTGCCAATTCAACCACAAAAAAAAAAAAATTTTAAAAGCTGGCGTTAAATCTGCATTCAGTCCTTCCCTCTACTTTCTAATTCTCAACCTTCGCCTACATTCCCCTATAATAGCAGTTTCTTCGCAAAACAAAAACAAAAGAAAACACACTATTCTTATAAAATAAACAATGCTCAAGTTAACAGGAAAAAAAAACACAAAAAAGCCATATAATCTACCATATACTCTGATTTCAATTCCTTTTTCATATTACCCAAATCGAGGACAAGTTATTCAGAAAAAATATTACACTCATATACTACACAGATGTGTCACCTATGATTACATATAATAACCAAGAAATTGCTTCGTTTAGTACCTAAAAATTCCACCAGTTTGGGCCATGCCCTCAAGACCATATTCTTCCCAAAGAAACAAAAACAAAAGACAAAAAACAAAACAACAACAAAAACTCCAAGTAGAGTATTTAAAATATTCTCACCTGTTCAGTAATTGAACTCAAATCATTAGATGAAAACTCTTCCTCTTCATTCTCAAAAAACTCATAGTAATTTTCCAAAAGTTCAGCCATTATCCTGCTCACTATTTCTTGTTCTTTCAGATCTTCCACATCTGTGTAAATACTAAGAATAAAAGTCCCAACTGAATTGAGAGTTCTTAAATAAATCACAGGTAAAGTTCAAAGAAACCAATGAGTCACTTTATAAACCTGAGCTATTTATGCCATCATACTGGGCCTCAGTTTTCCCATCTGTAGAGCCTACCTAATTTATACACAGTTCACAGAAATGCTGGGAAAATTAATCAGAGCTACTATAAAAGATAATGGTTCATCAAGCAACCTGTGATCCTTGGGAGATAGTACAATGATTCTTTTTCATATAATCAATTATTTTTTAAGCAAACAAAAATATGTGAAAAGACTTACTGGAAGACATCTGGACCAAAGACAGCAGCCAAAGAGTTTGCAGACCAAATTTCTTCATGATGTGATGCTACATTGGCTAAAAATCTACACAGAAACTTCAACAAACTGTAATTTACAGGTGGAAGCTGTTGCAAGAGGAACCTCAACTTTCTTCCAAATTCATCTTCGTTATTATAATCTATAAAACATAATCACAGGTTTTTTTTTTAAATGAAGTAAAAGGAAAGCTCAGATATTTTGCCAGGTTCACATTACTCCACCCACATCACCTTTCTACTATAACAATTCAAAACCTCATCACTTCCTCTACTACAGGCCAAATGCCTTAGGGCTTTGCATTTCACTGACTGAGTGGAAGAGTTGGAGAAGGAACTCAATCCTCAATCGTTGGAGGATGTTTTCCTCATCTATTACTCACTGGCCTCAATTCTCTTAATTTATTTTTTTTAATTCTCATCATACTGTCCCCTGCATGACTATACCTGTGTTTCCAAATTAGTGCCAACTCTAAAAAGTCAAAAGGCGCTGGCCAATACCAGTTAACACCAACCACTAGTAAGCAAAGACAAGAAGCAATTTAACCAACTAACAGTATCAGAATGAATGGAAAAACACAGAAGGAACAGTTAGAGTGACTTTCTACTTCTAACATTCTGAAAAAGAACAACTAACTTCAGCAATATTAGTAGAACTAAATAAAAAGGAATTCCACTTCTCATTTGTTTTTCTCCTCTAAGCTGATGTTGGTTTCTGTGTCCAAGTGAATTTTCAGGTACCAGAAGCTAAGCCCTGTGTTTATGTCAGTGAGTTTTCATTAACAGAAACTAGGCCTGTATCAACCACACTGACTGGTGAAGGTCCCACTTAGGAGAAGTGATTTCACAGAGGTACCCTCAAAATGAAGTAATTTTTGCTTCAATAGTGAAAATCAATCCAATCATATTTCAGTCTGTATTTTTCTTTAGGTTCCTAAAATTAATTGAAAAATTAATTTTTGTTAAAAATATTATTGGTAAAAAGTTATGATCATGATATTGGCCATCTCTGCAAAATAACACAGGTCTAAGAAGAAAAGGAAAAAGTTACACAGGAAAGGCTACAGTCACATGAGTTTGACCTAAAATATAAAAAGCAACTAGTAACAATTCTTCTGTATTTCATAATATTACCAACTGTCCAGGTACTTTGTTTTTATAACAGAATAGAACAATCCCTGGATTAACGTTTTTTAGACTACTGTGCCTATAATTAATGGAAATTTTTAACAATCTAAATTTAGCAGAAAAGGATCACTTAAGAAAAATCACATGTATCAACTCAAAAAATATATGCAAGCAACTAGTATTATCAATATGATGACTACAGCAGCACTGACAAATTCTACATAACGTCCTCTCTAGCTATGTAGCACTTATCTAATATACCCACATATTTATTTTGCTTATCATCAATTTCTCTTCTAACTCTCCTTTTAGGCTCTTTATAACTTTAGCTCAATGATGGCAGATTTTATACAGTTTTGTTCACCTCTGCATTCCCAGAATCTAGAACAGTACCAAGCATAAAGCCGGGTTTCAATAAAAATGAGTTGAAGAGCTGAATAAATACACAGTAGCTGATGTTGGACTACTAAAACATTTGACTTGACTTGATGGGGTGGTAAGATTGTGGGCTAAACTATTTTTAGTTGATACTGTTTATGTTGCTCTATTTTTGTTAGTGAACATTTCTAGTACACAAAAATATTTACACCTTTCAGGCTGCTTCTGAAGTCTTCAATTAAGGCAGAAAAGCATTTCTCTGTGTGTGTGTTATGTGTGTGTAAATAAAACACACCTGCTTAAATTTTTTTTCCTTTTCAGCCTACTTCCTAGTTTATATTATAACCAGGAAAAACACATGTACCTATCAAAGAAGTTTTCCCTGACCCAGCAATTCTTTCAAGCATTGTAACATTTTTTATAAATATTACAAACTATCATGGCCTAAACCAATGGTTGATAACATTTAACAATGAACAGTTGTCATAACTTGGGGACAGGGGATACCAGTAGTATCTAGTAGGTAGAGGCCAAGGATCCTACTAAATATCTTAAAATTCAAGGACAGTGCCTATATTAAAAAATTATTCAAGTGATGCTGGGAAAACTGGACAGCTACCTGTAAAAGACTAAAATTAGAACATTCTCTAACATCACATATAAAAATAAACTCAAAATGGATTAAAGACTTAAATATAAGACCAGATACTATAAAACTAGAGGAAAACATAGGCAGAACACTCTTGGACATAAATCACAGCAATGTATTTTTTAAACCAGCTCCTGGAGTAATGGAAATAAAAGTAAAAATAAACAAATGGGATATAATTAAACATAAAAATTTCTGCACAGCTAAGGATAGCATCAAGAAACGAAAAGAAAAACTACAGAATGGGAGAAAATATTTGCAAATGATGCTACCGACAAAGGACTGATTTCCAAAATACGCAAACAGCTCATACAGCTTAATATCAAAAAAAAAGCAACCCAATCAAAAAATGGGCAGAAGACCTAAATAGGTATCTCTCCAAAGACGACAGATAGATGGCCAAAAGGCACATGAAAAGATGCTCAACATCACTAATTGTTAAAGAAATGCAAATCAAAACTACAATGAGTTATCACCTCACACCAGACAGAATGGCCATCATTAAAAAGTTTACAAATGATAAATGGTGGAGAGGGTGTGGAGAATAAGGAATCTTCCTACACTGTTGGTGGGAATGTAAATTGGTACAGCCACTGTGGAGGACAGTATGGAGGTTCCTTAAAAAACTAAAAATAGACTTACCATATGATCCAGCAATCCCATTCCTAGGCATATACCCAGAGAAAAATATAATTCAAAAAGACACATGCACCCTGATGTTCACAGCAGCAGCACTATTTACAATAGCCAAGACAAGGAAACAACCCAATTGTCCATCAAACAGATAACTGGATAAAGAAGATGTGTCATATATATATACACATATATACAATGGAATACTCCTCAGGCATAAAAAAGAATAAAATAATGCCATCTGCAACAACCTGGATGGACCTGGAGATCATCATTCTAAGTGAAGTAAGCCAGAAAGAGAAAGAAAAATCCCCTATGATATCGCTTACAGGAATCTAAAAAAGAAGGACACAAATGAACTACTTATTATTTATAACCTAGAAAATTGGTTTATTGAATATGTGTAAGCACATTTGACTGTCCTTTATGATTGGATTACTGCATTCTGTTGATTCTTATTTTGTGGTTGGCTTTATTTCTTTGATTATTATGTAAGTTTAAAAAGCTAAAGCTCTAACCTGTTCTTAGAAACAATGAACAGTACATATATGTAAATTTTAAGTTTCATCTCTCAATGAGTTGCTCTTCCTAGAATAAAGTTTGTTTACCAAAAAACAGTAAAAAATCCAAACAAAACAAAAACTATGATATAATTGCTGTAATTGAGAAATGGATAAAAATAGTTGGCTATAAGGATGATGAGCTATGAAAATTAGTATTATTATTAAAACACAAGTTAAAAAAAGGGAGAATTATCCAGCCCAAAATATCAGGAATGCCAAGACGGTGAAATCCTGCTGTATATAAAAGATCAACCACACCAGAAATGGCACTTTACAATATCCTGCTGTCACAGAAAACAAAAATCACTTTTTTAAAAAACACTAACTCAAATGCAACTGCAGAAATGCTCTCTTCATGATCTTAAAAGCAGTAATCTCATGTATTTGTGAATGTCAATTAAAATATTAACATAACAGTTATCTACAATAAATGGAGGGTGTAATCTTTGTCCAAAGACCTAGACAGCTTCCCAAAAGAATGATTAAAGAATGAACAAGTAAATTCTATAACAAATGCAAATATCACCTCAAGTACTGCCACATCTATCTGCATAGCTATTAAAGAAATGAGTGTATATGTGGGTGTGGGTGTTGCATACATACACATGCTAATGGTTATGTAAATGAGGAATGGAGGAGAAAGGTGGACTTCTCGTGACACCAAAGGACTTATGGGCCACAAGCATTTTTTCATGCCTTAAATTCCTTCACAAGTGAATGAGGATATAAAACTAATTAGTAAGATATATAGCGTAATTCCATAAATAACAAAGTGCATGACACTGTCATACTTTTAAATGAATACCAATCAAAATGACAATCCTACTGACAAAATAGCTTCTGATTGGTAGCATCAATGAGAAGCAGTGATTTATCATTAAATCTTACTCCACTTATTCATTCATAAATTTTCAATCAAAATTGAAATATTATCTGATTCCTGGAACTTTAAAGACCTGTCTACAATTCAGCTAATACAAGGGAAAATGGAACTCTAGCCCTATAAAAAAAGAATGTCTCAAAGGCATAAAAAGGGCTCAAAGAACTCTAACACATCAGTTCTATTACATATTTAATGATGCAAACTGCTTATGAGGTGACTCAAAGTAAACATGTTAAAAAATTCTACTTCTAAGAAATCTGAGATGGATACAGAAATTCAAAGCTAAAAAAACGTAGCACTTGTTGGGATTAAAAAATAAAGTTATACTTTGAAAAAAGGTGACACCGATGACACTTCATTCTGAAATCTGTTATTTGATCCAGGTGGCACAATAAAAGAACAAAACTCAATCAGGCTAACCCTTCCAGAATATAGCAAGTTCAAAGTGAGCCCCATCATCTAGCTGTACAGAGGAGAACACATGTAAGAGAGTCATAAGATATCCTTGTGTTGACCTTCATACATAAATAAGAGGCATCCACTAATTTAGGCCTATGTTTAAATTTAAGAAAAAGTAAGATGGATAAATACTCTCAAAATGAAATCCTACTTCTAACTATACACTGCTTAAGGATACAAACATAAAAGGTCCAAGTATGACAGCAATTAAGGAAGTAGTTATAATTTCTTAACATCACTGAATTTCTCTACAAGTCCCAATTCAAAAAATTAAAAACATTCCATAATACAAAAAAGCCAGAAAAAACAATTTAAACATTCAAGAAATGTTTAATACAACTGACCCTTGAACAACACAGGGGTTGGGGCACCGACCCTCCACACCATTGAAAACCCTTTTAAAACTTTGCAGTCGGCCCTCCATATCTGTGGTTCCTGTGAATTCAACCAACTGCAGATCACGTAGAGAAGTACATATTCACTGAAAAGCATATGTATATAAGTGCACCCACACAGTTCAAACCTGTGTTGTTCAAGGGTCAATTGTATTACATGCTGACTTCATAAACTTTCCTATATAATGAAACATGTCACTGCATTATGGACATAAGAATGTCATTTAGCTCTAGGAACAGAAGCATTTCCTCAAATCTTGGTTCTTTTACCTTTCTGCCTACCTCTATCTATATTTTTCTTGTCCATTCCAGCTAAGTCCTACTTTTAGTCACCACTGAAAAACCAACCCAACAAAGACAAATCAATTTTTTTCTTCATTTGGCTTAGTGTCTGATGTCTAATATGGTATTTTAATTCCTTCAGGCTGGTGTCTAAGAACAAGCTTTAGGTATATTCCAAACTTAGAAATGAATCTATCTTCTAGCTTTTGCTAGGATGTTCTATCACACCAAGGATAAACATAGTAACATCACCACTCAGCAACACCACTGGCTATTATCAGACATTCTGCCACACATATATATTTTTTTCTTTCTTCTTTTCCCTCCTACTCCTTGTCTTGTCTCCTGCCTTTTCTCCTTCTTATCACCCTATACCTTAGGCTTACCAATCATAAAAAGTAAATAGCACTACAAGAATCTAAGAAATTGCCATTCCCTTAACTAGACAATACAACCCCAAAGAACATCTGTCCCCAAATGGGAACTTAAGAAATTAATCTCAGAATTACTATAATTACTGCTTACATGTCAAGATTTCTGAAAGGTAAGAACTTTGAAATTAATGTTAAATGACTGATTGATAAGATTCAGATTATGTTACCTTGAGAAAGCTGCATCAAGTGAATATGCAAACTGCCAGGGATAACAGGTTCAGGAAGTTCTTGAAGGAAAAACCTAAGAAGACTAATAGCTGAGGGAACATCTGCTTCCTTAACCAAATCCACCTCTTCTCCACTGTCGTATCTCTGCCGAAGCCACTCCACTGTCTCAGCATTTCCATTGACTTGAAAAAGTCCTTGTTGCTCCAGACCTCCTATATTAGTTCAAGGCAAAAGTTAAATAAGCTTCAACTTCAATACCTGGCCATAAATACTCATTCTCCAATCAACTTAATATTCATAGTTTTGGAAAGCCATTCTTGGCTCCCCTGATGGCTAAACATCTGCAAATAATACATCTAAAAACATACTCTCTCTATCCTGAAGGATATTCTGTTTTATCCAACCCCCTAGTATCCATTAAAAATATTCCTATCGCCCCCTCCCACTAAAACATGGTCTAAGCTGGGCATTTGTAAGTATATGACTTTAAGTAAAAGATACACTAAAATGTTAAAAAGAATTTCTATTGTTTTTCCTCACTGTATTTTGGACTCTGAATACTTAAAAAAAAATCCAAGGTCAAAAAGGGATAAGTTGTGTTTATTAAAACAAAGGCTAGCCCTCAAAGTAAGGAAATGTATACCATGTTCCTCAATATAGTCCACTACGTGGCGGACTATGAACGGAACCTCATTGTCTGGATGTCCTCCCTGCTGCAGCTCATCAAGTGGAATTCCAAATATTTTGTTAGCAAGAACGGAGTTGCAGTTACTCAAGGAAGGGGAGGAGCTCTTCCTCATATCTTTTTTGCAGCCAGAAATCAAAGCTGTCTTTTCTGCCAAATGAAAGGAAAAAAAAAAAAAAAAACTATAATGATTAACAGGTGGCAATATGACTAAATACATTAAAGAAAAAGGCTTTACACCTGAATGTGTTCTCATCTATTAAATATGTTCAGTTATCAGGCCCATAGTGTGCTCTAAAACTAAAGTGCAATACAATCATCTAAGCATTTTCTCCACCAAGTAAAGTTAGTTCTGAATGCTCCTTTCAGTGTCTGCACATTTATCAAACAATGGCAAAACTGACTGTTAAACTTAGCAGAGGACATTAATGTCCCAAAGACAAATTAAGGGGCAAATTTTGCTCCAGTGAGATCTTTACTGACCAAACTTATTAATGACACAAGTAAAAAGCCAAACTTAACCATTTCTGGACTCTGCTATATGAAGCTCATCTCACCCTTCAATTCATAAGCACTCATCCAAGAGTCATTTTTTATAAAATGATAGGCTAATAAGAACATTAACCATTTCTTATTTCTACATGACAGAGCACCTTAATATGTTTTTATAAACAAAGGAAAATTTTCAGTTCTAGGCATCAACTTTTAGTGAAAATGTTCTTTGATCAATCCTGCTGTTTCATAATTATTTAAAAGAAAATTTCCACAGACAGTCTAGTTGAGAAGAAATACATTATTTGTCTGAACTTTGTAGGAATTATAGTCAGTAAAGAAGCAGTGGGAGAAAATAGTGTTTCCAATTTCTGAAGCATCAGAGAACAAGTAATTCCAAGGAAAATTCCATTTTCTAAAATTATCCTTTATTATTTTACAGGGGGAAAGAAGTATTTTTAAAAGGAAAGAAAAACTTTCTCAAAAGTTGATAATGAACAAAAATTATATCAACTGGGCTTTTTTCATTACCCCAGAGAAATAATCCCTTTCACACTACAAGAGAAAGATAACACAGCAAAAAAAAAAAAAAAAAAAAAAAAATTCAATATTCTAAAGTTGGCACAAATAAGGCCCATATGTATAATAGGTGTACCCCCTGGGAAACAAATCTACCCAACTTACGGAAATATTAGAAATTAACTTAGAGGCAGCAAAATGCCAGATTTAAATAGTTTAGACAAGCAAAATCCATTCCTTAGCACATCTGATGCCAGCTAATAACTACAAAACCTCAAGTTAATAATCCAACAGCAGCAACAGGAGATAAACTCTGAAATCTCTATGGATGTATACAGCAAGGGACAGTTATCATTGGGAAAACTTACCTTTGAGTACTTAAACACCTAAGTTTAAAAAATGGCTTCTGCACCAGCTACCCTCACTGAGCAAGCATTCTTTTGTCATTTATGGCTGTTTGAGATTATGGCAGAAGATCAGCCTGTAGTTCCTCATTGAAGAAACGCAGAACTCGATCAGTACTTCAGCAGTTAACCTAGAAGAAAAAAACAATTCTTTAAATTTCCCACAACATCTTTAACTGAGAAGAGACTAGAATAAGCAGTGAAGCCCATTTAGGAAAGTACATATACTGAAAAGCATTCTTCTGCCTAAAAATCTGTGTGTGATCTAGTTAGAGGCAAAAATCTTACACAAGGTCTCAAATTATGATGGCTAACTTGGTTAAGATTCTTTCTACTAAAAATAAACAAAGCAATTGCACAGAAGAATCTTTGACAGTACACATCTTCAGGGGTTACACCATTCTAATCCATTTTTCCTGAATGGATCCTTCCTTTGTGCACACGCACGTGTGCGCACACACACCCCCCCCCCCATTCCATCCTCATATACTCAGAACTAAACATGGAAGCACTTTTAGATCAGCATGGAAGACATGAGTTTAAGCTTGGAACTACACTTTATTCTTTTACATTTTATTCTATTTTTTATTCTTGAAACTGTACTTTTTTCTTTGAATACAACAAATACTGTTAGCAAGCACATAGCTGTCTGAGCTTTCTAATTTGGAGAGGCAACAGCACATGTTGGAAAAGAGCAGTTAACAGAACTAGAAAGGTACATATCCAAATATCAACTCCATCATTCTGCAGATGTGACCCTGAACAACTTTCATGTCTCTAAACCTAGGTTTCCTTATATAAAATAGTATTAATACCTATACATCTGCTAATGTTTCACTAAGAGAAAACACGCATTATTAGAAAGAGAATCAGTTTCCCTTCTTTTCTTTGAGTAATGTTAAAAGACCAGCAAAATAAGACTGGGAAGAGACAGGAGAGCAGGGGAAACCTGTTTGGCAAGGTGTTTAATATTTGGTCACATCATCATTCTACTACTTCTAATAATCTATTAAAATCTTTTAATAAGTTCAATAAACTGCAGGACTCTGCTCAAGAGGGTTCCGGTAAGCAGAAGAGTATTATCATTCAGTGAGGTTTTTAAAAACTTCTTAATAGTAATATACACCTCCAGGAGGAACATTAAAAACCGAAGGAAGGAAAACCACATTCCCACAACAAATCTTAAGGAGATGATTACTTCCAAAACATCCTGAAATGCCTGCTAAAACATGTAGTCTATTCATCTGAAAAACAACTTCAAAGTCATATAAGATCCTTTAGAGAGGTTAACTCCAGGGATAAGATGTTTAATGAACCTACATTAAAAGTCAGGTTGATACCCTGGTGACATAAAGGAGAAGGAGATCTGCTTGATGTATAATAAATGAAGACTTACTAGAAAAGTATGTCAGAAGCAAGTTCTATACATCACTAAAATGGCTATTCAGTGTTTAGTGTACTTGTTAGTGAAACAAGGAAGCAGTTATCTCGTCCTGTGTTCTCTACTACTCCCAACCACTAACTAGACAATCTGAAAAGCACATCTTTCCTAAGGCAACGCCGGGTAGGAATCCATGAATTCATCAGTACAAACTCATCCTTACTACTAGAAAAACAAAGGGATGTATCTTTCAGGTGATGTGTCTTTCTCCTGAAAAGGGGCATCAATGACGATGATGAAAACAGCAGCAGTTAAAATTGAATAAGCAATTATTATGTCCCAGATATTTCTATGCACTTCACATGTATTGATAGGGTATTATTATTTTAACATTTATTTTTATGAGACATTGCATAGAGGCTCACCAATTTACCCACAGTCCATTAAGCCAATAAGGGTCAGAAACAGTATTTGAATCCAGAGAGTGTAACTCCTGAAGTCCTTGCTCTTTGTCATTATACTGTACCATCACTCTACATAAATTCTGACAATTTAAAGTACCACAGAATCTCACATTTTATCACTAAACTGACCATGGAGACTTATATTTTAGGAGGTCATTTATTCATAGCTTGCTAAAAGGTACTAAACGTGCCCTCACCAAGCCCTAGCAGCCAACGATTATTCACTTGAGACACTGTTAAAGGCATTCAGACTAGAGAGCGGCCCTAAAATAACATTTCCACAAAACGCAAAGTTGTTTTTGTCATTTAGTCCTGTTTCTTGCCCCTCTTCAGAGCTTAAATTACATAAACATTCTCTTTATGTGTGTAGTAGGTTTGAATAGTGTCCCCCCAAAACCCATGTCCACCTAAAACCTCAGAATGTGACCTTATTTGGAAACAGGTAATTTGCATATGTAATTAGTTAAGGATCTCTAGATGAAATCACCTTGATTAGAGGAGTCTTTAACCCAATGATTGGTGTCCTCTGAAGAGGGGGACAGGACACACTGAGATGCACAAAGAAGAAGAAAGTCATGTGAAGACAGAGGCAGAAACTGGAGTTACGATGTCACAAGACAAGAAATGCCAGGAGCCACCAAGATGGAAAACACAAGAATTCTCCTCTAGAACCTTCAGAGGTGACATCACCCTGCCCACATCTTGACTTTAGACTTCTGGCCTCTTGACCTGTGACTTGTCTCTTGTTCTAGAGTCACCCCATTTGGTGTAATTTGTCATGGAAGCCCTGGAAAACTAACACAATATCTGAACTCCTATATCCAATTTTTAAAGAAAAGACAAATGGAAAAGAAAATAGCAGCAGGTACCACTGAAAAATGTCCCAGAGATCTGATGATATGTCTTAACAGATAGAATGAAAAAAACGCAAAGAAAACAGTTAATAAATAAGACTTGACCCAAAAGAATACAATGTTTAGACCCTAAAAAAAAAAAAAAAAGAATGAAAGAATTTCTAAAAGCACAATTCTATTACAAATCAAAACAACAAAGTCATTTAAAATACAAATGACACTGGCCTACCATGGTGGTATTTACAACAAATAAAAAATCATCAAGAATTTTTTATCACATACTTTACCATGAGACAAGAGTAATAAAAAATAATGGAATTAAACACCAATTAAGCTGGGTAATAGGTATATTCAGGAAGGTGTACCTTTACATACTAGCTATCAACCTGAGTTCTGCTAAAGCTCAAAATACTTTTTTTTCCAGCTGTTAACTTAAAAAAATTTTTTTATTGAAGTATAGTCAGTTTACAATGTTGTGTCAATTTCTAGTGTACAACACAATGCTTCAGTCTCAAAATACTTTTGCACTCCATTCATATACATATGGTTACATATACATATATGATAGTAACAAGCATACCTTTCTTAATAGCAAAGAATCTTTAACTTTTAGACAGCTAATAAAATTAGTAGTGAGGGTTTTTTTTTAAGGGTAGAACACCAATATCAATACTATGGATAATATCAGGATAGCATTAACTGAGATACTGCAGTACGCCAGGAACTATTTTAGGGGCGTTAAATGTATTAATTCATTTAATCCTTACAACAATCCTATGGAAGTAGATACCTTCATTATATCCATTTCACTGATGAGAAAATTAAAAAGGACTGAGAACTTTTAGGGGTGATGGATATGTTCTCTGTCATGATTGTGGTAGTGGTGATTACATGCTTAAAACACTTGCCAAAACTTATTAAACTGGACATCTTAAATTGGTGAATGTGATTGTATATAAATTATACTTCAATAAAGCTGAAAAAATTAAAATAAAAAATCATACAAATAAAGGCATAACATCATTTTAATAGATTAACTATTGAATATTAAGTCATTTTATTATAAAGTAAACTTTTCAATCCAAAAAAGGAAAATAAAAAATTTCTTTTAACCATATCTCACACAAACCAATCCTGTTTGGCTTTTCTATGCTATCTATCACATCCAGAAATTACTACATTTTCCAGACAGCATAACTTAAAAAAAAAAAAAAACAAAAACAGAATAAAGCACTGGAAGACATGAATTTTAGACACCAGTTGAAACTCTTTTCAAAGCAAATAATTTTACAAAATACTGTAATGGTTTAAGAGTAGGTCTGCAATATACCAATAAACTTTCATCATTTTACAAGTAAAACAAACTATGGTCAGAGTAGCCTCTACCAAAATAAATTCTCATTTTCATGTGAAATATTCTACCCTCAAACTGAACAGGAAACAGAAAAGCCAATTTTGCCCAAAATTCTTCTGACAAAATACGGATACAATTCACATAGAAAAGTTTATTTATTTATTTATTTTTGGTAAGAGGAAGGAAATTAGGTTTGTTTGTTTATTGTAATGGAGGTACTGGGGATTGACCCCAGGACCTGTTGCATGCTAAGCACGCACTCTACCACTGTGCTATACCCTCCCCCAACACACAGAAAAGTTTAAAAGAGCTATCTCAATAATCTTCAATAATTGCTAAAGCCAAAAAAAAAAAAAAAAAAAAAAGCCCTATCATTAGTATAAAAAGGGAAAAAGCCAAGAGGGAGTCAGGTTTCAATACAGATGGTAAACTTTGAGAACAGATTTAAGTTTGTAGATGGTTGCTGTGTCTAAGTCAATGAACCAAAGCTTAAGGAAAATAAATCTACCTCTCCTCCATACATTGAGCTTTTCATTAGTGAGCTCTAAGCAATTTACTGAAGCAAAGGAAAAGGTACTTATTTCATTCTAACTGAAGGAGGATGATACTACAAAAGTTGCCACTATGCTAAATCAGTAGTTTCCTCCTGACAAGGTATTAATCTGTCTGAATCCTTAACAGTACCAAGCAAACAAAAAGGCTAAACAAACCCTCAACACACATAAACATTCTGTCAAATGTTCACAGATGCTACTTCAATCAGGAAAATACCAAATCATTTAAATCTATTATTAAATTCATACTGACTTTGCCCTTAAGTAATTTATCAAAGTATATACAACGAAAGAGAATTCTGGACTAGAAAGGTTTTAAATTAAAGAGAGCTCAATACTCAAAAGTTTAGGAACTTCTTTGCCTGGGGAAAAAAAAAAGAGTCAAAAAAAACACTATAAAGTATTTACTGAAACAATTATTACCCCTATGTCTGAGGATTTGTTCATCTGTGTGCACTTTTAACATATTTCTTGAGGGAAACAATCCTCCTCCATGATGACTCCATAAAACTACAATGAGCAATGAAATCAAATACATTTTATTTTTATATATTTTTATTGAGTTATAGTCATTTTACAATGTTGTGTCATCAAATACATTTTATGTAAAACCACACTGGCCAAATTATGGTACTAGATATAACACATATATTCTACAGACTGCAGCCCACTAAATGTAAAACATTTCACCTTGAGACAGCTCATTTATCCCTCTTTTATTCAAAGTATTCAGGCAAAAACTGGTTGCCCCTAGAGATAATCTATTGGTAAATACCCTGGCCAATTTTGAGAAATTCTCAAAAGAGTTTCATGGCCACAATTATTTTATAACCTCCACGATTTCAAGATTTCAAATCAAAAGTAAGAAAGCCAGAAGGCGATAAAAACCCTTCTAAGACCCCTCATCTTTTCTCCCCACTGATATCTTCAATGCTAAAATCTAACTTGAATTCCTCTGCACAAAATTCCTGCTTTTCAATGTCTACAGCTTTGGGCTCCAAATTTCTTGATCAGGAAAAAAATTATGAGTACATCCCTCATATATGTATATGTACTTCTAAAGTAGAAGAGTGATTAACATACTAGAATATTATACATATAATAAACAAACACAAAAAATATTAAAAAGTAAACAAACATAAATTTTACTACTACTACTACTACTACTACTACTACTACTACTACTACTACTACTACTACCACCACTACTACTACTACTACTACTACACACACATTTTAATAGGTTGTCCTACCCATCCAAAGTGCCAGCACCTACCTCACTTTTGAGATCAGTACCAGTGACCTAGAGCACCAGTTCTGCAACTTCATCTGGGGACAGGGAGGGGTTTGTTCAATATACAGATATTCAATATACAGCCACAACCCCAATCTAGCATTCATGAGAGCCTGGCCTGGACCTCTGAATGTTTAAAAATCTCTTCAGGTGATTATAAATATATATGAAGTTTTAAAAACCTCTGACATACAGGACAAACTGTAAACTCTAATGTACAGCCTACAGGTACTTCATCTACCAGTAAAATCTCCTTTCCTGCCACTCCACCTCACTTTACTCTCCGACAAAACTTAACTACTTGAAATTCACAGTCCACACCTCCCAAGCTGTGCACGTTGTTTTCTGTGCTTGGAGCCCTAACTCAACACCATGACCAACCCCATCTTGTTCACTAAACTTCCACCAAGCATCAAGTCTCAACTCAAAGTTCCTCTGTCAAACTTTCTCTGACTTCCTGAGGCAAACAGTTTCCCTCTTTTACTCAAGTATCTCTTACCTTTTTTACAATCATCCCATAGAATTTAAAAATATGTCTGTCTCTCAAAAAAGAGGATCCTTGTAGGCAGGGACCCTACCATTTCATTTTTGTAACACCAAAGGCCTTGTAAAATCCCAAACACATAATTTAAGTTTTAAAATACATGTTGAATAAAGACACAAAGAAGAAGCAAGTACTATTGGCTATTCAAAGTTAAGAAGATAAACAAGGGGACATCTCCTTAAGTGATTAAAAACTAAATAAAACATCAAAAATGGCTGCCATATCTACTTCTAACAATAACCAAAGATAATTCAAATCAATGAGGGAAAGCATTTTATAGTAACTTTAAATGGAATACAATCTATAAAAATAAATTGAATCACTATGTTGTACCTCTGAAACTAATAATATTGTAAATCAACTATAATTTTTTAAGAAAGAAGGGAAAGCAACTATCATTTATGGAATATCTGTAAGTACTTCACAAGTTATTTCTCATACCTAGAAGAATGCTGTGAATTAGGCACTATTCCCCTTTTATACATGTACTGTGAGCCATAAGTCACTCAGCTAAACTTCAGAATTTATAAACCGTGATGCTAGAATGTGTTACTGGATCTAACTGCAAATATTTCTAATGAAAGCAATTTATGTCTTAAGAAACAAGAACATTAAAATGAGCAATATTTCAAGGACAAAAAGACTTAGTCTCACATTTACTTGGAAATCAGTCACAATTCTGATTCAAAAAGCCAAGGAAACCAAGAGGTACCTGGAGTTAGTCTCCAAATAGATGAAGAAACTTCCCCAAAGGATGATCTTTTGAGATGTCTGTCAGTAGTCAGATCTAGAGT
The DNA here is from genome assembly GCF_048773025.1 of Camelus bactrianus. Classification (NCBI taxonomy): domain Eukaryota; kingdom Metazoa; phylum Chordata; class Mammalia; order Artiodactyla; family Camelidae; genus Camelus; species Camelus bactrianus. The sequence continues at coordinate 98,059,378 of NC_133541.1, forward strand.
TCTACAGGGTTCACATATCAATGCATGAAAAACAGTTAAGAGTAAGTGGTAGAGGGATGTTTAATCCCACTCATGTAGGGGAGAGAGTACAGCTTAGTGGTAAAGTAAGTGCTTAGCATGAATGAGGTCCAGGGTTTAATCCCCAATACCGCCATCAAAATAAATAAATAAATAAATCTAATTACCCACCCCCTCCCAAAAAAGGGGGGGGGGAACCCTCTAAAATTCTACTCATGAAAGTACGAGAAAATGTGACACTTTAAATGCTGTCACCTGAGAAAGGGGTAGGCCTGTAATGTTCTAGAACAAGCTCCCAACAAGTTCCTTTCCCCTACATGCACTCCAATGTCACCAGTCACTACTTTAGCATGATTTTCTATTAAATCAAAATGAGTATGTATTAAATTAGCTCTTCCCACTGTGTATCAATACAATGCCTGACCCCTTTAAAAAAAGAAAACACGAGCTCTACAATTTAGAAAGTGTCATAAAATATCTGAGAAAGCATAAATGCATAATAGAGAACAAATATTCTAGTCAATTATATGCATGCATATAATCTCAATTTTGACAAATGCCAACTCTTCAAGACTTCTCTATTCTATAACCTTTCACCTCTTCTCCAGGGAAAACATGGACATCTAGGGCCTACTAAAGAGTAAGGTCTTAAGAAGACAGCTTATCATTTCTTGTTGCTCTTTAATACAGAACTACAACACACTTCATTTTTTTACGTAAGGGGCATTGGGGCTAATTCCACAACTTGTTCTAGCCAAATGGGTCCCTTGAGATCAGAATATATCTCTTTGTGCACAGAAAAAAAACAGAAGCTGGCACATGAACAAAAAAGGTACTGACTATACTTATTTTTTGTATCTGACTTCTCCACTAGATTGTGAACTTTGAGAGCAAAATATGACTTCATCTTTGTTTCCTGGGTTCTGAACACCATACAACAGCAGAACTCCAATATCTGAAATGATGCTAACATTTCTAGTATATTTCCCAGTTCACTATCCAACTGAATCCTCATAATAATCTCCACTGTGAGATAAGCAAGGCAGATTATCATTCCCTTTCTCAGAAGAGAAACCAAAAAAAAAAAAAAAAAAAAATTCAGAAAACTGAAGAAACTGGTTTAAAAGTCACTGAACTAGTGAGTAGGTCACTAAACTAGTAAGAAGAACTCACTAGAAGTCTGCTGCCTTTTAGGCTGATGCTCTTTCAGGCAATAATGACAACAGCCAACACTGAAAATATTATTTGAAATTTCATTAAAATGTATGAAGTGATACTTCATAAAGGTAATTCATAAAACACTTAAATATTCTGTACCTGCTAGTCAAAAATCATTATTCAAATACTAGAATACTCCTTAACAGAAAAAAATGTCTTTTGAAATTATTAGTTTCAAAAGAGATTCTCAACCAACCACAATATGGTCTGCTTTTCTTTTAAGAATACTCTCATCTTACCTGATCCTAAATTTGAGTTCATTCACCTTTCCAAATTTTTAATCCACTGTGATTATTTATTCAAAATTAAGGCCAAAATGTACCCCCACCCCCAACTTCCCCCCAAAATATTAAGCACCTACTACATCAATCACCTAGGGTTTTCTGGTTTTATTTTTACTTTTCCTTTTCAATTATATGGAAATTGATTGATTGACAAAAGCAAAAATACACACTTTAAGTAAATAAGTTTTTCTATTCCAGAAAAGGGCAATAATAGAAACCAGACACACATCTCTCTGAAAACTGTTTAAAAACAAAGAGGTAAGAACTGCTATATGTCATATACAAAAGGAAAAGAAAACATACACTAGAGCTAGGCAAAAACCTGACCAAAAAGATTTGGGGTATTTCCTTCTCTAGTAGAAATCCAACAAATTTCATTAAATTATCTTGTCAACCCACTGCAACTTCTTCAACCTAAGACTTTTATACGTACTGGTTCATTTATCTCAAACACTCTTCCTCACTTCCTCCTACTCATCTTCTGCTCTTACTCAAGGTCCCATTCTTGGGCGGACCTTCTCCAACCCATCCAATCTAATGATGTCCCCTGTTAATTTTCCTTAGGGCATATTATTCCCTGGCTCTAAAATATTCATGGTAAATTTTATTATGTACTGCTTTCTATGTTTGTTTAAACTCTCTCCCATGAGAGTATAAGTTCCTTAAGAGTTCACTGACGAGTTGTTTTTAATTAAAAAAAGAAAACAGCTTTATTAAGGTATAATTTATGTATAATAAAATTCACTCTTCTCAAGTGTATAATTCAGTGATGTCTATTAAATTTACAGAGTTTTGTAACATCATCAAGTGACTGCTTGGGTTTTGCTCCTTCATATATCTCCGGCATTTAGAAAGAGAAAGATAATTATCTGGTGAATGAATAAATCAATCTGATAATAAGTTACTCTTAATACCATTACTATTAATATCTATTTAGTGTACCATGTGATTATGAGCTGGTGCATTAAACCTGCCTTTATTACATTCCATTTCAAAAAGCCTTCATTATTTCCATTTCCAGTCAAAGCTGGCTCCATTATAGGGCCCCAAAGTGAGTCTACTCACATCTCCCTCACTTAGAGAACACCGACTCAGGTCAAGTTCATGCATACATACTACACTTCCTTTTTCTCCATCCAGTAACCCCCTCCCGTTTGCTCCTAGCCATGTTAACAGAACACTTTATAAACAAAGGAAAGATAAGAGCATTAATCTTACTCATCAGTGAAGATAGGACCTTCATTTAATGCAAGCACCTTTGTAATGCTGAGGTGAGGAAAATAAGTTCTTGGTACTAATATGTGCCTAGTAGAAAGCTAAATAGTGTGATTTACTAAATAATGGGAAAACTTTTTCAGATATAAAATCAGTCTCTTTGCTGTTCATCCATCTGTAAAACAGAAATTTTCTATTTTTTAAATTTCAGTATTTTATTCATCTTAAGATCTATTAAGGTTTTCATATAAAAGATTTAACTCATATACAAAATAATGTTTTAAAGTAACTTTTTGAAAAAAGTTAACTCAACAACGAAACAAAAAATAATTCAAAAAATGAGCAAAGGGCTTAAACAGACATTTTTCCAAAGAAGATACACAAAATGAAAAGATGTTCAACATCACTCTTAGGGACATGCAAATCAAAACCACAGATAAGATACCTGTTCTAGATACTCCCACTAGAATGGTTATTATCAAACAAACAAAGGCAAGTAACAACTGCTGGAAGTAGAGAACTGGAACGCTTGCACACTGCTAATGGGAACGTAAAATGGTGCAGTAGTCCCAGATAACAGTTTGGACTTTCCTCAAAAACTTAAACATAGAATTACCGTATGATTCAGCAATTCTATTCCTAGGTATATACCCAAAAGAACAGAAAGCGGGGACTCAATCAGATACTTACCTGTACACCAATATTCACAGCAGCATTATTCATAAAAGATAAAAGTTGGAAACAATCCAAATGTCCATTAACAGATGAAAGGGTAAACAAAATGTTGTATATACACATAATGGAGTATATTATACAACCTTAAAAAGGAAAGAAATTCTGGTACATACTATAATATGCATGAACCTTGAAATGATGCTAAACGAAAATATGAGAAACACAAAAGGACAAATGCTATATGATTTCACCTATATGAGGTAACTAGAATAGGCAAATTAGAGAGACAGAAAGTAGAATACAGGTTACCAGGCTCTAGGAGGAAGAGGGAATGGGAAATCATTGTCTACAGAGTTTCTGTTTGGAATGATGAAAAAGTTCTGGAAACAGATAGTGATAATGGTTGCACAACACTGTGAATGTACTTAATACCACTGAACTGTACATTTAAAAATGGTTAAAGTGGTAAATTTTGTATTATGTATTTTTACCACAATTGTTTTCAAAGTATAGCTACAGCAATTTATTCCATTATATTTCCAAATATTAAAGTCAGTATACAAAGGGGAACCATTTTATTGGTGAGGAAAAACCGACAAGGCATAATATACTCATTTCAGTCATTTTCTCTGTCCTAAACGATGGCATTCTTAAAAAAACACTGTTCACAGTAATACAAGATACAAGTAATAGGGAAAACTGTGGGGGGGGTGCAGAGATATGGAAAAACTCTACACTTTCTGGTCAATTTTTTGAACTTAAAACTTCTCTAAAACTAGCCTATTAATTTTTAAAATAAATAAAAATTGTAAAGGTATAGAAAACAGAATTCTATACACTCATATTAATAAATGAAACATTATACATGCAGTTTAAAAAACACACACACGACACTGATTAGCCTTTTTACATCTATCCAAGGATTTAAACTGTGTCCCAGATCCCTAACTGGTGACACAATTAAATCGGAGAAAATATTGCCCCAATTTTAAAAGCAGCAGAGATTAAGAAAAATAAGAAGGGGTTCCCCATGGATATACAATAACCAATTCATTCAATTTCATTCAACAAAAAGGTACTTACTAAATGTGCAGTAACTGAAAGACACCCAGTCCAACAAGTATTGCATGCAAGGTCACAAAAAGGAAAGTTGAAGACACAGTCTCACATTAGCCCAGAAAGCCAATAATTCAAAACTATCATTTAACGTCCGACTTTAAAAGTAAGTGCAGCTCAGTTACTCAATGTTCAAAGTCTGCGGTTCTGGTTGCCATTTTTAGATTATCAACTTGAAAATAAGGTAAGTGCCCAAACTTATGTACTTTTTTCATTGATGAGACTGCATAATGGGGAGCCAAACGAAATGCCTTTCTAAAACTGATTTTTAACTGATTTTTAATTGAAGTTTACCAACTTCCCACCGGGCAAATGTGCCAACTGATTCAATTTCCTATTACCTTGTCTCGGAAACCAGGTGCCCCAGCTGAAACTTAGCGCTGTACTCTCTATAGCCTGCCCTATGCAGAGTGCATTCTCGACAGGTCCCCAGTGCACCCAGCCCAATTTTGGCTATATTCTCCGAGTGATTTAAGGAAGTCAGCAACCACTCATCTCACGTGATCTTAAAAAGAGGCGCGGTTGAGCCCGGATTAAACCACACTCTTTTTTTTTCCCCTGCATCAACTTCACTGCCCAGCGTGAAGGAAATGGGCAAAGAGGTGGCGCAGCTCGGGTATGCAGGGGAAGCTAGCAAACAAGCGTGGGTTACTGTGCCTTCTACTTTGGGGAAGCAAGGATGAGAAGGCACACCCGCTCACGCGCACTGCAGCGGCTGAAAAATCGAAGACTGCCACACCCCCTGACAGCCAGGCGCACGGCTTCACTTATGCTAAAGCAAAAAGGGGACCCCCTCTACGAACGCGGCAACTGCACTGCACTGCACCGCACTGCCTGGGATCCCCGGCACCCAGACGCGCAACGCCCTCGAGTCCGGCGTGGGTGGGACACTGCGCTGGGGGGCGGCGGAGGGGGGAGGGCCGCGGCGACCAGGGACCCGCGCATGCGCAGAAACGGGTACCCGCCCGTTCACCTACCGTTGGAACCGCGACGCCCAGTTCCCTGGCCGCGGCCGCTTCTCCAGGACCCTCGGCGACGGGAAGAGAGCTAGAACTGAGGCCCCAGGTGGCTCCGCGGCAGGCGAGCCTCTTCCTGTGGCGGCCGCTGGAGGGAGGCTGAAGCGACCGCTGTGGCGTGAGGCCAGCCCGGTAAGCGACCCCCGGACGTCCCCGGCGGTGGCGACGGCGGAGACGCAGAAGAGGGGGCGGGAGCGGCGACGGAGGCAGCGGCTGAGGCGCAGAGCCTCCCTAACAGCGAGCGGGAGGAAAGCGGAGGGCGGAGGGCGGGCGAAGGGCGGGCGAGGGCCGGGCCGGACGTGACGTGCGTGGGAGGGGGCGGGGCGGGCCCGCGGGCGGGGGCGGGGCAAGCGCGACGCGAGGGCGGGGGTCCTCAACAGCCCCTGGCTGCAGTCCTGAAGTCTGTGGGCGTTAGGGCCGCAGTGCTTCTCCCGCCGCAAATTTGGGCCCCTGAGTTAGGGTGTGAGAAGCCAGGCGCGAGCCCGAGTGAGGTGTCTGGGGGTCCTCAGTTCGGGGAGGTTGGAATGAAGACAGAGGAAAGTGGGGAGGGGATGTAGGAGTCATTAAGGGCAAATCCGGAAGCCCGAGGTCACTCCTGGTCTGTGCGGAGGGAGTGTGCGCCCCTGCAGAAGACCAGAAAAACCCGGGTGACCTTATCTAGGTGAGGATCGAGGAAACCTTAACGGAAAACCTGCAGGCCGACTGAAGCGGTAACTCACGTTCCCATTCTCATCGATGGGAGTTAGATCGGGGACCTGCCCGCCCCCACCCCTCCTCTTCACCTAAGGACACGATCTAGACTCCAGAGAGAACATAGCTACTTAAGGTGCCGAAAGCATCTGGGAATATGAAAGTCAATAGGCTAAATGCTCACAGGGAGCTTCCTAAACTAGACCAGAGCTTGAGAGGTAGAGCTGAAAGACAGAAAAAATGAAGAGCTCTCTGAGCCTGGGGAGTCTGTACTTGCTTACACAGCCACCCAGACCGACTGTGCTGCTCCCATGCGTTCACAAAGGTATGAATATACAGCCAATCTCTTTTTTGCTTTAGTCTGTTAATGGCTTTGAGATCTTCCATTGAGAAGTGGAACGCAGTATTTTGCCTTTAGACTCCTTGATGGCGGGTAGGTAGATCCACATCTGCACAAAGAACCCTGGCTGTCTGTAAAAATATAAACTACCAGAGTTCGGTTGTCCCCTACTCGCCTGAGCTGGAAGTCAGAAATCCGGAAAATGTAAAACAAGAACCTGCCTAGAATTTGGGACAAGCTTTACAAAAAAAAGTCACCCTATGAGATGATCTGTAAATGTGTTACAGAGGCCAGGGTGGCTCCCAAATTTCATTAGAGAGAGTAAAATAAATCATCTGTAACCTAAATGTCACATGCCCAATTGATGCTGTCATAAGAGAGGGGTGGGGTCCATAAAGAGTCTAGAACCAGCACCATCTGAATAAGAATGTATTGTAGGCACCCACTCTGTCTAGAATAGAAGCTATTGATTTTAATGACCAGGACCAATATCCACACAGTATCCAAGAAACTTAACTCAGATTCAGTTTCTCACTCAACAAATACTTATTAAATGCTTACTGTGTTCTAGTCTTTTGGGATACTTCAACAAATAAGATCCTTGCCATTACTGAGTTTATACCCTAGTAAACTTAAATTCTAAATACCCTTTAGGAGCATACAAAGACCCACACTCTGATTCCACAATCATCAGGTAGTCTTCCCATAACTCAAGCGGTCTCATACCCAGTAAGAAGCAAATGTTCAAGGCACATGACTGGTACTAGTTATACTAGCAATATAGCCCTCAATAAATTCACATCATGATTTATATATCAGCTTCTGTTCACTGGATTGAATTATAAAGTTGTTTTATCCAAATTAATTTCTCAGAGCCTGATTAAGCCTAAGTAAAGTGAAATACGTCTAAGTCTGCCAAGCTGAAGACCAGACGGACTCTAGTTTCATAGCAGCTAAGTCAAGATGCAACCCATGCATTCAGCCTTGCATCTCTTTAAGCATCTTAAATGGAAGCTTTACCTGTGATCCCCCGCTTGAAGAACAGGGGCAACGTGATTGCTTCTAAAGCTTAATCACGAGTGAGTAAAAATCATGAGAGGAAATTGTTAGAGGAAAAATCCTGAACCTGCCCCACCTATGCAACACAGGCTCTTGTTGACATAACTGACTGTAATAGTTGCATTACTCTGAATATGAAACCCAACACTGTAAGCTCCCAGAGGACAGAGACTCATGCATTTATGTGCCCTACTCTCAAAGTATGGGCTTTCAACAAATGAGCTGATTTGAAGACCATTTTTCCCCTGTAAAACTCAAGAACATGTCCTGGGAAGATATCTTTTCCATATCCTACTTTATAATAATTAACCAGTATGTTCAAAATATAGGAATCAGGGGTGTAATTTTAAGAAGCAAACCAAAACAAAAAACCTTTATTTCTTACTCTCGCTATCCCTTTAAACCTGTGCAGTGGAAGGAGGTCTGTTTTATACCTAACTAGGCAGATTCCAAGAGGTTATGTGGTCCTTCTTACGAACAGAAAGTCTTATAGTCATTGAGTCACAAAGACTGAAACTTCTCCCTCTTCACCAATTTAGGACACCTGGCTCACTGCTTGCCCTGAAGAGGCATCATGCCTGGTCTTTCTTGTTCTCTCCCAGCTCTCCAACCAGAGCCAAAAGGAGGGAAAGATAGGAAAAGAAAGGGGAGCAGGAAAGTTTGTAAATTTTACTTCCATGTGATGCTTTCACACTGTGGGCCTGCTAGATGTTTAAAGCTGCCTTTTTTTCTGATGGATGCTTTTATGGTTACTTCAGAAACCACCACTATCCCCATTCTTTGGTGGCTTCTCACACGTGGAACTCTTGATCTGAGGAAAAGCATTCTACTCTCATAGTTCTTAACTCTTTTTCAGTCCCTAGGAATCTATCTAGTGGCCCACCTCCAACTTCTTATCTCTTGAAACCTGTTTTTCTCAGTAAGGACCCTGTCAGATAGGATCTAAGGTAGCTCTCACACTGGCCCACTTGTAAGTGGTCCTGGGACCACCCCATATACTGTTGCGCAAGGTTGTGTGCTCCATACCCTAGGAAGTGCCATTCACATCATCCTCGTGGATTTGTATATTTACTTTAACAGTTTTCCAGCAGGTGGCAGTAAAGTGTTTATAACGTATGTGTGACTATTTTCCGAAAGATGGAAGTAAAATGCCTGGATGAGGGAGATCTTTTTTTCTAATGGTGCTGTTTAGGCTAGTGGCAGCTCTGTACAGTCCACATTAAGCGCTCATGCACTTCTTGGCCAAACAAACTTGGGAATACAGGCCAATTCCAGTGCAACTGCAGCATTCCTCTGCTCTGCTGCCAAAACACCTGCCAGCCTATCTCTTGTCCTTTTTAGTTTTCAGGCAGGAGACAGACACAAGTCCACTGTGGCCCACTAACTGCAAGAGACACATCTCAAGTACTCTGAGTAGTTCCATTGGAGGTCCGTCTCACTCACGTTGAGATAAGAGGCAGGCAAGCTTATGTGGTAAGAATCACAGCATACCAACAACAGTCTCCAAAGAAATACCTCACTAATTCTCACTTGACCTTTTATAACTTGTTGTGAGTATATAGAGTTATCTACCTGATTTTGGCTAAACCCTCTCATTTCTAGGGAAAGTCCATTTCAGAACTCACTATGGTCAGTTTTTGTGGAAGGGGTGGAGGGAGTTGGGTTTTTTCTATAATACCTTGGTGCTTTGATTAAAACAGTAGTTCTCAGCTGGGGATAATTTTTATGGCCATGGCTGAAAACATTTTTGGTTGTCAAAACTGGGGAGGTACTACTGGCATCCAGTGAGCAGAGGTCAAGGATGCTGCTAAACATCCTGCAGTGCACAGGACAGCCCTCCCCAGAACAAAGAATTATCTGGCTGATAATGTAACTTTTGATTTAACATCTTGTAACAAACAGAATTTTCTACATTTGGCAGTCACTAAGAGAATACCTTACAATTACATCACTTTTTCTTCATTCTTTCTACAAATGCTTTACCTGTAGATGTAGATGTCACAATTTAATTGGTATATAACTAATGTCCTAAATAGCATTTCCCTTCTTCTGGAGGTGGCCTACCAGGAAAATTATTACTTGAGGTGATATTTTTTAGTTATTCCTTTGCAAGAAGACTTTCATAGCCCAGGAAAACAAACATTTTACCCACCTCATCTGAGCAGAGACTTTATGCCTCTCAGAACTAAAATCATAGGTCAAATCACTATAAAAGGAACATATATTTGCTACAACCCCAGACCACATCCTAGATGCTAGGGAAGGCTTCAGCATGTGGGCTTCCCCGGAGTCACCAGTGTCCTTGGGATTAAACTTGACGTCAAGGAATAGCTCTCTGTCTCTGTAGTCACTTTACAACTGATCTTTCTTATTCAAAGAGAATGCGAGTAGACTTCTTTCCTGCTCCCCCTGCAATCCCTACCGTAGATTAGTGTGATTGAATTCAGCTCTTTCAGATGTAGCAGGATGTTGAGCCATCAGTCTTCTGCCATCAGTAAGGAAATGTTCATTATTCAGGTGTTTTCCTCACCCTTACTCATCTCATCTCTGACCAAGGCTGAGTACCAGCATATAGATTAACTTTTGTTCAGTCAAGTCTACTATAATCTTTTTAAATACAATGTTCATAAGAAACGGGAGCCACAATAGCCAATGAGAGCCAAAAAGTCCTATCTGATCAATCCTCAACCAACTATTTCTTAAAAAGTAAAACAGACCCAACATTCAATACTTAGGAATGTTGGACTTGGAATAAGAATATTGTACTTGTAATAAGAAAACCTGCGTTTGAGTTCCAGCCCTTTCACTTACTAGCCATGTGACTCTGGTCAAGGTTCTTAACCTAAATGTACCTTAGACTCCCCAGTGGTAAAATAGGAAAAATAATACTGAAATGAATTGGTATGCATGAGAGTGTTTTATAAGCTGTATACCACAATTTTTTTACTCCTCTCTCCTATACTGCTTTCAGAGACCTAAAGAAGTGTCTGGAAATGTTTTGCTGCCATATGTGGGCTTTTACTGATAGGGATGAGGCCCCCGTGGAAATTTTTCTTGACAGAAGTTGCCAAATACTTGTCTATTTTCAAGTGAAAACCAAGAACCACCAAGAACCCCCAAACTCTTCATACTGTTTTTTTAACATCTTCTGTACCTTGTGAATTACAATAAATACAAGCACACCTCTTCCCTAATTAGAAGCATACTTACACTGTCCACTTACAGAATGAGACATACATGTAGATAAGAATCAGAAAATATATGCAGTTTTGTGTAGGGGGAAAACTACTGCACAGGGAAATGACGTTGTATCTACCCTGACTCCTACAGAACAGTAAAATGTATCAAATTCAATCAAACTTGGCTGATTTTTTCTTCCTTGAAGTACTCATCTCTACTGGGAAAAAAGAAAGGACTAAGACACCCTCCACCACCTGCAAATTTAAATCCTCTGATAAAGAAGCACTCACCATTAGAGAGTGGTATTGCTGGGTCTTCTGAGGAATGCAATGGAAATCTGTTTGTGCCTCTGTCCCTAGGACCACTGTGCCAGTGTGAAGAATGCTTGTTCTTCATAAACAACGACAAAAAAAAGTATTACTAGCTGCAAAGAGAAGAAACTGTTCCAGGGTGTACGAATCCCACGCCAACATCCAAAATAATGGCAAATACTGTTCTGATCTTAGCAACCCAAAGTAACCTTTGTGCATTTTTTTATTCAGCACATATTTCTTGAGCAACTATTATGGGCCAGGCAGTGTATTGAGGGATATAATCATGATCTCTGCCCTGAAAAATCTTCATCTTCTATATCTCTGGAATAAAATGTTTTCAGAATAGAACCAAAGTTAACATGATGTTGATTTCAGCTTCTACATTCACTCACACAGCCACTGGTGCCATCCAGTTTGGGGAGCTAGAACAATTGACAGTAACCCTCATCTTTGCCAAGTCCACATTTTTGGCCTGATAACTCAAAATTCAGTGTATGGCAATAATATAAGCCAGCGAGATCATCAGCTATAAGACTAAGTTGTTTTGGTTTCTTGATTAAATTCCTATAGTCAACAAGATATTTTTTCCACAGTCAGAACTTTTATGGTTTAAAAAAAAGAATTAATATCCCTTCTCCTCTTCCCTCTCCCTATATCCATGTAAGAGAAAGAAAAAATTAGAGATTCTGTGAGATTATGGCCTTCACAAAACCATGGGCTTTCTGCTGCCCCTTAAGCCAGAAATCCAGGGAAGAAAGTCTTTACCATTTGGCATGCACTACCTCTTCTCAGAGACCTTATGCTCTGGGACCTTCCTACCATTTGACCAGGCAGGCTCCTTCTCAGACTCCTTTCATTAGGACCACACCTTCAGTGGCAAACTGACAGCCCAGATATTTGCAGATTGCAGATTGTAGTCAAACTACAACTATATTTTTGCCGAACGTTTACACTTGACTGCTCTTCTCTGCTTAAGACAAGGGTATAATGATTTGCAGAAGCATTTACTGTTTTCCCAATCACCGAGCTCATCAGCAGAGGCGCTCTGAAGCCTGAAGCCTCATACCCTTACTTTAGGACTGTAGAGTGAGAGAGAAACTAAACTGTGTACACAGGGGAGATGTGTTATAGTTACTATTCATGTGTCTCATCATCCCTGTTAGAGTACACTGTATCCCAAATAAGTATCCTGCCAAAAATATTGTAAAAACACTAGTTGAAGAAGAAATGGCCCTTAGTAAAGCCAAATTTGTTATTTTTAATAAAGTTTTGTTATTTGTTTCTTATTTGCTTTATATGTAGTGTTTTCCTCCACTTGAATACTTTGATGCTGCTTACTCATTATATACTTAAAAATATTAATTGAGCACCTAGCATGTGCCAGGTACTATGCTAAGTGTTGTGGACACACTGGACATAATTCTTGCCTTGTGGTGAACACAGTGTAGTTATGCCCTTCGCATGGCAGGCTCCCATTCATTGTTCAAGAAGACTTTGTTCAGTTTAAGTGTCCTAAATTTAAGTGTCATTGACATTTCATTTCAAAAGTTATGTAATTAATTACTTCTTAGGCAAAATTATTTTTAATGGAAATAAAATAGAGTCTCTTAGTCTTATGTTTTAAGATTAATTATGCACATTTCTTTATAAATCCAGACTTAATAGGTAACAGATGTATCTGTTTAAGTGTCACTTTACCTAGGCAACTTCTGTGACCTCACTGAGGTTGAATAAGGTCCTTCTTTTCTGAGCCCCTGTCGTCTTACCCAAATATCATATTGGCAACCTCCCCAAAACTGAAGGGCTACATCCTTAATAAGAGATTAAGAAAAAAAAACCTGGCTTATGGAAGGAAAGGGTAAGGATACCTGACTCTCTCCACCTTAACTGTGGATGGAGTAGTGAAAAGAAAAAAAGAAAACTCCCTTCTGAGAATTCCTAAACAAGTTTGTAGGCATATTGTAGGGGGCCACAATTTCACACTACCTGTGTGACCCAGAAAATCTTGAGCTGAAAACTATAAAGATGATCACTTTCATGCCCCAGGCACCTTGTACAAGCATAAATGAATCCTCTTTTAAAATCCTACAGGTAAGATTCCAAGAAATATGACCTTATAATAAAATATTACTAAAAATACAAGGAAATAATGAACTTCAAAATAATACCTGCAATGACTGCAAGTATACTAGTTATCAGATACCATATGCAAAGAAAATATATGTGTTATATTGTGATATAATAAGAAATATGTATTTGGTCTTTGTCCACAGTTCCTGGCACAGAGCTCCCAAAACCCTTGTAATCTCCTGAGTGATAAGGATAAGAGAAGTATATTTTCTTATTCATAATGCATCCTTTTCCATCACCCGTGAGTTTATGCTAATGATGTGATATAGGGCGGGGTCCTTATAGCCTCAGGATGGGGCTGATGCCAGAAAGACTAAATGTTTAAAAGGTTGCAAATTTCAGCCCCACACCTGACTTCCTGTGAAGGGAGGGGAGCTAGAAGTTACACTCTGTAAAAACTCTTGAACATCAAGTTTTGATGAACTTCTGGGTTGGTGAATGCGTCAATGAGCTGGAACAGTGGTACACCCCAAACTCCTAAGGAACAAAAGCTCTTAAGTTCAGGACCCTTCTGAACCTCACCCTGTGTACCTCATCTGGCTGTTCATTTGCATCCTTTATAATATCCTTTATAATAAAGAAATAGAAAGTAAAGTGTTTCCCTCGGTTCTGTGAGCCATTATTAGAAAATTATAGAACCTGAGAAGAGGGTCATGGGAACCCCTGATCTGTACCCAATTCAGACAAAAGTATGGGTAACTCAGGGACCTATTACTTGTTATTGGTACCTGAAGAGGCTGGGGCAGTCCTATTGGACTCAGCCTTTAGCCTGTAGGGTCTGTACTATCTCCTGGTTGTTAGTATCAGAATCAACTAAAATTGTAGGACACTCAATTGGTGTTCATACAGGAGTAGAGAATTGTTTGATGTGGAAAACCCACATATTTGGTGTCAGAAGTGTTATGAGTAGAGAAACAGTGTTTCTCCTTTGGCGTGTTTAGTATTTTTAAAGGAATTAAAGGAAATAAAGATAATAAAGGTATAAGAAACTATCAAAATTGATGAAGCAGATTTGAAAAAGAACTTACAGAAATAAAGAATACAATAATTGAGAATAGAAACTCAAAGGACCGATTAACCATCAATTTGAAATCTAGAGGGAGAATTGGTTAACTGAAAGATCACCTGAAGAGTTTTCAAGACGTAACACAGAGAGACAAAGAAATAAAATATACGAGAGGTCGAGATACATGGAGGATAGGGTAAGAAGAGTCAACAAATGTCTAATTAAAATTATAGAAGGAGATAGTAATATGAAGGAAGGCAGTATTCAAAGAAATAATAGCTGCACATTTTTCAGAATAGATGGTAAATATCCTAAATTCGGGAAGACCAAAAATTGCCACACTGAAAAACTACAATGAAATTCATACTTGGTCAGCTCACAGTGAAAGTTCATGACATCAGAGTAAAAGGTGATCTTAAAATTAGGCAGCAAGAAAAGATAGATTAATCTTCAAAGAAATGACAAATTGGCTGGCAGCTGACTTTTCAACAGCAACAAGAGAAGTCAGAAGACATTGTAATGTATCTTCAAAATGTTAAGAGAAAATTGCCGTCAACTCCAAATCCAGTGAAATGACATTTTAAGGAAGACAGCAAAATGAAAATATTTTCAGATAAACAATATAAGAACTGAAAAATTATATGCAATTCACATTTTAAAAAAGAATTTACTTGGTGCAGCCACTAGAGAGGACAGTATGGAGGTTCCTTAAAAAACTAAAAGAAGACTTACCATATGATCCAGCAATCCCACTCCTGGACATACATCTGGAGAAAACTGTAATTCAAAAAGATATGCACACCCCAATGTCCATAGCAGCACTATTGACTATAGGCAAGACATGAAAACAACCTAAATGTCCATGACAAATGAATGGATAAAGAAGATGTGGGGTGTATGTATATATACACACAGACACACAGACACACAGACACACAAACACACACACACACACACACACACGAATATTACTCAGCCATAAAAAAGAATGAAATAATGCCATTTGCAGCAACATGGATGGACCTATAGATTATCATATTAAGTGAAATAAGACAGAGAAAGACAAATACCATATGATATCATTTATATGTGGAATCTAAAAAGATGATACAAATAAACTTATTTATAAAACAGAAATAGACTCACAGACATAGAAAACAAACTGCGGTTACCAAAGGGGAGGGGAGAGGAGGAATAAATTGGGAGTTTGGGATTAACATACACACATTATTATATATAAAATAGATTAAAAAAACACAAGGGCATACTACTGTATAGCACAGGAAGCTATATTCAATTTCTCGTATAAGCTATAATGGAAAAGAATATGAAAAAATATGTATGTATATATATGTATAACTGGATCACTTTGCTGTACACCTGAAACTAACATTATAAATCAACTACACATCAATAAAAAATAAAATTAAAAACAAATAAAAAAAGAACTTACTATCAATAGATGTTCATAAAAGGGCATGCCAAAGGATATACATAGGAAAAAAAGAAAGTAATCCTAGAAGGAAGCTCCAAAATGCAAGAAGTATAGATGACCAAAGAAAACTGTAAACATTCTATAAATCTAAATAAACATTGGCTGTCCAAAATAATAGCAATATTGTCTAAATTCAAATATTACTGGATGATTTTACATATGTTGGGAGACTGTGAATGGAGTTAAAATATTATAAGGCTTTGTGTTGTTTAGAGGAGGCTAAATATGTTGTTGAATTAAATATGCATGTCAAAATTTCTATATAATATCTAAAGTAAGTACACAGTAACAGTGTGTATAACTTCTAGTGTATTAGAGGGGATAAAATTAAATAGGGGAAACTTAATCCCAAAAAATGGATAAGAAATTTTAAAAGCAGGATGAATAGTTTAAAAAATTGGCAGAAAATATTTGAATAACAATCAGTGTAAATATATTAACTACTCATTTAAAAGGCAGAAAATGTCTAACTAAATTTTTTAAATGCAGCAAAATTCTGTTTACTGCAAACATACTTAAAACATAAGAACACAGAAAGGTTAAACTTTTCAAAAAAGATTTAAAATATATGTATATAATATATATACCTACACACATATATATACACAACACACACAGATATATATAAAGAGAGAGAGACTACTTTAATATAAACATACTTTAAACTTCATCAGTGTCACTCATATCCAATGAAATGTGTGCACATAGGCATTGAAAGACATGTACAAAAAAATGTGCATATCTGCATTTTTCATAATGGCAAAAAATGGAAACTCAGGTAGCTATCAATGATAGACTAATGAATGATAAGTGAATTTTGGTATATTTATACTATATACTATACTACAATGAAAATGAACAAACCACAGCTACAAGCAACAACATGATGAATGCCACAAAAATAATTTAAATGAAAGAAGCTAGACACAAACACATACTGTAGGATTCCATATTTCAAAAGCAGGGAAAACTAAACTACAATTTTAGAGTTCAGGATTGTAGTTAAGGAGGGAAGACTTTGGGAGAAAGAAAGAGTCATTGATTGAGAGAGGAGTCATAAGGAAACATTCTCCATCTTAGCCTAGGACGTGATTGCATGCGTATAGTCACTTAGAAACTATTCATCTAGCTGTCTTCTTATGATTTTCATGCTTCTCCATGAATATTTTGTATTTCAAAAAATTTTAAATAAAAATTAGCTCCCTGTTTTTTTAGATTAAATCTAAATGTAAGTGTTTTTCAAAAAAAAAAAGCAAAACTAAACCATCGTGTTTAAGCATACATGTTGAGGTAGAAAAACTATTTTTTTAAAAAAGGCACAAAAGTGATTAACATAGAAGTCATGGTAGTTGTTCCTTTGGGGAGGAGGAGCAAGGTGTCTGGGTACTAAACAAAGTTCTATTTTTTTGACATGAGTAGTAGTTGCACGGATGTTTGTAATAAATTGTTATTGAGCTGTGTATATTCTTTGTTTTGTGCATTCCTCTATATGAATATTTCACAATAAAATACTTTGAAGCAAGTTTCAAAAAAGATAATGTAGTAGAATGTCTTCATGACTCTTAAAACACAAACTCTCTCACCATAAGGAATTGATCAATTCATCTGCATCATATTTGACACCATAAAAAGAGTAAAAACTCAAGCCAAAGAGGTGGCAAAGTTTGTTAGAAAGCATTCAACCCAAAAAGGACTATTATCCACATTATATAAATAACTCCCAGAAATTAAATAAACAATTTTCAAAACATAATCCAGTATAAAGTTGCACCAAAAGAAACCTTTTTTATAGGTTCTGCACATATGAGGAAATCCAAATGGCCAATAAATGTACAAATAATATACAACCATATTAATAACTGGGGAAAGCAAACTAAAATGAAATACGACTATACATCCACCACAATACACCCATAAGAATGGCTGAAATTAATAAGTCTGGAAATACTAAGTGTTAGCAAGGATGTGGAGCAATACAATCTCTCATTCATGATAGTAGGAAAATAATTTGGTATTATGCACTAAAGTTGAAGACCAAAAAACTCTGCCCAAGCAGTTTGACTTCTGAGTATATGCCCTCAATAACTATGTGCACAAAGGTATCAGAATACATGTGCAAAAATGTTAACAGTGCATTGATTGTAATAGCCAACACAAAATTCCAGCTACAGAATAATGGACCATACAATGAAATATATACAGCAGTGAAAAATGAGTGAACTACAGATAAAAAGCCTGTAAGTGGCCTCTTTGGGAATGAGAAAAAGGATAATTCCCTAGGCAGATGAATTAGAAAATGACAGCCCAGTGAGCCCACAGCCTAGCAGCAGACACAGCTTTTGTACCCAAGGAAAAGGTCTCACCCTCCAGGAGGAAATCTCCCTCTGCTAGGCAAGGACCTTTGTGCAGTGCTCAGTTTGCAACAGTGCTGGGAGCCCTACCAAGGACCTTCCAAAGCTTTGTAATACTCTACTTCTCACACTGGGTGGAGTGTACATGGGGTTTGTTTTTCATAATCATTCTTCAAGTTGTTTCTGTATTTATATATTATGTATTTTTATATTATATACTATATTTTACATAGATGTTGTGCACAGTTTTTTAAATGTTAAAATATTTAGCCATGTGATGAAATGCAGTACCACTGTACCCAACACAGACCTTTGCCAGCACTTCAGTGCCATTCCTCCTCTGTGTTCAATCTAAAATCAAAGAGTTCTGAAGGATATTAGAATGATGCTTTTCTTAACCTCTTGTAGCTCTTTTCAGAGTTAGGGCAAGTTACTCATGTGCAGGAAAACAGGATTCCTCATCTTTCAGCCCCTATCCCTATCTTAAATAAGAGGTTTTGTCTGTTTTCTCATCCAGGATTTATACATAGTGGTAAGAACTAAATGTGCAAACCACTAGAAGTTGGTGGGCACCTGTAGTCCAAGAAATTTCCCTAAAACCTGAAGAGTAATTTCATTATAAGGGATCTGGCATGTCCGATTTCATCGGACCTGACCTGAGAGGAAGCAGAGAGACAGATGAACTCGGAAAGTTCTTTGCCAGCCCAGGAGTCTTGGATTCTGAGATGCTGCAGCTCTGAGATCTTGACTCTTCCAAAGAAGCTCAAGACCTTTTTTTTTTTCTTTTCGGTAGGACAGAAGACTGAAACATCTCTCCTAGCTTCCAAGCAGTCCTGCCATCTTCAGAAGGGGTCATTGGGGTCCACCAATCCAAGCCCCAAATCATAAAGAGAAAGTTTTGCTTATTAAATGGAAGCTCTTCCCACACTTCCAGACCCAAGAAATGCTTGGCCTCAGCCAACTATAAAGTTGGATCAAACCAAGTCCTCACAAAGGGACTGAAGGATGATCTAATTCACAGCACAACCCTTTTTTTAAACTGTTTTTTTCAAATACAAAAATAATATATAATCATTGGGAAAATTAAAAAAATTTAGAAGAATAAAGAATAAAGAGCAAAATTTTCTCTGTATGCCCTAATCTTATTCCACTCTCTAAAAGTAAACTTTGTGAAGTATACCCTCCCACAACTCTTTTTATACATTTATTAAATGCACACACTCACACAATTACTTTTCTTAACATAAATGGGATCATACTACAATGTTCTATATTTTTACATATAGTATTTACACATAATATTCCATATTAATCTTTTCATATTAGTAAATTTAAGCTATTTCCAGTTTTCTTTATTAATAACAGTACAATAAGTGTATACTTATGTGTATATTTGTGTACAGAAGATTCCTAGAAACAAAATTGCCAAGTTACAGAATAACGCATTTAATAGAAAAACAAGGTCCTACTGTATAGCACAGGGAACTATATTCAGTAGCCTATAATGAAAAAGAATATGAAAAGGAATATATGCGCGTGTGTGTGTGTATGTATAACTGAATGTATGCTGTACACCAGAAATTAACACTACATTGTAAACTGACTATACTTCAATTAAAAAAAGAGTAATGTATTTCAAATTTGATAGACACTACCAAAACTACCTGTGAAGAGGCTTTGTAAACAGTATAGAAAAATGCCTATTTGCTTCAACTTTCACCAATAGATATTATGTGTATATATATTTTTTGCCAGTTTGATGAGCAAAAACAGTGGCACAACTGAGGTTGAGTATATGCTTCCTGGCCAGTGGTTTTTTTTTTTTTTTTTTTTTTTTTTCAGTGAATTAGTTATCCATATCCATTGCCTATTTTTCTGCTTGCAACTTCCTCATTTTGATCATAATAGTAGCTCCTATATATTGAGCACTTGGCTGTGTGCCAGTCACTGCACTAGGTGGTTTAAAATGATTTTTTTCTTGAAACAACCATTTTACAGATGAGAAATATGAAAAACATGGAGATGAAATTCAAACCCTTTTTTACTGGCCTCTTTTACTCTAAAGGCTCCACTTTCTCCACCATACCACTATACCAAAAAGCCTTATTTTACTAAAATATGTAAACCCCAAAGGGAAGCAACTCACCCAGACACTCACAGTCTCACAGCTAGGACACTCGTCTCAATCCGGACCACTGGTGGGCTTTTTCCTGGTCTTCCCAGAAAACAAACATGAAAACTGCCAAAAGGCTTGTTCGGGCAAATGTATCAGACTCAGCTGCCTGCTATCTGTGTCCTTAAAGATAAAGAGCCAGCAGGACAAGGGTCGAAGATAAATAAAATAGAAACACCAAGAAACATGGAGACCTTGGCCCCATTCCATCCATATCACAGTCAAGGCAGAGGGCTGATGGCCCTGCAGGTCAGCCCTAGGGACTGGTATGGTTTTCAGCCAACTCCCAGCACCTACTTGCCGTGCTGAAGTGTTTTTTAAAACTCTGAGGCTGAATGAACTATTAATCACAAGCAGGAGTAGAAAATAGTTTGAGGTTCTGCTCTTTATAAAATCAAAATGTTTATTTTATAATCCTTTTATTAATGAATGAAAAGTGTCCCTAAGACTTCTACCTCTATTTTTCTCAGATATGATTAACCTAATGAGAAATACTATAGGAAATATGATTTTCTGATTTTATTGTTCATATTGACAATAATCCTCTAAAGAAAAGGAGGATGGGGTAAATTAAGTTCAAGAAATTTCCAAAATCCCTTCTTTCACAAAACATTAATTAAATGTCATTGTAATGAGTTGGTAAAAGCTTGATACTGGGCACATGAATATGCATTAAACTATTCTTTATACTTTTGTATAATGAAACTTTTCCAATAATAAAAAGTTTATGAAAAAAAAAAAGGCCTATGTGCCAGATACTGGGCTGGGCCCTGGAGGTCAGCAATGACTAGACCATAGTTCCTGTTCTTTTGAGGAGCAATAATCTCTTCCATTATCCTGTTAACATGTTACATGTTACAAAGTACTTTCATATGTATCATCTGATTCATCCTGTAAACATAATTGCATATTCAACCTGGAAGCCTCCTACATTTTATACTTCCTTTTCTTTCTGATCTTTCTTTGTTTTCCATGATAAATCTAATCTAGTGAGGGCCAGGTCTCCAACAGTTTGGACCGTGGGTGAAAGAGGGAGGGGTGAAAGAAATAGGGAAAAGACCTTTATCCTATGGGTAAGGAGCTGGGTGGAGTTAGTTTCAGGATGCTTCAGATAATATTATCGGAATCTTGTATCACCCTTTTAAACACTTTGGGTGAGCCTTGCACTCACAAAAATCATCCCTTGAGTTTAGGCTGATACTCCTATTTTAAGACTGTTAAACTGGGTCGCAGAAAAACAGCTACTTTCCCAGGATTCGATAGCAAAATGGAGTAAAATTTCTTACCTTTGACTCCCAGAATCTCATTCCATGAAGCTCAGCCATGAATGGCAAAGGACTAATGCTTTCAACTAAATTATGTTTTAAATCATATTGATTACCCACTCCACAGGGCGGCATTTATGTTTGGAAGGCTGTCACCCTCAACTCTCCCAGTCCACAGAATATGTTCTGATTCAATTCTCTTTTAGAAGTTTCTCCCCACTAATTTTTCCCCATGTGGTTGTAGGGTCCTATACATGTATACAAATGTCCTAACTTAACCAGTTAGCCCTGAAAATTTTCAGAGTTCAGATAAACTGGGAATACCCTCTCGCTTCTTTGTTGTCTAATTAACTGTATGAAAAGGAGCATGAGTTTATGCTCAAAGACTAGATAAGCACTCACCTATTATCCCTATTGCACCCACAATTACTTTGTCCTCCCAGCCTCAGTTTCCCTATTTGCACACAGCCTAGAATCAGCTGCTTCCTCCCTCCTTCCTAGGAAGTTTAGACAGATTCCAATATAAAAGCAGAGCCAATAGCTCTCCAAGTTCTTTTAGAGACACAGATAATCGATTCCTTATTAAAAGATCTACAGGAGCCACTGTAATGCAGTCAACACAATTTCCCAGAATGGACCTAGAATAAAAGGCAATAGACAGAGGTGAGGTGGCTGGAAAGATGCCCCAGTTCCTCCCATCATCACCCCTCCAGCTTTGTGGGGGAGCTATAGAAGCAATCAGCTTGACTCACAGATGGCACTGTTGCTCCCAGGCCAAAGAGCATTAAGAAGTGATATGCTGCTTGGCCCCATAGTCGGTGCATGACAAGCATTATGGGATATATATGTTACAGGACTGGCTGGCTTTTCCCTCAGCCCTTCATAGTCTAGCATCTGCCTATCTCACTCGTGTTCTCATTGCTGAGAATTCTAGTCACTGACAAAGGGTTGGGGGTAAACGGCCAGACTAGAAGACACCCCTGCAGCCCCAGGGAGAAGAGCTGGCTCAAGTTGCAGGATATCTAATTGCTTGAGAAGGGAAACCTGAGATTGTCCCCAGTGGCTCTAAGCATTTCTGTAAGCATCGCCTGTTTTCAGCAACTCCCTGTGCCATGCTGCCAAAAGATTTGGTGGAGCGAGGTGAATAGCCAGAGCGAAAAGCTCCCATTATCCCTAAAACAAACCCACTTCACTTCCCAGCCTCTGGGAGAACACCAAGTAAGGAGAAGAGCAACCAATGAGGTGTGGGTTGAAAGCATTACCTCATTAGGGTGAGCCCCCATTGGCTGAAATTACTCTGGGCAAGGCTTTCACCGAAGTAAATTAACCCTTGTCAGAAATACACACCCTTTCCTCCCTTGCTGCTCGTTATTTTCAAATTAAGAAACAAGGTGGATGGGGAACAACAGACCTTTCCCTAATGTTATTCATAAGCATACACAGTTATATAATGGTTATGAGAAGGTTTAGATCTCCTCTCCCCAAAAATTATTATCCAATGCCTTTCAGACAAAAAAAGGAGCCACCTCCAACAGAATAATAAGGGAAAGTCAGAGAGGATGAGGCAAAGCGAATGAATTATCAGTCTTGTTCTAAACCTGCAGTGGAAGTCTCAGAGGGACAAAGACCAAAAAGAATAATAAAAATCAAAACACCTTGGGACATATTGGCAAGAAACTGACTTGTTTTGCAATTTAATTTTTAAAGTTATCCTCATAGGTACAGCCTCCATTTTTAGTGAAAACTGCTCCCCCTCAAAAATCCTGTGTTTTTTTTTTCAAATAAGTATCAGCAACAAATTTCTAGCTTATGAATTCAATCCTATAATGAATAAAGCTCTCAGTAAACCTGCCTTCCTGCTGTCAAAGCCCCATACTTGACAGAACCAAGAACAAGCTATTTTCTTTTTAATGTGTGCTTCAGAAACTGTTTGGATTCAGTGATTAAAGGGAAAAGAAAGCACGTCTCCTACAACAGACTTGTTGCTATCTCATAGAAGTTCATCCTCACCTAAGTGATGATTTGCAAAAAAGGCATGAAAACAACTCTAATTTCAAATATTGAGAGATGAATATTTGAGAACGTAGTTCTATTCCCATATTATAGGCAGAGGCTATTTGAGAACATAATTACATCTTTTACTCTAAATTGATTTAAATTTAAAATCGACAGCATATAGGGGGCAAATTTGTTGTGGTTTGTTGTTCTCCTAAGGGCTTTAAAGCAGCTATTTTTTAGTGAGTAGGCTAAACCAATGACTGGTTTACTTTTGCTACAATATAACTCATACTCAAGACTCCTGCTTTGTGGTCAGACCTATTTTGAGCCCAGCTCAGACTGCAGCCAGCAGGTTCCAATCATGTTAGAATCTATGGCAAAGTCTTCAAACTGGAATTCTACAGCAGCAATTTAACCACATTTAAAATAGGGCTAAAATAACCAAAATCTTCTGGAGAGAACGGATTTTGACTTGGGGATATCCTTGAGAATAAATTATGCAGACAAAAGGATCTTGAAAAAAAATGATTATTCACTTTGGTGGTCATGTCCCAGGTGCCCTGTAAAGCCTTTATCTGTGACATCTTCACTTGTTAAGCTGACGTTTATTCAGTGCTTCTAAATGCCTGGTGCCATTATTATAAAGATGTGTCAAACTCCTCTTGATTTAAGTTTGGCTCCCATCACTACCAGCAATAAACTATAAGAGATAGCTCAGTGTTCCCTTATGCAAGTTTCCTTAATAATTTTTACCATTTGTTGAGCACCTACTGTATGCCAGATAATTTCCCCAAATTTTCTTTCTTTTTTCACAGAGCCCACATTGTCTCAATGAGTTTTCTACCATTCCCTAGGCCAAAAAGTATATATATCTAACAGCTCCATTTATTAAATAATTCAGTCAAAACAAGAAGCATTTATATACTAACAACTTAGTAGTTGTTTGAAAAAAATACTTGTAAATTAAAAGAAAAATATTATTTTTATTTTCCTCTTAAATAACCACCATTACTTATTAATGGGATGTGTGCACCCATTACACACCACCAACTTCTTAACCACTTTGAACACTGCCACCCTCATCTGGTGTTCCATGCTGATCTTCACATGGTACTTGCTTTTTATCATACTGAAAACCCAGTTTTGTGAAGATACAACATAAGGCATCAAGACCTGTAGCACAATCTAATGTTGAAACTCTTAACTACCTCTGGTACCAAACATATGTGAGTGTGTTTCCCTCAAAATTTTGAAATATCCAGTGGTAGTACTCATGTGAATTCACTGCAGAGCCTTAGGGTGCCTCAACACAGTTTGGGAACCATAGAAATATACAATTTTATTTCATCCTCACAACAGTTCTGCATCCAGGTACTAATCCAATTTTATAGACCTGGGAATTGAGGCTGAGGACAGTTAAATAATTTACAAAGTTCATATAACTAGTAAGTATTGGCACTGGAATCTAAACCTAGTTTTGCTTGACTCAACACCCACATGCTTTTCCTGTTGGCCATGCTACTACCTCTCTTACTACCTTTGCAGGATACTAGAGTCACAGAGCTGGAAGGTAACTCAGGGATGATCTAGCCCCAGAACTCTGGTTTTACAGATGAGAAAACCCATGCCTGAGAAGGGAAATGATTTGACCAAGATGCACATTGCTTAAAGGCAGAGCTGGAGCCCAGGTCCCAGACTCCTGGACCAGTGCTCTTTCCATTCCATCAGCCTAACTCCCTATTAGATGAGTGTAAGAGGAAGGAGAAAGTGTCCCTAAGAAGTATCTGCCCCATAAGAATGTTGGGGTTCACGTATCTGCTCAGATGCAAAAGATGTCTGCCCTCCACAGATCAGAGGATGCTGTCAGGAAAGGAGAAGGTAACTCTTTCCATCCTACTGCCCACTTGACAGTTTCAGAAGAAGCAGGGGAAAGAGAAAATATCTTAATTTTCTCTCTGCTAGAAATATGTTTCAGAACAGGAAGTTCTGGATTTAATTTTTTTTGTCAGTGCAGACATAAAACTATTTCTTGGCCAAGCATTCATGTTCCCCTCTTTTGCACACTCCTCCGGAATACATCTCACACCCTTCTTCTATAGAAACCAAAAACTGAAAGTACTCATTCAGGAGTAGATAGCAGGGTCAGGACGATGACGATGATGACAATGATATTCAACCGACACTGGACATGTACTGTGTGCTCCAGGCCAGGCACTGTGTTGAGGGCTTTACACTTACTATTTATTTTCTTATTATATTTTAAAATAAATTGTTTTAAAATATAATATATACATGGAAATAGCATAAACCATATATGTAAAGTATATATGTATATGTGTCTATATTTATACCAATAATTATAAAGCAAACACCTATGTAACCATCACTCGGAACAAAACACAAAACATTGTCAGCACCTCAGAAGCTCCTCCCCGTCACAGCCCCTACCTTCCTTTCAGAGGTGACTTCTGTCTTGACTTTTATAATCATTATTTCTTCATTTTACTTTATGAATTTACCAACTGTTGACACAGCCATAAATAAAGTATGGTTTAGACCATTAACAGCTTACCTCCAGGGCCCAGCCCTCACTCCAGGCTTCTCTGTGGTCTCCAGGCTGCTGCTCAGCATTTCTACTCAGACTGCGCATCCCGTCTTCTTGGCAGGTTCTCTACTTCCCGAATCCCTTATTCAATTCCTTCTTAAGAAACAGTGCCTGGGAAGTCAAAAGTAAAACTGCATATGTGAAATTGTTTTATTGTATCCTCAAATTTGATACATAGTTTGGCTCAGAATTCAATTCTAGGTTAGAAATCGATTTCTAGGGGATGTTTGAAAGCATTTATCCAATGTCTTTTCTAATGTGATTTTGAGACTTCTGGGATGCCATTCTTATTCCTGTCCCTTTGTGGGTGCCCTGTGTTTCCTGTCCAGGCACTTTCAGGATCTTTTCTGTAGTTTGGGAGTGACAGATGCTGTGCAGCACTATCCAGATGCCCCTTCAGGAATGCAGGATTTACTCCCCCAGCTTCTGGGAATGCTGCCATGACCCTCAGCTGTCAGCCCTCTTTGGAGAATGCCTTGGCGGAAGAAAACCTCCAGGACCAGCCTGTACCGAACAATCGACAACATGGTTGGGGACGGGGTGAAGGCCCAGCTCCCTCACCTCAACTAGCAACAATTCTGAAGACCCATCCCAGATCTAGGGCTCCCCGTGAGAGGTCAACTGAGGTCTTCACTGTTCTGCACCACAGCCCAACTTCTTCCTCTGCCCAGTCCTGTTTCCTTCCCCTTCATTCCTCAGGTGTTGATCTGAGAGCATGCTCATCAATGTCCTGCCTAACACCCTCCATCTCAGAGTTTCTTCCCAGAAAACCCAACTTGCAACTACAACATGCCTTGCTGTGGGTCTTATTTGCCTTCATCATGCTGAACAATCAATAGGCCCCATATTATTGCTAATGTTTACTTCCACTGTGAATATGGTGGCATACCCATTTCATAGAGGCACAAACTCAGGCTATGGAAGTGAAATAACTTGCACAACAAGGTCACAGGTAGTAACAGGTAATACAACAGGTAGTAAGTAGCAGAAATGGGATTTGAAACCAGGTCTGTCTTATTGTAAAACCGTGCAGTGTTAATTTCTGGAGTGGCTGTGGGAGTTTGGGGTATACACACTGAGTTCCAGGCTTTCTTAGGAAGGAAAGAAGAGCAGACAGGGGCCAAGAACACAGCATGAACACAGTTATCTTTATTCTCTCAGAGCAAGCCACTTTGTTCCCATGGGAGAAAACTGATTCTGCCTGCTGCAATGGCCACTATGCCTTCAGATACCATGGCATCCATTCAAATAAAAACTGAGTGTACCTCTACATGAGAGGTTCTGATAAATATTGGGACAGGAGCAACTGGCAAAAAAAATATAGTGAAGTGAGGAAACCGGTTCTGTCTGGTGTGTTTCCCTTATGACAAAGATTCCGTGTTAAATTTTATTGCCAGCAAAGCTCATGTAACTTTAGGAAGATTCCTTCTATCTGGGCCTCAATTTTTCCTCTGTAAAAATTAAAGAATTAAAATAACCATGGCCTTTAAAAACCTCATGAATAATCACTATTGAATACCTATTACCAAGATATACCTTCACTCAACAAATATTTGTTGAATGCCTGATACGAGCTAGGCACAGTTATAGGCACATACAGAATACGCAGTTCTAGGGATATATAAGTGAACAAAACAAATGAAAATCCTGGGGCTGAAGGACCTGACACTGCAGCAGGACACTTACTCAGTGCTTATGTTGTGCCAAGCAGGGGTCCGAGCACTTTAGACATAACTCATTTAACCTTAGTAACAGCTCTATGAGGTAGGTACTATTAACATCATTCCCATTATACAGATAAAAACGGGGGTAGGAACATCGCACTGTACTAGAAAGTTAAGAGCTGAGATGTGAATCCAGGCATTCTGGCTTCAGGATCTAAGCTCTCATGTTATGCCACCACTAATTCTGTAAAAGTCCAATGGAACTAATTTCAAATTTATTGGTTTTTAAATTCTTGCCAAAAGATGACCTTGTAAAGCTAACATAAAAAGCCACTTCAGTACAGTATGTACCTAGAAGATTTACAACACCAAAGAAAAACATTTTCTATCATATGTTAATAGAAATTGAGAGACAGAAATCACTTTTCATAGCCAAGTAAAATTCTAAATACAAGGTGGGGAGGGTATAGCTCTAGTGGTAGAGTGCGTGCCTAGTATGCAGGAGGTCCTGGGTTCAGTCCTCAATATCTCCATTAAATAAATAGAAAGTTAAATAAGCCTAATTACCTCCCTGCCAAAAAAGGAATTAAAAAATAATTGAAGTTTTTTTTTAAGTTCTAAATAGAAATGATAACATTTCATTCCAGTATGACTGTAGAGGCTATACTTAAAATGAATATAGTGCCAGCTGAGAGCTTTAAGACATTTATTTTTCTTACAAAATTTCTTATTTTTGGTTTACATATTCCTTGAAACAATCTGATAATTAGGAATAATCATCTTCACTTTGTTTTGTAGGTGACAACTAATAATTATAATACAGATCTTCCTCAACTTACAATGGGGTTATTTCCCAATAAACCCATTATAAGTTGAAAATGCTGTAAATCAAAAATGTATTTAGTGCATCTCGCCTACCAAACAGTATAGCTTAGCCTAACCTACCTTAAATGTGCTCAGAACACTTACATTCACCTACAGCTGGGCAAAATCATCTGACACAAAGAGCATTTTACAATAAGGGCTGATGAGCTCTAGTAGTTTTCTGGTGGCATCTTTAGGATTTTCTATATATAGTATCATGTCATCTGCAAACAGTGACCATTTTACTTCTTCCTTTCCAATTTGGATTTCTTTCATTTGTTTTTCTTCTCTGATTGCTGTGGCTAGGACTTTCAAACTATGTTGAATAGAAGCAGTGAGAGTGGACAGTCCTGTCTTGTTATTGATCTTAGAGGGTATGTTTTCAGCTTTTCACCACTGAATATGATGTTAGCTGTGGGTTTGTCATATATGGCCTTTATTATGTTGAGGTATGTTCCCTCTATACCCACTTTCTTATCTACTGCTTTTAAAAAATATCTTCAGGAATCTGCATCAGTCCCTGCTGGTCCCAAGCTCAGGAAGAACCTTTGTCTATTTCCTTTGACTTTCCTCTTAGTTTCAAGCAGGATTTTAAGCCTGTATCCTCCTGCCTATTGCCCCTTTCTCTTCTTCCTCTCTCTTTTGTTTTCTCTGGGAAAGCAGAGTTTGCAGGGCAAACAGGGTGATAGTTAATTAGGAATTGAGAGTGAATGATTTCATCTCTAAAAATCTAAGAACACTTACTTCCAGTTCTGAATTGTCAAAACAGATATCCAGAGGGTAAAGCAGTATCCATTACATCCCATTGTAGGCAAGAGCTGGTCTCTGAGTAGGGAGGCTGCTCCTGAAAAGTGTGATTTCAGAGCCAGGGATGGCTTTGACTGCCCTCTCCCCACCAAATATCTTTTCTTCCTACTAATTCAAACCAGTAATTCCATCATCAGAGTTTCACTCCTGCAACTTAAGCCAAACAAAGGCTTTACTTTTAAGTGAATTCCCCTTGCAAAGGGGATGAATCTTTCCAAATGAATGACTTTCTCAGAAACTCTAACCACTTCCCTGCTTGCCAGTGCACTCATCCTGGTCTGTGTGTACACAGTTCAGGCTCACACACTCATGAAGTTGTTGGAGACCCAGCTATTCAACAGTCGAGACTTCCTCTGCATACACTCCCTTTTGTGTCCCCCATAGGCTGGGGATATCTCTCCATCGGCTCCCGTTATGGGGCTACATGAGAGCAGCATCCCACAGAATAAAATCTAAACTGTGCTTGTGAAGACCTGTCTGATTTGCTAAAGGGCTCTAGGGGACTGGGCCTTGGTCAGTTCGTTCATGGGTATATTTCCAGCATCTAATCTGGTGCCTGGTACACAGAGGTGCTCAAAAACACTTCCGTTCATCAGCTAACTGATTCAACTCTTTCTACATGCATTTATCACCCCAGACTTCCTGGTTAGAACACTTCACTCACAGACATCAATCATTCCCTGACCTTGCACATACACTCAATGATCAGAATTGTCTGCTGTGCCTTTGTTCTTGTGCCTTTTACTCTGGAACCCCCCTACCTTGATCTCCATCCACCCAGTCTACCCATATTTCCAGGTCCTTTCAAGTCCTATTTCTACCACAAGCCTTCCTGAGTACTCCAGCCCACGAAGGCTCTTCCTTTGCCACACAGCTACTATATTCGTCTCTCAGCTGGCACTCCACCTCCTAGCTTAAATTGTCCTGGGATTCCACACCGCCCTGGTACTGCAACCTTACTCTTTATCCATCCCCCTTCTTCTTTTGCTAGTGTCACTTCACTGAGGATCTGTATTTGGCCTTCTGCTCTTTTCTCTCAATTCCTTCTCTCTGATGCTTCATACAGCCTCACAGCTTCAACTATTTCCTCTCCACAGCAGACTCACAAATCTAGACCTTCAAAAGTCTGTCCTCTCTCCAAAGCTCCTGAGCCTAATTTCCAACTACCAACCAAATATTTCCAATGGGCTCTTCTACCATCGCCTTCTCACCAAGTGGAGCCCTGACTTCCCAGGTGATACCCTCACCCTTCTCCCCAGTCACACAGGCTAGAAAATGCCAAGATTTAGGTAGGGATCAAGGATGAGGGAGAAAGGTTAAGTACTGTCAACTAAAAAAGTTAATCAATAATCAATCTAAGAAAGAAATGGAAAATTTTATTCAACTCACACTGAGGATTATAACCCAGGAGAGTCTCTCAGATAGCTCTGAGAACTGTTCTGAAGAGGTAAGGGGGCAGATCAGTATATACCTTATTTTGGTTAAGGGGATACACACAGTCAAACACACATCTCAGTAGAAGGTTGCTGCTAGCCATGAGGAACATCTTACTTGATAGTTTTAGTGCTTTTCTAAGTATAGGAAGATGCAAGAATCCAGGTTTATAAAAATTTCTCCTGAAAATTTCTAAGTCTCTGAAGGCCTGTTTTTCCAGATCACAGAGTGCCTTATCCTGATCTTCACCCTGAATTCATTTCAGAGTATATTGTAGGTCAGCAGCTGCAGTGGCTAATAACTTGATTCTTGCAGAACCTGATGGTGGGCAGCATTCTTTACCTTACAATCCCTTCTCTTTTGCTTGTAATCTCAACCAAGGTTCTGGAGGCATTTCATGTCCAATTTGTCCCACGGCACTAGGAATGCTCATGTCCAGGTCAGGCAAGGATTTCATTGATAGGCCACTTAATGTGCTATTACTGGACTAGGCCCTGTTAACAGTAGCCAAAAACATGTGGACCACCTGTCTTACTGGTGGTCAACAAAATTATTCCCTCTTGTTGCTTCTTCCCATATCTAGAGTTATGCTATCACAGTCATTGATCTTATAGAACTATATAATTGATCAATTGTTTCAAGTCGCCTAATCATCATTAATTTTATCTGAGGCTCAGTCCCACATTTGGAAACGCAAGAAACAGTAACAGTATAAAATAGGCAAAATACAAGTAATACAGCCAATAACATTAATAAGGTCATAATTAAATATTTCAGCTAAGAACTTTCATTAGGTGTGGCCCAGTATCTACCCAGGTCATCTGACCAATCTGTTCTGCACCAATCACTATGTTGAGGGAAATGATATACTGGCATTGTACATAAAGTTTACTAAAACTATCCGCCCATACAAGGCAAGTGGTTGGTCATAATGACCCCTTATAGAATGGAAAAAGGAATATTATCTTCTAAGGAGTTATGTGGCTGGCACCAGAAGAAAAGTTGATATTTACAGTTGAGTAGGTATTTCTGTCACTGGGGACGTCTTGTTAATGCATAATGAAGATGTACAATGCACACTAGAAGGGAGGAAGAAGGCCCAAATGAGCAGAAAAATATTTTATGTTTAAATATTCTTTGGTCTTGCCTTAATATGTGAATTTTATTTCATCTATACCAAGACATAGTCAGTTCTTCTTGAGAAGATCTCTCAATCTTTCTGTCCCACCCCCACCAATTCATTTCCACACAACAGCCAGAATGATCATCTTAAAAAGTGAGTTAGACTCCCCTGATTTCCCATACATACACTTGCAGTCCTGCAATGACTTCCCACTGCACCTAAAACAAAGGGCTCATGTGATGTGGCTCCTGCTGCTCCCCTCACCTTTCTCAGCTTTCTCTCTCCCAGACTCAAGATCTCAGAGCATTTGCCCTTGGGGTCCTCTTCTAGAGACCCTCTCCCTATACCCTTTGCATGCCTGACTTCTTGTTTTTAAAAACCTGCTTCCACTTTCAGCCCAACTCCTAAGTACTTTGAGAAATATCAGAGGGATACTTATTATCTCAGAAATACAATGTCACACTTGAGTTTGTGTCTGGAGTAACCTGTGTCCTCCTCTCTACCCAGTTCCTGTTTGTCCTTCAAAGCCCTGTCAATATCACCTCCTCTCTGAAGCTAAGCCCACTGAAACCACTCCTGCTATGAATCCCACAGAACTTAGGGTCAGATCCATCATTCAGTGCTTATCAGATCCTCTCCTTATTTCAGTATTGTCAATTTAAAAAAATGTTTTATGTATATTATTTTATTTTCCAGATTTAAATTTCTTCTGAAAGCAAGGACTATTCTTGAGATCCTAAATTGCAGCAAGCTTATTATACAAATTTACATTTGTACAGCCTTTTAAAATATCTTTTGATGGCTTAAAGACTTAAATATAAGACAAGACATGATAAATCTCCTAGAAGAGAACATAGGCAAAACATTCTCTGATATAAATCTTAGCAATGTTCTCCTAGGGCAGTCTACCCAGGCAATAGAAATAAGAGCAAAAATAAGCAAATGAGACCTAATTAAACTTAATAAGTTTTTGTACAGTAAAGGAAACCATAAGCAAAATAAAACGACAACGTATGGAAGGGGAGAAAATATTTGCAAATGATGTAACTGACAAAGGCTTAATTTCCAGAATATATAAATAGCTAATAAAAATTAATAACAAAAAAACAAACAACCCATACCAAAAATGGGCAGAAGACCTAAATAAGCAAGTCTCCAATGAAGACATACAAATGGCCAATAGGCACGTGAAAAAAATGCTCATTATCACTAATTATCAGAGAAATCAAAATCAAACCTATAATGAGGTATCACCTCACACCAGTCAGAATGGCCATCATTAAAAAGTCCATGAATGATAAATGCTGGAGAGTGTGTGGAAGAAAAAGGAACCCTCCTACACTGCTGGTGGGAATGTAGTTTGGTGCAGCCATTATAGAAAACAGTATGGAGATTCCTCAAAAAAAATAAAAATAGACTTACCATATGATCCAGCAATCCCACTGCTGGGTATATATCCAGAGGGAACTCTAATTTGAAAAGATACATGCACCCCAAAGTTCACAGAAGCACTATATACAATAGCCAAGACATGGAAGCAAATGTCCATCCACAGATGACTGGATAAAGAAGTTGAGGTATATTTATACAATGGAATACTACCCAGCCATAAGAAGAATTTAAAAATGCCATTTGCAACAACATAAATGGACCTAGAGATCATCATTCTAAGTGAAGTAAGCCAGAAAGAGAAAGAAAAATACCATAGGATATCACTCATATGTGTAACCTAAAAAATAAATAAATAAATAAAAGGACACTATGAACTCGTCTACAAAATAGAAACAGACTCACAGACATAGTAAACAATCTGATGGTTATCAGGGAAAGGGGGTGAGAAGGGATAAATTTGGGAGTTTGAGATTTACAATTTTTAGCCACTGTATATAAAAATAGATTTTTAAAAGTTTCTTCTGTATAAAAAATAAATAAAATAAAATACCTTTTGAAAAGCTAATGAATATATTTTTTAAATTGTAATGATTTTAATGTGTAATAATAATTCACATTGAAAATCAAAACCGTATAAAAAGATTGGAAAAGTCTGCCTCTCATCTTGCCCACATTTACCCATATCCTACTGACATCATCTTTGAGCCTATAGGAAACCACTTTAGTTTCTTATGTATTAGTTCTGTTTCTTTATGACAATATGGAAAATATTAATATATACTCTTCTTACACCTTATATTAATACAAAAGGTACACACTCTTCACCTGGCTCTGTACCTCAATTTTTATTTAGCAGACACTTTCCAAAACAGTACATAGAGAAGAGGTATTACCAGTTACTGTTCTAGGGCTGTAGAGTATACCATTGTGTGGATAGTTTATTTCACCTATTCCATGTTGCTGTGTTATTTCTATCTTTTGCTATTATAAACAGTGCTCCAATGAATAATCTTATACACATGTCATTTAATACTTGGGAAGTTGTGTCTGCAGATAGAGTCCCACAAGTGGAATTCTGAATCAATGGGTAAATGCATCTATAATTTTCGCCACTATCTTCAGATTCCCTTTCTCAGGGCTTATGGCATTTTGCATTCCCTTCAGCAATGGAAATCAGTTTTAGTATTTCTCCACAGCCATGCTAACATATTATGTTATCTAACTTTTGGATTCTCGCTAGTCTGATTGGTGAAAAATGGTATCTCAGTGTAGTTTCTACTTGCATTCCTTTTATTATGACTGAGCTTAAGGATTTTTTCATATATTGAAGGGCCATTTTTATTTCTTGGTCTATGAATGCTCTATTCATGTTCTTTGTCAATTTTTCTATTGAGTTGTGAACTAGTTTCTAGGCTCACTCCATATTAGGTAGATTAACCTTTCTCTGTTAATTGTAAATCTTTTCCCCCAACTTTTCATTTGACTTTTGATTTTTTTTATGGTACAGTGAATTATTCCTGAGGAATAAATAAATTACCAAAATTGAAGAAGAGGTAGAAAACCTTTATAGATCAATGACCATTGAAGAAATTACAAGTTTTCAAAGCTCTATTTTAAAGAGGGCACCAAGTTCAGAGAGTTTTACTGGTGAGTTCTATCAAAATTTCATGGAACAAATAATCTTATTACTGTTGTTGTTGTTGTTGTTGTTATTATTATTATTATTAACTGTGGTTTAAAAAAACATAGTATCAAAGGAATGAGAAGACAAGCCACAGACTGGAAGAAATATTTGCAAAAGACAAATCTGATAAAAGACTTTTATCCTAAATATGCAAAGAACTCTTAAACTCAACAATGAGAAAACAAAAATTCAACTAAAATGGGCTACAGACCTTAACAGACACCTCACCAAGGAAGATATATAGATGGCAAGTAAGCACATGAAAAGAATGCTCCACATCAGTATATCAACAGGGAAGTGCAAATTAAAACAACAATGTGGTACCACTACACACCTGTTAGAAGGGCCAAAATCCAAAATGCTGACAACACCAAATACTGGCAAAGATGTGGAGCAACAGGAATTCTCGTTCATTGCTGGTGGGAATGCAAAATGGTACAGTCACTTTGGAAAACAGTTTGACTGCTTCATACAAAAGTAAACACACCCTTCCATATGATCCAGCAATCATGCTCCTTGGTATTTACCCAAACAATTTGAAGACTTATGTTCTCACAAAAACCTGGACAAACATGTTTATAGCAGCTTCATTCATAATTGCCAAAACTTGGAAGCAACCAAGATATTCTTCAGCAGGTGAATGGATAAATAAATTGTGGCACATCCAGACAATGGAATATTATTCAGTTCTGAAAAGAAATAAGCTATCAAGCCATGAAAAGACATAAAGGAATCTTACTAGGTGAAAGAAGCCAATCTGAAAAGACTACATACTTTATGATTCTAACTATATGACACTCTGGAAAAAGCAAAACCATAGAGACAGTAAAAATATCAGTGGTTGCCAGGGTTGGGTGGGAGGGTTAGGGAGGAGATAGGGATGAAGAGGCAGAGCACAGA
The DNA here is from genome assembly GCF_048773025.1 of Camelus bactrianus. NCBI lineage: Eukaryota > Metazoa > Chordata > Mammalia > Artiodactyla > Camelidae > Camelus > Camelus bactrianus. The sequence continues at coordinate 98,095,394 of NC_133541.1, forward strand.
GGATATTTAGGGCAGTGAAAATACTCTGTGTGATACCACATTGATGGGTACATGTCATTATACATTTGTCCAAACCCACAGAATGCACAAGAGTGAACCCTTAGGTAAACTATGGACTTTGAGTGATTATGATGGGTCAGTGTAGGGAAAGATGTACCATTCTGGCGAGTAATGTTGATAATGGGGGCAGTTACACATGTGAGAGGACAGAAGGTAGGTAGGTTAAATGACTCATTAGGAAGCAGATTAGAGTTTCATGTTCCCTCCTCAATCCAGCAGAAGACTGGAGATTTTCTCTCTGGTAGCTGAATCAGACAGATTCTAAGCTCAGGGAGACCAGACACAAACCAGGAGCAAGCCATTAAATAAGTCTGAATGGTGAGAGTTCATAGTGATTCCCCATGTGGTTCCCAGAATTCTGATGGATTGAAAGACTTCTTTCCAGAGAAAGTGACCAGCCCTAGAGAAAAGACTTAAAAGATATTGATGCTTGGGGTTCCCTGGTGAACTAGCTAGGAGACTACCTTATACTATAAAGTGAAGTACATCATTCAACAAGCCTCATCCAGGTACAAATAGTTTCCTACCAGCTTTGTAGCTCTTTATTATTAAGTATGAATGAATAACCTAGCATCACCAGATTTTTGAGACAGGCTTTAATATAATAGAAAAAAAAGGAACTTTAAAGAAGAAAAAATGCAGGAAACAAAAGAAAACTTTTAAAAAGTTATATCCTCAAAGAGGAGAAGATACTGCAATCTTGAAACAAGAACAGAGTATAATTTTTAGAATAAATAAATATTCAAAGAATACAAGAAAACTCTTTGGTATTAAACATTTGATGCAGAAATAAAAAGAATTTAATATAAAGGTTAGAAGACAAAGCTGAGGAATTCTTCTAGATAATAAAACAATGACAACAAAAATTTTTTACAATAGAAAACAGGAAAGAAGAGATAAAATGAGAGGATTGGTTTCAGGAGGCTCAGTAACCATCCCTGCCCCATCACACACACAAACAACTAATTGTAGAGAAAGAAAACAAAGTGAAGGGGAAGAAATGATCAAAGAAATATAGGAGATAGTTTACCAGTCTAAAAAGACATGTTTACAGATTAAAAGAGTCCATGAGTACTAATCATAAGAAATGAAAAGCTCTGTTAGTGGATGGAGGGACCCCTAAATTAGGAAGCCCACCAAGTGGGTTCTTGCTGCTGCTGCGAAAGAATTCTCACAACAGAGGCAGAGGGACAAAGTGAACAGCTGCTTTATTGCTCAGAGTGGGAAATGGAAGGACAATGCTCCAGTAGGGAGAAGGGAAGAAAAGCACTCAAGCAAGAAAGAGGCCTGTCAGCCAACATCGGCAGTAGGGACAGCTCTAGCCCAGGTCTGGCCACGTGGACTTTTATGGGAGGCTTTTGCCATCATGTCTTCCTTCCGGGTGTGATGGAGCCAATCAGTCCTTGTTCTGGTATTTCAGTCCTCGTCTGGGCTTTTCTGGTTGTTGTCATGGCAATTGTCAACTGTCATGGTGCTGGTAGGTGTGTCACTTAGCATGCTAATATATTACAGTAAGTGTATAATGAGGCTCAAGGTCCACTGGAAGTCAAATCCTCCACCATCTTGGACTGGGTTCTAACCAGTTCTTACTCTTCTCTGCAGCTGCCTCCTGAGACTTAGATAAGAGTAACTGGTTTCTGTTTGAGGGAGGGGCAGGAGTATAATCCTGGGGGCAACAGCCTTGGTAACAAAAAGGAAAGTGGCTTTTAACCACAATGCCTGCAATCCAGCATCCCCCCCCAAAAAAATCTCCAAAGATTCTGTTCAGCCATGAAAATTTTTAAGGGACCTGAAGGAATAATCTCAGTTAATCGTTGACATAGGTGGTCAGAGTCATTGCCACCCCCCAGTGCCTGCTGGCTTGTCCTAATCAACTGCTTGAGCCTGCTCTTCTACGACTCAGAGAGGCCTGGAAGACTTCAGCTTTTTTATAAACAAGAGGCAGGGGAGCAAAGGGCACAGGGTTCTGCTCCCTTTCATGTCTACATCAAAGCCAATCACTGTGAAATTTCAGTATGATGAGGATAAAGAAAAGTTTCTAAAAGCTTCTAAGGACGGTGAAGGGAAGAACAGGTAACCTACAAAAGACCAATATTTAGGACAGTGTAAGATTTCTCAACAGTAACACGGAACTAGAAGACACTAGAACAATGACCTCAACATTCTATAGGAACATTATTTCCAGTCTACAATTCTATTTCTCCAAAATATTAATTTAAAAAATTTAAACTGTCAATCAAGTGAGAGTAGAATAAAATTTTTCAGCTATGTTTCTCAAGAAATTTGTTTCCTATGCTTCCATTCTCAAGAAGCTACTGAAATGTTATTTACCACAATGAGGGAGTAAACAGAGATAGGCATAAGACTTAAGGAACAGGATGTGCAACAAAGTGGAGAAGTAAAGTGAACCCTCATTGTGATGGTGAAAGAAGACACTAAGATGACACTATGCAGTGTGTAAAGAAGTGACTAAGCAAGATGGGAGCAAGTCTGAGAGCTAAATGTCTTCACAGGTGTTTTAGGTAAGTGCCAGCATTTGGGGCTGAAGTGCTGACACAGACATAGAAAACTAGGCAAACACAACAACAAAGATAATTACTAATTCCAGGGAAAATGAAAAGACTTGCAGGGAAAGAAAAGTAAGCCTAGTTTACTACACGACTCTCCTTTAAATAGTATACATAATTATAATGTAAACGCTGAATATTGACCAAAGTCAAATTACAATTTATGTTGGGAGATGGAAATATGAGAAAGATGCATTTGTGTTTGGTAGGTGGAAAGAGGAGAGGCCTGTTCTCATCATCCATGGTGGGAAGTCAATAAATAATACCTAAAATTGAAATATCAATACATAGGATGCAAATAGGTTTTTTTTTTTAGAAATATGAAGATAATACTAACAACATCAGATAAAGAAATGAAAGTTGCTGCTTCTTGAGAGGACAATGGGGATACAGTTGAAGAGGGCTACTGTTTTTCTTAACAAACCTTACAGAACTATTAACTTGTAAGAGCATGCTTAATTCTGATTTAATATAAAAATTAAGAGAAAAACAAGGTAAATTGATACGTAGTATCACAAAAAGGGGTCCATGATATAAAAATGTAAAAACCAAATAGAGGATTAGCACAATTCTATTTTTTAAACTACGTATATATAAGCATTTGTACATGCGGAGAGAAGAATCCAAACTAAACTGCCCATAACGGTTGCTTACACGGAATTAGACAGGGGAGACTCTCATTTTCTACATTACATATTTCCATTTTGTTTACTTTTTTTGGTGGCAAGCATGAATCACATTTTTGAAGTGTATTTGTTCATGTGTGTACATGACAACAATCAAATATTTATGTTTAGTTAATACATTTTTCAATTATAGTTTATATACACAAGCAAACTGCAAGTTTTTTAAGGACCAAGGTCATCTTAGAAACTTTACTACGTACATACCACAGTGCCAGTCCTTGGGCTGGCTACCCATGAGGCAGGAGCTCAATAAGAGCTGAAATTGCAGTACTGAATTCCTTCTCAGGGCAACAAAGAGCCTGTTGTACCACTCACTACCACCAGATGGCGAGTCTCTACCAGAAGTCCTCTTCCATTGGATTTCCTCATTATCCTTACTCCCCCTCTAACCTTTCCACAGAGTACTTTATCTCACTGTATTGTTGTAACTTATTTAAGTTTCTCTCTCTCAGACCACATGGAGAACTCCTCCAGGCTAAAAACAACTAAGGATAATTAACCTTAGACACATAAGTGTTGAGTAATGGCCTGAACTAAGTAGGTAAATATTTTTAGAAAAAATAAATGGATAAATGGATATATATTTCTCCAAAAACTAATCAAATCCCACAATCATCTCCATACTTTCTCCCCCAATCAATCAAGAAACACTAATTGGGAACGTCTGTGTCCTATCCAATGTCCAGAGATGGGAATTTTGAACAGTGAGAAAATAAAAAATATAATTAAGGGGGTTTTAGCTGACTGAAATCTCTCCTTGGATGAGCCCCTCCAACTCCAAACTTTTCTAGGCTATTGATGATGTAGTTTCTGCCATCTGGGCACCTCAGTTTGATGGGAGAAATAAGCTGCTATCCTTGAAGAGATCCTCATGTGACTAGGATTCGCAAGGCCTAGTCCTAAGGAATTTCCTAGTTGAAGGAAACACACCTTTAAACATGAAACAAATCTAGTCATCGCTGGCAGATTTATCCCGTCTAACATACTCCAGCCCTCACAGGCCCATGTGTTCCACCAACTGCTCCCATTTTCCACACAGAAAGGCCTATTCTCTTCCCACACCTGGAACCCTGGATCTGAATGGGAAAATTGAAATATTCTCCTCTTCCTTCCTAGACATATTGTTGAGGAAATTTACAAGTCATTGAGGCTAAAATGGGCATTTGGACTGGGAGTCAAGTATCGCCAGGAGGTAGCAAGAGACAAGCTTCCAGGAGGAGGGGTGGAGACCAGAGGTTGAAAATCCCTGAGCTCTGCTCAGTGTCACAACTCAGAAGAATATGCATGGAGATTCATTCTCCCCACACCCCCATTCCCGCCCTTTCCCCTTATCTAATTAGCAGAGGAGTGTTAAAAGTCAGAAATCCTATCTCTCTTCTGGCATTCTCCAGCCACCTCCTCCCTCTCTCCATCCTCTCACTCGACTCCCACACCCCCAACTTGCTCCAGAGTCTAAGTGGTGGCCCCTATAGTCTGAGAGCCCTGAAAAAGGAGCCGGGAAAAGAAATGTGGGGGAACCAGGGGTCTGGGGAGTTTAGTGAGAGTGCACATTTGGAAAGAAGCATTAGCTTGGGATGCACATTGTCATCACCTCAGGGAGACCAACCATCCCAGCTTGCCCAAGACCATCCTGGTATAAGCACTGAAAGTTCCACAGCACGGGAAAGCCCTCAGTCCTGGCCAAACCAGGATGGTAGGATGAAGGCTCTTTGGCCCCAACTCACTTTGTAACCTTGAGTAAATCTCTCTCTGGGCCTCAGTTATATCCTTGTAAAAATGGGACCCTCTAGCTCAGACACTCTGTGGTCCTATAAATGGCCTCTATTTTCTGAAGCTGGGAACAGCATGGGTGACTCAGCCTTATTCCTCATTGATTACTGCCCCCAGTGCTTCCCTAGAACTCCTGGAATCTCAACATTTTGGAACATAAGGTGGAAGAAGCCTTCCGGATTATCTGGTTCTATGCCTTTCTAGCTCTATGAATACCATTCCAGTAGAATACAGTGCATTCATTCATTGCACTCCACTTACCACTTTATGCCCTACATTACAGTTAGATACAGATCTTACCTCCTTTTTGCTAGATACTAAGCTCCTTGAAGGCCAGTAGCAAGACCTTGGCTCAGCAAAGGTTAAAGCCTTGCATATAACTGGAACAAACAAACATTTGGTATTAAATTCTACAGAGGAATCTTTTGCACTTTATCTCCCAGTGGCCTAGAGGGAGGACACAGTAAGTGCTCCAATGGTGTGCTTGTCCAGTCTCAGAGAAGATTCTAAATTTTCAGGAATTTTGCAAACTTGTTGCTAAACACGGCCATTATTAAAATTAAATTATATAAACTTACAATTAAATAAATTATATTAAAAACAAAGATAAGTGCACAAAATTTATCACTTCCTATTTTACTAGATTTTCTTATTGTCTATACTCTTAAGATTACTTACATCTATTATATCTATGATAAAAATACTGTATAATGATGTTCTACTATTTATCTTCCCAAGTCCACGTTGGTAGTTTGAAATCGACCACTGCGGGAGTATTCACCCCATACAAATCAGCAGACACCACTAGTCACAGCTCCAGTCACACAGAAGCTGGCTGTTGGCTGTCTACCAGCACACCACTGGTTAGAGACACTGCTATTCTCTCTGTCTGGTCACAGGCCCTCTCTATCTCCACTGTGTCATCTTCTGCTCTAGTCTTCAGTTCCAGATTTCCATTCCTCGAAGGGGGAAACCAAGAATTGGATGATCACTTAAAAACTAATGAGGTAGTCAGGCTAAGGTTAAGGGGATGGATGCACAGGTTGGCTGTAAGTGATTTGTAGACTCTAGTGTAGACGGCCTTTCTCTGGTTCTTCTCTCTTTCCAGGACACCCTCTGCCCACAATGAACAACTATGCTCAGTCCAGCACAGTGGTCTTATGTAAACTGAGTCCCAAATGACTCTGAAGAAGGCATTGGATGTCCTCCACATAGCCATCCTACAGGTCTATCCTGATGGTCAACTGAAGGATTTAAAGATATATAAGATGATTCCCATCCTTGGCCTGCAGTCACCTCTGGGGATAATAAATTCTGCAAATCTTAAAATTAGGATTATAGCATTTAAAGAGCTGCTAAAATACTTAGAGGTAATTCAACATTCAACATCTTCCCAACTCCCTCATTTTACAGATGAAGAACCCAAGTCCACAAGGTTTGGTAGTAAATAGCTTGCCCAAAGTCTCTTAACAAATTAGTGGCCAATGCTCAGGGTTCCTAATACCGGAGCAGAGGACTTTCTTTAACATCCTAAATTCCTTTTAGAGAAATTATATAATCTTTAGAGAATGAAAGCAGGAGCAAACACAAAGTTTGCACACAAAAAGCTTCCTTCCTAGAAAATAAAAAAACATTTTTACAGAGTACCAGCTAAATGCCAAGTGCTATGGGGAGGGGAGCACTGAAAAATAAGATCCAGTCACTTGTACACAGGAAGTGAACGTGGAGTCACTCCTAAAACTCTTTCAAGGGGTGTAGGGGATACCTCAGGCCTAATGTGATCCCTGTTCTGATCCCACAGTGAGTGGCATGGAAATCAACCTTGCTGTCTTAAGAAGTGAAAGTTAAACATTAGATTCTTTTTTTTTTAAGTATCATTGACTTACAATTTTACAGTTTTAGGTATAAACATTAGCTTCTTGATTGGGAGAAGAAGGAAACAGAAAAGCCCACTGACTTAGCCTCAGCGCCCAAGTGACTCAGTCTGGGACCTCTTTCCCCGAGGAGAGAAGCCCACCAACAAGCAGAGGAAGAGAGCTTGCTGGGCTGAGAGCCAGAGCCTTGGTCCATTAAGGACATTTTGCATTTGCAGCATTCACACTCATCCTCCTAGAAAGGTGAAACAAAAAAAAAGGACACAGAATAGGAGCCCAAATTTCTTATTACTAGATTTCAACATCTAAAATCACTGTCAAATTGCTTAAAAAATTTCTAAACAGTTTCATTTCTGTACTTGTCTGTTTCTTGTCACATGAAGATAACAGTTTGCAGACCAATATCAATCCCAGTGCATACTTGGAGTGCACTGCTCTAAAAAGGCCTGGGGACTCCTTGGCCCCTGGAACAACTCTGATGGAGGATGTCTGAGCTCCCTTTCTCATCCAAATCAGGTCCAGGGTGCTGTGAAGTGATCTGGATATCAAGTTAGCACTGTTAACTTCCTGTTTATACTTTCCTCCTCATCTCTTTGGCCTGCCTCCCCTAGCCCTAGGAAAGAGTTTCACAAACCAAGGAAGATCTCCACCCCTTCATTTTAGTCCCCAACCCTACCTAATGGTGCCTCGGATTCTTCCGTGGGCCACAAGTTCTTTCATCCATTCATTCATCCACACATTTGTTCATTCATCGAGGAATCTTCTTCAGCACTAAGAATACAGAGCTAATCTAAAAGACAGATTCCCACCCAAGGAGGTTATGTCCTAGCAACAAAGTAGTGTCAGAAAGAAAGGTATCAGTCTTTTCAAATACAGCCTAGGTAGCCCAAAGATTGGTTCCCACATATATAAGCAGTTAACAAACTAAAGCTCTAACAAATACAAAATGATAGACCTACTAGAAACGAGGGAGATTTACTTTGGTAGAATATGGTAGAAGGGACTGTTGCAGAAATGGCCTCTGAAGTGTTTTTGCTCCATGGTCCCACACGTGACCTGACAGTCACCAAGGGAGGCAGTAGGAATGGTGCTCTTGTTTCCTTGGGTAAAATGAGTGGGAGAGGGCCCCAGATGGAGTTCCTCTATAATTATTAACACCTTGGGGAGGAAGGCAGACCAAGGAGTGGAGCCTCATTAATAGATGAGGACACTAGCTCTGAGGGATATGTGCCCTAACTTCGGAGTTAGGGACCTCACCTGCTCCAGGCTACAAGATTCTGAGAAATGAACCCTCAAGCAGGAAGAGACTAAAGTCTTATGTATAGAGGGTAGAAATCTCCTGGGTAGGGAGAGGCTTCCGCCCCTCTGTCAGCCTGAAAGAGAAGGGCTGGCAGGGCGGGGTAGGGCGGGGCTTTCCTTGGAGGCTTTGGGCTGAGTTCCTCCTCCCTAGTCCCCCATTGGGTCAGTGGCTCCTGCAGCCCTGCCAGTGAAGGACAAATGAGAGGAGCTGTTGATTTTTTTCCCCCTTGGTCATTCAGCATTTCCCCACATAAATACTGAGAAAGACCCTGCCCTCTCCTCACTTCTCTGGACTTGGCCCTGGGCTAGACCTGGGCCCCTGGGGGTAGGCAGGGCCATGGGTGACCTGTTTATGCTCAGGGTGGCTGTGGGCATATACTATGCCACCTTCAGTGCCTCTGCCTGGTAAGTCCTTTCCCCATACCTTACTCTTTACCAAGGAAGCTCCTATTTTCTCATCCCCATTCACAAATGCCTCACTTTTTCTCTTTTTGGTAGGTCAGTGAACAATTTCCTGATAACAGGTCCCAAGGTAGGATGGTTTCCTGCTCCTATTTTGACCCATTTGTGTTCCTAAATAAACTCTTCTGGGGAAGGAAAAGAGGGGAGGGGAGACAGTGTCAGAAGTCACCCATACAAAGGAACTTATGATTATTCCTTAATGGAAAGCTAATCCATTTGAGTCCTGCCTGCACCCTCAACCCTAGATGACCTGAGTTGAGCCAGGGCTGAAGCTCACAACCCTTTTCCCTTTGCCAGGCTTATCTGACCTACGCTACCAGTGTGGCCTTGGGTGCCCAGAGTGGCATTGAGGAGTGTAAGTTCCAATTTGCTTGGGAACGCTGGAACTGCCCTGAAAATGTTCTCCAGCTCTCTACTCACAACAGGCTGAGAAGTGGTAAGTTTACGCACCTGTACAAGAGGGTATGTCCCTGGAGGTAGGTTTGCAGTCTGTGTTTATGTGTAACATATATGTGTGCAGTGAAATGAAAAAGTTATCAATGATCTACCACTTCCTTATTGTGTGACCTCAAGTGAGTTACTTCCCTCTCTCAACCCCAGTGTTGTCATTTGGGTCAATTTGGCCAGCTGTTTAGCTCACCAGGAGTGTGCAAGTGTTGAATGTGGTAAATACAGAAGTACCTCTAGGCAAATGTAATTATTCTTTTTTAATGCATGCCTGTATTTGTGTTTGTACACACTTGCACTGATTAGCATGAAAAAAAAAATGGGGAAAGGGCTCTGTGTTTGCAGCCCCAGAGAGTGTTTCAGCTGTCATAAAATCCCAATAGCAGAGAAGGTGAGAGATCACATTGAGCTATGCCTCAGGTGGGGTGTGTGTGTGTGTGTGTGTGTGTGTGTGTGTGTGAGTGTCTGTGTGTCTGTGCAGCTATTTGTAGCTGTGTATGGTACTTTGCATGAAAGTCATTTATGGAGAAACTATTAATAAAGTGTTGCCTGAGAAGAGTTGGAGGGGAAGGAGTAAAGAATATGGGGACAAAAAGAAGCATCTTCCTGTGGGGTATAAAAATAGGATGGGAAGTGTGTAGAAATGAAATGGGACAATGTTTATAAAGAGTTAGTAAGATATAAGCTTAGTAAGTGGTGGACATGATCATTATGATTATTACATGTCTCCAACTCCATGTTAAAAAGAAGAAAATGTCCTTCTCTCTTTCTTAAGCCAGCCCCATGGCCCTGAGTCCTCACTGCCTGAAGACCAGAAACAGTGACTAATGGACAGAGGCCTAGGCTTGATACCAGGGGGGCAGGGTCCTGGTCTCAGCACCATAACTGGTGAGGATAGTGGCCTTGGTCTCATCACTTGATCTCTGGGTTTTACTTTACCCATCTGTAGTATGGGGATGCTCATTCCTGCCAGGATGAAATAAGGATGCTGAAAAGGCATGACTGTTCTCTCAAGCAGAAGAGCAACCTTGTAATAAACCCAAAGAGGGAGGGAAACAGGGAGAGAAACAAAATGACATTGTTTTTGCAAAGCCTCTGCTTTGGGTTGTCAAGGTCCTAGCTTCCAGTCTCCCCTTTCTCTCCAAAGCCACCAGGGAGACTTCCTTCATTCATGCTATCAGCTCTGCTGGAGTCATGTACACCATCACCAAGAATTGTAGCATGGGCGATTTTGAAAACTGTGGCTGTGATGAATCAAAAAATGGAAAAACAGGTGAGTTGTGCTCTCTGATAGGGGTGGGAAGAGGTGAGGAATGCAGAGCTGAGTGCAGGCTAAAGTCTTTTAGGGAAAGGCTGAGGGATACAGCTTTCTCAAACCCCTAGACTCCAGCAGCAACTTTATTAGTGGGAGCTCCTGGATCTAGCCTCTCCTAAGAGTTGAGCCTGGGTCCATGATGCCAGGATCAGCAAGTAGGACCAAGCTCTAAAACCAACAAGCCATCAAGGAGTGAGGAGGCCAAAGAGAATTTAAAGCTAATCCTCTTATTTCAGACTTAGAATGGCTTGTCAGTAATCAAGATCTTCTCAATTATTTGTAGACCACCTAAGAAACTTCCTCAGATTTGTCATTAATGAGGTAGGAAGTGGTTCTAGTAAGACTATTGTAGGATAATGGTCATTCCAGAATTCTGCAATGAACCTGAGATCATCTTGGCCAGCCCCTGTGGGTATAGAGACAAATTGCCTAGAGCAGGGAAGTGTCTAAAGGGTAGGCAGTTGGCTTTGGGAACAGGACTCCCCCCTCAGCCCTGAGCACCTCCAATTCCCTTTACAAGCTTCTGGGACTCTTGGAGATAGTTTGATATGTCGGCTAGAGTTACTATGACTCTTCTTTTGGGACTTAGCAGGAAGCTATACACAGAACTTATTCTTTCCTTATGTGTAGGAGGCCATGGCTGGATCTGGGGAGGCTGCAGTGACAATGTAGAATTTGGAGAAAGAATCTCCAAACTTTTTGTGGACAGCCTGGAGAAGGGGAAGGATGCCAGAGCCCTGATGAATCTTCACAATAACAGGGCAGGCAGGCTGGTATGTATGAGTTGACCAGTAAGCCATCAGGCTTGGTATTACAACAGCCTCACATCTATACAGATCTTCACAACTTACCAAGAGCTGTCTCATACCCATGTTTCATTCTCATACCACCCAGCAGGACTGGCATGGCTACTACCCCCAGCCTCTGGATGACAAAGCCAGCTGAGGCAGAGTCAGGTGGCTTCAGCAAGGCAATATAATTAATAAGCATCAGAACTAAGCAATGAACACAGATCTTCTAGCCTAGTCCTTTTATCCCTAAACATTAGATGCTAACTCCTTCCACAGGCAGGCTCCTGAGAACAAAGAACAATACAGAACCAAGGCCTTGCTTCCAGGACTTAAAATTTTAACCATTTCAACTGCTTACTCTAGGAAACTAACAGGGGTTTATCATCCAACCTGTGTCCTATGTCTGTTTGGGCTTTGAGGGGTTGGGATTGATCTAGACTTCTCTGGAGGGTGTGTTCTCCCCCAAGACTTCTAGTGGGGGTAGCAATCCATGGAGTGTTCTGAGTTCAAATCTGGAAGCTAGTTGTATTTAGAGCTAAGAACATAGAAATTTCCCTTTGAACTTGTACCTAGATGTCCTAGTTGCCCAGGGCAAGGGGAAAAGGTTTTCAAGGTAATTATAACCATAAGTAATCACCTTGGGAGTAGGCGTTCAGACTCCCGAGCTTCCTTCCCTCTGGGAGAGGGCCCAAGGACAAATCCAAACACCCACAAATAATCTAGCCTCCAGCCTCAAGACAGTAACAGGGCCAAAGACTATATTTTCCCTTTTTAATTTACAAAGTACTTTCTTGATTATTCTTACTGCAGTTGGGCAGAAAGAGAAGCAAGCTCAACAAGTGATGAAGTTGGGCCTTGAGCCTAGGTTTCCTGATTCCAGTAATCTTCTCAACACATGCCTGGCTTTCCATAGGAATCACCCAGGGGAGCTTTAAAATCATCAATACCAAGGCTTTAAACCCTTGAACAATCAAATTAAGAAGATCTGAGGGCTAAGAATAAGTATTTTTCACAGGTTTCCCCTGTAACTCTGATGCTCCTCTAAAGCTAGGAAGCACAAATCTACAATATTCCACTTTACTAGCCTTTGGTCTCCCTTACCCAGAGCCATTCTCCTTTTGTCCTCCCTCTCTTTTTCTCTCTCTGAAGGCAGTGAGAGCCACCATGAAAAGGACCTGCAAATGTCATGGCATCTCGGGGAGTTGCAGCATCCAGACATGCTGGCTGCAGCTGGCTAACTTCCGGGAGATGGGTGATTACCTAAAGGCCAAGTATGATAGGGCACTGAAAATTGAGATGGATAAGCGGCGACTGAGGTCTGGGAACAGTGCCGAGGGCCACTGGACACCTACTGAGGCCTTCCTTCCCAGCGCAGAAGCTGAGCTGATCTTTTTAGAGGAATCACCTGATTACTGTACCCGCAATTCCAGCCTGGGCATCTATGGCACTGAGGGTCGGGAGTGTCTGCAGAACAGCCACAACACATCCAGGTGGGAGCGACATAGCTGCGGGCGCTTGTGCACTGAGTGTGGCCTGCGTGTGGAAGAGAGGAGAACTGAGGCTATCAGCAGCTGTAACTGCAAATTCCAGTGGTGCTGTACAGTCAAGTGTGACCAGTGTAGGCATGTGGTGAATAAGTACTACTGCACGCGCTCCTCAAGCAGTGCTTGGTCTTGGGACAAGAGTGACAAGCGATAGCACCCAACGTGAATTTACTTGCTCAGGTGCATAACAATGGAGGGGGACACAGCCTCTCTCGGAGAGAAGAGAGAGTAAAACAACTGGAAAATCACAGGGTTGATCTGTAGTTCTCTTGATATCTGCTGTACATGGGGAAATGGAGGCCCAAGATTATACAGCATATTGACAGAGATGAAATTGAAATCTGGGCCTCCTAACTTGGGTAGACCTCATTTCATCTTTCCTGCAAGTTACTTCCTGGTCTTTGTGCCTGTACTTTCACAGCATGTTAAAGGGGGAGTTTGGTTTGGGTCTATATCCAAAAGGACCCTCAAAGTACTTGCCGCTAAAAGTTTCAGACCATGTCCAGCCCAGCTGTGTGGCTGAGAACCAGAGGGAATGGAAACAAAAAAATGAAAGAATTCTGTCCAGACTCCTGAAAGAACAACCTTCCCTTACTCTAGCTACCTCCAGAAAGAGCAACTACAAATTCATACAGATAAGTGGGACAGAGACTACATACTTGCCTAGAGGGAGGTATTTAAAGTGTTGGGTTTTTCATCTCAATATGCACTTTTGAAAAGTTCTCCCCATCCAACCCTGGGGAAACCAGTACCCAACACAACCTGAGACCTTCTCCAGCTCAGAAACCATCTCTGGAGCCATGGAGAATGGATGGTCACAGTAAGTGGACAGGTGACTACAACTTATCAGTCAAGGCTCCCAAGAGGGATTTTTCCCCCAAAGAGCTATAAAGCAACTCTGTTTTGTTATTTTCCCAGATTGGGAACTCAACTTCATTTTGCAATAAATGCTTCTAGAATATACATTCAACTGAGACCTTTTATTTCTCTCTTTGAAAACCTTAGGGTCAGAAAGAATGAGAAATCCTGCTTCTTTATCCCAGTCATACAGAAGGCTAAAGGAGAAACTGGAAATGTTCAATCCCCTTGTTATCAATGTTTGACAAATAATAAAATCAAGACCCCAGAACTGACCTGTAGGAAAACAATCCAGACTTCTAGGCCTAGAAGGTATTATTTTAGTGCAACCTAAGCAACGCGAAGAACAAGGAAGCCCTCTGAACTTGAACCATATTCAAAGTATGTTTGCTCTCTTAACTTGGGCTTCCCAGGATGTCTGTACACCCAGGACCTAAGCCCCAGGGCAAGAGACAAGTATAGTTGTGGATTCTACCTTCCTCATTTGCACTTCTATATCTTCTACTGGTAATCTTTGGGGGAGGAGTAGATTCCCATGAAGAGAGCTCTGGGGGCTCAGACACTGGTCTCCTAAATCTGAGCATCTCAACCTTGGGAGTCTTCCCTCTCTGCAAAGGCCAAGCATCCTGCAGGGAGGAGGTATTTCAAATGTGCCAAATAAACAAGCAAAAAGTTTGATCACCAAGAGTGGGGAAACACTCTCAGCTTAATGTTTCAAATTTAAAAACAATTCAAATGTTCAACATCAAGGCAAACTAGTTAAATCATGGCTACACAATGGAATATTATTAAAATTATATTCTGGAGAAATATTCAGTAACATGAAAAACATGCATGATATAATTAAGTGAATAAAATTAATTACAAAACAGCATGTTCAGGAGGAACAAATTTTGCTTTAAATATATGAAAATATTAGCTGTCAAAATAGACTGGCATGTTTTCCTTTTTGTGTTTTTCTGTGTTTTTATATATGCCTACAATAAACAAATATTTTTATCATCAAAGAGAATTAATAATAAGTTACTTTTTAAATGCCACCAGGGAATAACCAATCCATTTTTTTGTTTGAGTGAAAAGGAAGGTGAAATGTTTATTAAGGAAGTTGGCATCTCAGGAGAAACCATGAGCAGGTGTCTTGAAAGTCCAACCTGATTTCTATTTAAAACTACCACAAATGTCAGAGACCAGAGACAAGGAGAAATCCATAAAAATGCAGACTATGTCAAGGAAATGGAAGATCTCCTCTACCTCCTTCTAAGGAAGGTGGAAAAAACAAAACAAAAAACGCTACAGTTACTGACAGAGAAAAGAAGTGTGTGTACATCTGCCTATGTCTGCGGTGGTGGTGGTAGACCCTTCCACAGGAATGGAAGAGACACCATATAAGCACAGAAATTGTGGTGAAGTCAACAGGCAGAAAGAAAAGATTATTTCCCTGAGGCTCAGAGAAAAAAAAAAACATAAACTTATCTGACTTTGAGGTTAAGCCCTCAATAAAAACAGATGCCAAACTACCCATTTGTGAACCTGAGCTGTGATGTGGTACTAAGGAACTGAACAAAACTAGACTTTCTCCTTTTCCTAACTGAATGTCCATCCAAAGACCCCCGGCATCGGATGGTTTGACATTTCCCCCCTCCCCAAACTTGCTGACATTCCCAAATAAACTTAGGGGGGTTTTCAGAAACAAAACCATCTCTGTTGCCCTGTTCAAATTGTCATTCAAGGAGAATGTGCCTTGTGTTTTCTACTGGTTTATATCTGAGGTTTTCACTAACAAAACCGAGGGCAATTGGCAATTCCATGAGAAGTTTGCCTACTTCCCCAAAAAGCTCATAGTCCCAATCCTTCCAAGCCTCTTACAATCTCATTCATCTTACCCTCACAGCAATCAATCACATCATCCAATCTTCCCACATGGAACATGGGCCAGAAACTAAAGGAATTTGGATTTCTCTACATCCATCACCTTTCTGTCAGGGATTCATTCCAAGGCACTATAGTGGCATTCAGATTCATTAGTTACAACCCTACACTCCTTCCCTTTTGGTTCATCCTTAACAAGCTGGCTATCATTAAGGTGACAGAATAGTAAAACCCCCACGTTCAATAGGTTCAGGGCCCAAGACAGGCAGATTGGCCGCCACAATCCGATAGTGGATCTTGAAAACTTGCCAAAAAAGAAATAAATTCAATAAGGGAAACCTGTCCATAAATCTTAGCAATGTTCTCCTAGGGCAGTCTACCCAGGCAATAGAAATAAGAGCAAAAATAAGCAAATGGGACCTAATTAAACTTATAAGCTTTTGCACAGCAAAGGAAACCATAAACAAACAAAGACAACCTATGGAATAGGAGAAAATATTTGCAAATGATGAGACTGACAGGGCTTAATTTCCAGAATATGCAAACAGCCCACACAAATTAATGACAAAAAACAAACAACTCAATCTAAAAATGGGCAGAAGACCTAAACAAGCAATTCTCCAGTGAAGACATACAAATGGCAAATAAGCACATGAAAAAATGTTTAATATTGCTAATTATCAGAGAAATGCAAATCAAAACTACAATGAGATATCACCTCACACCAGTCAGAATAGCCATCATTAAAAAGTCCACAAATGATAAATGCTGGAGAAAGTTTGGAGAAAAGGGAACCCTCCTACACTATTGGTGGGAATGTAGTTTGGTACAGCCATTATGGAAAGCAGTAAGGAGATTCCTCAAAAAACTAAAAAAAGACTTACCATATGATCCATCAATCCCACTCTTGGGCATTTATCTGGAGGAACTCTAATTTGAAAAGATACATGCACCCCAATGTTCATAGCAGCACTATTTACAACAGCCAAAACATGGAAACAACCTAAATGTCCATCAACAGATGACTGGATAAAGAAGATGTGGTGGAGATATATATATATATATATATATATATATATATATATATATATATATATATATATATATATGTAAAAATATATAATGGAATACTACTCAGCCATAAAAAAGAATAAAATAATGCCATTTGCAGCAATATGGATGGACCTGGTGATCATCATTCTAAGTGAAAAAAGCCAGAAAGAGAAAGAAAAATATCACATGATATCACTTACATGTGCAATCTAAAAAAAGAGATACAAATGAACTTATTTGCAAAACAGAAACAGACTCACAGACATAGAAAACAAACTTACAGAGGGGAAGGGGGTGGGAAGGGATAAATTGGGAGTTCGAGATTTGCAGATACTAACTACTATATAAAAAAATAGGTAAATAACAAATTTCTACTGCATAGTTCTGGGAACTATATTCAACATCTTGTAGTAACCTATAATGAAAAAGTATATGAAAAGGAACATATGTATGTATACGTAAGACTGAAACATTATGCTGTATACCAGAAATTGACACATTATAAATGACTATACTCCAATTAAAAAAACAAAAAGGAAACCTGTCCATGAACCTTTATTTCAGTCAATATAAGCACTGCTGCACATTGCCTGGAGAATGGAAGCCAGTATCTCCTCAGTCTAGATGAAAAAAGAATATGCTTATGCTTGCAGGCTCCTACAAAGCTTTTTCTCCTCCTCCTCCTCCTCCTCTTCCTTCTCCTCCTTCTTTCCATCTGACCTTTGCCATGGGTAGAATTAGGGACTCCTAAGAAAACCCTGAGCCTGTTCCTAGAGTTTACTATAGTCCCCTGCTAATCTCCTCAGGGCTTGCTGCTGGGTGATCCTAAGACTGGAAAGGAAGTAACTGAGCACCTACTGTCAGACGCTTAATATTTGGATTATCTCCTTCAATCCTCAGAACAATCCAGTTAAAGAGTTACAATTATTCCCCTATTAGTACTGAGGAAACTGAGGCTCAGAGAAGTTAAGTATCCAGCCTAAAATTAAACACAAGGAGATGGATTTGAATTCAGACCTGCTACCATGTAAATCTATACTCTTCCTTTACACCACTTACACTCTGGGAGCCCAGGGATCTCTGGCGACATTGTTAACTGTCAAGACAGCTTTGTAGAATGACTACCATTCATATGCAGTGAAAGGTGTCCTTTTCCTCCCTCTACAAGTAGGAGAGTTACATTTCTCAGCCCTTCTCCAGAGAAAAAAACCTGACTTTTGACTTGCAAAGACCTTCCTTAGAATGATAAAGCAGATAGCCTGGCTCCTGCTGACTAGGGAGGGCAGAATACTGGTTCTCCAGGGGGTGCTCAAAGGAAAAGGCTAACCATTATGGCCTACCTTAGAGGTCAAAGTTTCAAAGGAATGTCAAAAGAGGGGTGTTTATTTTAGAGGCTAGAGGAATTAAAAAACAGGATCCAGAGAAAGACAAATATCTAGCCCCAGAAAACAAACTACTCATATCACTGATCACAAAATACAGTGACCAAGGGCCGAGACAAAGGGTTGGGGAAAGTGAAATGAAAGCAAAGACCAGAGTAAAAACTTCCAAAAGTTAAAGACCTTTGGGTGGAACTAGTGCTCTAAACCACCTAATTCTGTTGTATCTCCTTCTTCAGGACAAAAGCTAGGTTTAAAGGAGGAAAGATTCCCCACTAGTATTACCAAGTGAGGTAGCTGCACACTGACTCCAGGGCCCTGAACACCCTCCATGGCTGGTGCTCTGCGCACATTGCCAAGCTGCCCTTTTATCAGAAAAGGGATGTATGATGACCAATGGAAGCACTGAGGAAATTAGGCCTAGACTCTGGGAAGCCTCAGACTGCACTTGATCAGTGAGGGAGGAGGGAGGCTGTGGGTAAGGGAAGTAGAATGTGGGTAGCGGGGTGGGTGGGATGTGGGTAAGGGAAAGGCCTGGTGTTGCACATTACTGTCAAACTCTCAGATACTTGAGGAGACCTATGATGAGACTAGGGGATCTTGAGATGGTCCCTTGCCATTTCTTCACTAGGAGCTTCTTGTAGTCTATAAGAGATAACTTGATTCAGCTACCTGCTTCTTAACAGGAGAGCTCCTAATATAAGGCCTAAGGAGGAGGAGCACATTGTACATCCTGGTTTTGTTTTTGTTTTCTTTTTGAATTTTTTTATGGGGGGAGGTAATTAAGTTAATTATTTAATGGAGGTACAGAGAATTGAACCTAGGACCTTGTGCATGCTAGGCATGCATTCTGCCATTGAGCTATATCCTCCCCCTGTACATTCTGTTTTGAAAGACCATCAGGGAGAGGGAAGCCAGTACTTCCCTACATGGAATAAGCACCTATTAGGACAACTGCTGCATGTGCCTAACCTAAATCATCACTGCTGTATTTTAAGTCTGTCAAATCATCTAGGATTTCTCATTATGGATTCAGGCCTTCAAACACTCTTTTTCTCAAAGCTGAATAACCCTAATTACTCCAGTTTTCCACTAGTTCTCTCTCATCCTCTTTTTCCCAGACCATCTTCAAATTCACCAGCTTTGGGTTTCTGTGAGGACTTAGGTGGGGTGTGAGCTAGAAACACCTCTCAAGCCTCAACTACCATATCACCTCTTTGCCCTCAAATATCTGAAGAATCTACCTATTCTTGGCTGTCAAAGAGCTTTGATTGACCCATCAGGCCCCACTTGCATTCTCCATAGTCCAAGTTCATTTCTAACCCCTTCATTTTAGCCCAGTAGCCTTGATTCCCAGCTGCATCATTTGGGACCTCAGTTGTCAAGGTCCTCCTCTGCTAAGGGTTTGTGGTGGTGCAGGGGCAAGAACATGGGATTGACAATCAGGACCTGCTTCCTTCTCTGCTCTCACCCATGAAGCATTTAGTTGCTCTAAAATTCCAGTTTTGTTGTGTTTTTTTGTTTGTTTGTTTTTTATTTTTTCCTGTGCTGATGACTCTAAAATCTCCAACTCTGTGCAAGCTCTAGGCACAACAGCTCTAATATTTCACTGGCTGTTTCTACTTGGGTGACAGAAATGATTTTCTCTTATGATTCCTCTGCTTCCATCAGTAATCTAATAAAACTGCAAGTGACTGAGGTTTACTCCTGAGTCATCCCTGACTCCTCCCTCTGCTCCACCATTCATGTTCAGTCATCTTCCTTTGGTTTGTCCTCCAAATCTGTCCCCTCCTCTATATTACCTTTGCCTTCACTCTGGACTAAAACAGTTGTATCTTGTACCTGAATTTTGCACTAACTCTATAACTGATATTTTTCCTTGCAAGTCTCCACCTAACACATTGTTACCATACTTATCTTACTAATACACTATATCCATTTCATCATTATCTGATTAAAAAAAGATTTTTTTGCAGTGTCCTAGAGAATAAAATCCCAATTCTTTGGCTTGACATTTCAAGTCTCCTAAACTTGACAGTATCTTACTATAAACATTAAAAACATTTTTTTTCTATAAAAAATTCAAAAAATTTAGAATAGACCAAAAAGTAAATACTATCTTCACTCTCTTCTTCCTCCAGCTCACTGTCCTTGCCAGAGGTAACTGCTACTCCCTGGCTTTTCCAATTTTACCCACTCCTTCCTCAGTTTCGGCTAGATCAGGTTATGACAGTTCCTTGCATACACTGTTCCCATGCAACTTTTGTATCCCAGGTGAGACCATTTCCCTCCCTGAAGTATCTTTGCCTCCCCAATTTCAGATACTCCCTCTTTAAGGCTATCTGCTCTTGAAATTGCCTCTTTTACTTGATAAAAATCTAAATACGACTGCCTCACTACATTTCAACAATAGGGCTGACAAGTCTCCTCCTTGAAAATGGGACCATGTTACCCCTCTTAGTGCCTCTGCAAGCCTCTCGCAACACTCTGCATTTGGTCAGTGATTAGTGTTCTCCAGACATTAACCAATTTTGCTTAAAGGTGGTGTAAGAGGTCATGGAATTTCAGAAATGGAAGAGACTTTAGAAGTCATCTCCTGCAAACCTCTCAATTTGAGAGAGGTTTGAGAGAAGAGGAAAAAAATTTGCCCAAGGCCATTTGCCTAGTTAAAGGTTAAGTTGAGGATACACCTCAGTTCTTCAGGTCTCCTAATGCCAGGTTCAAGCAACTCCTAGGTCCTTGGATCTTGGGGGTGGGGAGAGTGGTCCAAACTACTCTCAGGACCATCCAGCTGGGCGGTAACTCAGACAGGTAACTGATGAGGGAAGGCTTGGATGTGATATGTGATGTTTTAAAAAGTTAAAAAGTATATAGAGAAGGAAAGAAAAGAACATTAGAGGTTCCTAAACACACTATTACCACTTAAGCCCAAGGAAAAGGTCAGCGCATTCCCCAAGCTGTATTACCATTTATGGCATGTAACCCTTCTCCCCTTCCTTGATAGTCACCTTAACTTGGCTTCACCTGAATAAAAATGTTGTAAGGTACAAAATCAGAGTCACCTTGGATTTCTGTTATCTCTAGAAACCCAGGGCTCTTTCTATTACTTCATGGTTTACGCCTGCTGTCCCAAGTATAATCGTAACTGTGCCTCCTTTCACTGCAAAAAGTGTCCTGTTTGATGATAATTATATAGTCCTCCTATTTATAACTCACTTCATCCATTCATTCATTTAATAAGTATTTATTGTTACAGGCATAGCACTAATGCAAGGGATTCAGAAGTTCATGACCTTGACGAGGTCTCTGCCCTCACGGAACCAGCATTTTAATGGAGGACACATACAATGAACAAGTTTTTAAAAATAGATTATTATAGATTGAGATAAGTGTCATGGTGGAAATAAGTAGGGTTCTTATAATAAGGTAGCAACATCTTAAGAAAAAAAGTCAAAGAAGGCTCTCTATGAAGTTGACATTTAAACTGATACCCAAAGGGTGAATGGGAACCAGTTATAAGAGCTGTAAGAAAGCATATTTCAGAGAGAAGCATTAACAAGCAGTAAGGCCCAAAGCAGAAAAGAACTTGGAAAATTCAAGGAACTGATAAAAATTTGATATAACTAGAGCATGCTTTGCAGGTGGTGGCATGAGATGAACTTTGAGAAGTAAGCAGGGGCCAGATCATCCAAGAGCCAGTGGGTCACAGTAAAACATCTTAATTTTGTTTCAGAGAAATTAAAATCCATTTAAAGATTTTAAGCTAGGGGTTTATAGGATCCTATTTACTTTGTAAGGAAACTCATACCGGCTGCTAAATGGAAAATGGACTCACAGTGAGGCAAGTGTGGAAGCCTGAAGATAAGAAGGCAATTGTATTAAGCCAGGCAAGAGCTGATGATGGCTTAGACTAAGGTTGGGACTAAAGTGAACAGAGGGAAGAGGAAAGATGGGCAGTTTGTACAAAAGAAGTGGAAGCAGTAAAAATTTGCTGATGGATTGGATGTGGTGGGTGAGAGAAAGGGAGGGATCTAGGATGACTTCCCATTTTCCAGCTATAGTAACTGAGTGGCAGATGGTACCGTTTATGGGCATAGGCAAAATAAGAGAGGAACAAGTTAGAGCTAATAGGAAGATGAGACTCTAGAGCTACACTTCAAGCATGTTAACTCTGAAATTTTTCTGAGATATTCAAGTGGAAATATCAAGCAGACAATTGGTCATTAAGCCTGAGGAAAATAGCTAAATAAACTAGAGAAGAAATTTGAGATCGAGATGCAAATTTAGGAGCTGCCAATATAGTTTCTGAAGCCATGGGAGTAAGTGAGATTTCCTAAGAGGAGTAGGAAGTGAAGAGTAGAGGGCATAGGTCCAAAACCAAAGAAACGCCACACCACTCCCATTGATGTCCACAAGTGCCCAATGAAGAAGCTGAACAACTGAAACTCTTCTTGATTCTATGAATAGATAGGTACAGACTTGCTGGCAGGTAGGGAAATAGATGAACTAATCTTTGCTGGAGGCCTCCATCAATCTATTAATTCAGTCAATGCCTTCTATGGGTCATGGACTATGCGAGGTGCCTGTCTGGGACGTAAAGATGAAGGGACACAGTCCCTCCCTATCAAGAAGGAAAGCACACCTGTGCCCATAATAATGTAGTGTAATAAACATTCTAGTACAAGTGTGTACAGGGGCAGTGGGACCATAAGGATGAAAGCAACCAGCATCTGCCTGGCCTGGAACTGAAGCATGCTCATCCAAGTAGTAAGAGGAGCTGAACACTACAAGGGTGCTCTGAAGCCAGAATGGCTTCCCCCAGCCATATCTGTTTGTTTGTTTTGTTTTGCTTTAAAACAAATCTTATGTTTCCTAGAATAAAGGTAAAATGACAGGTTGGTGGGGATAAAAAAGGAGGCTTTGGTTCTCTGACCATTGACAATAGAAAACAGGCCATTCCAATGAGCCTTAATCAGGTGTGGGGTGGGGGTGAGAGAGGAAAAAGTGGAAGAAGAGATTGGTTTATGGCTGTTCACAAAAAAAGCAATAAAATACTTTGCCCTGAGCTGCATAAGGGTCATAATTGGTATGATAAGCTATCATTTAACATGAGGAGGAAATTGAAGTTTCATTTCCTTGCTTTTGTGGCACCCCTTGAATTGGGTTGATGACACCATTCAGTTAGTCAGCATGAGGCCTGCCTTACCAATTTTGTTTTGCAAAACAAAACCAGTCATGGTCAAACTCAGTTGGTCAATTCCATAGATTAACATGAGAGGCCCCAGGAAAGCAAGACAGCTGGGTCAGCTCTGGCTGGGAAAGGGTGGGTTAATCCTAGGCCAGCTTGGCAGGGAGCTTCATAAGATATTTTAGACCCCTGGCATCCTCCCACTCCTCACCCCTTCTTCAGGAGCTTCCCACACTCACCAGCAACCTGGAGTTAACTCTAAATAATCTCCAGAGTTTGAAGGACAGAGCTGAGCTGAGGGTATGAATGTACTTCCCCACTGGGCCATGTGTTGACTCTCATCTTCTCATCCTGATTTCTTTAGGACCAGACTGAGTAGTATGGTGTGGCAGAAAAAAATCTGGCTGGAATCTATACAAACACCAACTGGGAAGAATGAAGTTTTCCTTTAACATTGATAATAATACAAAATTTATCTCAAATCCTGGGCTCCAATAGGTGTCCCTACACAATCCACAACCTAAAGAAAACAGTGAGGATGAAAATATTAAAGCTCTACTGAACAGCCAGGCATTTTTATTGTCTCTATGGCTAAGACATTAGAAAAGAATTGTTGATTCTCTTAGAGAATTATCTAAGAGCATTCTGATTCATCTCCATGTCCAGAATTTGCAGAAAATTTGAGGCCACTTTAGAATAGATCACAATCTGGAGCTTTTCAAAGTTCCCATTTAGCTGAGATAATTCAGTTTTTCTTTCTGAATTCTGATGTTGCTAGTGAAAAAACAATTCTGCCAGTAACATACAAGAACTATCAAAAAGCCAAGAAAATCTGCACATGCAATGAATAATGGGGTTCATGTTCCAAAAGGAGGTTAAGGTAATGTTTAATTTTAGTTTCCTGGAGGTTGTCTTACATTTTTCCAAAAGGATTTATTCCTGCAACCTTCTGTGACAAGCAACACAATTTAATTTTGAGGTAATCAAGAGAAGCAATTTGGCATTGTAGGAAAAGTGTTGCTGATTTTGCCACAGATTTTACTGTAATGCCATGCAAACCACTTTCTGAGCTTCAAAATCTTTATTATAAAAAAGAAGGAAAGATTTGATTAGATTGCAGTAGATATTCACAAATTTTTTTTCAAATTCTAAAATTCTATCCTGAGCCTCTAAGCTTTTCTATCCTTACAGTCCTTGCCTTCATAAGATATCCCATGCCAATTGTCATGCAGAATAAATTAGAACCACTTCTGGTTTCTAGAAATACATAGCCTGTAAAATAGCAAGAGTCAGATGTTCTTCATGTAGTCTTATGATTAGATTTCACTAGTTTGAATTTTGTGCTTATTTGTACATTATATTTTTAAAGGATTTATTATGAAATTACCACCACAAAAAAGACGGCAGGTGGAGGTTTTTAACTGCTTATGACAATATTTTCAAGTGCTTCTTCTCAAGGGGCTCCTGGCATAATGAGTTGCACTCTGAGTACAAGCCAGTCATTAGCTTCATGCGTGGCCTTGGGCATGTCTCTTAGATACCCTGAGCCTCATTTGCCTCAGCTATAAATAAAGGGGTTGGATTAGGTGATTTAAAATTAATTAGTAAAGTTCTTTTTTAAGCAGATGAGCAAAAGCATATAGTGTAAGTATAAATAAATATATTAGTGCTTTTAGTAATATGAAGAATGAAAAGGGATTTGGAAGCACTTTCTGAGTGAAGAAGAGAACCTATGATTGTCAGCCACAAAAAGCAAGAGCATAAACTGAGTAAAGCTCCAATTTCCACTTCATTTATTTATACACAATAAATCTATTAAGTGAATGAACTAGGTTTGTACACAACACTTAGTTGGCCCTATGAGAAAAGCAAGAAGTTTCCTACATCTGTGAAAGAGCACCATAAAATAACAGAAAGTCTTTGGAACCAAATATAATTAAGTTCAAAACCCTGGCTCTAATAATTCCCAGATGTGGCCACTATATCAAATCACTTTAACCTCAAGATTGTTGTGAGAATTAAATAAGATAACATAAGTGAAAGAGCTCAGCACAGTGTTTGGCACATAATAGGTAACAACAGAGAGTAATCCTTCCATTAATATGGGAATGTAATCCATGTATAAATAAGTTTAAAAAAAGATATGAGGTAAATAATAATGGCTAACATTAACTGAGTGTTTACTCTGTGCCACCAGGCACTCTTAGGTAATTTTACATATATTATCACATTTAATCCTTACAACAACCCTGTAAGGTAGGTACTATCATCCCTAGTTTATAGATGAGTAAACAGACTCAGAAAGATTAAGCAATTTTTCCATGGTTACAGAGCTATGAAGTCATGGAGTTTATGACACAGAACTGCTTTGCTGTTTCCAAAGGCCAAATGCTAAACCATTTCACCATATTGTCCAGTATAGTATAGCAAAGGAGTTTATTATTAAGCACCAAAGAAATAAAAAATTAAGCATCAGTGGTTCATAGGCACCAGAGACAAGCATGTATTAGAGCAAAATTATAGTAAATTGTCTCCTAGGCTAGGAATTGTGTAAGCATTGTATAAGTCTTCAGTGGTTGCGATATAGGGAAGCAGAGTAAAGGAAGAGAATGGCTTTTAGCAAATGTACAAAGTTAGGAATGAGCAAGGTGAACAACAGACCATTTTAGCTAGAGCAGCATCCAAAAGGAAGGATATGGGGAGATACGTTTGGAAAAATAAGCACTGGCCAGTCTGTGGGAGCCCTGAATGCCAGATTAACAAATATGAAATATTTTCTCACCATATTACATATACACAAGATACTCAATAAGTATTTGTTGACTGTCATGAAGCAATGAGAATTAATTTCAAACCTAGCTACTGTGGAAGTAGGAAACCTGTCTTCAGTACAGACAATGCCTATTTGAGTCCCCTGAACAACTAGAACAGGAAAAAAAACATGTTAGCACACTGTTTTTAACTCTCAGTCTGCGACATGCTTCATAATTTCAAAATCTTTTTTAAAATTGTATTGAGATATAATTGATATATCAAAATTTTTATAGCTTTTTATGTAGAGGTGAAGAATACTAAACTCACTGATAAAGGAAAACAGTCAAGATGAGAGCAGGAAAAAAGATGAAGAGACTTTTAAAATAACACAGCTATAAGGAGGAAGAAAATTATTCTAAGAAGATTCAAGGGCATGGAATCCAGTGAAAAGGCCAGAATGGAGACAGGAGAGCCCAGGTCGGGCCTCAGACCCAGTTAACTACTAAAGAGCTGAGGGCAGGTTGAGGGCACTCAGACCCACAAGAAGCTAGACAAACTGTCTGGCTTCCTATATTCAATAGTGTGTTCAGGTTGGGCCCTACTATATTAGCAACAGAAAGAGGAATGTAACAATGTGATTTCACCAATGGACCTAACAATATTATATTTTGACTTAATTCAGTGTATTGTGTTTCTCCACAAAAATCAGAGTGGTTTCAAATATTCCATTTTATCAAACCACCACTGATGGGCATGAAGGAACTCATAATGGTTTGCTACTTATGTGTTGAACTTGTATTTCTGAAAGGTACAAACAAGTTAGGCTAGAACTTGGGGGTTCTAGTAGATAAAGTATTTTATTTTAATTGAACTTTGAAAGAAAAAACTGAAGCTTTAAAGTCTAAAAATTTCAACTGGGATGTTTAGTCTGTAGCCAGTCATCAGATGGTTAGAAGTTTAGCATGACTAATTCTTCACAGTCCATTTGCTAAATGACACATTATAAAAGCAAGCACCACTGAAAAGGATGTGCTTGTTTCCAAACCTTCAACCTCATTGCAGATTGACTGTTTTATATTGGTCCGTGTCTAACTATTTTATGGTGCACATGTATATGCTAAAGACTCCTTGAAATGTTCTCACATTCGCAAGGACTAGGAACACTAGATAAAGATAGAGTGGTTGTCATTCTGGCCCCAACATAAAGGCCACCCAGAAGGATCAGGATTTTATAATCCTGATTAAAATAAGATTTATTAACCCCTGAGATGCTTATTCTTATAAAATAGTTTAACCCTCTCTATCCCAAAATTAGAAAACTTCTGCTAAAAAATTACCAGATTTTATAGAACAGTTGAGAATGCTAATTAAGTAAATTCAGTAGGGCTGCTTCAAAATTAAAAAGCTGAACAGTAAGAGATCCAAATAAAGATGACAAAGTTTTTAAAAAGATCCAGAAATTATAGAAATTATACCAACACATTGTTGGTAGCTGTGTCTTGAAAGGGATTTGTCTATCTCATTTAAATTGTCAAATTTATTCACAAAAAATTGTTCATAATATTCCCTTATTGTCCTTTTAATACCTGTAAGGTCTGTAGTGATTTGACAATATCAGGCTGGCTAAGCAGAATTGTTTTGAGAAAGAAAAAAAAAAGGGGAAAAAATTGAGGTTGCTTTGATAGACCATGTGAAGCCATAACTCTTCCAAGGAGCATTCCAGCCCCACTTCAGCCAAGAAATGCATATGAGCCAAGGGGGTTGGGTGGGGGGAGGAATTTTTTTATGGTTCTAGTGTTGGGCTTTGGTCGGATTAGCTGCCCATTTGTCTGCAAGCTGCTTTCTCCTCCCATTCCGAGCTCCCTGCCATCACAGTGCAGCTGCTGGCCAGGAAGCCTGAGGAAGGGGCTCCCTCTGGAGCTGATGGCAGTGGCAGTTTGGAAAGTGCTGGCAGGGGGTAGGTTATAAAAAACAATTTGGTCTGGGAACAAAAGGCATCAATCACAGTGGTGTCATCAACCTTTGATTTGGATGGGGGGAGATAACTTTCTGGGTTACCTTGGAAGCAGGAAAGGAACAGACAATATCATTTTATTTAGTCATCTCCCCTTTCCAATGGACTAAAGGGTCTACTTAATTTAATAGGAAATCTATGCACAACTGCTACACAAAGATCTTTTTTTTACAGTCATGTTGTTTGATGAGGTGGGAGAAAGCTATCTCCCTTGCAATCTTCATCTGAAATTGCCAGAAATCATTGGACTCTGCCTTTAAAAATAAACTTCTCTGTTAAAAGCTCTCATAAGCCAGGGAATTTGTGAGATATAATTAACTTTTGGAAAGTAATTATAGATTTTAAATGAAAGGTGCAAAGTTAGTACACTGAATGTTATTAGTAAGGGAGCTAACAAAAGTAGAACCCAAGAAAAGCACCTGAAGTCAAAGAAGTAGCAAACAAAGAGGAACTGAGCCATCTCTGAATGAAAAATGAAAGTTTAATCTAAACAGTTCTTATACAGAGTTAATTACAAGAGAGAAGTGGCACTATTTCTGACCGATGGATGTACTTCTCAAAAGTATCTTTGAGACTTTCACATCAAGCTAATCTGTGGTACCCTTAAGCCAAGGCAGATAAACTATTTCCCTGGGCTCTCCAAACATTATTTTACTTTTCAAAACCCCTCAAATAGAAGCTGAGGTAGGTACACCCAAATTAGACATGTACCATGTCCTTGGCTAAGTTTAAGATGACTGAGAAGAGGGGGGCTTCTAGATCCCATTCCAGATCTAAACTTCTAAGGAAGTAAAGAAAAATCTAAACTTCTGTTTAGTCCCAAGTTATGAGAGAGCTCCATGCTGGCTTGCTTTCTTCTTTGGTCTCTTTGAGTCCTGGAAAAAGGAACTAAATAAAGTGGTATATCTTGACTAATGAGGATACTTCACTATCCAATTAAAAAATAGGCATAAGACCTAAATAGGCATTCCTCCAAAGAAGACATCCAGATGGCCAACAGCCACATGAAAAGATGCTCAATACTGCTAATTATTAGAGAAATGCAAATCAAAACTACAATGAGGTATCATCTCACATCAGTCAGAATGGCCATCATTCAAAAGTCTACGAACAAAAAATGCCGGAGAGGATGTGGAGAAAAGGGAACCCTCCTACACTGTTGGTGGGAATGTAAATTGGTGCAACCACTGAACAGTATGGAGGTACCTTAAAAAACTAAAAATAGAGACCGTTGAACAGCAGGGTTTGAACTACATGGGTCCACTTATACATGGACTTTTTCAGTAAATATATTGTAGAATTTTTTAAAAATATTTTTGACAATTTGAAAAAACACACATAGTAACCTAAAAATTCAGAAAAAGTTCAGAAAAAATTAGATATGCCATGAATGCATAAAATATATGTGGATGTGACTCTATTTTATCATTTACTACCATAAATTCAAGGGCTAACAGATGACAATTGATAATAGACGACAATTGACACAACATTGTAAACTGACTATACTTCAATAAAAAATACATACATAAAGTACAAAAAAAAAAAAAAAGACAACAACTTGATAGAGATGAGTGCTTCTGAACCATGAGGAAGTCATAGAAGAAACTATGCCAGGAAACAAACTGACATCAGACAATCAGAAGCCTTCCAATAATTCAAGATTGCTTTTGAGGGCTTTTACAACATGGCTCCTCTATGATACAGACACTGAAACATAAAGCAAAAGAGAAGTGAAAAAGCAGAAAAGTCACACAGAAACTACAATGTATTTCCATAAAGTTACACCAAATGTGCCTGCCTCTCCTGCCTCCCCTTCCATGTCCTCCACTTCTGTCCCCCAAGACAACACCCACACCTCCTCCTCAGCTGACTCAGTGTGGAGACGTGAGGATGAAGACCTTTATGATGGTCCACCTCCATTTAATGAATAGTAAGTAAACACCATGCCACATAGTAAACTTATTTGTTGTGAATGTGTGCGTGGGTGTGCTCATGTGAAAATCTAGCAACTTTGGGGCAGTAACTGTGTAGACATTTTGTGCTATCATCATCATCCCTAAGTGTTCATCATGTAGAACATCATGTGCAAGACTTGTATTAAAGTTGGAGCCTATCCTTACACAGGTGGAAGGTGAGTGATATTTAATATAAAATTAATGTGTTAGTTTTCTTACTGTTTTATAACTTTGCTTTCAAAGAATTACATTACCATACAGTATGTCTTTCTCTCTTGTAATTGGAGAAATTGCTTGTTAGCCTATGATCACAGAGAAGTGATTTTTTAAAAATGTAGCAGTGTTTCTAATAGTGTATTATGAATATGACTGTAATATGACATGCCATGAACATTTTACAATGATTCATTTATTAGTGTATAGGCTAGGCTACCATGAAGCAATCATATCAATGATGCCAGGCCACCATAAAGAATCATATTGCTGCTGCTTTGTTACCAATGCATGAATTGTTACACTTGTAAATAATTATGAATTTTTTCACATTATCTTTTCATTTTTGATGTTTAGTGTTACTAATACATAACATCTGCAGTGTTTGTGTCATATGAGACAATATCTATGTAGATACTGACAGATGATTCATCCTGTAAACAGATGATGTAAACTTATACTATTAATAAATACAGTTCAGTACTGTAAAAAAAAAAAAGTCCTAAAAATAGAGTTGCCATATGATCCAGCAATCCTGCTCCTGAGCATATATCTGGAGAAAACTAACTCAAAAAGAAACATGAGCCCCAATGTTCATAGCAGCACTATTTACAATGGCCAAGACATGGAAGCAACCTAAATATCACTGACAGATGAATGGATAAAGAAGATGTGGTATATATACACAATTACCACTCAGCCATAAAAAAGAATAAAATAAGGACATTTACAACATCTAGGATTTATCTCAATTTACTGTGTGCATCTGTTAGGAAGATATGTACAAAGATTCTTCACTTTACACACTTTTAGCTTATAAAAGGTTTCATAGGAATGCTCTACCACTGGAGAGTAGAAGAAATTTGTAATTATTTATTATACTTACACTTTTTAAACTAAACTGTCTGAACTATGCATTAATTATGTATCTAGATCTAGACTAGGGAAAATATCATAACTAAAATTCCATGTCTTACTTCTCAAACTTAAAAAAAAAGTGATATCTTACATCAGCCTTCTATTACTTAGTGTTATATCATCATTAAAATCATATCCTAGATCGACAGCCATTGCAATACACTGAGCTTCATAGAGACAGCACCAGGACAAGTGAGAGCCAGATAGGCACTGGATGACTCTGTGACTCAGAGAGGAAAAATAACTGAACATGGGAAAGGACATCCTAAGAGACTGAGAAGCACTCTTTGTGCAAACTTGCCAGGAAGAGCACAAGTAGTACACAGATGCTTCAGTCACCTTCTCAAAGTTTTCCAAAAATGCCCAAAGAGATGGAAGACCGTGTTTGTTAAAGAGAAAGAAAACTTTGAAGATACATCAAAGGCAGAGAAGGAAGGAATAAGGGAAGGAAGGAAGGAAGGAAGGAAGGAAGGAAGGAAGGAAGGAAGGAAGGAAGGAAGGGAGGGAGGGAGGGAGGAAGGGAGGGAGGGAGGGAGGGAGGAAGGAAGGAAGGAAGGAAGGAAGGATGGATGGACGGACTAAAGGGGGAACAAAAAAGAAGTTCAAAGATTCTAATGTACCTAAGAGGCTGCTTCAGTCTTTTTCTTGTTCTGACTACTGCCCCTAAATCAAAAGAGAACTTCCTGGCCTATCCACTGGTGATGCTGCAAAGAAACTGAGAAATGTGGACCAACACTGCTGCAGATGACAAGATACTTCTGAAAAGATTACTAAACTGAAGAAAGATATTGCTGCATAGGCCTAAGCAGCAAAAAAGGGAGCCATCAAGGCTGAAAAAAGCAAGAAAAAGAAGGAAGATGAAGAGATGAGGAAGAGAAAGAAGATGAAGAAGATGATGATAAGTAAGTTCGTTCTAGTTTTTTCTTGTCTAAAAGCATTCACCCTCTCTGTACACAACTCACTTTTTTAGCTTTAAAAAAGGATTTATTATTATACACAAAGGTAGAGACTTGTACTGCAATTTCCATGTGCCCACCATCCAGCTACAATAGCCATCAACTCATTTATTGTTGTGTTATACATCCTCCCTCTTCTGATTATTTTGCAGCAAATCCAAGATACTACTTTATTTATAACATATGTATTTATACTTCAGTGTGTAGGTCTAAAAGATAGAAACTCTTTTTGAAAACACTGCCACAATGCCATCATCACACCTAAAAAACCTAATAATCCCTTAATTATCATCAAATATGCAGTTAATGTTATAATTCCTGTCTCATAAATGCTTTTTTAAATTTTCTGCCTCCTTTTTAAACTTTTATGTGTTTATTTTACATCATATTTTAAAAATTGAAGTATAGTTGACACACAATATTATGTTACAGGTGTACAATATAGTGATTCACAATTTTTAAAGGTTATACTCCATTTATAGTTATTATAAAACATTGGTTATATTACCCATATTGTACAAGACACCCTTGTAGCTTATTTTATACCTGATAGTTTGTTTTGTATCTCTTAATCCTCCACCTCCATCTTGCCCCTCCTCTCTCCCTCTCCCCACTGGTAACCACTAGTTCCTTCTCTACATCTGAGTCTGTTTCTTTTCTGTTATATTCACTAGTTTGCTATATTTTTTTAGATTCCACATGTAAGTGACATCTTACAGTATTTGTCTTTCTCTGTCTGACTTATTTCACTTAGCATAATGCCCTCCAAGTCCATCCACGCAGTACACCAGAAACTAATATAACATTGTAAATCAACTGTACTTCAATTAAAAAGCAAACAAACAACCCATTAAAAACATGGGCAGAAGAACTGAGCATTTTTCCAAAAGAGGAAATGCAGATGGCCAATAGGAACATGAAAAGCTGCTCAAAATCACCAATATCAGGGAAATGCAAATCAAAATCATGATGAGACACCTGTCAAAATGGCCATCGTCAAGAAGAACACGAATAACAAATGTTGGCAAGGATGTGGAGAAAAGGGAGTCCTTGTACACTCTTGGTGGGAATGTAAATTGGTGGAGACACTATGGAAATTAATATGGAGGTTTCTCAAAAACACAAAAACAGAACCACTCCTGGGCATATACCCAAGAAAAACAAAATCATTAATTCAAAAAGATACATATACCCCAGTATTAACAACAGCACTATTTACAATCACCAAGACACGGAAGCATCCTAAGTGCACATCAATAGATCAATGCGTAAAGATGATGTAGCATGTATATGCAATGGAATACAACTCACCCATAAAAAAGGATATGTTGCCATTTGTGGCCCTTCATTCTCCCTTTCTTTCTTTCTTTTTTTTTTTTGCACTTCAAAAAACCAGAATTTTATAACTAACATGCACATTTTCATCTCATCTAAAACAACAAAATACCTAGAAATAAACTTAACCAAGGAGGCTGCCTATACTCTGAAAACTGTAAAACACTGATGAAGGAAATTGAAGATGATACAAAGAAATGGAAAGATATCTTATGCTCTTGGATTCGAAGACTCAACATTATCAAAATAGCCATACTACCCAAAGCAATCTACAGAGCCAATATAACCCCTGTTGAAATACTCATGACATTTTTCATAGAACTAAAACAAACAATTCCAAAATTTTTATGGAATCATGAAGGACCCCAAATTGCCAAAGCAATCTTTTGCAGGTCTTTTTCTCTCTCTCTCTTTTTTTTGTTCTCTTTTCTTGTGATTTGATGACTAGAAAAGTTCCTTTAACATTTGTTGTAAAGCTGGTTTGGTGGTGGTGAATTCTTTTAGCTTTTGTTTATCTGTGAAGCTTCTGATTTCTCCATCATATCTGAACGAGAGCTTTGTTCGATAGAGTATTCTTGGTTCTAAGTTTTTCCCTTTTATCACTTTAAATATATTGAGCCACTCCCTCCTGGCCTGTAGAGTTTCTGCTGAAACATCAGCTGATAACCTTATGGGAGTTCCTTTGTTTTTATTTGTTGCTTTTCTCTTGCCAACTTTAATATCTTCTCCTTTTCTTTAATTAATTGTGTCAATTTGATTACTATGTGCCTTGGTGTATTCCTCTGGGTTGATCCTGTGTGGAATTCTCTGAGCTTCCTGGACTAGGGTGACTGTTTCCTTTCCCAAGTTAGGGAAGTTTTGTTATTGCCTCTTCAAATATTGTCTCAGGTCCTTTTCTCTCTCTCCTCTTTCTGGGACCCCTATAATACAAATATTAGTGCACTTCATATTGTCCCAGAGTTCTCTTAAACTATCCTCTTTCTTTTCATTCTTCTTTTTTTTTTTTTTTTTCTTTTCTGTTCTGCAGTAGTAATTTTCACTAATCTGTCCTCTAGTTCACTGATCCATTCTTCTGCCTCATTTAGTCTATTCTTGGTTCTTTCTAGTGTGTTATTCATTTCAGTGATTTTATTCTTCAACTCTGTTTGGGTATTCTTTATATTTTCCAACTCTTGGCTAAAAACTTCATTCTGTGCATCTATACTCTTGAGTTCTCTGAACATCTTCGCCATCATTACTTTAAACTCTTTCTCAGATAAATTGCCTATCTCCTCATCACTTTTCTTCTGGGATTTTATCTTGTGCCTTGGTTAGGAAGAGATTTCTCTGCCGCCTCATAGTGTCTATCTTTCTATTTGTATTTTTAGGTGGGTTAGTTACATTTCTCAACCTTGGAGAAGTGGCCCTCTGTGAGAGACCTCCTATGCGTCCCAGCAGTACACTCCTCTCTTGTCACTCAAGGGCTAGAGTCCAGCTGGTCCCAGTGTAGAGTCTGGCCTGTGCTTGTGGATTCCTTCCACAGGCTTTGGGATCATTTTCTTATTTCCAGTATCTGCCCCCTGGTATATGAGGCTGGACTAGAGGCTTATGCAGGTTTCCTGGCAGAAGGAGTCAGTGTCTGCCCACTGATGGGTAAAGCTTGGTCCTAGACCTCTTGTGGGCATAGTCTTGAGGCATCTGTGGCTCAGGAAGTCTGCTGATGGGTGGGGCTGTGTTCCCAACCAGTATATTTGCTTGAGGCTCCCTAGCCCTTAAGCCTACAGGCTGTTGCGTGGGGCTAGGTGTTGGTGCTAATGATCCAATCAAGATGTCAGCCTCTAGGAAAGGTCATGTAGATGAACACTCCCAGAATGTCCCCCAGCAGCTTTTATGTCCCCTGGGTGAGGCGCAGCCATCCCCTACCTCCCCAGGAGACCCTCCAAAACCAGCAAGCAGGTCTGGCCCACGTTCCTTTGAAATCACTGCCTCTGCCCTTGGACCTGGCAAACCCAAGATTCTGTGTATGCTCCCCAAAAGAATGAAGTCTCTGTTTCCCCCAGTCCCATGGGGCTCCTGGAGTTAAGCCCCACTGGCCTTCAAAACTAGATGTCCTGGGGTCTCCTTCTCATCCCAATGCAGGAACCCTGGGCTGAGGAGCCTGATGTGGGGCTCAGAACTCTCACTCCTGTGGGAGGGCCTCTGTGATTTAATTATTCTTTACTTTGTGGGTCGCCCACCCTGGGTGTATGGGGCCCGATAATATCGCGAACACGCCCCTCCTACCGTCCTGCTGTGGTTCCCTCTCTATGTTTCCAGTTGAGGAAGATCTTTTTTGCTAGGTTCCAGTCTTTTATTGTTTCCAATGGTTGTTTAGCAGTCAGTTGTGGTTTTGCTGTTGTTGCAAGGAGAGGCAAGCTCATGATCCTATGACTATACCATCTTGGCTGGAAATCATCCACAACTCACTCTTTTTAAAGAAAAAAGTAAAATAAAATGTAAACCTGTGCAAGTCTGTTTTCTAAACTGCATAGCATTTTTTTTGTATAGTTAACATATTACCAAAAGTCTCTTTAGGTAGCCCTGTCCTGGTGGTATTTTCAATAGCTACTAACCTTGCCTGGTACGTTATGGGGGTTGTAAATTGCCACAGAAATCTGAAGTAGATTCTTGTTGATGTACAGCAAAAATCAGTTATACATGGGGATGGCAGTTTTTTCATCTTCATTTGCCTCTCTGATGCATCTTATATGACTTAATTGTTATTCTCTTAAGTGAATGCCACTTTGTAATACCAAAAATAAAAAGTTGCAGTTGTTTTGATGACATTCTAAATGCTTCTAATATAATTTTCTTATTAGAAAAAAAAAATCACACCCTAAGCCTATATTTTACCTTAGATAATGTTACCTATTGTACAAAACAGTTATTTTAAATTTTATTTTTAAGAAATAATTTATTTCACATGTAGTTACTTAAACCCTTAGCAATTATTTTTTTCTTAAGTAGAAGCATGCCTTTTACGTAAAATAGTTCATTATTTGTTCTTCAAGGAACTTTATTTTAATGAGGTTCTTCTGGAATTGGATGATGACAAAGTTTAGGTTTGTTGGGATTATTTTTCAGCAGCCAATCAGCTAGCCAAATCTATGGAAAAAAAGAAAGAAAAACCCTTAAGTTAATAAACATTTAAATATTTTCTACATTATATATCAATTTAAAACTTAAACAGTTTTCAAAATCACTTTAAGAATATTAAGAAAATAACCATTACAAATTGAAACACTAAGTATTACATTATGCAAGCTTGTCAAGTATACATTCAAATTGGAAAAGAAAGTAAAACTATGTCCATTCACAGATGACATGATCCTATATACAGGAATACCTGATTTTATTGCTCTTTGAAGATTACTTTTTTTTTACAAATTGAATATTTGTGGCAACTCTGCATTGAGCAAGTTTATTAGCACCATTTTTCCAGCAGTATTTACTCACTTCATGTCTCCATGTCTTATTTGGTATTTCAAACCTCTTCATTATTATATTTTTATGGTGGTCTATGATCAGTGATCTTTGATGTTACCATTACCAAAAAATTACAACTTGCTAAAGGCTCAGATAAGGGTTAGCATTTTTTAGCAATAAAGTATTTTAAAATTAAAGTATGTGTATTTTTTTGGACACAATGTTATTGCACACTTAATAAACTACAGTATAACATAAACATAACTTATGCACATTGGGAACCAAAACATTCATGTGACTTGCTTTATTGCAATATTTGCTTTATTGTGGTGATCTGAAACCTAACTCACAATATCTCCAAGGTATATCAGTATAGAAGAATCCATAAGAAAGCTACTAGAGCTAATAAATGAATATGGCAAAGTTGTAGGTTACAAGATCAATACACAATTAATGATTCAAAACTGAAATTAAGGAGCCACTTTCATTTATAATAGTCTTGAAAAAATATCTAGGAATAAATTTAACCAACCTGTGTACTGCAAATAATAAAACACTACAGAAAGAAATTTAAAGACCTAAATAAATGGAAAGACATCCCATGTTCATGGATAGAAAGACTGAATATTGCTAAGATGTTAAGATGTCAATACTATTTATTCAAAGTGACCTGTAGATTCAACACAATCCCTATCAAATTTCCAACAGTATTTTTGTAGAAATGGAAAAGTTAATCCTCAAATTCATATGGAACTTCAAGGAGCTTCAGATAGACAAAACAATCATGAAAAAGAAAAAAAAAAGTTGGAGAATTTTCCAATTTTGTTCTTCCCAATGTCAAAATCTTCTATAAAGCTTCAGTAATCAAAACAGTGTGGCATATGCAGAGACATACAGTCCAATGGGCCAAAAATGAGAGCCCAGAAATAAACCTATACATATATGGCCAACTGATTTTTGACAATGATATCAAGTCCATTCAATGGAGGAAATACAGTCTCTTCAACAGATGGTAGTGGAAAACTGGAGTTCTACATGCAGAAGAATGAAGTTGGACCCTAATGTCACACCCTATGTAAAAATTAACTCAAAATGGATCAACAACCTAAATATAAGAGCTAAAACCATTAAAATCTTAAGAGACAACATAGGAGTAAGTCTTCATGGCCTTGAATTTGGCAATGGATTCTTAGATATGACACCAAAAGCATTAGGCAACAAAAGAAAAAAAAGAAAAATTAGATTTTATCAAAATATCAAAATTTTCATACATCTTAAGGATATTAAGAAAGTGAAAGAACAACCTATAGAAAAGGTGCATATATTTGCAAATCATATGCCTGATAAGGGTTTAAAAACTACAACATATAAAGAATTCCTACAACTCAACAATATATACCAATTAAGAACATTCAAAAAAAAAATTTTTTTTGGCTGTGGGGGGGCAATTAGGCTTATTTACTTTTAGAGGAGGTACAGGGGATTGAACCCAGGACCTTGAGCATGCGAAGTGTGGGCTCTACTGCTTGAGTTATATCGTCCCCCAATAAATACCAATAAAAAATGGGCAAAGACGTCATTCAAAAATCCACAAATGACAAATGCTGGAGAGGCTGTGGAGAAAGGGGAACCCTCCTTCACTGCTGGTGGGAATGCAGTTTGGTGCAGCCAGTATGGAAAACAGTGTGGAGATTCCTCAAAAGACTAGGAATAGACTTACCGCATGACCCAGGAATCCCACTCCTGGGCTTGTATCCAGAAGGAACCCTACTTCAGGATGACACCTGCACCCCAATGTTCATAGCAGCACTATTTACAATAGCCAAAACATGGAAACAGCCTAAATGTCCATCAACAAGTGACTGGATAAAGAAGATGTGGTATATTTATACAATGGAATACTACTCAGCCATAAAAACCAACAACATAATGCCATTTGCAGCAACATGGATGCTCCTGGAGAATGTCATTCTAAGTGAAGTAAGCCAGAAAGAAAGAAAAATGCCATATGAGATCGCTCATATGTGGAATCTAAAAAATAAAAACAAAAACAAACAAACAAACAAACAAAAACAAAGCGTAAATACAGGACAGAAATAGACTCATAGACATAGAATACAGACTTGTGGTTGCCAGGGGGGTGGAGGGTGGGAAAGGATAGACTGGGATTTCAAAATTTTAGAATAGATAAACAAGATTATACTGTATAGCACAGGGAAATATACACAAAATGTTATGATAACTCACAGAGAAAAAAATGTGACAGTGTGTATATGTCCATGAATGACTGAAAAATTGTGCTGAACACTGGAATTTGACACAACATTGTAAAATGATTATAAATCAATAAAAAATGTTAAAAAAAATGGGCAAAGAACTTAAATTTGAATAGACATTTCTCCAAAGAAAATATACAAATGGTCAATAAGCACATGAAAAGGATTGTCATTAGGGAGATGCATACCAAAATCACAATGATAGGCCATTTCACATATACTAGGAGGGGTGGTTGGAAGGAAAGAAGGAAGGAAGGAAGGAAGGAAGGAAGGAAGGAAGGAAGGAAGGAAGGGGGAGAAAAAGTGTTAGCTGGGACATGGAGAAACTGAAACTCATACATTGCTTGTGGGAATGTAAAATGGTGCAGTCACTGTGAAAAAACAGTTTAGTGGTTCCTCAAAAAGCTAAATTTAGAATTAACATATGATCTAGAAAATCCACTCTTAGGTATATACCTCCAAAGAATTGAAAATGGGTACTCAAACACCAGTGTTCACTGCAACATTATGCACAATAGCCAGAAAGTAGAAACAACCCAAGAATCCATCAACAGACAAATGGATAAATAAAATTTGATAATATACATATAATCCAATTTTATTCAATCAAAAAAGGAATGAAATTCTATGCTACTACCATGAGTGAACTTTGAAAAATTATGAAAAGTGACATAAACCAGACACAAAAGAACAAATATTATTATGATTCCAATATGAAATATCTAGAATAGGCAAATTCATGGAGACAAAAAGTAGATAAGAGGATACTAGGGGCTGGGTGAAGGAGGTAAGGGGAATTATTGCTTAATGGTTACAGTTGCAGTTTAGGGTGATGAAAAAGTTCTGGAAATAGGTAGTGATGATGGCTATACAACATTGTGATTATAATTGATGCCACCGAAATGCACACTTGAAAATGGTTAAAAATGGCAAAGTTTATCTTATTTATATTTACCACAAAATTTTTTTAAAAAAACTGTTAAGTATATACAGAAGAGCTGAAAATAATATTAAAACAATTGTATATTGTGGTACCGCTATTAGAACTTACAGATCCATGTAACAGAATACATGCCCAGAAACTGAATTTAATAAGTAATAAGTGAGACTTCACAAATCAATGTACAAGGACAACTAGTCAGAAAAAAAAATCACTTTAGATCTTCATCTTGTGATATATACAAAAGTAAATTCCAGACACAAAGTTAAATATTAAAAAAAAAAAACTAGAAGAAAAACAAAAGTGAATATTCAGCAAAATTTTCAGTGAAATAGAACTTCCCAGACTTAGATGATAAGTAAAACTCACAATAAGAAAAAAAATCAAAGTTTGACTTATTGAACATCATTTAAAAGGCAAAAATGAAAGTTAAACAAAAAGGAAAATATCTTTGCAGCAAATATGTTCAAAGGTTGATGTAACTAATATAAAAAGAATTCTTAACACCTATCCTTCTCAAACTATTCCAAAAAATTAAAGAGGAAAGAATGCTTCCAAACTCATTCTACCAATCCAGCATCACCCTAATACCAAAACCAGACAAAAACACTATCGATAAAGAAAATTACAGGGCGATATCACTGATGAATCTAGACACAAAAATCCTCAATAAAATACTAGAAAGCTGTATTGAACAATACATTAAAAGGGATGGTTCAATACCTGCAACTCAGTGTGACACAGCACATTAACAAACTGAAGAATAAAAATCATATGATCATCTCAATAGATGAAGAAAATCTTTTGTCAAAATTCAACAGCCATTCACAATAAAAATTCTCAACAAAGCAGATATAGAGGGAACATACTTCAACATAATAAAGGCCATATATGACAAACCCACAGCTAACATCATACAAGAATGTCCACTTTTAGCTCAGCCAGAATTCCAAACATAGAAAGAAAATAAAATTCAATATTCTTTGCATAAGTAGGGAAGATTTTTTTACAAATATAAGCACATCATGTATTAAAAAAAAAATGCCACTTTTATTCAGTATAGTATTAAAATTCCTAGCCACAGCAGTCAAGAAAAAGAAGTAAAGGGAATCCAAAAGAATTAAAACTTTCACTGTTTGAAGATGACATGACACTACATAGAGAAAATCCTAAAAACACCACCATAAAACTATTAGAATGGATAAAGGAATTCAATGAAGGTGCAAAATACAAACACAGGTGCAAATTTAATACAGAAATCTGTTGCGTTTCCATATACTAACAATGTACAAGCAAAAAGAGAAGTTAAGAAACCAATCCCACTTACAATTGCATCAAAAAGAATAAAATACCTATAAATAAATCTAACTAAGGAGATTTAAAAGACTTGGGGTTGGGGGGACAGTATAGCATGGGGGAGGGTATAGCTCAGTGGTAGAGTGTATGCCTAGCATATATGAGGTCCTGGGTTCAATCTTCAGTACCTCCAATAAAAAAATTAAAATAAATAAATAAACCTAATTACCTACCCCCCAGAATAAAACAAAAATAAATAAAAGACCTGTACTCAGAAAACTATAATACGTTGATGAATGAAATTGTAGACACAAACAAATGGAAAGATAACTTTGTTCATGGAATAGAAGAATTAACATTATTAAAATGATCATACTACCCAAGACAAATTAACAGAGTCAATGCAATCCCTATCAAAATACCCATGGCATTTTTCACAGAACTAGAACAAATCCCAAATTTGTATGGAAACACAAAAGACCTTGATTAGCCAAAACAATCTTGAGAAAGAAGAACAGAGCTGGAGGTATCACACTCCCTGATTTCAAAGTATACTACAAAACTACAGTAATCAAAACAGTATGGTACTGGCACAAAAACAGACACATAGATCAATGGAACAGGATAGAAAGTCTAGAAATAAATCCATGCACTTACGCTCAATTAATATACAACAGAGAGGCAAGAATATATAATGGATAAAAAACAGTCTCTTCACTAAGTGGTGCTGGGAAAATTGGACAGCTACAGGCAAAAGAATTAAATTAGAACATTCTCTAACATCATATACAAAAATAAACTTAAAATGGATTAAAGACCTAAATGTAAGACCGGATTACTCTAAAACTCCTAGAGGAAAACATAGGCAGAAAACTCTTTGACATAAATCATGGCACTATTTTTTTTCAAACTAGCTTCTAGAGTAATGGAAATAAAAGCAGAAACAAATAAATGGGATCTAATTAAACTTGAGGAGAAAATATTTGCAAATGCTGCAACCAACAGGGACTAATTCATAAAATATACAAACAGCTCATACAGTTTAATATAAAAAAAAACAAGCAACCCAATAAAAAAAAATGGACAGAAGACCTAAACTGACATTTCTCCAAAGAAGACATCTAGATGGCCAACAGGCACATGAGAAG
Organism: Camelus bactrianus; assembly: GCF_048773025.1. Classification (NCBI taxonomy): domain Eukaryota; kingdom Metazoa; phylum Chordata; class Mammalia; order Artiodactyla; family Camelidae; genus Camelus; species Camelus bactrianus. Next base: position 98,137,808 of record NC_133541.1, read on the forward strand.
ATACTCAACATTACTAATTATTAGAGAAATGCAAATCAAAACTACAGTGACATATCACCTCACACCAGTCAGAATGTCCATCAGTTAAAAAATCTGCAAATAATAAATGCTGGAGAGGGTGTGGAGAAAAGAGAACCCTCCTACACTGTTGGTGGGAATATAAATTGGTACAGCCACTATGAAGGACAGTATGGAGGTTACTTAAAAAACCAAAAACAGACTTACCATATTACCCAGCAATCCCACTCCTGGACATATATCCAAAGGGAACTCTGATTTGAAAAGATATACGCACCTCAATGTTCATAGCAGTACTATTTACAATAGCCAAGACATGGAAGTAACCTAAATGTCCATCAATAGATGACTAGATAAAGAAATTGTAGTAAATATACATATATATATACACATACACACATACATACATATACACATACAAACACACACATACATATATACATATACATATAATGGAATACTACTCAGCCATCAAAAAGAATAAAATAATGCCATTAGCGGCAACATAGGTAGACCTGGAGATCATCATTCTAAGTGAAGTAAGCTAGAAAGAGAAATACCTTATGATATCACTTATATGTGGAATCTAAAAAAAAAAAAAAAGGACAAAAATGAACTTATTTATAAAACAGAAACAGACTCACAGATGCAGAAAACAAACTTATGATTACTAGGGGTAAAGGAGATGAGAAGGGATAAATTGGGAATTTAAGATTTGCAGATACTAACTACTATATACAAAATAGATAAACAACAAGTTTCTTCTATATAGCACAGGGAACCATAGTCAATATCTTGTAGTAACCTATAACGAAAAAGAATATGAAAAGGAATATATGTATGCATGTGAATGACTGAAACATTATGCCGTATACCAGAAATTGACACACTGTAAACTGACTACTTCAACTAAAAAGGAAAAATTTACAGAAATTAAAAAGCAGGAAAAAAAGATCACACACATACACACACACACACACACACACACACACACACACACACACACACACACACACTGGAATATTACTCAGCCGTAAAAAAGAATGAAATAATGACATGTGCAGCAACATAGATGGACCTAGAAATTATCATATTAAGTGAAGTAAGAAAGAGAAAGAAAAACATCATATGATATCACTAATATGTGGAATCTTAAAAAAGATACAAATTTTATTCATAAACCAGAAAGAGACTCATAGACATAGAAAACCAACAACAGTTACCCAATGAGAAAGAGAAGGGGAAGATAAATTAGGAGTTTGGGATTAACAGATACACACTACTATATATAAAATAGATAAACAACAAGGGCCTACTGTATAGCACAGGGATATATTCAATTTCTTATAATAAGCTATAATGGAAAAGAATCTGAAAATAAGTGTGTACGTGTGTGTATAACTGAACTGCTTTGCTGTACACCTGAAACTAACATTGTAAATCAACTACACTTCAATAAAAAATTTTTTAAATAAAATTTAAAAAAATAGCAAAGAAAAAACTAAAATAAAATGTGCAGTTTTGCTTGTGATGCTATTTAACAATTTATAATATATATTAAGTAAATAAGGTAAAAAGTGTCAAACAGTATGTTTAGCAGCTAGCATTCATATGTGTATGTGTTTTTAAGTACCCATAAATACATATGCTTATATATGTATAGATTTTCTCTGAAAAGATATACTACAGGCTGGTAACAGTGATCGAGTCCAAGGAGTACAACTGAGTGACTAAAGAACGGGAATGGAACACAACATTGTAAACTGACTATGAGTCAATTAAAAAAAAAAAACTACTACACTAACAACAACAACAAAAAGAACAGGAATGGAAAGGAGAGTTACTTTTCGCTGTCTTTCCTTTTCTAACTTTTACATTTTTACCATATTAAAACATAACTTATTCAAAAAGTTAAACAGTTAAAAAATAAAGTTCTTTAAGGGACAATTTTTTAAAATTTCATGTTATGAATTATAATTTGAGACTCTGATCTCTTTCCAAATGAAATAATCTCAATGTGTGAAAGCTTTATACTCAAAGATGTTTATTACTACACTAGTGTACAGCATGGATGGACTTGAGGGCATTATGCTGAGTGAAACAAGTCAGACAGAGAAAGATAAATACTGTAAGATATCACTTATGTGTGGAATCTAAAATAATACAACAAATTAGTGAATATGACAACAACAACAAAAAAAAACAGATACAGATGTAGAGGAGAAACTAGTGGTTGCCACCGGGGAGAGGGAAGGGGCAAGATGGCGGTGGAGGATTGAGAGGTACAAACTATCAGGTATAAAATAAGCTACAAGGATGTATTGTACAACATGGGGAATATAGCCAATATATTGTAATAATTATAAATGGAGTATAACCTTTAAAAATTATGAGTCACTATATTGTATACCTGTAACATATAATATTGGCTATTCATCAATTATTCTTCAACTTGAAAAATATGATATTGTAAAATATATATATAAATAAAGTTTAAAATTTTAGAAACGGTGTTTATTAGTACAGTATTTATAATAGCAAACAACTCAAACAGCAAAAGAATGGTAAAGGTAATAAAAGAAATATGTGACTATTAAAATAATCTCTATAAAACATGTATTTAAATACAGCAATATTTATGGGATATGTGTTTATATACAGTCATATAAAAAAATTAAACCTGAGCACAGAAGAAAACAGGACTGGATTAGTTTCATTAGGCTAAAAAACCCCCCCTCAAAACATCAATAGCAGCAATTAATGTTTGAGCACTTATGTGCCAGGCACTTTGACTAAGAATTTTACATGCATCTACATGTTTAATCCCAACAATATCCTTACTAAGTAGGTAGGTACTAATACATCTATATTTTACTGATGAGAATAAACAGACTCAGAGAGAGGTTAGGTGTCTGGAGTCAGAGGTGAATCCAGGCAAGATGACTTGAGAGACCGTGTTTAGGAAATGGAACCAGGGTATTTCTTTTCTTCTTCACATTTTCCAGTTGCTTCAGCTTTTTTACTAGATAAAAATGTATTATTTTCACTATGAAAAAGAGTTATTAAAGAAACAATTGGAGGTGGAAGGGTATATAGCTCAGTGGTAGAATGCATGCTTAAGATGCACAAAGTCCTGGGTACAGTCCTCAGTACCTTCGTTAAAAAAATACAAAAACAAAAACAAAAAAAACAAACAAAAGAAACAATCCACCAACATTTTTCTTTTTGTTCAAAGTGATAATGCTAGTAGGAAAGATTTTATCTTTTGTCTTCCAGAGTATTTTGAGAATGGTTACACAGGCTAAAGATACAATTTTGGTAGGGCTGATATTAAAATAACCTTCCCTGATTATTTCTGAGATTCTTCAAATGGGTGGGAATATCTGGAAAGATGGACCCAGACTGACATTTGGCCTAGGATAATTATCCCTCATACTCAATCATTCTTTCACCTGACTGAGCAATGTTGAAGCATCTAGAGATGTGAATAAATTTAAGTTTTCTACTGAAAAAATTTAGACATCATGAGAAACAAAAACATTGAACAAAATTCAATATATATCTAATTTTATTATTTTATCATTTGATTATATAAATTATACACAAAAACAATGCTCAGCAATTGAAGGATGCAATAATTGAAAATGTACTTAGAAAAATGCTTTTTAAGAGTTAAAACACAGCAAGAAAATAAGTATAGTTAACCCTTGAGCAACACAGATTTGAACTGTGGGGGTCCATTTTCAAATGGATTTAATTCAGTAGTAAATACTACAGTACCATACAACTCACAATTGGTTGAACCAGATGCAGAATCACAGATATGGAGGAACCAAGGATATAAGGGCCTATGATTTTTGACTGTACAGAAGGTTGGTGTCCCTAACCCCCATGCTTACTCAAGGGTCAAGTATAATCAAACGTTATATAAGAAAGTATCTAAAATATATATAAAATAGTTTTTAAAAACAACTCTTAATACTTGCACTGTTTCAAAAAATACAGTATTTTACCTGTGAAAACTATCAACATTCTTTAGTACAAATAAAAATATTTCTTACAAAAGGATCTGCTGGTTTTTGCTTACAAAGCTCTGTGAGTCCTTTAAGAAGAGTTGGTGTTACATACAAATTTAAATAGTCCTTAGCAGCTTGTCCAACTGGAATGGGCTCAACAATCACTGCAAATACAAATGTATTCCCATTAGCGCTAACATAATGATGAAATATTACACAGTCACTATAAAGGCCACATTCAAAGAACTTTTAATGGCATGAGAAACACTTAGTTATTTTTTAAAAAAGAAAACAGAACTAGATACATAGCATAATAGTTTGTTCAAAAACATACAAGCACACGTATACAGAGAAATAATAAGACTCATAAGACTGGCAAGAAACATATCAAAATGCTAATAGTGATCAGTATAAGATTCTGATTATGTTTTCAACAATATCCATTTCTGCATTTCCATTTCGTGTTTTTTACAGTAAACAGTATAATGGACAATGTTATGCAAAAGAAAAATATAAAGAACATGTATAATCTGGATTAAAATATTACAGCAATTAATTCCATACAACCTATTTCTATCTGTACAGTATGTATTAATATTCCTGCTCTTATTTTGCAAGCTTTTAAACAAATTATGTAAGATTTAGGGAAATTTTAGTCTTTTCAGCCTTGTCTGAACACTACATAGGTGAACCAGACTTGCAGTACAACAAAGAATATTTCTACTAGAAAAAATGTGTAAGTTTTCATTGGTCTTTTGAGATTAATCCCCATCAATGTACTACTTATGATAAAGATGAGAAAGTGAAGCTAGCAGTCTCATGTGCTCAGAACTAAATCCTTATTGGCCCAAGGAAAAGGAGACTGGGAGGATAGATCTCTGTATGACTACATATGTATGTGTCTAGGCTCAGTCTCAGTGACACAAGGAGAAACAATGGGAGTCATTTGCCATAATGCGAGGAAAAGCTGGAGGAAGTCCCATAGATCTTGGGTAGCAGGTTTCTTTCCTTTTAGTCTGGTTGTAGCACCCTTCATTACACTGATCACTGATCACTGTATAATTTTGCTTTATTTTGATTATATAAATATTTCTGTCATCTGTCTCTTCTACTTTGTAAATTCCATATTAAGACCATTTTTTAAAAGTTCACTGTTCCCAGGTCCTTTGTAGTATTTAAAAAATGAAAATCTATGTCACTCTCATCTTTAAAATGCTTAATTGGTTCCTCATTGCACTTACAAGCAAGACAGAATTCCATACAAAGGGCCAAAGGTCATACCATGTGACCTCGATATACCTCTCCAACGTCATCTTAGTGTGTCTTCTCCTAGATCTTTCAGTTTATAGAATATGCCACATTCTTTCCTAGTGATGACTTTAGCACTTGCTATTCCTTCTGCTAAAATGCTCTTTTCTTTCTCTGGTTAACCACTACTTATACCTTGGATCTCAGCTAAAATGTCAGTTTCTCAGCCAGGGGCTGTCTTACAGTGTCTCATGATACCCTCTAATTGGCTCTTATAGCACTTACCACACAATAACTATGCAACTGTTTTATGCAATTATTTAGATAACTATTGTTTAATGGATATCTTTCAAACACTAGACTATAAACTCCATGACAGCAGAAACATGATTTACTTTTTATAATTTTATTTTTTAAGTTTTATTAAGGTCTAATTCACTTATAAAATTATCCCACTGTAGCACACAACTGACTTTTAACAAATTTATAATTATGTGATCATCACCACAATCCAGTTTCAGAAAACTTCCATCACCCTCAAAATGTTTCCTTGTACTCATTTGCAATTCCCCTACTGCTCCTACTCTAGCTCTTGGCAACCACTGAACTTTCTAAAAATTTGTCTTTCCTAGACATTTCAGATAAATGGATCATATAATATGTGGTCTTCTGTGCCTGGATTATTCTACCTAGCATAATGTTTTGAGGTCCATGCATGTTATAGCAAGTTTGCTCCTTTTAATTGCTGAGTAGTATTCCACTGTATGGCTATATGGCTATACTAAATTTTGTTTAGCCACTGATGAATAGTTGGTTTGTTTCCAGTTTGGGGCTATATTAAATAATGTTGTTATGAATATTCACATGTGTCTTTAAGTAGATTTGTGTTTTCATTTCTCTTGAGTGGGTAGATTCTGCTAGTAGTGGAACTGCTAGCAGAGTTATACATTACATGTATGTTTTAACATTTTAAGAGAGAACCAAACTGTTTTCCAAAGTGGCTGTCCCATTTTACAATAACATATGAGGATTCCAGTATCTCTTATCTTTGCCACTCATCACAATCATTCCAGTGGGTAAGCAGTGGTATCTCATTGTGGTTTCAATTTGCATTTCCCCATTGATTAATTATGCTGAGCACTTTTTCATGTGATTATTAGCCATTCATCTTTTGTGAATTCAAATCTTTTGCTCAGTTTATAATCTGGCTGTTTGTCTACACTGAGTTATAAAAGTTCTTTATATATTCTGGATACAAGTCCTTTATCTGATATATGATTTGCAAATATTTTCTCCCAGTCTGTGGTTTATCTTTCCATACTGTTAATGATGATTTTTAAGAAGAAAAGCTTTGAATTTTTTTTTGAAAAGCTTTCAATTTTGATGTAGCCCAATTTTTCAATATTTTCTTTTAAGATCATGCTTTTGCTGTCATATGTAAGAACTCTTTGTCCAACTCAAGGTCATGAAGATTTTCTCCTGTGTTTTCTTCTAGATATTTTTAGCTCTTATGTTTAGGTCTATGATCCATGTTGAATTAAATTTTGTGTGCAGTGTGAAACAAGGGTTTAAGTTGCTTTTTGTTAGTTTGTTTTTGCATATGGATATACAGTTGTCCTCCACACCACTTCTTGAAGAGACCATGCTTTCCCCATCAAATTGTCTAGGTACTTCTGTCAAAAATCAATTAGCCATAATGTAGGGATTTATTTCCAGAGCCTCAGTTCTGCTTCACTGATCTTTACGTCTATCCTTATGTCAGTACCATTCTGTCTTAAATATCGTGGTTTCATAATAGGTTTTGAAATCAAATTAGTGGAAGTTCTCCAACTTTGTTATTCATTTCAATACTGTTTCGGCTCTTCTAGATCCTTTACAATTCCATATAAATTTTAGAATCAGCTTGATAATTTCTACATAAAAGCACGCATGTACTTTGATGGGGATTACATTAAATTTATTGATCAATTTGGAGAGAATTGCCAACTTGAAAATAATGATTCTTCCGATCCCAGGAACATGGGATGTCTATTTACTTAAATATTCTATAATTTCTCTCAGCAATGTTTTATGCTTTTTAGTGCGTAAGAATTGTACCTCTTTTCTTATATTTATTCCTAAGTATTTTATTACTTTTGATGCTATTGTGAATAAAACTGTTTCCTTAACTTCATTCTTGGATTGTTTGTTTCTACCTTGTCTATTTTGGCTGACCATTTATTATTTTTCTCTAGCAATTAGGGCTGGATAAATAAATGAGAAAATATAAAGTGTTTTCATGTTTCTTACAGATAAATTTTCACTGCACTTTTTACAGGTTTTTCATAACATAATTTATACACTGAATTGTATATTTATTTTTATAGACTTTTAAAATATGATCACCTTGAGAGAACAGGGGCATCTTCTTATTTATCTTTGTATTTCTGGCACAAACTAGGTAATTCAATAAATTTGTTGAATGAGTAGAATATAGCAAAGCTTTGAATTAGCCATCCCAATTAAAAGGGAAAGGGAAGAGCACTAGTTTTTTTAAGGATTAGGAACATGTCTTTAAATATCTTTATAACTTGCTTTTGTGACCCATCATATACAGTTTTGCACATAGTTTCTGACTGACTGCCACGCAAGAGGGAGCTCACATCACAAACTGAGAACTTACTCCAAAGAACTTCACATTCCAACAGTAAAAGAACTGCAGTGTGGTAGGTAATTAATCATTTATATTTATCCTACAGCTGCTGCTTAACAAATATCTAACTATATCTAGAGGATTAATTAATAGGTAAGATCATAGGCAACTAAAATAACAGTTTAGGGATAGAACTTTATGAGTAAGAAGAGCTTCCAAATATATGTTCTATGTAAGATAAATGAGTTTTTAATTCTATTTTAGTTAAAAGCTAAGGAGGAAAAATCTAATTCACTAGTAGTACTAAATCTAAAGATCTACCACATTAAAAAGACATCTCATGTTTGAGATTTGCCTTAAAATAACATGAAAGCAGGAGAAGTAGGAGTAAGGGTTATAGACGAAATAAGAGAGTAACCAAAATTGTTGAAGGTAGGTGATGAGTTATTAGGGGTTTATTTCTCTATTCTGTCTACTTGTGTGTAAATTTTTCACAATAAACGGCTCCAAAGAAAAAGATATCTTAATGGAATGGATATGACAGAAATTAGATCAGTAAGAATAAAATATGTAGTAAGCAAATCCTTTTGTATACAAATATCTATAAAACAGTTTTTGTTTGTTTGTTCAAAAATCAGAAATTTTAAATCTCCAAGACAATTTTCAGTTTTCTGTGAATAAATCTTCAGCAAAGACTACTGAGGAACAGATCTAAATTATTTAAGAGAAAAATAACATGCTAAAAATTCAAAATGGTCCAGTGCTTTGAATTTTTTTCTTTATAATGAAAATCACCAATTTCTTTCTGCTCTAAAAATATTACTGAAAACAAACTAAAAACTTCAAGCTGTTCCTCATTATGCACACTTCTAAAAGGTTTAAAACTTCCATAACAGGATGGTAACAAAAAAAGGGCCTAAGAACTATTAATTTCATAACTGCATGAGTACTTGTTAGACAAAGGTAAACTGTTAAGAGAAAATGGCAACCAATCATTATTTCCAAAGAAGATTCTTTTTTCATGTGTAACAAAATCTGACTGATGCATTTAGGGATAACTAAAAGGAATTACAACACAGAAAAAGAAAAACCCTAGCTATGTCTAGTCCAAGAGAAAAGAAAGAAAAAAGTAAACTCTTCTCAAAAGATTCCCTAAAGGGCACAATTTAGTTCTGAGAAAAATGTTGAGCTTTCTATTCTTGGTTTCAAGCTGTTAAGTAACTACAACTTCAAAACATGACAATATACTGGAGAAAAACCCTTTTATCTTCATTCCCAGCTACATCTCCAAAATAAAATTTAAAAAAAAAAACAGTAAGGAGATGCAGTTGACTAATTACTCATCTATAACTCACCTGCAGGAAACATGAATCGAATTTCTCTTTCTGCTGCAGCAAAATCGTTACTCCCATGAAGTGCATTCCTTAGTTCATCTGTGCCATAAATTGCCCTTAGACTAAAGACAAATTAGAGATGATGAGCATCCTACTGACATTCTTTCCTTACTATTTACACATGCATTCTACTTAGGAATTTTACAGAAGCACTGCCACTTCTCATATTTTTTAATCTCACAGGTTTTAATCTATTTTGAAATTAAGCATAACTCTAGATGAGGGTCAAATATACTTAAATCTGCAGGAGGAATACACTGTGGATGAAAAAGAGGTGTTGTTTTGTGAGAAGTTAAAAAGCAATGCATTTTCAAAAGTGCAAGAACTCAATGGCTTCTGGTTTCCCGACATTAATGATAATGGTGAAAATCTGAATTTCTGGTCCTATTTACCAATATTCTGTAAAATACCATACCAATTTTTCCATGACAAATCCCACATCAGTAGCAGGTTAATTCAAGGATGAGAGAAAAATAAGACTCACCAACCATAAATCAAAATTTTCTGAGAACTTTTGAGGTGTTTGATATTAAAATAGACATTAAAGTAGTTAAAATATAAAGTGGATCTCCTCCACCCAGCCCCTTCCAAGCCCCCCCAAATCAGATAATTTAGGAAAACTTTCAAATGAAAGGAAATTTCTATTACAATGAGATCCTCCTCCGCCCCCCACCCCACCATTTTCATAGATGTATTCCATTTTTTCCCATAGGAAAGTTACCTGTCTGGATGTGTCTCCTTAGCTACTAAGCTATTACTTGGTCCCAAAAGTTCTTTCCAGTAAGAGATGGCTTTATGTCTAGCTAATATCATGGCAACAAGTGGTCCAGAACTCATGTAAGCTGTTAAATTGGGGAAAAACATTTTCCCATACTGTTCCACATAAAAGTTACTACAGTGCTCAGGGCTGAGATGAAGTTTTCTTCTCTATAAGAGAAAGTCAACAAAGACATTTAAAATGACAGTTCAAGAATACCTCATTAAGTTATTAATAATTTGAAATCAGCACCGATTTGATTACAAATTTGAGATTTATTTTTGTCTTAGGAGCAAAGGGCAAGACAAGATTAAATTAAATGTAGGCTGTAAATAAGAATTATTTAACCTACTTAAGTAAAACTATGCTGGTTTGGCAGCCTCCTTCAACAAATGGTTTGTTAATGGCAAATTAAGTATATCCGCTTATTAAAGTAAAAACACTCCAGTTATCAATATTTTGTTATTATATACTTATATACATTATGGTAATAAAGTTGGACTTTAGAATATTCCAAATTCATCTTTCCCTACTTGTGATATTTTCCTATTCATTGTGAAATTTTCCTGCATTATTTTAGAGAGCTGCTCTCATGGAACTTAAAAATAGTACGTAGTATAATGATGCAGTAAACAAGTTTTTCACTTGGACATGAAAGTTGTATATTCTTTATTCTGGTTCTGCCATAAATATGTTGATTCACTATGATCTTAAGAATAATTAGTTGGCATTAAGTTTCTTAATTTGAAAGAATATGAAATGTTTGGGACAAATTAATGTTATTTTCTTCACAAATGAAAGACTATATAAATGAATAATTAAATTAAAAATATCATAGTCAGTCATTCTTCCAATCAGAAAGCATCATGCTTTCCCTAAAAGCAACTATTTGAGTGCATTTTAAAAATCATTCCATTATTATTGTTTTTTAATTCCACTAAAAGTGGATCATGAGGGAAAGGGCTCAAAATATAATAGAGGGATTCAAAGTAGACATCAAGTAAGACTTCTGGCTGGAGTAAGGATGATGAGACATGGAGATAAGTTTCTAGGTGTAAGATAAAAATCCCCAAGATTAAGGGAGCTATCCATCTTTCTAAAGAGGGTTAGATTTTACTGAGAGTACAATGCAAACTATACCAAGTGATCTACCTCTTAAAGCCCCTCCCAAAACTATCATGTGTCCTCAGATTTCAGAAATGATCAAATTGCTTGCTTTGCAGCAAGGGATCTAAATTGCCCAGAGCAAGAAACTTGGAAAGATGCTTACTTAAGTGGGTCAGTACCGTTATGAACAGGCTCTGCTGGACAAACATAAAATTCTCACCAATCAAGAACCAGTTACTATCAAAAAAGGTGCTGACATCTGTTCTCACATTAAAATTCATATAGTCAAGAAATAGAAGAAATTTGAGAAGTTATAATAGAACATGATTTAGTATAATCCTTGATTCTATTATTTAAAATTTATGCATGCCAGTATTTGTGATTCTAATGCATATTGGTTTGAGGTTTTTTTGTTGCTAGGTTAAAAAATAAAAATCTCATCTGTTGCACTGTAAGCCCTCATCTGCCACATACCCCTTAACAAGCAGGGGTAGTTATCTTCTGCAGGTATGCTAGCTAATGTAGCATAATTTTAAAAACAAAGGGCTCATCTTAAACTAAAGTTGATACTGAATTAATGATTGCATTAATTGCTTTAAAATTAGCTCAGATAAATTTTTTGGAATTTAGATTAATATTTTCACAAAGAGAAGGAGTGATTTTAAACAATATCAGAAAAGGAACCAAACCATTTGTTTGTAACACGGGAAAGACTGCCACCTACTGAAAGAATACATCATTTTTCAGGCGGTTTTCCCCTAAATGGAACAAGAAAGCCTCAAGGTTAGTGAACTCCCAACTACAATAGAGCTTATTTTAAAAGCATACAATACAAAGGACAAATACGATTCACTTATACGAGATATATGGAATAGTCAAAGTTACGGAGACAGAAAATAGAATAGTGGTTACCAAGAGCTGGAGAGAGGGAAAAACAGGGAGTTAGTGCTTAATGGGTACAGAGTTTCAGTTTGAGATAATGAAAAAGTTCTAGAGATGGATAGTGGTGATGGCTGCACAACAGTATGAACGTACTTAATGCTGCTGAACTACACACTTAAAAATGGTTAAAATGGTAAATTTTATGTTGTGTATATTTTATCACAATTAAACCAAGGCATTTTTTGGTTTGGAATTTGTTGCTAACTAGGGAAAGTAATAATATTAGCACTCAGTATAAGTATTTGATATATTTAATTATATTTAATTTATAATCATTAGCTGCCTAATTATTAACTTTCACTAATCCTTTTAAAAATATGAACTTTTTTAAAAAATGGGATAACTATCTTATTTGTTTACTTTATTTAATTGTTTGGTACTATACTTACAGGGTTAAAAAGTTCAAAGCAATATAAAAAGGTATACACTGAAAAATCTTTTTCATTCCTGTCCCAACCTACCGTTTTTCCTTGCCTTCAATATGTAATTATTTTTTAATGTTTATCTCCAGTGCTTCATTTTGCAAATACTGGCAAACATGAATATGTATTATTTTTCTCTATCACAAAAAGTTGCCACACATCATTCTGCATCTTGCTCTTTTCCATAACAGCACACAGAGAGGTTACCCACTGTTCTTTTTATAATTAGTTGCATAGTATTCAATTTGGTGGATTCGCCAGTGTTACTTTAACCAGTCTTCTAATGCTGGGTTGTTTTCAATCTTTTGCTTGTAAATAAACAATGCTGCAAAAAATAACCTGTATATATGTCACTTCATATTAATACATGGGTTATAGTAGGGATTCCCAGAAGCAGTATGGCTGGGTCAAATGGTAAAAGCATCTGTAATATTGATATCTGCCAGATTCCCATCCATGGGGGTTGTCATTTACTTTTATATTCTTACCAGATGGTACCTTAGTGTCATTTAAAATTTCTTTTTTCCTGCTTAGAGATGGAGAATCTTTTCCTATGTTTAAGAAGCATTTGTTTTTCTTCTGTGACCATCCACATGTACTGCCCATTTTCAACTGAATTTTTATCCTTTTCTAGGAGCTTTCTATATCTTCGGGAGATTAGACTTTGTGATATGAATTGCAAACCTTTTTTCCAAGTGTGTCATTTGTGTTTTGACTTTGCTTATTAGGCCATGCAGAAGTTTTTTTATGTTTATAATTTTATCAATCTTTTCTTTTATGGTACCTAGTCTTTAAGTCACAGTAAAAAGGCTATCCCATTCCAAGAATAAAAAGAAATTCAGCCTTCTTTTCTTCTAGAATCTGTATGGTTTAGTTTTTTAATATTTAAATCTCAGATCCATTTGGAATTTATGCCGGTATATATAGTATAATACTTGAATCCAACTTTTATAAAAAATGGCTACACACTTTTCCTAACATGTATTAAAAAGTTCATCTTTACCTGAGCCTTTTAATTATATTAAATATTTCCTTAAACTTTTTTGCATTACTATTCCCTTACACTTTCTAGTACCATCTCTACCCTCAGTCTCTACCTATCCTTCCTAAGTTTATCTGAAATCCCATGTCTTTCCTGAAGATTGAAACTTTCTTTTTTTATTTTTTAAGATAGTGACTAAATAGGCGATGACACTGTATAAATATAAGGGAACAAAAAACTGTAATTTCAAATAAGGATGGTACTAAAAAATAAGATTAAAAATACTCTATTCTATTTGATAATCTTTAACAATACTCTTTTTACATTCATTTTCAAAACTACTAACTGCAGAACAAGTATAAGGCTTAAAACATCAAACGTTCATAAGCAGCTGGAAAAAAATTACCAGCAGTCTAAAAATCCATTAATAGAAGACAAGGTAAATAAATTGTGGTTCACCTGCAAAGGGGAGTATTACACAGAAATTAAGAAGAATGAGATAGATTCAGATGTAGTGATTTGGAATGTTACTGGAGAGACTTTGTAAAGGGGATCAAGGGAGGAGGATTATCCTACTTTATGTGGGGTGGGGGGAATGTTTGTAAATGCATAGAAAAATCCTGGAACAACAGAAAGTGTTAAGTGGCTGCCTCTGTCTGGAGACTGGGACTTGAACTGGGAGAGGAGAGATGGAAGAAAAAGAAATTTCATTTCTCATGTTATATCCTTTTGAAGTGTAAAAAAATCCTTTAAAAATCATCACATATAACTTTTATATTTGGAATACACCTAAATTTAATGCTAAATACTAAGGCTCTAAATGGGCTAACATATTTACATAAGTATTCTAAAAAGGTAAAGCAAAAAGCAATCTAAAATAACAGTTTAGGGATATAACCCTATGAGTAAGAAGAGATTCCAAATATATATTCTACTTAAGATAAAGTGAGTTTTAATTCCTATTTTAGGCGGAGGAAAAGCCTTAATTCATTAGAGAGAAAAAAACATAATCATCCTTCCCAGAAGTTACCTGAACAATGGTGAATCCAGATCTGAGAATAATGTCTTGTATCTCCTCCTCTTTGTCAGCAATATCTGGTTTGATAATGGCCAGAGTTTTTTCTACATAGATCTGAGGTGGGAGCATTGATAGCTCCATTCTGGCTTTTCAGAGGACAATTTAAGAGATTCTTGACAGGTATCAACTGCAATGACATGCATCCCCCACCTCAAATTTAATGTAATTGTGACTGAACAGCATTATCAGGAGCTTGACTTTATCAATATATAAAGTTGAAAACTGTCATATCTTTTCCTACAGTGTCTCAATTTTAACACGATTTCTACTCTGCGTCTAAGTTGTGCGGGGTGTTTTCCTAAACGTTTTCATTAAGGTGGGAGAGGCCAAGGGAAATTCAAAAGCCCACGACCCTGTGGGCACAGGAGAGCAGGCTGGCAACTCTGCATCACTCAAGCGGCAGCAGGTGAGGGGCCCGCCCCTCCAGGGACAACTACGCATAAGGTCAGGCCCGACTGGAAAGCAGAATCCCTAGGTCCCCTGAGCCTCTGCAGGCTGCACCTCAGATTGCTTCAGAGCCCGACCCTCATCTGAGCACTTACCTTAGCCCTGGCTCCTCTAGTGTCACCACAGCTTGTTGCTAGGAGACCTGAAACTCAGCTTAGGAACGGTGGCTGCAGAGGGCCAATCCTAGCAGAGCGCTTCACAGCCTGCAGCCAGTTTTTTTTTGTTTTTGTTGTTTTATTTAAGACCAAGAAAGGGAACCAGCCACAGACATTTTTATTCCCCTTGCGTATATTAAAGCAGTAGACGTTTTCTAACATCTTACTCATAATTTATCTTATTTCATCCTCTTAGCCATTCTAAGGACACTTCAATTGTCTCTACTTTATAAACGATGAGACAAATCATAGATACTCTCCCCTTATCCTATCCCAGCCCCTTTCCGACAGTGTATGTAAGAAAACCCATGTCAAATACTTTCCTTATTTCACCAGATAATGCTATCCCCTCTATTCCTAGCTTCTGTAATTAAAAAGCAATATTTTGACTTGTGAAATAACATTTATTTAAAGAGCAATAACAAGAGGTTTAATCTATTTACCTCTAAATTAAGCCTATGGAACAAAGATGTGAGCAACATTCACAGCATACCCCCAAATCTCAGCTTTTCCTGTTTTCTTTAAATTATGTCTACAGGCACCTTTGACTCTTTGGTTGTTAGTTAAGGCATTATTCTTACTAGAAAAGACAACAGAGAAGTGGTAAACAAGTACTGGATCTTCTCTAGGGTCAGAGTCTCGATGAGAGGTCCAAATTCCAGAAAAGTTCAGAGTAGCAGCTCCAAGTTAACAAAACAGGTTTTCTATCATCCATGGCGTTGGCTGGTTCTCATTCCAAACTAGTTAAGTCTCTTCTTTTGTCTAACCAAATACTCAGCACCTACAGGGTCAAAGCAGACAGCAAGCTATGAATCTTTATGTAGGTTTGAATACAATTTTATTTTTCTCCACACAGATTTAACTATGCTTTTTTCTTTAAAGTAACATGTTCAGAAAAGAAACCTTCAAATGTCTCCTTCTAGCTATCATGCCTTATCTCCTATAGATGGGACAATGTGAACACACATTAATACCAACGGCTATAGCAACTAAAAAATGGACAGTAACTCCAGCCTTGGTTTGCATATTTAGCCCTCTGACTTGAGGCTCTGGAAGCAGGTGTTCCCATTACTTATCTATCCCAGTTCTCTTAAGAGCTCTTCACTGTGGCTTGCCTTCCTAGGCTATTTTATATCTCTATCTATTAAAGCTGGTCACAGGGAGCTCCGGGTTTTCCAAACCAGCCAGTACAATGTCAGTCCCTCAGGACTTTGAATCGTCTTCTAAACATAAACTCTGGGAACACAAGATCCCTTCAAAATCACCCTTATTCTTACAGACTTTCTAAAATCAGATTCCAGAGACCACACTCCTTTTTCTTGCAGCTCTCTACCTACAGTACCTGAATCTGCTCCAAGACTTCTCGCTGCATCTCCACAGCCATATGGTACACATGATGATCAGAGTCATTGTACATCACAGCATTTTGGAACATCAGCATCAGGTCCCGCTGGAACTGAGCCATGGTGCGAATCCGTCCCTTAGACAGATTCCTTTTCAGGCTAGTTAAGTCCATGGGTCTACAGGTGGCCAAGAGAAACCAAATGAAATCAAACATTCATGTGGAACATGTGGTGACTTAACATGCTCTCTTGGAGAACTAACCAGCTCTTAATGAAAACAATAGTAAAGATAACAATCCCCATCAAATAATAAAAAAGCAACAAACAGCAGCTAACGTAGGACTGCTTACAATATGCCAAGTGCTATGCTAGATACTTTCTATATTAACTCACTTGACCCTCTCAATAAACCTATGTGGTAGGTACCATTATCACAATTGGTAATGAGGAAACTGAGATCTAAAGAAGTTAAGTACTTGCCCAAAGTCACACAGCTTGGATTCCAATTCAGAGGCAGCCTGACTCCAGAGCCCACAGGTCTAGTCACTACACTTTACAATTGGAGGTATCAAAGTTGTAGAGTTCCAATGATCAGTTTATCACATGGTAGTTACAGACTGATTGTTTACAATGTGTAGTCATATACCAGGTACCAACTTCTTTTACTGTATAATCAAAAGCTCAAGAGTTTTTTCGTCTTTCATGGAGATGAAAAGTGAGAATCAAGTGAATAATAAGATAAATAATTATATTATGAGACACAGAGAGTGGGTATATAAGAGAAGGCATAGCAGTGCAGAAAGAGAACTGAACTGGAAGAAGCTGGGGTATAGTTCTAGCTCTGCTATTCACTGTTAATCGCAAACAAGTCATGACCACCTCTGAGTCTTAGTTTCTTCATCTACAGAATTAAGAAATCTAGCTCCAAAGGTCCTTTTCTGATCTTTTATGCACTATTAACATACTCGTTTATAACAGTATTTTAGGTTCTGAACTATGCTGTAAAAATCCAAAATACTGCCATCAACCAATGTTTGTAAAATCCATTTGGATTACCATCTTCACCTTAGCATACCTATAACTGCCTGAGTGAATACTTTTAAAGTTTTGTTCCAAATTAACAGTGTCAAAAACTACCAAAGACTAATGTAAGATTATAATAAATGGATCATACTACTTAAAAGTCAATACTGAAAAAAAAGAAAAAGCCTCTTTATCCTTTTGTTCTTTGTATTCTCAAATGAGGACTGAGCTTATCCTAACTTTACAATCTTGTTCAGCCGTAAAATATATCTTAAGCTTAAGTAATATAAATGAAATAAAGAAATAATCTAGTAGGTGGGAAATAAAAGTATGAAAAGACAGATATAAAAGCAACCAACCTTTCTTGACCCCTTTTCCACTGACCTTTTCACCACATCCTTGTATCCAGGGGCCTGCCTTTCTGACACAGGCTTCAGAAATGGACTACTGAACCTGTTCAGGGACAAACCCAGAGAGGATGAAGAAACCCTGGAGAGTCACTCTAAATGAGAAGACTCGCTGTGAATGCCAAGAGTGGCTTGGAGTCCCACCTGTGACTGGCAATCATCTTCCATACTGGCAGGAGAGTCTTCTTAAATAGCAAATGATCCTGAACAGGGTCACTATGGCTTAGATCAGACCTATAGGATAAAACAAGACAGAAAAGAAACAGTAACTTCATAAATGGTATTCGACCCACTCCTCCCAGGTAGGTAATGAGGTTTCCTCAACCCACAATGCTCCTAGTTAACACCTGGAGGATAACACCATAGGAATAAAAACATACTTAATGCTTCCATAAGAAACCCCAGACTCTATAAATATTCTCTTCACCATTACCCAACGAAGTGGTTACATTCTTATAAAGTATTCTACAAACCGAGATTGCCTATGCCTTTTGGAATCTTCCTGATTTATTCTCCAGCATCTATGACTCTAAAGAACTGGTCTATGAAAGTAGTCTTTCACTGATGTTTCCCAAGTGCCTGGCACATAGCAGGTGCTCAAATAAGTATCTGATAAATGAATCTGGTCCTGTTTTTATGCAGAAATATGCCACATTAAGAAGTATCTCTCAAAGAATATGAAAACAAATATATGTATGTTCATGTATGACTGAAGCATTGTGCTGTACATCAAAAATTGACACACTGTAAATTGACTGTATTTCAATAAAACGTATACACACACACACACATATACAGTTGGTACCTCTCCTCTATTTCCAGAGAAAAAATACTTGGTTTCACATCCCAAGGAATTCTTTCATTTCATCTGAATACTATACAATTTAAATATTCTCCTTTTCATTCTCCTTAGTAATCTTTAAAATACCTAAGAAAAATTCATTTCTCCTCATGGCCCTTCCTTTCCTGGGCCAAACTGCTTAATTTATTTAGGTTTTCTTTAGAGGTGCAACTGCTTAATGTTTTATTTCATTTTATAATTTTCCTAGTTGGCAAATTTTCTGTTTACTCCAAAGTTAAAGATCATGTTCCACTTCCCACTTTACACACTGCATTATTATCTCTAAACAGGTTCTCTTCACACCTGAGGTTTTACACCCTCATTTTGCTTTATGTACCATATTGTGTGCATCCATTTGAGCATCTTTCTCCAATCTGAGCAATGCCATGTTACCATTCATTTTCATGATGCAATTTCTCACCTGTATCTAAATTACATATCACAAAAATCAATTTATCCTTAAGCCCAGAGCCCTATCAGAACAAAGCATTTAAAGCCCCACACAAACCTCTTCCTTTGTTTCTGTTCAGTCAGTCAGAATAAACAATACTCCTTTGTACTGATGCAACTTTATTCATACATCCACGCAACAGATATTCAGTAAGTTTCCATTAAGTGAAAGTTACTGTGATAGGTTCTATAACCTCAAAATCAATCACCTTTGCAATATTTTATGAAACAATATTTATTGCCACCTATTTGGAAATGTATGCTAAGCAATTACAAGTAAAAGTACGAGAGTGGAAAGGACTTGCAGACTTAGAGTACTACTCCAAAAGCTTTACTTAACTCCTAGAAGTCAGTACAGACTCAGGGAGAAGCCAGAAAAGAGGAGCCTAAGGAATGTCTATCTTTCAAAGTAGTTTTAAGCTTCTCTGATGATAACACAAGAACTCAGCTATCAATCTCCCCTTAAGCTAGCTAACCAGGCAGACTCAATTACTAATATCTATTGCTTTCTAACAAAGCTTTCATGTTTAATGTAAATTCTAAGATAAGAGTGTGGAGTTTGCCATTCAAGATGCTGAAATGTCTTGAGATAAAACGTCCCAGATTAGAAATTTCCTGTTTTGGGGATAATCATCATATGCCATCTGCTAATACTTAGAAAAAGAGCTACAGAAAAGCAAAGGAAGCAATTTCTTCAGCAAGCTAGTTTTTAAGCTGTATTCTATTTGTGAAACAAAAATCTGAGATCTGCTCTTTAAAAAATGTATATCTTAAACAAAAGAAGGCTAAAATAATGACTGGTTTGCCTTCCCTCAGATAATGGTGGATTGGGATGTAGTAAAGAAAAAGAAAGGGAAAAAAAAAAAGTTTGTGTTATCTTCTCTCAATAGATAGCTACAAGAGCAAGCCCAGAAAAGGAACTATTTATTACCATAATAAAAATAACTGTTTTTCTGATTTAAAAAGAAGTTCACTTTACCGAAAAAAAAATTAAGATTCTGAAGTATGCCCTTTGGCTCCATTATTATTTATTTAAAAAAAAAAGACAATTATACAAGCAATTTCCCAAGATTTGTGAAAAAGGAACAAGAGCACTAACTTCAAAATAATTTTTAATTTCAAGTTAATTGATGTTTTCGTGTTTTTAAAAATATAGTTGGTATAATATTAGACTTGAAGGACAATCTGACTCAGCCATGTTTCCTGAATAAATATAGTAATTAGAAGGGTTACTTATGAGATTCTTAATGTTTGTGAAACAGAAATAGATTTCTATTTATAGAATAAAATTTATATTTAATTCTATTTCTAGTATTCAAACTCTTTCTTTTTTTTTCAATTACAAAAGTAATTTTGTAAGTTCATGGCAAGAAATTCAAATAGGCATAAAGAGAAGTGAAAGTATGAGTCCTAACAATCTTGGATAAAAATCTCTACTTACAGCTTTGAGGAGGTAGCATGGCTGAAAAGGATATTCACCAGAGGAGTCTCCTGGATGTGGAAGCCATCATCACATTCACCTGAAGAACACTGGTCTTCCATCTCAGACACATATCCTTCACCCTGGTCCTCCTCTTTGGATTCTTGCTGAACCTCCCCCTGGGAATGCCAGGAAACAAAGGAAAGTTTAGAAAGAGATTTACCATCCTGAAAGTAATTTTTCTTGCATGGGATAAATGAAGGCTGACCTTCAGATGAGAAGAGGCCTATTACACAAAGTTGTAGAAGAAATTAGAGAAAGGTGACAACGAGACCTAAGGCAATGAATTCTTAAGAGAACTTTGATGACTCTGTACCCCCAAGAAAAAATGAAAAAGCAATACACTCAATTTTAGATAGACACTGTTGCCTTTTAAAACTGTCATTATTACTTGTGGTCCTGGAGCTAACTAGTCTAACTGGTCAGATAGTATTAATGACATTCTGAATGTTACTGATTGTTTACTATAAGCCATGAAGTACACTAAGTGCTTTACATGAATTGTCTCATTTAAACCTTACAGCACACCTATAAGGTAGAGCACTTTTATTTCACTTCAGCAGAGAAAACTGAGGTTCTAAAATGATCTCTAACATGTCTAAGCTTACACAGCTAACTGGTGCTAAAACCAGGATTTAGACCAGGTAAGCTGAATTCCCTGGAGTTCGCTTATGTGCTTTAACCACTCGGTTCTGCCTCTTGGTGTACAGGACCAATCAGACAGTTGGTTTAAGTTACTCACCACTTACCTCTTCACTCCCTGTGGGTTGTTCCTGAAGTACCCAAATATCAGAAGGAGCTGGAGCCACTTCTGGCCTTCCATTTTCTTCCAGTGATGACTTCTCAGCTACCAAGAGGTCTACCTTGGCTGAAAGCTCTTCGGGCTCTCTGCAGGGCTCCTCTTCTCCTTCAATAACTTCAATTTCCCTTGCCTCTTGCTGTGTGGTACCAGATGGAGGGCAGCAGCCTTCACCTGATTCTTTGCTGCTAATGCACAGTGGCTCCATTAAATAAGCTACCTGCAATCACAGTTTACTGTTAGAGGCATAAGAACACCAATGGAAACGATCATCTACATATTAATAATGCCACATCATTTATACCACCACAAGTCTGAGATGGCAAATTGATTTGATTCATCCAGTCATTTAAAATTTATCAAATATCTTATATACATAGGCACTGGGCTAGTTGGTAGGAATCCAAAAGAAAACAAGATAGATATGATTCTTGCCTTAAGGAGCTTATGTTCTAATTTTTCATCTCAAATATCAACTCTCATTAACTGATAATGTCTAAAAAACTGCTGAAAATTTTGTCTGCCACAGACAATGCAGATAGAATTGGAAATATCTGAATTGGATTCTTACTGATCTTGACCTAAGTTCTCCTGAATGTGTATAGTTGCCACATAAATATAAACTCTGTCCAATTCTGTTTATTTCTGGTCCTCAGCCCTTAGCCAGGGTGATAAACACACCACAAAATGCCTCTTGGAAGTCTCAACATTATAAGCTTCAAGGAATGTTTGGGCAAGTGTCACCTCCTGTGACTCTGAAAGAACGAAATGCATGAATATTCAAAGTAGTCCTACACATAGGAATTCCAATTCCTGTGACTCAGACCTATGCCTGGGATCTTAGAACATTCCGTTAAAAAGCACATATATGATGCACGTTTTGTATCAGCCCCAAGTTCTGGAGACACAGCAATGGACTCAGTTCCTGCCAATGTAGAGCTTGTATTTTAGTAAACAACATTAAAAGTGGTAGAAATACGTGTGGGTAAGCATTCTCTTAGGAGGTTGAGACTCTCCCATCTTTAAAGATGGTTCCCCATTACCTCAGAGAAAAAGTGCAGGAGGTTCTGGTGGCTGACTTGCTCTGCCTCTTCCTGAGATTCCTCACTGCCTCCGTCCCCCACAAGCAGCTCACTAGATTCTCTCCCGGGGCTGCTTTCCTCTAGTTCTTCAGCCCCTGGCTCCTCAGTTTCCCTCCAGCTGCCCACATCAAGATCCAGACTGGAGTCCCATGAGCTGAAGAGGGACCTGCAGTCGTTGCTCAATTCAGAGTCACTGGGATAGTCTTGTTCAGAATCCAACCAAACCCATTCATGCCCCATCTGTAAATACACAGAAAAAAATGCAGTAAATTTACTCAAATCAATATTCCTAAGGCATTTCCATTTCCCAATTTCAGAAGAAAGATAAGGGGTTAGAAATTTCTACTCATCACTTAGAAGAGTAAAAGCTAGCTGAAGGGAGATATCGAGAGACAGTGATCTGTCACTTGGAATAAAGTTAAAGCCCTATGTCAAACAGTATAGTAGAAATATTACCCAATAATTATTTGTTCATGGATTTCCTCATTCTCCAAAAGAAAAAACCGGAGGATCATAGCTAACAACTGAACTCCTCTATCCCAAATAACTCTTAAACTCAACTGCAAGGCAATAAATTTGAGGGACAAGGGATATTCTCCTTAGCATACAGTTTTAACCTATCAACCATTAAATCCTCAAAGCGTACTTTAAGATTACCTGTGGTATCCTTCTGGTCATATGCAACTCTCAATGCTCAGAATAACTTGCAGTATCAGGTTTTTAAAATATCTTCCCTTGCTTTCGTAACACTACACTTTCCTGGTTTTCTGATCCCTTTGTTCTCTCCCTTTTACAACTTTCAATAAATCTGTCTTCTATGTTCTTGTTTGGTCCTCTGCTTCTTTAATACGTCCTTTAAAAAATGTAGATACTTTGACATTTCAACTTTGATCTCCATTAAGGAGGCTTCCAAATCTCTCCATCTTTACTTTTTATATGCATTCTAGTCTCATTTCTCCATGTACCCAAAGATCAGTTCCTTTTAGATGCCCTATCATCTGCTTCAATTCAACACCTCTAAAACTATTATCACTCTTCTTCCTGAATATCTCCCCATTTGCTCTTCCTAAATTCCTTATGTCCATCATCAACACTACTTTCTTAATCCTGTTTTGACTCTTTCCTCTCTGGTATTCAGTAAGCAAGTCCACTTTCCAGTTTTCTTCCACAATAATTTTTCTCAACGCCTATCCTCTGTTCTTGAATAAATGTGATGGCCTTCTGGTCAGTTTCTCTATTTTTAATTCAATCTGTTCTGAAAAGTATAGTCTCCTGATTCAAGGCTTTACCATAGCTACCACCTCAAATACAAATTTCTCAATCTGCCACTCAAAGTCCTCCATAAAATCAGTCCTATTTTGTCCCCTTAGACCAGTACCAGTATTTCACTATTTGTTAATATGATCCCTATTCTAATTACATTTGTCTCATTTCCCCCACCAGAGATGCCTATACCTTAACTTGGCTTGCTAAGCTTGTAAATCAACTTCTCTACCAACACGAAAACTATATCCTTTAATGAGCCTCCTCCTCCACAAACTTCTCCAACTTTTAGGGCTCCATTGCTTGTATCACATGCATGCTTGCGGACTGCTTTAGAAGTATACTGTAATTATATTTAATTTTCTAATTCTTAGATTGATTGAACTTTCTTATCACCTCACAAAGACTTCTACTTCCTTAGCATCCTAACAAGCTTTAGTTTTAAGCCAAAAAGATCTGCGACTTCTAATCATATCTAATCATAAAGTTCCGTATCTTTCTCAAGAAGGCTTGAAATACTAGACAATATCCTATTAATTGCTTTGTAATAAAATGCTCGTACTGGTTCATTTCACTGATTTAATTTTTACTTAGAAGTTGAAATAAACCCAGGTGATAAATTTGGTAAGTCTAAATTTGAGTTTAGCCTTCAAACAGCAATGTCATGAATTCTGAAATATATAAGAACTCTACACATAGAAACAGATAGGAAGGAGACAGTAATAAACTATTCTAGAAATACCATCTGCAAAGACAGTAACAAAGATGTTACCTATATCCATGCTCTGATCTTTAAGCAATGCCATGAACAGACTCTGAAAACCTTAAGCCTTCCCAAACAGTCAAGAAAAACTGAGTAAGACAATCCTTATCACAATGCAACACTTTAAAACATTAATTATAAACTCAATCTTGGTTACTTACCTTTTCTGAGCTGTTGTAGAACAGTTCATATTATAAGACCACTTTCCTCCTCTAACAATCTCATTCCCACCAATGATCAAAGTTATTATGCAAAAGAAGTCACAAATTTCGCACATACACACTCACACAAAGAACACACCAAAGACTAGAGTTTTCTTTCAGAGTTTATTGTGTACACACACACTTCACAGGATTTTTTTTTTTAAAAAGTCTGTACACTCCACAAGACAGTACAAACTAGCTACAATCTGCTAGCAATACATTAGGACATTAACACAGCTCATGATTTCTGCCCTAAAACAGGCAATTGTGCTACTCCAACACTCGGAGAAAGATTTTCCCAGCTCTGTCACATGGCCCAGGCACCTCCTCTTCTGTAACTTCCACTTCTGGAACTGGGTCCACAAGCCCAAACTCTTGTCTTTACTTCTATTTCAGGTTCAGCTCAAAATGGATACTCTGAGGCTTCATTTTTTCATCTTCATATCTGCTTCAATGGCACAGCGGCGCCCCCTGGTTCCCCCATCCTAGATGACAGGCAGACAAAGAAAGGGAGCATGAGTGAGTTGGTTACAAATTAAGAGAGAAGGTGAAACAAGAATGCTGGGGATCTGGTTTTCTGGGAGAGAGGGGAGAGAATCAGCAGAAAAATCCAGGAAATGAGGGGGTATGTATCTGTCTTCCCAGAGTGGGCTAAAAAGTACCTGGCAGTAGTGTGTGAGAGGAAATGCAGGGCAGAGTATCTTGTTCCTGCCCACCTTAGAGGTCACTGGAGTTTACCTAGGGTCCCAGAGAATGACAATGAGTCATCCCACCCAGGCCCCAAATCATGTGCAAAGGAAAAGGAAGAGTAAAAGAGAGGTGGGAGAGTGAGAAAGGGCAGTGGATAGTGAGATTCTTGGCTAACATACCTGTCCAGCTGTTGGTCCCTATAAGAAAGGCCTTTCCTGCAGACTGACCCTGGCACTAGTTCCCTAGCACCTCCTGAGTTGTTTTCCATGAGATCAGGACAATCAGAAGGCTTCTTTCCATCTGCTGCTCTCTCCCTGCAGCCCAGCTCCTTCCTCTTGTCCAACACTTTGCTGTCTTCAATAGATAAAAGATCTTATTAACCAGCCTTGCAACAGCCAGTCAATTGCTTGGGGATCCAGAGTCACTGTTGCAGGCCAATAAGAAAGAATAGGGATTACAGTGTTCTATCTGTGGTACAGGCTGAGGCCTGTAGGCAAGATGAACTAGTGAACACTTTTGCTGGGCCAGGCCATTTTTGTATTTCTAATAATGCAAGGACTCTAAAATTCTCAGAGCTCATGAACACAAGTTGCTTTTGAGGTAACAGTAAGTATAAAAATACCACCCTTGCATTTGTATAACACTTCAATTTTTTTTTTTCCCAAGCCAGTTCCATACCTATTAACTTATTTTATCCTCACAACATCCCTGTGAGGTAGGCTGGACAGGTACTTCTTTACATTACCTCCGTTACACAGATAAGGAAAACAAAGCTCCAAGAGATAATTCAGTGACTTTTACGATCATGTGGTTTTCTAGCCTGATATCCTTCCATTACACCACAACCACGTGCCCCATAATGAACAAAACAGAGTCAGAGAGTTGTTCAAATCATGGTGGAAAAGGACAGAAGTCTTCAGGCTAACTCTACTAAGCTTATCTCTTAATTCCATCAGTCACTACTATTTGTAGTGGTCATTGTTACAGAGATTTTTATCTTAAATTTTACTGAAGGTTTATGTATCAGGCATCACTCTTGCAACTTCACGTTAGAGAAAAAGAAAAAACCATGTGCTGAGTATCTGCGAGTATAAGGAACACTTTTTAAAAGCCAGCTAGCAGCTGCTGCCCTGAGCATTCTTCTATTTGTAAGAAAAGAATTCTCAAAAGGTGGAGTCAAGAAATGAGGAGCAGATGCATCCTAGATCTTACCAAGAATAACTCATGTCAGCTCAGAGAACTCATAAACAGTCCCTACCCAGCCCACACACACACACATGCAGAAAGACAGAAATGCAGAAGAGAATTTATTTGATGACCTGAAAAAACAGAAGTTCAAGACATTGCCACAGTCTGCATGTTGGAGTTCCCTCTGCCACCCACCCCCAGCAGGAGCTAAGAATCTCTGTGGCAACACCACCCCTTGCAGCCATTCAATACTTACAAAGAGAGAGAGAAGGAAGGCAGGAGAGCCCATGGGGACACTGTCCTGTTAGAGGACAAACAAACACTGATCAGGTTCCACGGAAACTCTCAGCTGCAAGCACCCCAAACCTCAGAAAAGAGACACAAGCACCACACACACAAAGACAAAATTTTAAAACTCAAGAATAAGAGGAAAGAGATCCAAAAGCAATATGGCCATTACGCCTCTGAACAGGAACTAGTGGTCCCCAAATGCTGCAAGCTAAGTCATTTCCACCTTGCAAGCACTCTCCCAGAGGAGATAACAATTCATTCACCCAGCTCACAGTTTCTCTCATGTGACTGGACCTTCCAGTCACAGCAGGTTTCTTCAGTGCTTGGATGGGAGCAAAACAACCACCATTCTAAGATCTATATGTCTGTATACCACTGGAATGTAGAATCCTGGCAGTACCAAGTAGTAACATAAGGTTCTTTAGATGCTTCAGATTTCTAGCACTGAAACACTGGCACATAGGCTTTTTCTTGGTCTCCTCACCTTCTCTGAAGCATCTTGTTTGCGGGTAGAATCTCTCCCTCGAAGACTTTTAGCACTGATCCCAGACTCAGATGTTTGCATAATCAACTGTGTGGCCAGGAATTGCTGAAGGGAGAAGAAACAAAGTTAGGCCTAGAGACCTGATCCAGCAGGGAAGAATGAAGACACCTTAGACTATTATAGATAGGATTTTGAACAGTATCCTTCTGCAAAAAGCATTCAAGTATCTCTTGACTGATTAGAAGTTTAGCACATTTTTAATTCTAGTTGCGCATGCTGAAGAGTCAGAAAATGCCAAATGGCTCTAATTTTTTTATTTTTTGCTAAATACAGCATCAAAATCTCTATGCTCTAAGATAAGAAAAAGAATAAAACTAGATGAACCGAAGATCACTAAGTAATTTAAGCAATTTGGCAGACTCTGTAGAGCCAGACAACATCCCCTTCAAATTAGTATCTCAAAAGGTGCCTGGTAATGCAACTACAGGTTCCCTGCAATGTAAAGAAAAGGGAGAAGAAACTATTTGTTCACTACCATGTATATACTTAATGTAATTTTAAAAATATACAGTCACCATTTTATAAAAATTTTATTAAAAAACTTAAAGAAACTGAAGACATTTGCCCAATAAATGCAGAATATTCTCTCACAATTTTACCAAACCAAAATGAGAAAACCAACACTGAATCCAGCAAGAACAAAATTTTATCATCCTGTGTCCCTGATGGCTGTTCAAAGTAAAAACCACAGCAGCCCTTCTTAACATCAATTATGAATCCTACCCTTAAATATTTTCACTTCATCGTCCGAAAACACTAAGGATCCTCAAAGTACCTGAATCTGCTCCAAGACATCTCGCTGCATTTCTACTGCCATGTGATAAACATCGTGGTCTGAGCTATTATACATTACAGCATTCTGGAACATCAGCATAATGTCACGCTGAAATTCAGCTGTACTGCGGATCAGTCCATTTTCAATGTTTTTCTTAATAGTTGACAAATCCATAGGCCTAAAAGTAGAACAAGGGTAAGTGGGAGCAGAGAGGGGAAGAAGACTCAACTGGATCCCTGAATATATCATTACCATATACACTTTCTCATATATAACTTCAGTCCCAGCTGCTAGGACTCAAACATCAAGCCCTTGCCCCAAACTATGAATTTAACCCAAAAACCAAATTCAGTCTGTATAATAAGCATTGAGAAAGGTAATAAAGGGGGCTAATCATTGTAGATTTGATGATCCAGTCAATGAAATGATTAGTTTAGCACTTGGTCATCCTTACATCAAAAACACTTGCTTTAAACTTTCCGTCTAACACAAAAATCCACTAAGACTTGACAACTTACAATTCGGGCAAGTCAGCATGCTGAACGGATCACGGCTTACCTTTGTACAATGCTGTGGTAGCCAGGTGCTATGTCATCTGTAACAGGCTGCAGGAAGACATTGGCATACCTGTCCAAAAAGAATATGGTACGATTACTGACTGATCCTCCAGAAGAACAGCTGAGGGAGCTTGATCTAAGCAGCTGAAGTTGTAAGAGCCAATGCCATCAGTCCCATGTAAGTGTACTCAAGATTTTGTTCTGGTTACCAACAATGAGGAGCAGGAGAAAATGTTCCTACTAATTAGTAAAGCCCATTCACCTATGATTAGCTGCAGCTCTCCATACAAGCATGATGGCTTTCTTCCAGATTTTCTGTGCCTGAATAGCTTCCTGATCCTCACTACAGACAGAGCTGAAATAAAAGAAATATGGGAGTCCCACTTGGCATAAGTCGTCAACAACAACAACAACAACAACAATAACAACAAGTCCTAATTATATCTTTTCAACCATTTGTTCCAGGCCAAGAAAAGGAAGATGAAAAAGTAAGACTAAAGAAAGACCCTCTCCTACTTCTCACCTTTAATGCCTTGACCTCAAAGAAAGAATCTCAGATACTCACAACTGTGAAGAAGCCGGGCTGCTGGGGATGGAGTCTGCCAGTGTGTGGGACTGCAGTGTAGCATTGTGTATGCTAAAGCCATCGTCACTCTCACTCACAGGAGGTTCGTTATCCATTTCTGACAAATAGCCTTCTCCTTGGTCTTCTTCCTTAGGCTCCTCTAGGCTGGCCGCTTCACTGACTCCATCTTCCTCCTCATCCTCACCTGGGGCATCCTTAGACACAGTGTGCTTCCGTCAACAAATGGAAAGGAGAGCAAAGCTATCCAGCAAAGCATCATTAAAACATGATCTATCTTTTGGGTTAGATTAGTTCTAGAAAATGGCCTCACACTGTTTCCTGACTGAGCTCTCTATCACTTATACTACCATCTACTTACAGATACTGACTGATCAAATCATTTAGAACCTGGACAAAGAATAAGACCCAGGATCTTTTTAAAAGGAAGAAAAAAAAAAAGCTACTTACTTAAGACTAAGCTAAGAGGCGTTCCTTCTTTCCCCTTGCTCTTGAAAGGAACTCTGACCCTGGGTACAAAGTTATCAAAAATAGTTTTTATTTTGTGTCTCATCTGATGGAGCAAGCTCACATCGCATTACTTTAAGTCTGTTACTACTGCTTTAGTAATTCTAAAAAGAAAACTCTGGATCACTTTCTCTGGATAGTGTAATTAATAATATGATTTCTTGTATGCTCTCCCTGGTTCTGATATTCCTTCTCAGTCTAAATCACTGGATGTATCAAAGCTTCTTTGTGCATTATATGCAAAGAAAGTTCCATGTGATGTTCACAAACTTTTTAAGATGGGAGGTACATGTTTCCATAGCACTCCCACTATACCTGACTGTCCACTGCAGCTTTTCCCCATGCAACTCCTTAACCAGTCTCATCTTAGAGAATAAAGATGTGAGTTTACTGAAATTCATTAAAAAGGTAGTGCTATACGGAAATCTAGTCACACAGCAAGAGGAATAAAGAAAAGTCTGAAATACCTTTATCTGGCTTCCAAAAATAGTCCCTGATTCTTCTTTCAATGAGTCTGCAGAGGAGAGAAAGACTACCTGAAGATTTTTCCACCTTAGCCTTCCCCTTCCTATGGACAATAATCCCCTGCAGCTCTCCTTTCCATGCTGACCTACGCTACCTCCTCTACTTGCCCACAGCCCACAATCCCTCAGAAGCCAAAGCAAATGATTTAAAGTTAGTTATGGAGTACAGATTTCCTGGCTTTATTATTTACCTGACATTTCAAACTTGTGCTGAGTCTCTGCCTCTAAAGGATCTTCAATGGGATTTGAGCCATGTGATGGAGACAACATGCTTTCGGGGGATGCCTGAAGGCCAAAAAGAACAAAAACCCTAAGTAGTGGTAAATCACTACAGCTTACACTTTACTCTTCAATGATAATAAGACTATACAAGAAATTCTAAGTCCTACTCATGTAATGGTCACCTCAACAGGAATAGGATAAGTATATATAGTACTGATCACACTTATGGGCTTTAGACACATCAGCATGTCAGAACTCAGGCATTCAACAGGACAACCAAAGGCCTAAATTGTCACTTTTTACCTAAGGTATAACCCTCCATCCTCCCAGCCCCCTGAACTTAAGTACCTCTGTCTTCACCGTGGTAAGTGGAGTCTCATCGCCTTTCCTACTGGAAACATCTGCTTCAGTAATCTCTCCAGTTGCAGTACTTCTGGGTTCCTCATCTAAGTCCTGACTCCTGAGTTCTGGTGGCTCCATACTTGAAGCTGGAACGACTCCAGCTATTATTTCAGCCCCTGAAATGTTTTGCTCTGGTTCTGCAGGTTCCATTTTGATCTCAACACTGGGCTCCCTGATTTCAACCAGTTCATGGATTCCTTTGTTTTCTGTTTCTTCAAAGTCCAGTCTCTCTTGCTTGACTGTCATCTCTGGTGCAGGGAGAGGTACTGCCTTTTCCCGTTCCTGCTGGATCGAGTGCTCCCAGGGGCCAGGCAGGGACTGGGGATCATCATTCTCCTCACAGAATGACAGTGCTGCTTCCACTGCTGCCACATCCAGCACTTCAGGATGATCATCTACCTGTCCCGTAATACACACACTGTTGAAGTCACAGAAAGAAGCCCAAGTCCCTCAATTCATTAGCACCAAATGAGATGGCCTGAATCTGCAGCTTCTCTCTCCATCTTCTCCATGAAGTAGAAGCAACCAATGGACAGGCACATGTCCTGTGCAAACCAGTACATAGGGACGGCTGGGGAGATAACTAGTATGTCAGCACCAAAGGGCTTTGGGACCAGAGATGGAGATGGGAAGAAGCAAGAAGAGTTGCTTGTTTATGTAATTCTTACTACAAGAAGCAAGGAGAGGCTGAGGAGAGAAGCCTACGTAGGACCCATGAGAGATTCTTTGGGGCTTTACTGAATAGTTACCTTGTCCTCAATGATAGCAATGATGTCCCCAACAGTCTCAAAATCCAGCTCTTCACCTGTATAAGATACAGCAATATCCATCTTCTCAGCCAGATCTAAATCTTCCTTCCCATCTATGCTCGGAGCCTTTGATCCTCCAGAAGCCTCTGCTACCCCTGATCGGAAACACTCTTCTTTGATAGAATTGATGATCATGGAGATTTCATTGCTATCCATGGAAACAGTCACAGTATGTGGATCCCCAACAGCCTCCATAGGAACACAAGTGTCAGGCTGACTCACTGAATAAAAGGAAGAGAAAAGCATCTCAGAAGCTTATTTAGTACCAATTAACCACCTGGAGATCACACCAAAAATCTAGACAATGTCAAATACCCAGACATTTAAGCTGAGAAAAAGTTATCTTACACCTGCCTATGTTTTCTTTCCTCCAGCTTCATCTAGAAAGGTGAAAACACATTCTCAAACCCACTCATAAGTGTACACTTAGCTTTTTCACCCTTAGCACATAAATGCCCACCCACCTCTTCTCACATCCTTGTTTTTCTAAGGATAAAGATGGCACATGTCCATGGAGAATAGAAGAGAACCATCTGAATTAAAACTGATGCTCTTGTTCACTTTTCTCTAACTGAAGCTCAAAATGAAATTTTGGATCTAGTGGCTGCTCAGGGAATGGGTCAGGGACGCACCTGGAGCTACACTCTCAGGAGTGGAGACAGCTGGAGCAGAGGATGGTGCTGGCAGCGCAGGCATCATGACAATGGTAGCCTGAGATACAGACTCTATAGGGGGTGGCACAAGTTTAACTGGAGGTTCACTGGCAACAGTAGTGAAGGAAGCAAGAGGTGTGGTGAACTGTGTAGGACCAGCTTCTAAAAGCCGGGAAAGAGTGGGAGCACCTAACAGACAAAGAGGTACACAAAATAAGTTAAGAAGAAAGCACTTGACCAAGAAGTAAATAGCCACTTTAGGACTCAATCAAGAAAACTTTTAGTCTCAAAGGATGAAAGTAACTCCTTTGTTGAATAAGCTCATTACCTATATTCTTACTTTTCCAAACCTTACTTAAGATCTTCTGTCAAGTTAGAAATGACTCAAAGCATTAGAATACACAACTCATATGAAAAATAAGTGATAATTAAAAAAAAAAAAGCATGACTAAATCTGTTATGGCTGCTGAAGTTAAGCATGCTATACATCACCCAAAATTTAATACCAAATACTAAAATTTAATATTTAGTATTTTGTAAAATTTTTTTGTTTTATATTTTCTACCTTACTTAATTTTAACTACATTCTTGTGAAGTATATATGGTGCAATTATTAAGAGAGGAAACTGAGGCTCAAGAGTTAAGTTACTTATCCAAGGTTACAAAACCAGTGCGTGGCAGGCCTGAGACTCAAGCCTCATTTTCTAGATCTAAAACTTGTCTCTCTATGCTGTAGTCTCAGGTATCTCTAGCACCCTTCCATGATTTTTCAGCTTTACTATTAACTATTTCTCTCATCAATATTTATGCTGTGGTCATCCAGGATGATCAGTATTTTGAAGATGGAATAGATTTACAATCTCAAGTTTAACAGGTAAAGTAGCTCCAAGGTGGGGTTTTAAATCTAGGACTGACAGTTGCTTAATAACAAAGGCTAGAAACCAAGGACAGTCAATGCCAAGTTCAACATCTCTGAAACAAAGCAGGTAACAGAAAAGCAGTGACTTACCTGAAGCAGCAGGGGAGGCTGCAACAGTGTTGGGTGTTTGCTGCATCTCCCCACCATGTATCATGGGAAGGACCCCGCCTACCTCCAGGAGGACACCTGTACTGTTCAAGTGGCCAGAAGCCACAGCCATTTCACTTTCATTGACCTACCAGGGAAGAATAGAGGTGAAGGCTATCCTCAAGCTTTCCTTTATTACCACTTCCCAAAAAGCTCCAGCAGTTGACCAAACTTCATGAAATTAAAAGTTAATATCCAAAGAAAATAATTTCAGACCCATGGGGAACACTAATTTTCAAAAATTATTTGACAAGAGTTCTCTGGAGAAGAGAACCAAAGTAATTGTGGTTTCAGATACCTCAGGAGCCAAGGATACTACCAAGTGTTTGTTTTGTTTTGAATTAACATTTAACTAGGAGATCTCTTCCTCTTTTGAACTATTTTTTTCCATGTTACATTTTAGGTCCCAGGCATTCCCTTCCAAAATACTAAATCACCACAGCTCTCAAACACCCACAGAAGTCTCCATACCAGTCTGGGGCTAGTAGGCAGGAGGCTGCCCTTCTTCAAGAGCTCTGACAGCAGAGGGGAGGGGGGTGGAGTTGCTTTCTGTCCAAGCATCTTTTTCTGGGGTGAATCATCTGTTACTGGGGTCATGGGGGCTTCTAAGGGTGCAGAGCCTGGAGGAAGGGTGTCAGGAATTCCAGGAAACGAGGTGACTGGGGTACTCGGCAAAGTCCCAGGGGTTACCTAAGAGACAACAGAGAACCTTTATCTGACTTCTCAAACTCAGGAAGGTTCCCTACTAATCTGGATGGGTTAGTGTGTCTAACTATTACTTTATTAGTCCTGAGTGGAACTGCCCAGGAAACCCTCTACCCCTCCTGCTCTTCCTTCCCCACAATTTTTTCTTTTCCACCCGCTCAAACCCACAATGACTCAACCACTCCACCCAACTTGCCTTTTACAAACTCCTTACCCCCTATCAATATTTACAAAGAAAACATTCCATATTACAGCAGGAATTTCCTAAGACCAGTACACTTGCAAAAAAAAAAGTCCTTAATACAGTCTTCTACCTATCTAAAAATGTCAAAAGCCTCAATGTTTTTATGCCCATTCTTGTCTTAGAGCACAGAACATGGTAAATTAAGTCTTTTGCACTCAGGCCATGAGAGGAAATTGCCTCTAAGCCCAAAGTGGTTTCCTCATTACTCAGCTCTCTGCTGGCTTATTGCCCCTTTGCTGAACAATTCCTACGGATGGAAATATACTCACCCCAGAGGTGGCCTCTTCCATAGTGGTTGTAGTCAAGTCCCCAAGTGGATAATCACCTCCTGGGGAGGCAGAGTCTATAGGAGAGCGGACCATCACAGTGGGTAACCTCCGAGGTGGTGTTTTCACTGCTTGTCGAGCTATAACATAAAAAAGAACAATTTCTAAGCCTTCAAGATTAAATCAATAAAACTAGATTCTACACTACTATTGTATAATACAGGACAAATAGGAATGTTGCATTATGAATATGGATTAAAAGTTTTCTTTACAAATTTTTAGCTTGATTTTTCCTATGAGCAATTTTCATGCTCAGCAATCTTGTTTACCCCAAAGGTCCTTGGAATAGGAAACTGGCTTAAACATCCCTTAATATCCTCTTTAATAACTTACTAAGATTCTGCTTTTAACAAGAGGGAAGGACCTCACTGGCTCAGAGAATGTATTCCTAGAGTTAACAAATATTTAAGTTCCTCTCCTTGTCCAATGACCGAATTATTCTCAATAATTCTCATCAGCATGCAGTGCTGTACAGTCAAAATACTAAACAGAATCAGTAGGTTCAGCTTACCCTGATATGCAGCATCTGTAGCCTTCCTCTTTACTTCAGCCTCCTCTTCCTCCAATTTCTTTTTCCTAAAGAGGAAATTAAGGGTAGATCCCAGTCAGTTCTAGCTCCTCCACACTTTGCAGTACCCTCACAAGGAAATCTCTTGCCAGACTAACACTTTCTGGAGGAAAAAAATCTTTATCAGCAAAACAGGGAAGTTTGAGTGTACTGCCTAACTACTAGTTCTTCACCAAGGCAAAGCAGAGCCACTTTTAAATTAGAACTAAGTTATATTCTTACACTGAAATGTTCTATCACATTACCTTCTAGGACTCACTATCCTCTCCCAGCTACCAGGCCAGTCTAAAGCTTTCCCCTTTCAGAATCTCTCAAGTTTAAAAGGATGGCAGATGTAGGAAATAAGCCAGATTACTTAAGGAGTAAAGAGGGTAAAAAAGGAAAAAAATAGTATAGATGGAAAAACAATATAATATAACCCACATTGCAATGTCATTGCAAAGCTCATCCAGTCTGTTGTCCATGTGCCCAGCCTGAATTAATTCTGCATCTCTTTTCAGTCGTCTGTAGGAAGAGAAGTAAGTAGATTGAGTTTTTTTAATCTATTTGAAAAATTCTGACCAGAATCAGAAGTCAGCCCCATTTGTTTCTCCCAACCTTTTGGTGTCCTCTCTGGTAAGTACCTATATTTTTCCTGGGTTTCCTTTATCACTTTCTTTAGTTCCTCAACTCGTTCAGCAGTCAGTTTCCGAACAATGACATCTTCAACAGTTTCCACCACTTCTCCCTTTTCACCCCGTTTCCGTCTATGGAAAATTAAAAACACACAAACACACATACACTTAAATAAGAGAACACTTGTTCCTACTCCCACTTGCTTTTTTTGAGCCTTCTCCACCACCTAACCATTGATAACTTCTATTATACTTTTAGCTACCAGTAATATAAATAGATTTAAAAAAAAAAAAAGATTTCCACAGTAAATACTCTCCACTGAAGAGATTTGGCTCAGGTGCCTGGCTCTGTACTCACTTCGGGGTCTCTGTGGTCTCCAGGAGCTCTGAGTACTGGGAAGCACAATGCTATGGAAAAAAAGTAAAAATATGATGAGCAAGCCTAAAAGGAATGACCTTTCAAAGTTTCAACATATTAGACTAAGTTTTAGAGAGGGGAGCTTTGTTTAAGTTATGCATAGTTTCTAGGAGGGCAAATTATTTTGCAATCAAATCAGTTCAATATAATCAATACCATAACAAAGAAAAGGGAGTCTTCTGGCCTACAGTTTGTGTATTTGGGGAAAGACAAGTTAAGAGCCAATATTTATCCCTAATACCTATTGAGTAGTTACCACATGCAAGGCACTGTGCTAAATGTTTTACAGATATTACCTTAACTAAATCTTTACAACAATCCTGAAACAACTTTTATCTCTATTTTACAAATCAGAATACTGAGGATCATGGTTCAATGTTTTCAAGTAGAGTCATATTAAATCCTGTCTAACTTCCAAGGTTGGCCTTTTAACTGTTACATTACACTAACAAGAACAGTTTGTAATGGAGCATACATGGATGCACTGGCAAACACTGGGAAAAAGGAAAAGTATTCTCAACCATTCTATTCCTTCATGGTACAAAAGCCTGTGATTAAAGGGCAGGGCCTGGAAGGGAACTCACTTCACATCTCAAACATTGCTCAAAATGAACATTTACTTGGGAACTTACTTTCTGAGAGAACCAGTCTGGAGGGCGGCCAGGTTCTGCAAAGGGTTTAATTGCTCGGCTAACTGATACCCTAAAAAATAAGAAAAGCCTTATTAAAAGTAACCTTTAAAAACTGTATAAAAATCTTTAAAAAAAAAGTATTCAGAAAAAGTAATTTAAAAAATGTTTAAGTATATATATTTTAAAATGCATCTCAAAGCACAGACAAATTGTTAATCTCCCCGATATATGAGGAGTCACCCCACCACCCTGGCCAAATTAAAAAGACTAATAGTCAAACAGAAAAATGGAAAAAAGCAGTTTACAGAAACTCCTTAACAAGTGGCTCTAAAACACAAGAAGATATTTAACCTCACTCATCATAGGATAGATGCAAATGAAAAATATGAGAACCATTTCTCATCTTTCATAATATTGTCAAAGATCAAAAACATATAACAACACATTCTATGAGCCAGGACATTAAAAAACAGGTACTCTGATATATTACCAATGGAAGTATAAATTGAAACAATCTCTAGGGCAACTTGAAATACTTTCAAACTTAATAAACTCAAATATTCTTTGACTCCATAGTTCTACTTTCGGTTTATCTTAAATATAATTTATACATAACTATGCAAGGTTATATTTGTATTAGCAAATTTCCACAAATACAGTACCAGTTAAATAAATTATGGTATATCCATAAAATATAATGCAGCTAGAAAAATGAAATGCTGAAAGCACAGGAACAGGACAGTGATAAGACCTCACACGTTATTACAGCATGTCAGCAGGGAAAAAAAAATTAAATCAATATCATGAAGATTTAACTAAATTGCATTATCAAATAAATTTTAAGTGGTGTCTTGAGCTTAAAAAAAAATCACGCAGCTATTAAAAAAACATAAGACAGACCTTCATATAAAGGTATACAATTATCTGTAAGATATAGTAGCAAGTTAGAGGGAAAAAATAACAGTAGTGGCAAGGTCAAGTGTACAGATTTATACAGTACCTAACTAGTTGTGTTTAAAAAGAAGAGGGACGTGTAAAATAGATTAACAAGTTTATACTGTATAGCACAGGGAACTATATTCGATATCTTGTAGTAGCTTACAGTGAAAAAGAATATGAAAACAAATATATGTATATTCACGTATGACTGAAGCATTGTGCTGTACACCAGAAATTGACACACTATAAATCGATGATACTTCAATTAAAAAAAAATTTTTTTTAATTAAAAGTTTTTAAAAAGGAGGGGAACAAAGAAAATATACATTTGTTCATGTATACAAAATTAATGGCAGAAAAAAAATAATGGCAGAGAAACACACAAAAAACTGCTGGGAGAGGGTATAGCTCAGGTGCTAGAGTGCATGCTTAGCATGCACAAGGCCCTGGGTTCAATCCCCAGTACCTCCATTAAAAATAAATAAATAAACCTAATTACCTCCTACCCACCCCCTAAAAAACCTAACACTGTGAGATAAGGTACAGTGAAGAAAGAAAGATAATGTGTACCACTTTAAATTTTGAATCTTATGACTTGGTACCTCCTTAAAAAATAAATATAATTTAAAATTTCTCAGTTTTACTTAAGTGTTCTTATACTATTTTTCTAATAAAATGTAAGAATATAGATTGAATTCCACTTCAACCAGCTTACTTGGTGTTTTGTTTAAAAATGAGTTCAGTTTATATTTAAGTTGAGTTATGTTTAAGTTCAATCTGAGGTTTATCAAATTAGTTTGCTTCATTTTATGGTGGGGTTTACCGGCTCAAGAACAACTGCTACCTGGAGTATCCTGGTTTCATCTTTGAAAAGTTATTTGAAAAATACACGAAATTGCAGAAGCGCTAAATGTGACAATAATGGTGCTTTGGTAAACTCATGTGAATGGTTAAAGTAGCAGAGACATACCATACAGATATAAATGTGTATATTAAGTAACTAGAACAGTGAAGACAATTAAAAGGTGTCCTTAGATCCTGAGGGAACAAGAGGAGAGAGGAAAGACAAATGTTAAAAATGAAGGAGTAGGTACTGGTAGCAAAAAAGATTGGAAACCACACACGGTCCTACCTTCTGGTACTTAAAAGAAATACTGTGAACCAAGACAATTCAATAGGGAAAGAACAGTTTTCAACAAATATTGGGTCCTGAGACAGTTGGATATCTACATGCAAAAGAGACCCCTGCCTTACAACATACACAAAAATTAGGTCAAAATGGATCAAAGACACCTCAATATGTAGAGTTAAAAGCTCTTAGAATACGTAGAAGTGGTTTCTTAGCTATGACACCCAAAGCACAAGCAACAAAAGAAAAAATAGATAAACTGGACATATCAAAACTAAAAGCTTTTGTGCTGTAAACAACATGAACAGATGTCAATAATACCAAAGAAAGTGGAAAGACTACACATAAAATAGGAGAAATATTTGCAAATCATCTGACAAGAGATTTGCATCCAGAATACATAAAAAATTCTTAAATCTCAATAAAATGAAAAAGAATCCAAAGGATCTGAGCAGACATTTTTCAATAAGATATATAAATGACAATTAGAAAATGAAAAGATGCCCCAAAAAATTGGTCATCAGGGAAATGCAAGTCAAAACCACAATAAGTTACCATTTCATACCCACTAGTTTAGCTATAACCAAAAGGACAAACAAAATGTTGTCAAGCATGCAGAGAAACTGGGACTTCCATTTATTACTTGTGGGAATGTAAAATGGTGGGGCCACTTTTTAGTTTGGTAGTTCCTCAAAAAGTTAAACTCTGAGTTACAATTCCACTCTTTCAAGAGAATTGAAAACATGTCCACACAAAATCTTGTACACAAATGTGCACAGCAGCATTAGTTATAATAGTCGAAAAAGTGCAAACAACCAAATATTTATCAACTGACAAATGGATAAACAAAATGTGGCATGTCCATAGAAACGACTATTACTCAATCAAAACAAGAAAGTACTGATACATACTACAACGTGAATGAACCTTGAAAGTATTATGCTAAGTAAAAGAAGTCAGTCATAGAACACCACAAATTATATAACTCCACCTATATGAAATGTCTTCTGGAATAGGTAATCTACATGGGGACAGAAAGTAGATGAATGGTTAGAGGGGGAAGGGGAGGGGAGAGGAGGGGAGATGTTAGGGAGGTGAAGAGGAGATTGCAGAGTGATGGCTAAGAGGTAAGAGGCTTCTTTAAGGGGTAACTGAAATGTTCTAAAATTAACACTTAATTTTACTAAAATAATCTAAAATCAATACTAAATTATGTGAATATACTTGGTTAATTTTATGGTATATGAATTATATGTCAATAAAGCTGTTAAAAAAGAAATACTGCTTAAAGGTTAACTAGGATTCCACCACTGTTAAAAAAAATACCCAACAGTTTTTAAGATCCAAGAAAGCAGACATCCTTGATACTCTACCAATTTTGATCTCCACTCCTCATGACAGAAGACGCCAAACACAGCTTCTCTCGGATGGACCATGGCTCTGTAGGGCCAGTACTCAGCAGTTTATGTTCTGAAAGGAGATAAGACTTAGAGACAACCACTGAGACACTATTTCTAAACCCCAAAGTGAAGACTAAAAGCCTAAAACAAAACATCCTCACCTGCAAGGACAAAGTGAGCTACTATCACCAAATCTTACTTTCCCCTCTCTAGTAAATACCACAACTGGGGTGGTGCTTATTCATTGCATGAGAACTACACTGAGTATCCGGCAAAACATCTTATTTCTTCAAATGCCATGGCTACTCTGCTTCATTTTTTTTAAGGGGGGGGGGTGGGTGCGGAGGGGAGAATGTCAGATTAACATAGGACACTTCTCCCGAAAGGCCCTGTTTTAAGAATGCTTTATTTCAATTTGCACGCCAAAGGTTTGTTTCCCAAGATTCAGAGCGGCCACCCTCTCCTACTGCCCCGCCTCTTTCTTAGCATAAACTTGTTTACTTCTCTCAGTAACAACTCCCACCGCCCCTCCCCCCTTTAGCTGTCGGGCCTGAAAAATCTTTCCAATCCATGAAACAGAGGAAAATGGCCGAGATGCATGAAATGCAGTTTCCCTCCTTGCAGAAAAAGCTCACAGTTAAAATACTCCATTTCTCTGTGAATATGGGCCCCACAAACGTACGTCAGAAAATAACTCCTGAGATGCCGGCCACTCCGTATGGCTCACAACATCTCTGTATACACGCCCGAGTCTCTAGGGCACCTTTTCCTCTCACACTGCAGAGCTCCCGAACATACAAAAGTCCCTGAGCTGCTTCTCTTAAATATTTTCGGCTTTACTGAGACACTAGATTACATTTCTGGGCCCCAACCCAACCACTGGCCTTAACAAAGCCGTCGAGCGCAGGTCTCTGAAAGTCCTGGAC
Source organism: Camelus bactrianus (assembly GCF_048773025.1). Taxonomy (NCBI): domain Eukaryota; kingdom Metazoa; phylum Chordata; class Mammalia; order Artiodactyla; family Camelidae; genus Camelus; species Camelus bactrianus. The sequence continues at coordinate 98,179,372 of NC_133541.1, forward strand.
CCTAAGGTAAACCCATTGCTCCTACTCCCTAAGCGTGTGACAGAAATTTGTTGCCTGGCCTCAACTCTACAAAGACCTTCCACACAAAAGCAGCGAAAACACTTACTGCCTGTTCCTGTCGCCATCTTGGCCCCGAAGTGTTCGCTCCCGAGCGAATACCGTCTGGTAGGGCGAAACCCCGAGGAATTCTGGGGAATAGAGTCCCGGTGTTTGTTCGCGGTGCTTCCTGGGAGATGTAGTCCCCCACCTCTACCTCAGGACGAACAAGGGCCCTAAACCGGGTCTCTTGTGATTTCCTGGGAAGGAATGTGCTAAAGGACAGAGAATGGCAGCTGAAGCCTCAGGAATTCATTTACGCTTCTTAGAAAAGAAATGCCTAGGGTTCAAGAAGAAGCGATAAGCCGAAATTCCAGGCGACCCAAGTCCAAAATCCGTCAGTTGGTAACCCGGACCCACTTTGGAGCGGAGGGGTCAAGCTGCAGTAAACCGTTTCCCAGTCTTGCCCGCCCCCTTGCGCTGATTGGTAGCTGCAGACTTTGTTGTCTGATTGGCCGAACGAACGCCGCGCGTAATTTAAAACATTGTATCAGTAACAAAGGTTCACCTCGTGGGCGGAGTTGTGCTCTTAGGCTGGGAAAGTCCAGGTTCGGAGGCTGGGTGTGAGTGAGCCGGTACCGGAGAAGTGTGGCGTCTTCGGGTGAGTGTGCCGATGTACTGGAGCCCAGCTGAGATACTTGCTCTTGCCCTCGAAAATTAGGCTTCCGGAAAGCGGAACTGCCGCCATCCTCCCTTTCTTTCTTAATACCTCTGTCCTCACTGTGGGCCTGAGGCAAGGCTGAAGAAGCCTAGAGCTACTGACACCGGTGAGCAAGGCATCCTACCTGGAGCATGACCTTATGCCTTTGGAGCCGGATATATATTCATTCATGTTCGTGGTCGGAAATGCTGCCTCAGACTGAATTAAATGATTGACTCTTTTCTCTCATTCGCTTCCCCTTTGCTGGTAGTTGAAGGGAAAAGGGAGTAGGAATTCAGGCAGCGAGACGAAGTTGTCCTGGGGCAAGGGAATTGTTTCTTAGAATTTGCAGCCCCTTTTGTCCCTTAAGGTTCTCCTCCCTTCCTACTCTTGTTTCTTTTTAGACCTAATCTGCCCCTGCTGTCATGTCGCAAGGGATCCTTTCTCCACCAGCCGGCTTGCTGTCGGATGAGGAGGTTGTAGTCTCCCCCATGTTCGAATCCACAGCTGCGGATTTGGGGTCTGTGATACGCAAGGACCTGCTACCGGACTGCTCTGTCATCTCCGCCTCCCTGGAAGACAAGCAGCAGGTAAAGGAGTTGGAGAATCTCTGGGGGGCAGAAAGTGATATCCTCAGCCTAATAGTTGTCTATGGAGTAGCATGGCGTCGGAAATACAGCAACTCTAGTATTCGAGAGACCAACTCAAAATTAACAGCCTAACAAGTAAAAAATGTATGGTTCTGTGTCCATAAGAAAACTATTAATTGCACTGCATTAATGAAACATCCTCAAATGCATACTGTCAGTTAATTCTATGAGGGAAGACGGTAAGTATCTGTCCTTCACCATGAGTCTCAGACGTGTTAAATAATTTGCACAAGGTCACATTGCCATTAAGTAGATGGTATATACATTCAGATTTTAACATCAACCATAATCTTTCATTTCTGGAGCCTTTCTTTCTGCTGAGATGAGGTTTCTCAGCTGCAGCATTATTGTGTCTGGGGCCAGATAATTCTTTGTTTTAGGGGGCTGTCCTGTGCATTTTAAGATGTTTAGCAGCATTCCTGGCCTCTACCCACTAGATGTCAGTAGCTCCTTCCCACCTGTGACCAGGAAACCTGTCCTAACATTACTCAATGTCTCTTGGAAGGGAAGTGGCCATGGTTGAGAACTCTACTCAGAAAACTCCTCTTTTGTAGAGAAGGTTTCATAAGAGAAGGAGCCTTGTTAATGTCCTTCACTGTGGGCTACCAGAGCCTCCTAAGAGTTCCTGGGTCCAGAGTAGACAAATCTCTAAATATCTGATGAATGAACACATGATAGATGCTATTATTAACCCCATTCTACAGATGAGGAAACTGAGGTAATGATAATTTAAAGAACTTGTTCAAGATCTCATAGTTTCTAAATGATGGAATTGGGACTCAAATTCAGGTGTGTCTGCCTCCAGGGTGCTTAACTACTGTGTTTTGTCATAATACCACACATTGATTTTCATACCAGTCAACCAGTTCTCACTCAGATAATCTGTGGCAAGCCAGGTTTTCATCATACTGAAGAGACAAGGGAGGGTAATTAAGTAGTGAAGAAGTTCATGTAGGTTGGAAGGATTATGGAATCAAAGAATAGCTGCACAGAGTTATTTGAGGTGGAATGGGGCAGTGTTAGCATGATTCCCAGGAACTATGCTATAGTTGCCCATCTGCTCAGAAGTAACTTCTGAGATTAATCTGTGGTTCCGGCCTGGAATTGTGCCACAGGTTCCATTTGAGGATAGTACGGAGAAGGTGAAAGTGTACCTGAGGGTCAGGCCCTTCTTACCTTCGGAGTTAGAACGACAGGAGGATCAGGTAAGTTTCTGAGGAGGGAGGATTCAAGGTGGAATGATTCAGTACAGTAGAGGTTCCCAGGAATATTTTCTTCTGTGACAACTATGTTTTCCCCCTTCTCAGGGTTGTGTCCATATTGAGAATATGGAGACCCTTGCCCTACAGGCACCCAAGGACTCTTTTGCCCAGAAGAGCAATGAGAGAGGAATTGGACAAGCCACCCACAGATTCACCTTTTCCCAGGTATGGAGGTACTGATATGTGAACAAGGGACCAACTTGTAGGGGCAACTTTATTCTTTAGAAAGCTTTTTACTTGACCGTGAGTTCCTTATATAAGCATGTTTACAATTTTAGGGACTCTTGTTATCTCCTACTCATTGTGTCAAGTACTTTGTGTGTGTTAATTTCCAACAACTGTTATCATTATCATTTTTGTCCCTATTTTACTAACAAGGATACTGTGGCTCAGTGGGATGTTGCTGAAGTCATGTAGCTAGTCAGTGGTAGAGTTAGGACTTGAATCTAGATTCATCCATCTCCCAAGCCATCTCCTGCTTATGACCATTATGTTGCCCGATTTTGTGTGTAGCACTGGACTTAGTGGATAGCATTCCTTAAGTATTTGTTGATTTGGATGAAAGCTGGACTGCCAGAGAGTGGTTGAGTCCTCAGTGTTTAGGGAGCAGCTGGCAGCACTGCAGGAAGAAGATGCTTAGGTAGTCTCCAGAGCCAACAAACCAGGAAGGGATGTATCTGCTGGCTGCGCAGAGGAGGAAAATGGGAGATGAAGGATGAGCCTCTGAAAACTGGGTCTGTCTCTAGATCTTTGGGCCAGAAGTGGGACAGGCATCTTTCTTCAACCTAACTGTGAAGGAGATGGTAAAGGACGTACTCAAAGGACAGAACTGGCTCATCTATACATATGGAGTCACTAACTCGGGGAAAACCCACACAATTCAAGGTGAGTAGTAGGCCTCACAGAACAGCTGATTGTTTTTGCCTTTTGATGCCCTGAGTTGGGGAATAGCACTTGCCTCAGCTGTCCACCTTTCTCATGCCTCCAGGTACCATCAAGGATGTAGGGATCCTGCCCCGGTCCCTGACTCTGATCTTCAATAGCCTCCAAGGCCAACTTCATCCAACACCTGACTTGAAGCCCTTACTCTCCAACGAGGTAATGTGGCTAGACAGTAAGCAGATCCAGCAGGAGGAACTGAAGAAACTGGCCCTGCTAAATGGAGGCCTCCAAGAGGTAAAGTATTGGTGTTCACAGAGGCAGAAATAGGAGTACAAATCTCTAGAAAGTTTTGTGTTTATCTTCTCTCTGGGCCCCTCCAGGAGGAGTTGTCCACCTCCTTGAAGAGGAGTGTCTACATTGAAAGTCGGATGGGTACCAGCACCAGCTTTGACAGTGGCATTGCTGGGCTCTCCTCCACCAGTCAGTTTACCAGCAGTAGCCAGCTGGATGGTATGTACCATGACTGGGCTCTGTGCCAAATAACGGTAGGAACCCATTCCATACTCCCAAAAACTGCCTGGGGGATAGACCAGAGGTTGCAACCTAAGCTCCACCTTCTGAGGCTCTTGCAGGCCAAAGGGAAAATGGACTACTCTAGGGTTGATGACCTATACATTGGCTTCTTCCTCAGAAACAAGTCACCGATGGGCACAGCCAGACACTGCCCCTATAAGTGTCCCTGCAGACACTCGCTTCTCCATCTGGATCTCCTTCTTTGAGATCTACAATGAACTGCTTTATGACCTGTTAGAACTGCCTAGCCAACAGCGCAAGAGGCAGACTCTGCGGCTGTGTGAGGATCAGAATGGCAATCCCTACGTGAAAGGTATGGGAAAGCAGGGAGGCTGGCGTGAACCCTGAAGGGCACTTAGGGAGAAACTAGGAATAGAGTTTGGTGCTCCCATCTTATGTATGCCCTTCTCTCCTTGGCCTCAGATCTCAATTGGATTCATGTTCAGGATGCTGAGGAGGCCTGGAAACTCCTGAAAGTGGGTCGTAAAAACCAGAGCTTTGCCAGCACCCACTTGAACCAGAACTCCAGCCGCAGGTGGGTGGGTTGTGAAAGTCAACCTCTCACTGTGTAACAGGAAAATATTAGTCCTCTACCTGAACATGAAAGATGTGCAGTGACTTTTCCATTTTTCTTAACTTCTAGTCATAGCATCTTCTCAATTCGGATCCTGCACCTTCAGGGGGAAGGTGATATAATCCCCAAGATTAGCGAGTAAGTTTTTCCATTCAGAATTTTGGGCTTCTTGGCCATAAAATTGTAGTTGGGGGGCAGGGGAAGTCCTCTCAGGAATTGCTTCTGTTAGATTCATGCTCTCCTTCCTTGGGTACAGATATTCTTCATGGGTCTTCCCCTCCCTAGAACTATATGAAGTCCTAGAAAGCTCATAATGTGTCAAGTCCTTATGTCAGATCCTGTCGATCATTCAAGGTTATCACTCTGTGATCTGGCTGGCTCAGAGCGCTGCAAAGATCAGAAGAGTGGTGAGCGACTGAAGGAAGCAGGAAACATTAACACTTCTCTGCACACCCTGGGCCGCTGTATTGCTGCCCTGCGCCAAAACCAGCAGAACCGGTAAACTTTTCACTGCAAGCTATGGGCCAGGATGGCCTGGAGCTCTGCAGTTTCCTAAGAGACTTCCTGGTCATCACTGGGGCTAGTGCTAGGATACCTCCAAGGGCTGGAGTTCTGGTCACAGTTCTGTTCCCTCTGATTCCCTCTCAGGTCAAAGCAGAACCTGGTTCCCTTCCGTGACAGCAAGTTGACCCGAGTATTCCAAGGCTTCTTCACAGGCCGAGGTCGCTCCTGTATGATTGTCAATGTGAATCCCTGTGCATCTACCTATGATGAGACCCTTCATGTGGCCAAGTTCTCAGCCATTGCTAGCCAGGTAAGATGCTGTAGGTGTGATAATTATGCTCACTTTGAGCTGGTACCATATTTAAGGAAGATACTAGGGACTAGTAATGGATTCAGTTAAGAGTTTTCCTCTTCACTAGCTTGTGCATGCTCCACCTGTGTCACTGGGATTCCCATCACTACATTCATTCATCAAGGAACACAGTCTGCGGGCATCTCCCAGCTTAGAGACAGGAGCTAAGACAGACCCAGGCCTTGATGATGACACTGAAAATGAAGTTGACATCTCCACATATGGCAAGGAGGTGAGCATGCAGGAGAGCTTTTGATGCAGCATCTTGATGACTACACATTTCCCATGCTACCTTCCAGGTGGACCTGTGCCTTTTTAGGGCACTGGCATCTGATGACCTCTGACTTTTGTGTCCCTCCCAGGAGCTCCTACAAGTAGTGGGAGCCATGAAAGCATTGCTCTTAAAAGAACGGCAGGAAAAGTTGCAGCTGGAGATGCAGCTCCGTGATGAAATTTGCAATGAGATGGTGGAGCAGATGCAACAACGGGAACAGTGGTGCAGGTACCAGCTGAGTGACCCCGAGGGTAGGGACTAGGACAGAGTAGTGCCTCAGGACCTGCTCTCAAAGCTCACTCTTCAGAATGTTTACTCACTTCTCTTTTCTCTTCTGACAGTGAACACTTGGACACCCAAAAGGAACTATTAGAGGAGATGTATGAAGAGAAACTAACTATCCTCAAGGAGTCACTGACAAGTTTTTACCAAGAAGAAATTCAGGTGAGTTGCCCTGAACCAGCCCCAGCTAGCTGCTCAGGTTCCTGTCACTAGCTTGCCTAAGGTAAACAGATTTTATCAACTCTGGTAGGGGCAGGAATATATCTCACCCTTCTCTAGTATCCTTAGTGCTTTGCATGTGTCAGTCTATGTTTGATGAATTGATTAAGGGTTTGTTTGACCAAGAAATAGTATAAGTGCTAACAAACAGGCTTTCAAGGCCCAGGCATCAGGAAGTTTTAGTTCCTTGTTCAGTCATCTGTTCCTGCAGGATCTGTCTGACTCTGAATTGTATTCTCTGCTTCTCTCTTAGGAAAGGGATGAGAAGATTAAAGAGTTAGAAGCTCTCTTGCAGGAAGTTAGAGAGCAGCCAATGGCCCATCAACAGTCAGGGTCTGAACTGTCCCTACGGCGGTCACAAAGGTTGGCAGCGGCTTCTGCCTCCACCCAGCAGTTCCAGGAGATAAAATCTAAACTCGAACAATGCAGAGCAGAGCTAAACTCCACCACTGAAGGTGAGGAAGGAGAGGGAGCAGAAAGAATAACAGTGTTCAGGGGAAAGATGTTCTTTAAACTTGGGCCTTCTGACATGTAAGTCCAAAGTTAGAAAGCCTACACATGTAAGGTTATTATTTCCTTCCCTCAGAGTTGCAGAAGTATCAGAAAATGTTAGAACCACCACCCTCAGCGAAGCCCTTCATCACTGATGTGGACAAGAAGTTAGAGGAGGGCCAGAAGGTAATTACCTTTCTCTGTTACCAAAGCTCTCGCCTAAGGCAATTTCCAATATCCCTGGTTCATGTGAGAAGGTGTTTTTTGTGTACAGTCCAGGACAGTGGCTACTTCATTCAACTAACCTTTCTAATTTTACTTCTCTTCAATTTCTCCGACTCCTCCAGATCACCATCTTGGTTGATCTTGGCCACAATTTGGTTCCTTCTCCTTTTCCAGAATATAAGGCTGCTGCGGACAGAGCTTCAGAAACTTGGGGAGTCTCTCCAGTCAGCAGAAAGAGCATGTTGCCACAGCACTGGAGCAGGAAAACTTCGCCAAGCCTTGACCACGTGTGATGACATCTTAATCAAACAGGTTAGGGCAGCCTATATACCACTTTATCTCCCATCAGCCCACTCCAGTGTTTATGTGAGAAAGAAAATGAGAAGAAGAGGAAGGTAAAGATTTTTAGGCTAATCTTAGTTTCTCTTCCTTGCAAAATAAAAATTACCATTCACAAAATACAAGCACTATGGTACAAAACTTTGTTCTAACAACCCTAGGGAGGTATATACTATCATATTTTATCCAAGATACTTAGATTCTAAGAAGCCATTATTTTTATGCACTACTAAGACAAAACAATAACGATTAAGCTATGACATTATCATCAGTAAATGCATCTTGATTCTAGATACTAAAAATGTTTTTAAAAAATACATCTTAGACTAATTTGATACCCAGGAACTGAGGCTCTTGGAGGTTAAGTAAAATTATTCAAGCTCATACCACCTTATGTGTTAGAAAACAGAAGTCCCTTCTATTCAGTGCTGTTTGAGTCTTAAAGAAAATAGCCCCCTATTCAATTATAAGCCCTGACCTTAAAGAGTTAATCTTTGTAAAAACCATTGTTAGTAACTAGTAGCAGATGGCGTGCATTTTCTTGCCTTCTTGTTTCTCTTATATACCAGACAGAAATGTTTTCTGTAACTTTATTGGTCTTCCTTAGGATCAGACCCTGGCTGAGCTGCAGAATAACATGATGCTAGTAAAACTGGACCTTCGGAAGAAGGCAGCATGCATTGCAGAGCAGTATCATACTGTGCTAAAACTCCAAGGCCAGACTTCTACCAAAAAGCGCCTTGGTGCCAACCAGGAAAACCAGCAACCAAACCAACAGCCCCCAGGGAAGAAACCATTTCTTCGAAACTTACTTCCCCGAACACCCACCTGCCAAAGCTCAACAGACTGCAGCCCTTATGCCCGGATCCTACGCTCACGGCGGTCCCCTTTACTCAAATCTGGGCCTTTTGGCAAAAAATACTAAGGGAAGGAGAGAGCAGTCATTGCCCTGATGTGGATCAGCTGCTCAGCTTAAGAAACAGGTCTCTTTTAAGCTTTACCACATATATACCTGGAACTATCTAGAATGCAATATGCAAACACTAGTTTTTTCCCCACTTTTGTATTATAATCACCTATGTAATCTTATGCTTTCTTACTTATATGTTTTCTATGCACACAAAAATGTTATATTAAATAAAGATATTATTCACATTTTTTATCTGAATTCCAAATTTAGCATAATCACTAAAATAAATTATAAAAGGGGCAGAAATTCTGAAAATTAAAATAGCATTCAGGCCCCTGGGAACTTTGCACAGGCATGATGTAACCATAAAGAAAGTAAAGAAAAGCTTGGTAAGAAATGAATTCAAGGGCCATTAGATATTCTAAACCTTCCTTAATATAAAATGAAGTGTCATGCATTAGCAGGTGAATGGGTAACAAACTTGTTCTGGAACAAGAATTAAAGAAGGGTGGGTCCTGAGCTCAGAATAACCCATAGCATCTACTGTACAAATTCATTACAGTAGATATTATAGTCATAGCATATTACCTCCTACTGAATACACATGTACAGGCCTGAAACTGTCTGAAAGCAAAGCAAGACTGATTCCCTTTACCTTGCCTAATAGGTGAAGGCTGGGAAAAAAAAAATTCTGTTGGAGAGAGGGGTTTAAAAAAAAACATAATTACATCAAAAATATTTATTAAAACAGAACAACTTGAAGAGTTTATTCTTATTTGTACAGTCAGTCACAAAAGTTATCACTCCCAAAAGTCCGTGAAACTTTCTTACTTTGTTTTAGTAAGGGTACAGCTAACTCTATAGACATCTTTTCCCCTTAGTAGGAGCCATCAGCAGCTCCATGCTCTGAGATTCTTTTTGCCCCTTCAACTCCAGTAAATTACTTACAACTTGAAAGCTTCTAGGAGACTCCTCAAAACCATGTTTTGGAAGAATGGCTCCCTAGTAAGAACAAACATACAGCTTCACTCCATTTAAACCTAATCTCTGACATCAGAATAGTCATGCTCAGCAAATAAAAAAAGGATGAGTCATGTCTATCCAGTGCCTTGACCTTCCTAGGGTATCCAGTGCCCTACTGCCAGCAGAGGGTAGAGGGGGCCAACTTTTCTCCCTTCCTTCTTTGCCTCACTAAGGAAATCTGCTCCCAGCAGCATTAAAACTTTATTCCTGTAGCACTGCCTGTGCTAAAGTGCTGTTAAAGGGATTTGGGGGCAGGGGGAGGTCTGGGAAAAAGGCCAAGATCTGTAGCCACTCTGAACAGAAGGGAGATAGAAGTGCTTCAAACTGGCAAAAGACAGTGTCTGTTTCCTGCCAGGATTCTTCTGTCAGTCTACTCTGAAGGTGATTCTATAAACTGTCCCCAAGGAGCTGTTCCTTTTGTACAAACAAAAAGAACTGAGGTCCTTGGAAGAATAGATGTGGCTGTTCTTTACATGAAGGTAAGGCTTAATATGGGTCTGGCAATGTGCTGGCTTGAAAGTAGCCAACTATGGTGTGACTGAAGACAGGTTGAGTGGAGAAACTCTGCGTGTGGGAGTGTTGTTAGCAGACAGTGAAGCAGGGAGGAAAAAGGGAGCAGGCATCTCTGTGGAGGGAGTCTCGCCTTGGTTCCGAAGCTGTAGGATTTGCCGGAGCAAGGCCTTACCTTCTTCTCGGGTCTGAAACAAAGTCAGACAAATGTATCAAAGTATGTCCAAGGCTGTTCTCAACAACTGGTTCTAAAACACTGCCCTATAAAATTCCAAAGAACAAGGTAGGCTTTCCACTTACCTCCTTATCCACCCCCACCCCCAGATCATAGTAAAGATCACGTGTTTGAACCTAAAATCCAAGCCTTTGATTAAAGAACTGATACTCACATCATTGAATGCACAACACTTTTGGGCACAAGTTGAAGCTTCATCCCACAGCTTGCACTTAAAATAGTACTGGGCCAGATAGCGGAAAGCAGTGCTCTCCTCTAAGTGTTCCACTATTTCCTAGATAAGGAAAACAGGAATGACTGAGGTGATAAGAGTAAGATTAGCAACCCAATTCTCATGCTCATGACACATACCCCACACGAATAGATATCTTGGATGTATTTGATGTAACACTGGGCTGCCTGTTCTGACTCAGTCAACTGTTCATGAAGCCTACAAAAGAAATTGGTCTTTAAGTACAAATCAGAACTCAAAGCAAGCTAGTGATTAAAAAAATAAAAGCACACAATTAAGACAAAAAAATGACAATGCACAGACAAGTAAAACGGCACAATGGGACCCAGAATAATATTAGTGCACAGAGGTGATAGTTACTTCATCAAAGCTTAGAATGATTACTCTGCTACTGGTGAGGGAGGGAAAGTCAGTAAATTACTGAAGTTGGATAATACACCATTGCAAAAATTCCCTGTTAATACCATGAGTGAGATTAAGAAAAGATACCAAGCAATTCAGATTATTTATAAGAATGAAGAAAAGAACCAGCAGGAATAAAACTGCATTTAAGAACCACTTTCCCTACTATTTCTGACTTACTCTTTATTTTCCCAGGACTTATCAGGAAAAGATCAATACCTAAAGTAGTCTTCCTAGACTGCTCTAACTTGAAAATTTCACTTCATTTCTTTCAATTCATTTTCGATCCCTTGCCTGACGGGAAAGCAATTCCCTCTCAAAGAGAAGTTGCATTCTCTCAAGTCAAGATGGCTAAATTTCCAGATCAGTACTCATACACCATGCTACATCCCTATACTCATGTAGGATGCCTCTAGAACATGCAGGATCTGCCATACCAGAGAAGTCTACAGAAATATCAATAGCATTTCACTCTTTCACTCACTTTGCCAGTTTCACCAGAGCCATTTTCTCCACATCTCCCACGGCGTAAGCTCTCCAATAACACTGTCAAAAAAACCCAAAAAACTGGTCACTTCAACCACTGCCCCATGTGCCATGACTAATCACAGAGGCTCAGGTCCTGCAAGCCTCCCAGATGTTCAGAATTGCAGAATATAAAGCATTTTTACTAGAGTTGATTGATAAATACAAGCTACCTACTAACATTCCCATTGATGATGTCTGTCCCACTGTACTGTACATCACCTATGCATCTATAAATATTCAGACTTCCCTTTGTAGACAGATCAGAATGAAGGAAAATGAAACACAGCCCAACCCCTCATCTAAACAGCAGATTTCCTCTCAAAGTCTCTAGGACCCAATTTCAGGTACCTTTTTGGCTTCCACTAGTTGATTGAGTTTCTCATAACATTCTCCTAAAGCGACTAGCATACGGGAATCATTGGGCCTGAGAGAGAAGAAGAACAGAAAGTCTGAGCAAAGACTTTATAGAGAACTAAAGTCCTCCCTCGAGGAACCACCACCACCACTATGTCAATTCTATGACAAGAAAGGGCTTTAGTTCACTACTTCATATAATTATACTTTGTATTCATAATTATACTACTAACCCATTAGAATACACTACATAAAAATGACCAAACAGCATATGGCAAGTTTAAAACTCAGGTCTCTAAGAGTCAAAACCATTCACTGTGATTGTTCACTAGCTATCAAAAAGACAAAGAAAAGTATCAGCCCTTCCCACAACAAACACATCATTGAGTGGCCAGACTTACCGAAGCTGGTGGGCCCGTCTGTAATAATAAAGACAATAAAATGGCATCTTAAGGATTTCATAGGTCTGCCCAAGGCCATACCAGGCTCTGTAGTCCCGCTTATTGACCTCAATGGCATGCCTATGAAATAAACTAAAGACTGGTAAGAGGGCAGAATCAAAGTTAGCAACTTGCAGGCTCAATAGAGGCTTCTAACATCACACCAATCTGCTCCATCTCACCCTCCAACTAAAAGCTCACCTATAAGCCTGAATAGCAGCAGATGTGTTCTTCATTTCCATGTACTCATGTCCCATCAGTGTCCAGGCCCCAAGATACCGAGGATTTAATTTCAGGGCTCTCTGGAAATACAGGGCTGCCTTCTCGTGCTGAGAACGCAAACTATAATAATTGCCTGATAGAAAAACAAACAAACAAAACATATATATGTATACCTGAAACTAATATAATATTGTAAATCGACTATACCACAACTTTTTAAAAAAGAAAAAAATTAGACCTATACCAAGACTTGGAGGGATTTTTCACAAGATATTGTTGAATGACAAATGTAAAATGCAGAGAAATGTATATAATATGACCCTATTTTTGTATGCAAATTGCCCACTAAACCCTGCATATGCGTATAAATATTTTTACGTGGCATGAAACACGCTAACACAAGTACTTTAAAGGAGAGAGGGTATAGCAAGTAAAAAAAAAAAACCCTGTACTTTGAAAAAATCTCTTTTATGTATAAATTACACGAGCATAAACTAGATAAAAAAATGGATTTAGATGTGTATACAGACTTACAGAGATCATGACATACTGCCAAGCGAAAAAAGCAAATCGCAGAGCAATTAAATATATATATAATATGATTCTGTTTTGGTAAAAACCAAGTAATAAAACTTCTATATATCTATTGTTTTTATTTTTTTTCAATCTATCTAGATTCAGCCATCAGTTTGATTCAGGAGAAATCATTTATAATGGTTGTTTATATCCTGTAACTGATCATTTATGATCATTCAAGTTCACCTGGGAAAAAAAGCAAGGTGGAGGGCTTTATGTCCTATACAAGGATAGCCTTCCTTCTACCACTGACTCGGACCCAGAGACAGGAGAAGAAACAGACTCTAGGCAGAGTGACCAAAGGTTAACTTTTGTGTAGAATAGGAGAAATGTAGTAGTGGTAGCAAGGGTACCTAAGATGCAAAAAGAGTCAGGATGACAAAGGAGATATTAAGGAAGTCAGAACAGGCAAGTTTTGGGCAAAGATAAAGTAGATAAGATTTTTTGTATTGAACATTCATGTGGTTTCAAATCTTTTGCTATTGTAACTATGACAATAAATATCCTTATACATATGTTACTTCAAAAAAAATATTTTTTTGACCAGTCGGAACAGTTAAAACGTATTGAATGATTACAATGTGGGTGGGCAACTTACATTGTTATAAGTGCTTGTATGTATTAATTTACTTAATCCTCACACACAGGAGAGAAGGTTCAACTGTTATTATCCCCTTATGGATGAGGAAACTACAGCACAGAGAAATTGAGTTCAAGGTCACACAGCTAGTTAGTAGCAAAATCAAGATTTAAACTCAGGCAGTTTGGTTCCGGAGTCCAAATCTTAACTATGCTGTAGTGCAGTATACGCTGTGTTTTGTAACACTGTCTCTCAGAGACTGAGACTCCATAAAAGATGCAGAAAGAAGCAATCAATTCACATCAAGACATAAAAGCAGAAGCAAGGACTAAACAAGGAGGAGATTCTTGCCATCACCATCACTCTACTATGTCATTCTTTCTCAGGTCTTCAGTTTCTTTTCTTCTCTCCATCCTTCTTTCTCTTTTCACTTCCTCTGAACTGGCTATAATGTGAAAGCTGAAGTATACTTTTTGTCATACCTAAGGTTCCTTATTCATAATTTTTAAGGTTGGTGAGCTGAATTCAACGAACATTTATTGACCATATGTCAGGAACTTTGCTAGGCATTACAAGTTTACTGGGGAAAAAAACACAGTTCATTAAGAAGTTTACAAATTAAATAATTATTAAAAGAAAAAAAGGCACTCCTAATCATTACATTTCATGTATATGTATCCTTTGATTTTAACTGGCTTTAAGTTAATAGGCTGAAAAAAAAGAACAGTTCATTATCTCCCCTCCTTCTGTTTCCTTTCTTCAAGTAAAGGACACTGTTATCAATCTGGTTACCCAGTCACCAATTCCTGCTTGTTCTACTTCCTAAATATCTTCTAAGTACAATAGCCTCTCTCCATTCCACCTGCCAATACCTCCGCTTGGGCTCTCATCTACCCTAGAACGGATTATTGCTAAAGATTTTTAAGAAGGTCTCCCTGCCTCTAGTCTTGCCTTTTTCTAATCCTTCCAGTACACCGTCTTCTGCTATGATTTGAAAATGAAAACCTGAAAACATTTATCACTGTCTAGTTTGAAATCCTTCAGAAGACTGCTACTGCCTTAAGAATAAAATCCAAACTTTCAGCAAGGCATAAAAGACTCTTCAAGATCTGGCCCCTTTTGTACATTGCCACCTCCCACACCATGCTTCAGGACACTGAACTATTTGAAGCACAATGTGTCTCACACTTCAAAGCCTGTGCACTGCAATGCCCTTCCCAAGCCAATTCTTCTCCTCCCTTACTGAACTTTCACTTCACATCCTTCAAGCACCACCTTCTCAAGAAGTCTTCCCTAATCAGACTGGATTAGATACCTTTCCTATGTACTCTCATAGCATCCTATGTTTCTCTAAACGATAACACTCAACCCACTGTGTTATAGTTGTTTCTTATTGGTCTTCCTCGGTAGTAATCAGGGTAGGTATTGCAATACAAAGCACAGTGCCTGGCACTCAGATGCTCAAAAGATGTTTTCTGAATAAAGTAGAGTTCCATCCTCATCTTAACGGACATTATACTTCATTCATAACACTCTGATACTGAAAAGACCATTTGTTCCTCCTACCTATGTTCCCTTAGGACTTACTAGTTTGTTTAATGTTTATTTCCCACACTAGACTACAAATTCCTCAAGGGCTAGAAAAATTTACTGAATGATTGAATTGAAATTCTCTCTATGCTGTACTACAGAAACTGGTACAGCATTGTAGCAGGTCGACTGTACTTCAATTAAAAACAAAATAAAACAAAACAAAAAAAAAGAAATTCTATCAGTTTATTAACAACATCCTGACCTAGAAAAGTACAAATGTATGATCTAAATGCAGTGTCACCAAAGACCCAGGAATACGGTCTTTCATCTCCAGGGAACCCAGGCTTTCAATAACAACCAACCAAGCTTACTTTTATTCATCTGTTTGTGTTGACTAATTACCAGGCTTTACTAGTGTGGCCAAGTACACTGGGCCATGGTTCTCAACCAGGGATGATTCTGACCCCAAGAGGTTATCTGGTTGTATCTGCAAACATTTCTGGTTGTCACAACTGGGAGAAAGGGGTTACTGGCATTGAATGGATAGAGGCTAAGGATACCGCCAACACCCTGCAATGTATAAGACAGCCCTAGACAAAAAAATTATCAGCCCAAAATTTCAACAGTACCAAGACTGAGACACACTAATACAGAGAAACAGGTACCCTCACCTCTTTTCATAGGATTGGAAATTCTTACAAACATTTAGGTAATATTGAAGTTTAAAATATACACACTTCTGACCCAGCCTTACACTGCTAGGAACTTCTGACACAGAAACAGTTACAAAAACATGCAAAAATAAATGTACACATATAAAGATGTTTCCTGAGACAATTTTTATATTAAGACTAGCTAAAACTTATATAATAGAAAATGATTAAAAATAAATAATGGCACATCTATATAATAAAATACTAAATAGCCATCAAAAATAATACAACTCTGGATGTACTAACATGAAAAGATACATTGTTAAGTTTAAAAAAAGGAAGTTACAAAGCAGCGTGTACACTGATAACAGTTTTTGTAAGCAAACCCTACACGCGCACACACACACACACACACGCACCACACATTTTCAGTATTCACAGAATATTCTAGAGTCATACTCACCAAGCACTCTTGGGAGTGGGGTTACAGTGAGCTTTCATATTCTATTGTATACAATTTTCTTTTCTTTGAAATTTTTCTTTTGTTGTTATTTTTACATCTGTATTACTTACAATAAAGATAAATCTTTTAAGAAGTAATGACTCTTACCAATTACACAGCATGTTTCTACACGATATTTATCAATCTCACAGAGGTTGTGAGCCAGGTAACTCAACTCAGACTTCATGCTCTGAAAGAAAAGAAAGACAATCTAAGTATGAAAAAGGAACCCCTGTATTATTTTTCTTGTAGCTAATGCTACTAGGTGACAATCCAACCCAGGAGATTAAAGCACAAAAGAGCTTAATCAAGTTCGAGCAAAGGCAGCAGCTCACCCTGACATAAAGAAGGTTGGAGAATGTGTCCATATTTTCAATCCTGTAAGGGTCTTGTTTCCTTAGCTCATTAAAAATAGAGAGGGCTTTGTCGATATCTGCAGAAAGAAGATAGAGTTCAGAAAACAACACGGTGCTACCTTCAGAGTCTGAAGGTATTTCATTGTCCTTATTCACTCACCTCTGATATTGTGATAGGCAACTGCAATTTGGGAAACAATATATGAGCTCTTAGAGAAGCCCACATCAATGAGATTCTGATACTTTTGCAGGGCCTCCTCTATCAACTGCAACTCTGTGTATATATGAGCCAGAAAAAACTCTTTCATCCAGGTGTCTGGCAAAGACAGGAACTTCAGCTGGCAGCAGGAGAGAGAGGGACACATTTAATATACGTTGACCTCTCTCCCAAATGAACATCCAAGGAACTATCTTTATTGTCTAAAAGAATTTATCACCAAAATTTTATTACAGCACCTAATAATGAACACAGGGTAGTTCAATTAAGTGAGTAGGACTTACAAGCATAATAGGGAAGAATGGTCTAATTTGAAAAGCCTCAAAGAAAAGAGAATTTGAAATGAGCCTTAGAGGATGGGTAGAAATCGAATAGAAAAAGAGAGGGGAAGAGAAAAAAGACAACATTCTAGGCAAGGGTAACAACATAGAGGAAAAACAGTCATGATGAGTATGAGTGAATAGGATGAGGCAACTAGCTTGGTTTGAGGGGAGACTATGTGCTGGGAAGTAGTGGAAAAATAAGACTGACTGATAGGATGGGTCCTATGGTACAACAGGATGTGGGATACAATAGGAAACCACTGCAATTTTTGACAAGAGAACGACACAGTGAAATGACTGCTTTAAGAATAAGTTTGGAAACAATATGCAGGATGGCTTGGAAACGGGAGTATAAAACTGGGAAAGCCAGATAGAAACTATCTATTACTTATAAGTAATCCAAATTTGAGATGATAACCAAGATGGCAAAGGAAACCAAGAAAAGAGGTGCAGATAAGAAGGAAATCATGGCAATGTCTGATAACTGAGTAGATAAAGGGAGATAAGAGAGAGAAGAGACAAAATATACCTCTGAGGCATCAAGACTGGGTGTCTTGAGAAACAGTGATACTAATGAGAGTTCATCAAGATGAGAGGAAAAGAGAATTTGGTAGGCAAGATAAGAAACTAAGTTTTGCATATTTTGAGTTCAGAGATAAAACAAACTTTCAATGAAAGTCTAGTAGGCACCTAGAGATAGGTGAATACAAATAAACTGAAGTTAAGATTTCAGACACAGATTCAGTAGCATGTATCATTACTGGGGGAAATCAACCAGCCTTTGGTTCTTTAAAGCCAACAAAAGAAAGTGTGTTGTGTCTATTAATTATTGAAGAACAGCAAAATAAACTCTGCAGACAATGGCCTCTAACAATGACTAATAAAATGACTGCAGTTTATAAAGCAAACTCATATACATTATTTCATTAATTAACAAATTTCTAAATCTTTACAGAGTCCTATGGCAGCTCAGAAGACACCTTAAAAACATTTTTAATACAATCTTTGATATCAGAGAAACCTTTCCTATATCACCTTTGGAATTAGGAGAGAAATTATAATAGCACTTAAGTCTATAAAACAAATTATAAAAACTTGAATGTGAAAACATGAATATAAAAAGATATTCTGATACAGCCAGATGCAAATCAAACAGCAACTACTGAACAAGAGCTAGACATTACTCTTTCAAATAAAGACCTAAATCTCAACAGTGAAAGAGACCAGAGAAAGAGCCAAGAGCTAGCTATAAGGAGAGGTTCAGCAAAACTCTTTCTCCCCTGACCCCATTATTAAAAAATTACATAAGGCTTGGAGTAGAAAAATTTTCACATAGCTCATCTCAATTTACCATCTCCTTGTCTGTAATCAAGTTACAGAGTTCTAGCCAGGCTCCCCAGTGCAAAGGCAAAACATGAGTAGCCTCCACAAATACATCAATGGCCTCTTTCACCAAGTCCAGCTTTCGAAGCACCACACCATACCTAGGAAAGAAGGAAACAATCACAGAAGTTAATAATATCTCCCCCCTACTTAGAATATCTTATACAAGTTCCAAATTATTGTAACGCTTACAGATAAAGGCCAAATCCATCAAGTTCCCGAGCCTGGTGTTTTTTGCTGAGCTCCACTCTCAATTCTCTAAGAGCCTCATTTTTCACTTGTCCTTTCTCCAGGGGGCCTAGGAAAGAAATAGTTTCTGATGTAAGGGAAGACTGATGCTTTTCATTTCAGAGACCTAGATACTCCTTGTGGTATCAAACAAAGTTATACCTGGAACTTCAGCGAACACTCAAAAGAGGCCAGTGACATCTTACACAATCCATTTGCTTTACTACCAAAACCGCAACTGATAACTGGTCTGCAGTCATATTTTATTAGGCTTACACAGGTTTTTTAAAAGTTGAATTAGTTATCTATGTTTAAAAATCAGAAACCTCAACCAAAAATGTGGAGAACAGGGTAGTGCCAGGGGAAGAAAGCCCCTGACAACATCAGGCACACATTCCAAGGCAGCCCTCAGAGGCAGCTGGGTGACAACCAACCAGCAGTACTCTCCAATCTGTGGAATCCTCCTCAGTCCACTTCCCATGTTTATATTACCTGCACAGCTCCTATAGGGATTTGAGTTTGCAACCCCTGCTTTAGTACAAAAAGTAAGAGAAAGAAATTCATACCTAGACTATCAACTGTTTCATCATCCTTCTTCTTTTCTCCAGACTGTAAGAGAAAATCAATAAATAGGTCTTTTTTTAGTTTATTTTGAAATATGTTCTAAAACTAGCAGCCTGATCCAACCTAAAGGGCCCAAGTCCAACCAAAATGACATCTACTATTGGTCACTAATTTTACATACCTACTCAGGGGATCCTACTGGCCAAATTTGGAATAATTTGAGTACCAAAATGATTAAGTACAGTAATGAATTATAAACAATTAAAAATATAGGAATCTTTGAGACCAAACTGATAACTAGATAAATACATAAATAAGTGGAGAAGGGGGAAGATAGGCTCTTGCTTAGAGCAGAATTTACTACTCAAGTGGAGAGTAGTAAATATAAAGAGTGCTGGAGTAGAAAATCATAATTTTGCAACATCATATCAAAGAATACTTCAGGCAAAAATTAACAATGAATTTCTTGACTAACAAATATTTGGATTGTTGACTCTTTTTGGCTACTACAAAAAAAAACTTCACTGAACAGTGCTGTACATGTCCTTGTGTACATATTAAAGTATTTCTATTGGTGAACCAGTTCAGTTTCTTAAAGAATTGTTTGGTCACAGTATTTCAAATTGACCTAGTCTGCCAAAATTAACTTCCAAAATGGCTGTATGAACTTTTACTCCCAAAATACAGGGTCTACTACCCCACAACTTTGTCAATAATGAACATTATCAATATTTTTATATTTCCTTTCATGCCATCATTTTTTTTAACTTTACTTATGGTATCTTCTTTTTTTTAACTGAAGTACGATCACTTTACAATGTTGTGTTAATCTCTGGTGCACAGCATAGTGATTCAGTTTATATATATATATATATATATATATATATATATATATATATATATATATATATATATACATACACATACACACATATACATACACAGTTTTTATATATATATATATATATATACATACACATACACACACATACTCCTTTTCATATTTTTCATTATAGTCTATTATAGGCTATTACAAGGTATTGAAAATAGTTCCCTGTGCTATACAGTAGGACCTTGCCATTCATGTATTTTATATATAGTAGTTAGTATCTGCAAATCCCGAACTCCCGATTTATTCCTCCACTCTCGCCTGATATCTTCTTTATTATTAAGTATTTATAAAGTACATTCACCAAGTAGACTATTGCTAAGCTATTTAAAAGATTAAACTTTTTCCACTGGGGTTCTAAATATGGATGCTTCACTGAAGGCAGAATGACATCTTAAAGTGGCCCTCACCAGATATCTAGAATACATGTACAGGAAATAGGCTTTCTTGCTATTGCAACCATGCAGGAAATGTGCTGCCCGATCATATTCTTTAACGTCAAAGTAGGCCTTGGCCAGTGTGTAAGCATCCATATCCTGGGCATCCTCCTAAAAAAGAGACAAGTTTATGTAAGTGGACAACTATAGTTCAAATTCAAGAAGCATATTAATTAATTTCAAGATGTAAGAAAAAATAATTATTTCCCTATTCATTCCCCAAAACCTAATATTTGTTTATTTATTTATTTACTAAGTAAAGTCATAGAACTTTTTTTTTTCAAAAATAAAAAGCTGGGGGGGAAATTAAAATTAAAAAAAACAACCAACACACCCAGAAACTTGTATTGTTTCTGCAAATGTAGTAGGAAGTTGCATAGACTTTAGTGTTAGGGACTTGGATTTAAACTCTGACTCCTTGATTTCCAGGTTTCATGACATTAGTAGGGAAGTTACTAAGCTTCTCTGAGTATTCAATTCCGCCATCTGCAAAGTGGACCGAGTAATACAGATTTGGCATAAATAAAAAGTGAAAAAAATCATAAAAAATATTTGGCTTTAATTCGTGACATTCCCTTCCTTCTCCAGGGTTTTAAATTCCTACATAAATGCACTATACTGTGCAATTACTCATATTTTTTCTACTTCAAGAAAAGTTTTGACATGTTAGTATTGCAAAAGCATAAAACACAGCTATAATTCTCTATGTAAAAAAAAAAAAAGAAACAATGCACATTCAAGGTAAAAACATACAATCCTCCCACATTCTAGAAATAAGTTGATTAAAACTTCAATAATTTCATTCTCCTCATCCTTCTTGCTCAAGTATTACCAGGACAAAAGTGTAACCAAAACATACTCAATGTTTTCTTCATTAGATGAACATGGCCTAAATGTGGTCATTCAGCTTAGGATTCTGGTGGCCCTTTCTACACTCACTCACCATATGCTTATTTCTTCCCCCGCCCCTCTCACCTGCATTATACCTTTTGGATTAAGGAATATTCATTGTTTTTAAGCACAGGGGCTGGGGAGGATCAAGAAATGGCATCTTCAGGAAAAACTAAATGGATTATGATGAAAATCTTTCACACTACACAGACTATGTAAACATATATACTATAGATCATGCATTAAAATGTATTGTCTCATTTAGTTCCCTCAATATCCCCATAAAGTAAATACTATTATCTGCATTTCACAGATAATGAAACTGTGGCTTGTAAGGTTAATTAGGTAAGATGCCAAAAGTCACTAGTATGACTGAGATTTGAATCCAGAACTGTCTGGATCCAAAACCAGTTTCGCATTGTTGGAAAAACCTTTTATTTGTCTCCTCTTTATGAATATTGTCTAAGTTGGGGTAAAAAACCTAAAAGGCTAAAATCTTAAGCAAAGATTGTTTACTAATTTTCTCCAGCTTAAGTAAGAGCACTACTAAATCTTTCAAAGTGTAGCAAAATCATACAGATAAAATCGCATAAAACACTCAGTTCGTTAAATGTTTCCTCTACAAACATTCCTACTAAGCAGTATGCTCCCCTCCCGTGACAAGGCACTCAGTATTTCTTCAGATGATGGGGAGCGCTTGCTGTGAAGACCTCCTTACCTCTGTAACAGGCGGTGGAGGCTGCAGCTCGGACAGAGGCAACGCCGGGAGGGAGAAGGCCAACTCGGCAGACCTGGAACATCCACACAAACTGAATCACCTCAAGATCCCCAAGGCCAAGGATCCAAGCCTGGTCCCCTCGGACCCCGACATCTCACCATTTGCTACTGTGCAGTAGGCCCCGCTCCCGGGTAAGGCCTGCGATGAGTAGCAGCTGCTTTTTAATTTCCCGCAAATTTGAGAAATCAGCGCTGGATGACAGGACCGGCACCACAGCAGCGGTCGCGGCCACCGGGACTACAGAGGAGCTGGCAGCCATTTTCGCGTCTCAGCACTCCGGCCAATCACCAGCGATAATACTAGCTGTTGGGCTACACCAAAAAAGTCTGCCTGTTATTGGCGGGCCCTTGCTCTGGAAAAACCAATCAGAGATAGCTCTTCTCGTAACGTCACTTAGAGGCCGAGAAAGAAGAAGCAATTACATCTCCAATTGGCCAAGAGCTCCTGGGGCGGGAAAGTTAGAACGGGAAAGAGAAGGGAAAGTCACGATTTCTGGGCGGGGCGGAGAGGAATGGGTAACTGGGAAAAGTGGACTGGGGAGCTAGGGTTGGGTGTACGCGCAAGAGTGCAGATTGGAAAATGCCCTGCATTTTAGGAGTGATGTGATTGGACTAAAGACAGAGTGTAGTTCGTGGCAGATTCTGTGCTACTGGATGACGAAGTGATGTTATGTGTCTAGCAAGGATTTCTGGTGTCCTCTAGATTTTCCCTTAAGGGAGGAAGCTGTATGGCCACAGGTGGAGAATTCATCCTCTTTATCCACCCTCTTTCTTGTCCCGTGGGGGAAGATAATTAACATTTATTGAGGGCTTACCTTGGGACAGTTTCTATAATTTTACATAATCTGGTTTAACCATTAAAACAGCTCTGTGCTATTTGTTGTCATTCCAATTTTACAGATAAGTAAACGAAACCTCGGAAAGTTTCAATCACTCCAGAATAGAGTCTAGTTTATAACCCAGCTCTGACTCCAAAACCCAGAGTTCTTAAACATTACATGAACGTTTTCAACCTTGTTTTGTTTCTAACCCTTTCATAGTAACAACTGGTTTTGCCAACTCCTTTGGGAATTTTTTTTAAACCATTCTGTCATTCTTTGTGTGTTATACCTAAGTACTTTTAGGTAAAGCATGTTGTTTAGATTAACATTATTAAAGATTGTATTATAAAGTTAGCTTTATTGCACCATACTATACAGTATATGAAGGCAAAATCCTACTTTTTTCATGTTCAGAAGTGATGCACGCTATATATTTGTTTTAAATTTATAATCTAAGAAAAGAACATTATCTGTTAGCAAATACAAGAATTACATTATACCATACGTCTTCCCATTATATATATACTGAATGTAAACTGAGTAAATACTGACATAGTATTGTCATGCAATGTAACTGTTTATGGCGTTATTTAGAGAGTCAGATAATGCTTTAATGACATGTTTAGAATTCTTATATTTTGCCTTTTTTAAACTTTTATTCTTATTTTTAGTGTTTGTTTTTTAGTGGAGGTACTGAGGATTGAACCCAGTACCTCATGCATGCTAAGTACATGCTCTACCACTAAGCTATACCAGCTATACCCACCCCTCTTGCCTTTTAAAATTTTGTTTATTTTTGTAACTGTCTATAATTTTATAATTTTTTAAAATTGTTTGTTCTTTTTTAGGGGAGAGGTAACTGAGTTTTTAATTTATTTTAACAGAGGTACTAGGGATTGAACCCAGGACCTTGTACATGCTAGGCATGTGCTCTACCACTGAGCTCTACCCTCCCCCCTATAATTTGATAATTTTTATGTTTTTATTTTAAAATAATAAGAAAATAGAGATGATTTCAAGAGGCTCTTGGCAAGCACTTCTCTATAAATAACACTTCTTGGAGGTAGCCAGTCTTTTGTCCCAATAAATGAAAAGATAAATTGGATATAATTTTCACACAATTTTTGTTCAATTTTTAAAACTATAGTTGTTCTCATACTATCATTACTTTGTATTATGTTTTTCTTTGTAATGTTATATAATTTTTATTTCTCCACCACCACCACCCACTCCCTGCCGAGTCCTTACATGGATTTTGCATATTTCTATCTTATAATGCATTTTTTCTATTACAAAAATAATGTATGGTCAATGCAGAGAACTTGAAGAATATAGTATCCATAAAGAAAAATAAATACACTACTATACACCTATTAGAATGGCCAAGATCCAGAACACTGGCAACACCGAGTACTGATAAGGTTGTGGAGCAACAAGAACTCTCATTCATTGCTGGTAGGAATGCAAAATGTACAATCACTTTGGAAAATAGTTTGGCAGTTTCTTACAAAACTAAACATATACTCATCATATGATGCATAAATCTTACTCCTTGGTATTTAGCCAAGGGAATTAAAAACATATCCACACAAAAACCTGTGCATGGATATTTATAGCAGCTTTATTACTAACTACCAAAACTTGGAAACAATCAAGATGTCCTTTAGAAGCTGAATGAATAAATAAACTGGTACATTCAGACAATGGAATACTATTCAGCACTAAAAAGATATGAGCTATCAAGCCATGAAAAAACATGGAGGAAACATATATATTTTATTAACTGAAAGAAGCCAATCTTAAAAGTCTATGTATTGTTTGATTCCACTTATATGACATTCTCAAAAAGGTAAAACTATGGAGATAGTAAAAAGATCAGTGGTTGCCAGGGGTTAGTGAGGAGGGTGGGTTAAATAGGCAGAGTATTTTTAGGACAGTGAGAAGACTCTGTATGATACTATATTGGTAGACACATGTCATTACACATTTCTCTAAACTCATGTACAACACAAGAGTGACTCCTAACGTAAACTAGAGACTTTGAGTAATAATGATGTGTCAATACAGGTTCTTCAATTGTAACAAAAGCACTCTGATAGGTAATGTTGATAATGGGGGAAGATATGCATGTATGGGGAAGGCAGTATATGGGAAATTTCTGTAACTTGTGCTCAATTTTGCTGTGACTCTAAAACTGCACTTTTAAAAAGTCTATTAAATAAATAAATTAATAAATAAATTGAACATTACCATACAATTCCCACCCAAAGAAATCAGTGGATTCTTGTATTTTTTTATCTATCTGTGTTTACAGCTTTATACTGTCTTGCTGCCCACATTTGTCACATAATTCACTATGAGCATTTTCCCATATTAATAATTATTTTTCTACAACATATTCTTAAAGGCTGCAAGACAATTCACTATACTGTTGTACCATAAATATACATAACCAATCCCTTGTGTTAGACTTGTATCTTACAATTTCATAACTAATTTTTTTAAATTACACAATACTCAGTTGAATAGAAATAGCATCTTTTAGTTTTCAAGTTTCTCATTGTCACATATTTATAGAATTACTGACTTCTCATATGTTTTAAATTATGATACATTGAGCAACTTTGTGCACAAAAATTTTGGATTATTTCCACAGGATAGATTCCTTAATAATGGTGGGATTTTTTTTCATTCTGAAGAGTCAGTTTCATTGAATGACTTGGAGGAAAAGTATTTATGTTTAAAGATAAGCATTTTTTATTAAAATGCAAAATTCAAATGACTTTTAAAAATAACAGTTTTATTAAAATATTTCATATGCCACAAAGTTCACTCTTTTAATGGGTACAATTCAGTGGTTTTTAGTATATTCATATAGCTGTGCAACCATCACAACTATCTAATGCCAGGACATTTTTATCACTCCAAAAAGAATCTCCATACCTATTAGCAGTCACTTCCTATTCTCCCCTTCCCTCAGACCCTGGCTTTATTTTCTTTGTAATATTGTTACGGAAACAAACTTGGATCCTCTTGCCCACATGCAATAAAGCCAATCTACTGACACAGGGTTGTGGTGAAGGAAAGCGCATTTATTGCAGAGTGCCAAGAAAGGAGTTCAGATAGTTAGTGCTTAAAAGACGTGAACTCCTTGAAGGCTTTCAGGGAAAGATTTTTAAAGACAGGATGAGGAAGGGGGGTTGTGGCGTGTGTGACCAGCTCAGGGACGTTCTTCTGACTGGTTGGTGGTAAAGTCATCATCATCATCATCGATATTTTAGTTCCAACTGGTCTGAGATCTACGTGCTTGTGGGCAGCATATAGTTAACTTCTTCCACCTGGTGAGGGTTTTAGTAACTGCAAAACAGCTCAAAGGACATGGCTCAGAATATTATCTATAGCCCTTGATGGGGAAATAAAGGTCCTCTACTTTGTTTAATGGCTAAACTATTATTATTTCATCTTGCTTGACTTTTGCCCTTTCTTTCTGCATTTTCTCACTTCTCTGGTTAAATGTACTCTTTGGAACTCCGGGAAGCCTAAGAAGCAAGTTTTTCTACAGACAAGAGGCAGGTGGAGTACATGATGAGGGGGAGGTCTGTTCCAGGAAGGCCCCATAGGGTCCTGCTCAGTTACAACATTGCTTTATTAGGCCCCAGAGATTTTTTGATGTGACAGATAAGATTTTTTATTAGATAAATGCAATTTACAGATATGTTGAAGAGTACCTTAAAGCAAATTTGCAGAATTAATCATTTGTAAGCTCCATATTAACTAGTATTTCAACATCAGGGTTCCTTATGCTTAGAGTCTTTAACCATTAACCATCATGGGTAAATTTTTAATGTATATAAGACTTGGAATAAACACTATAACAGTAAAAAATGATGATGGAGGCTTCCAGTGAATTTTTAAAAAATAAATACATACATGTATTGTAAATTTATTTTCTCTTCCTTGTGATTTTCTTAATAACATTTCCTCTAGCTTACTTTAAAATAAGAATACACTCATTAATGCCTATAACATACAAAGTAGGTGGTAATCCACTGCTTATTTATTGGTAAAGCTTCCAGTCAACAGTAGGCTACTAGTTAAACTTTGGGGGAGTCAAAAATTATATGTGGATTTTTGACTAGGGGGTCAGCACCGCTAACCCCCATGTTGTTCAAGGGTCTACTATAAGCTGTTTTGTGTTCATCTGATCACCAGGAACCACCTCACATTCATTCTTTCATTCACTCAAGACTTAAATTGTTCCTCTTTTACAGGAGAAAATATTTAAGTAATTATCTTATTGTTAAATATTTTAAAAATGAAAGTCATAATCACCACCTTTAATGATGTGGACCCCCCCCAAAAAACCTTGCCCTTCCAACATCATCAATGTCAGCCGAGTTAAAAGTTGTTACATTTTCAAGCAACATTACGCATCCTTTCACCTTTCTTCTCACTCCAGAGGGAGAATGGTGGTAATAATGAGTTCTTTACTGGGAGGCAGTAGATTGGAGAGGTATAGAATATGATCCCTAAGCCATGTTACCTAAGTTCAAACCCTAACTCCATCATTATCAGTATTCCCAAGACCTTGGGAATATTATTTATTCCATGTTTTTTAGGCCATTCATTGGTAAAATGAGGATCATAACAATAATTCCTGCTATTCAGTTGGGGTAAGACCTGAATGAGACAATCCATGTAATATATTTACAACAATTTTTAACACAATAAGCACTGGATACATGTAAGCTATTATTTTTTTGTATTTAATTATAGTCAATTTACAGTGTTGTGTCAATTTCTGGTGTTGTAAGTTATTCTTGAACACTTACTCTCTGCTGAGATCTTTACATATCAGATAACTAAACCACATGACAACCCAGTAAGGCAGGTATCATTATCCCTATTGTTCAGATATGAAACAGTTACATCAGATATAGTATATAAGTGTGCTTTATATATAACATACAGTATGTAAGTACAGTATAAAGAATAATATTAAAAGGAAACCCATGACCCACTACTCAGTTTAAGAAATAGAACAGTACCAGTTCTTTG
This sequence comes from Camelus bactrianus, assembly GCF_048773025.1. Classification (NCBI taxonomy): domain Eukaryota; kingdom Metazoa; phylum Chordata; class Mammalia; order Artiodactyla; family Camelidae; genus Camelus; species Camelus bactrianus. The sequence continues at coordinate 98,207,380 of NC_133541.1, forward strand.
TTTTTTCATCCAGCTCTTTATTTTTTTTTATTTATTTATTTACTAGAAAAAAATTTTTAAACCGGAACATTTCTTGCATGTCTAATCATTGAAATCCTTAAGAGGGACTGGATGCTGCAACAGCTGCCCTCCTGGGTTTAGGTGTTGTTCCTTCAAGGACTCCATCCCTGAGTCTGCAGCATACAATTCCATGAGCTGGCCTCATGTGACCGTAGTGGTATTTCATCTTTTAGCCTTGGCATTCCAGTCATACTTTCTCTTCCACTTGGCAGGGAGCCACATTTGCCACAGATCGACTTCCAAAGGTGATAGGTGGCACAATGTGTGTGTCACACTGTGACGCTTTCCCAGTGAAGGTGTCCCCTCCCTCACCTCTTCTGCCACTAAGACTAAGGAGATTACCAGTCCTTTAGAAGCCCCCCCCAGGCATAAAATAGCATATGCATAGCATAGCATATTGACATAGTTATACTCTCAGTCAGCTCTGTTTCCTTCCTCGTCCCTCTCCCTTTGCTTTTTCTCCTTTCCTTTTCTCTTGTACATTCTTTCTTCCATTCCGCTCCTTTTAAAGAATTCCTTCTTTTTTTCTTTCTGCAGAGCTATGAAACCTAGAGCAAGATACTTAATTCTTATGGGCCTCACTATCTCTACCTATAAAATGGGAATAATAAGAACAATGCCTACCTTATCGGCTTCTTGTGAGATTTAATGATGCTATGTTTGTGTAAGGGTTAAATGAGATAATCTAGTGAAACCTTAGCACAAGACCTTGGCATATGGTTGAAAGTCAATAAATAGGAGTTGTTTATATATTTAAAAATTTTTTTAATTTATTTTTTGTCTGTGGGGTGGAGAAGGTAATTAGGCTTATTTATTTATTTTTTAAATGGAGGTACTGGGGACTGAACCCAGCACCTCATGCATGCTAAGCACACACTGTACCACTGAGCTATACCCTACCCCCCAGGAGTTGTTTATATTTTTATTATTATCTTAAACTCATTTCTTCTCTGATAGAAGAACTCTGTGGTATAATGGAAATAGGCCTAAACTTTGGAACTAGAGAGACCTGGGTTCAAATTGTGTGTCCATTATATACCAGCAGTGGCTTTATGCAAGTCACATAACCTCTCCTTCTATGAAATGGGGGTGATAATACTGATTGTCAGTAATTGACCACACAGGGCTGTTGTAAGGATCCAAAGAAATCAGTTAAAAATTTTCCCCTCCCTCTTCCTTTTCTTCCTCTTTCTCTGAGACAGTAAATTTTCTTCCCAGCAGGGGCATTAAAAGCAGCTGTGTGCTTGTGCAGTTTCTCCTAATCTCTGGATTCAGTTCAGCATGTGTTTGTTTATCAAGCACCTGCTAGGTGTAGCATACCTTCCTGGCTGGTGTGCTGTCAAGTTCAGGACACTAACCGGCTTTGAGAAAATGAAGATCTAAGATCATCTCCATTCCTGGGTCTAGGCCTCTGGGATAATTTTTAAAATATATTTTTAAAAAGAAAGAATAAGAAGGAAACCATTCCAAGAAGAAAGAATAAGAGATAGCTAAATACAACCCTAAGCCCTAACCCTAAGCTTGTCCCACACCACAGCTTCAATGACAACTTTATCCAGTCACATGCTGTCACACCTAGGGTCTTTCCTGGAAAAACGCCATTGTCTTCTCCTGCTGTGATCCCAGCTCTGGCCGACAGATGGAGCCATTTCCTCCCACCCCTTTCTTCAAACTGCCTAAGTAGAAAAGCTGTTGCTCAAAAGCTGTGTGGTCCAGGAGGGAGGACTGTGCCATCACCAGACACCAGAGCTAAAGAAGGGTGATGGCTGACTATGACCAGGAAGAATCTATTACATCTAAACCTGGTGAGGACAAAAAGAACAGTCATTTCCCAGCAGGAATTCAGCCCTATTGATATTTTGGGCCGGTTAATTCTTTGTTAGGGCTGGGAGAGGGCTGTCCTATGTATTCTACAATGTTTAGCATCCCTGGCTGATAGCCTCTAGATGCCAGTGTCGTGCCCCTCCCCCAAGGTGTGACAACCAAAAATGTCTCAGACATTGCCAAATGTCCCCTGGGGGACAGAACTCAGTCCTAGTTGAGAACCACTAGTCTGCAGCTACTAACAGTGTTGGGGCAGTGCTTCTATATAGAATAGACTCCTGATGACCTTCAGAAAATGTTCTCTGAGGGCCAACTGCCCTGAAAGCCCAGTCTCCAATGCTTGGGAGTTGGGAGAAGGCTCTTAACTCAAGGAAACTAACAGCTCTCACCTGTTGAGTAGGGAAAGCTAAAAGGGTCACAAAGAAAAGGGAAGAGAGTAAATGCATTGAAACATTCATAGTTAGGATTGGACTGTGAGGTAGGGTACATTTTAATCTCTACTTTAAAGATAAAGAAACTGAGGCTCAGAGATTAAGCAATTTGCCTAAAGTAGAACAGCTAGGAAGCGACAGAACTGGGATTCAAACCCAAGACTATCTCCAAAGCCTTATGCTGCAACTTTGGGACTCCTGGAACCTTATCTTTCACTTATTTATCTATTCATTCATTCATCCAACTGTTCATTTAACAACTACTTAGTTCCCATGATGTGCCAAGCTCCAGACATAGGAGTGATGAATGAGACAGTCAGTCCCTACATTCATAGACCTTGTTGTCTAGTGGGGGATAAAAACAAAACAAAAAAAAAACCCAATAATGTAAGGAATTAGTTGACAACAGTTATGAAAAGAGCAGTGAAGGAAAAGCCAAATGTCTGTGCTAGGCTGTGGGAAAAGATGGCAGTAAGTCCTCCCATCCCTGGATATGTGCCCTTCTGCAAGGTGACTTTGCATCAAGAATTGAGTCTATTTCTCTGCCTTTGAATATTTTCCGGCCGTATGATTTTCTTTAACTAACAGAATGCAGTAGAAGTGATATGATGTGACTTCTGAGCCTCAGCATCAAGGGGCCTTGCAGCTTGTATTCCCACTTTCTTGCTGCCCTGAAGCCACCATGTAAGAAAGCCCCAGGTTAGCCTCCTAACTGTCCCTGGCATTCCAGCTGTCGCAGTTCTTCCCACCATTTTGGCTGAGGCTTCTGACATACAAGCAAGGCTATTCAGGAATAGCTAGCACCCAGTCAACCCAACAACTGCAGCTTCAGGGGTCACCCAGACAAAACTAAGCCTAGTCAAAACGGCAGAATCATGAACATGGTTCAGGGCAGTTTGTAACCCAAAGATAGAAAACCAATTCAAGGCCCTAACCTGGTCTGAGGGTAGGGAGTGGGTCAGGGGAGGCTTCCTTGAAGACGTAGGTTCAAGCTAAGACCTAGAGAAAGAGGGAGAGTCAGCCTGGTCGAGCATGGGGAAAGGCTATCCAGGCAGCAGAGACAACAGTTTGAAGGGCTTGAGCTAAAAACAAACCATGTATGTCTGAGGACCTGCGTAGGGAACAGCAGCTGGTCTAAAGAGAGAGGCAAGCCCAGCATTGAAGAAAATGACCAGTGAGTGGAGTGTTTTACTTACTACCCACCACTCATCTCCATCTCCATCCCGGACTGACTTTTTATCACATTCTGGATACATCCATGGGCTGTGTCAAGCACATAAATGTTATCCACCATGAATGTCAAAGAATTAAAAAGTTGAGAATACAGATGGACATTAACCTGGCTCCCAGAAGCTTGGAAAAGGTTGAGTCACAGTCTTCTGGGGATGAATGATATGAAGATGACAAGGCAGCCTGAGCACAGGGTAAAAAAATGTATTTTTAATAGCTGTGATGACCATCTAAGCTATTATGGCCCCATCTTCACTGATCTAAGCTCATACTTAAATGGAAATTTACTTGAAAAGCCCTTTCTTTGCATAATGGAAAGGCAGGCTCGACCAATTCCATTTCCCCAAGGTAATTGCTGCAGGATGTAATGGGAGGCCTCACTACCAGCCCTGCTCATCAGGAGCTCAAAGACAGGGTACCCCCCTTCTCAGTGTCCTTAATCCCTATTACTCAATAAGGTCCCCCTAAGGATTCCTCACCTCTAAGGTCACAGCTGAGAACTGTTAAGAAGGGAGAGAATTGATCCAGTTGACATCACTATGTTGCTCAGTCTCTTCACAGTCGGGAAGATGAACCAGTGGAAGCTCACTCTGTAGGGGCAACAGGCTGAGTTGATCACAGCAAGCTTCCCAGCAGACTGGACCACCAGAACCCCACACCCAGGCCATCCACTGGTTCCAACCAGCTGAGGGAGGAGGACAAGCTTGGTGTGGCTCTGTCCTTATCCACCTTAGCAACTCCTGCTTTCTCTCCTGTCAGGAAGAGGGCCCCACTGCTAAGCTCTACCAGAGAGGTGTCATTCACATTCTTCTAACTACAAAAGTGAATTTTTACTTAGACTAATAAAAGAAATCATAATTACACATTTTAAAAAACCAACAAATCCCACAAGCATGATGAATTCCGAGGAGGGGAACATGTTTTTACTAATTAACTTTCTGACATACCTCCATAATACATTTTCCTCTATGTTTTAGCCTACAATTTTTTAAAAATTTGAACCCTTCCACTTTACCAATCCTACTTCACAAGAGCTTCTTTTTTGTTTTTCTTGTTCTTGTTTTTTTGTTAAGGTGTAAGATACACACTATAAAATGTCAAAAGTACCCATTTTCACATGTGAAAAGTAATGTGATCTTAAGTGTATAGTTCAATGTGGATTTTTTTACATATGCACACATATAACTACCACCCAGATCAAGATACAGAACATTTCTGACAGGTATTTACTTTTAACCCAATTTTAATACCAATAATTCCATTTTTTTTTTAACACTGACTGAGGTCCATGTTTTAGGCTAAGTGCTTTATGAGAATGATATCATTAGATTCTTGCAGCAAATTACTACTATCATATTCATTTTGCAGATGAAGACACTGAGACTTTGAGAATTTAAATGCCTTGCCAAAAGTCACCTTCAGAAGCAGGTGCCAGCATAGCACTTGAACCCAGGTATACGAGACTCCAAGGCTCATGTGCCAAACCACTGCCACAGCAGAGGGCATCTACTGGCATCACTTCAGAGTAACCTAGTGCCTTTAAAACTTGGATGGAGCAATCTCCACTCTCAGCATACACTTTCCTGTGAGCTCAGGGTCTGGCTCTTGCCCCATGAGGAAGACACCAGAGGACCCTCCCCAGCTCTCTGTTTCTGAGGCCACAGTGGCTACTACATGGTGCTTGTGGGCCCTCCTTGTTCACCACAGTCTACCAGTGTAGAAAGTACAGCTCAGACCTGAAAACGCTATTTATCTGAAGTTGCAGTGGAAAAGTCATAGGCTTTGGAGTCACCTAGTTTTTAAACAAGTCCTGCTTCAGCAGCCACATGACCATGAGCAATTCGTTTTACCTCTTAGAATGAGAGTTTCCTCAACTGGAATAGGAGGGTATTAAGAGAAGCTTGCTTGTAGGACTGTTTTGAAGATGAGATGAGATCATGCCATGCAGTTACAGCAGTTACACAAAGACTGTTGTGTTTCCAACAGGTACGGGTTCCAGGGTCCTTTCACATTTGCCAGATTACCCACTGGGTCCAGGTCCAGAAAGGATCAACCACAACACAATTAAGGAGTGGTGGCAAGTGAAAACAAGAAGTAAAGGAGAAGAAGGAAGCCAGGAGGATGAAAGACCTGGGCAGAGAGAGACTGAAGTACAAGCTGGGAGTCTTGAGCTGGCACCTCAGCCTCAGGAATGAGCCTTTGCTGGGGCAGCCTGACTCTGAGCATTGAGGCCTCCCCTATCTTTAGATAGCCTCCCAGACAGCTTACCACTTGCACCTGTCTACTCCAAGGCCCACCCAGCTGTTGCAGGCTAATGAAATCCCCCTTTCTCTCTTCCTCTCTGCTCTGCCCTCCAAGCTGAGGCTGGTCCCAAGTTCACTCAAGTCCAGTAAACATATCTCCATGGTGGTGACCCCTTGTTAAGGAGGCACCTGGCTCAGCCCAGGCTCCTTCTGCTGCGGAGAAGAGACATGCATCTACCCCTCTGATCCCTCCCCCTACCCCCCCAACACAAGGCCTTGGCAAGAGAAACACATCTTCTCTCCTCTCTAACTGAGAAGGTAAACAGGAAGGCTAAACCCACTGCCACCCACTCTGCCCAAAGAATCATGAGTGCCCATTTATTGAGCAGCACTAGAGTGGTGAGGGTACACACTTGCCCTAGTAAGCGCTAACTACTATGCCCAAATTTCTCTAATGGTTAACAACAACCTTGGGAGGGAAGTGTTATTTCCTCTTTTTAACCCATGAGGAAACTGAGGCCCTTAGAAAGTAACAGCTATGGCACAAGGCCAGTGAGTGGCCAGGCCAGGATCCAAACCCAGGTTTATCTCTAAAACCTTGTTGTTTTAACTAGTATATTTCCATCTAAATCAACCTTTTGTAGTAAATGCTAATGTTCCAAGCCCCAAGTTGAAGAAATTAAGGCTCAGAGAAATTTAGCAACTTGCCTGCAATCACACAATGATTCCTTTCCCCCATTAACTCTCTTTTGCTAATCTCCTGCCTCCCTGTCTACTGCCCCAGTGGAGCCTGTCATTTCTTGCCTCAGATTGGAGCTGACTGGGTGAGGGTCCTGCCTCCCTTTCTGCTCCACAAGGTCCCGGGAGTGTGCCTCCATGCTTAGTCAGTCCTTACTAATTGAAACTAATCCCAAATGGTTGCCCAGAGCCTCTCCTCAGCCCTGCCTCTCAGGGTCCCTTGGGCCCAAAGAAGTGTGATGACCTCAGATTGGGCCAAAGGCAATAACCAGCAGCTGCCGGCATCCAGCCTGGGTAGCAGCCAGAGGCCCCAGAGTAAGTCTGATTTAATCCTGTAATGGAATGTGATTTAGATAAGGCTTTTATCAACCCTTCCCAGGCTGTAGGGGAGAAAAGGACCATCCCAGAGTCATGGAGGGATGCTTTCCACTGTCCTCAGGCTGCCCAAGAGTCCCTGAAGGCCTGGCCCCACTGGAAGGCCCAGGGGAAAGCAGAGGTATCAAGAGGCAGTTGGCGGTATTTGACTCAAATTTTCAGGACTGAGGGAACAGAAGGAGAGGAAGAGGGGAATCCATATGGTCAGGCAGAAAGGATATTAAACCCTAACACTTAAAATGATAACAATAACAATAATAACAGCTATTATTTATTAGGCTTTGTACTGGGCATTTAAATGCTTGCACAGTAGGTACCATTATCATTCTTATTATAGAAGAGGAAATCAGACTCAGGAAGGTAAATCACCTTCCCAAGTTCATACAGTTGCTAAAACGGGAAAGCTGGGATTTCCACCTGAATCTGCCTGATTACAATGCCCGCTGGCCTCACCACAGTGCAGGTAGATGGTACACAATCACTCTTGCTCACACACTTCTTCACCCTGGAACCTTGGTTTGTCTGCACCTCTTGTGTTTTCCCTCTTCCTGGAAGAATTCCAGGAAGCTCTATGTAACCACAAGCTGCAGCCTCCCCATCACCCCAAAAGGGAGGAAATAAAGAATAAAGCAAGGTAAGCTAACAAATCAGGAGCAGAAGGGCTACACAACCCCCACCTCCCAACTCCCAGGGGCAGCCACACCAAAAGCAAAGTGCTGTCTGGCCTTCTGCCAACCACTTTCTCTGTCCCTCACCCTCTCTCCCAGCCCTAACCTCCCTACCCTCACTTCTCATTTTTTTTCCCTAGATCAACTTTACTTTCCAGGCCCCTACTCCACTCTTGTTCATTAAGGAACACATCTAAGTACCTACTGTTAGCAATAGACTAGGGATTCACCTCCCTTGCCAGAGAGGAACATATACAATGCAATATTAACAGTAATAATAGCTAACACTTACTATGTACTTACTGAGTACTTACTATGTGACAGTCACTTTTCTTTCATTTTGAGCTTGAAAATGCAGGCAGAACAAGCAGTAGCTTTTATGTCAATTACAAGGAGACTAAGTCAGACAAGGGGAGGGATCTAATATCACATAAGCTTTCTCTGTGTGGAGGCCCAGTACCTCTCAGGAGACGGAGGAGGATGGTAACAAAGATCACGGACTCTGGACTCATGCCAGCTGGGGTCTGAGGTCAGTCCCATTACTGACTAGCTATACATTGATAGACAAGCTGATTCTCTGAGTCTCAGTTTCTCCCTCTATAAAATGTAAATAATAATAGTTCTTACCTCCAAAGGTTGTTGAGAGGATTAAAGAAATGATGTATGTAAAGTGCTTAGTAAACTTCCTAACCCATAATAGTCAATCAATGTATAGCAATTATTATTACTTATTAAAATAACTTTAGGGTGAAATAGCTAAATAATTCCAATCATTTTTTATTTAAAGCTCTTCATACCTAAGCAGGATTTTTTTTTTAATTGCATGGTTGTACTTAATTGAACTTAAAACTACTGTGCTCCCTGGGACTAGTAAGTCAAGGGCTTTCCACATCATTCTGTATGCTGCTTGGACGCATACTTGGCAGGAGCTGATATAATAGAAATAGTTTGAGGCAAGCACATATAGATCTAAATATCTGGACTTGGGCATGAATTACCACTGGGAGAGCCAGACGGGCAGCATTTTTGGATTTGTTTGTTTCATATATTAGTTTGCTAGTGCTGCCTAGCAAACTAATGTAGTAACAGAGTACCACAAACTGCGTAACTTAACCAACAGAAATTCATTGTGCCACAGTTCTGGAGGCTGTATGTCCAAAATCAAGGTTTAAGCAAGGCTGGTTCCTCCTGAGGGCTGTGAGAGAGAATCTGTTCCAGGACTCTCCCCTAACTGGGGGTCTGCTGGCGATCTTTGGCGTCCTTGGCTTGCAGGATCACCACCTTGATCTTGGCCTTCATCTTCACACAACATTCTCCCTGAATGCTTGTCTATGTCCAATTTTCTTCCTTTTATAAGGACACCAGAGGTGTTGGATTAGAATCTCACCCTATTCCAGATTGACTTTATCTTAAGTATATCTGCAATGGCCCTATTTCCAAATAACGTCACATTATTTATAAGGTGGGTTAGGACTTCAACATATGAATGGTGGGCGGGAAGATGCAATTCAGCTCATGTTAGCACTTCTTCACTAAGTTCATGACCTCAAACTTTTGAAAATTTGAGAATTTATGAGTGTTCATGTTGACTTTCTAAGCCTGTGAACACTTCCTCTCCACCCTTTTCATCTACCTGCTTTTCAATAAATACTTCTACCGCTGAATTACAGTCCTCTTCAAAAATCACCATTTTACTTTCTAAAACTTTCAAACTACTTTTCAGTCTTGTAATGGCCATACTGAGTGCTCAGTGATTATTCAAAAAAAATTATCTATCAAGTAGGCACTAAGCTCTAAGAAAACCACAGCAACCAAGACCCAGTCCCTATCCTCACAAAGCTACTGAGTAGATATCCAGAGAACTTAATTTTAATTTAATTCTAGAGCATTTTCCTTTAAAACCTGGCTCTAGCATCAAGCCTTCTCACATTTTCATGATCCTAGTAGCTAATAAAACATTTATGGATTTTAATCTATATGCCAGGCAGCAGGCAAAGAATTTTGCATGCACTACTTCATTTTGTACTTGGATCAATGATACGAAGTAGGTTCATTACTATCCCACTTTCCTGGTGGGGATAACATACATTTATAATTATACACTCTCAGACACCTTTCCCTTCTTTCCCCATTTCTTCAATTAGCTCAGTGTAAGTCCTCTAACCCCATCCATTCTTATATCCTTAACATCCTTTTAGAGACAACATGATCAGGTAATGCAAAAGTTCTCTTTTTGAGAACTGCCAGGTGCTGTTGCAAATCAAACATTTTGAGACTTTTGGTATAATGACAAAATATTCAAGAAAATAAGGGGAAAAGAGGTTTCACATCTAGTCTGTGGCTTAATAACTGGTTTGGCTAGATTTGGGCTTCCTAGTTTACTGAGGTATGGGTGTGTTTTGAGTATATAAGCTCATTTCTAAGAAGACCACTTGAGTTTTTAAAAGAAGCGTTTTTTACCCCATGAAGGAACATCATTGTCCTCATCCTAGAGTAGTCTCTTTGGGTTGCAAGGAAAAGAGATGCACTCATGCTAGTGCAAGAAAAGGTGGGCACTAGTGGTTGGGTGCGCAGACTGCATAGACTCCAAGGACAGGAAATTAGCTAGGCTTTATGGATCTAAAAAATCATCAGGAACAAGGCCATTCCCATCATTTTCACACAGACTAAATCTATATGGTCTCTTCTTTGTATATCTCTCTGTGCCTCTCCATAGCAGTTTCCTCAGCTCATCCATCAACTGTACTAGTTCTGGATCTACATGACTCCCTACAATCGACTGGTTCAGTTCCCAGGAAAAGAATCTGATTTGTCCAGCTTAGGTTAAGTGTCCACTCCTGGTCCAATCAACACTGGCCAAGGGGACAGGGTCATATGGCACAAACATGGCTGCCCACGTCTAGCTATTTGGCAGGAACTATGAGTGAGAACAGTTCCTGGGGAAGTGGACCATAGAATGACAAATCACAACATGTACACTAGAGTTCTAAAGACTATAATGACCTAGTTGACCAGATCCCCTATTTTGTTCCAAAATATCAGCTGGCAGATAAATTTGTGAACAATTCTAACATGGTTACCATTTCTTAAGCCCTCACCTTAGTATCTAATTTAATCTTCGCAAGCCTTCCAGATGGCATTACCATTCCTGTCTTACTGATGAGGAACCTGGGGCTCAGAAAGGTTAAGTGAGAACTAGTCACACCACAGTGAGCTAGGATTGGGTCTATGTGACTCCAAATCCTGTGCTCTTAACTTCTATGAGTAGGAGGCTTATGCTGCTGTGGTAAAAAGCAGTTTTTCAGCTGCTGATCTAGCTTAAAACCACAACCTCAAACATATCTGTAAGGTCTAAAAACTCCTCTAAATTGAATTTACATTAGTGACCCATATGAGCCCCCAGCAACCTGTGCAGTAGTCAGGGCAGGCTCAAATGAAGAGCCTTGTCCGAGGGCACAGGTGGTATTCCCAAACCCAGACTCTAGGCCATGACAGCTGAAGACTTGATCTGCTATCTGCAATTGGACCATCATCAATGGCGGTTTCTGGTCTCCTGGTTCACATGAGTCATTGGGAATTGTGTGGGTTAAGAAGGTTGTCTCCTCAACTCCCATTCCCACCTTTAAACACCTTTCCCTGGCAAACTTTGGCCTCTGTAACCCCTTTGCAGGTAATAGGAAATGGTACTTCCCTCCATTCCCCCAAGATTAGAAAGAAAAGCACAACAAGGTTTTCTGGTTCACGGAGAAAACTACCTCCTTTACACTTGGCTTCTTTTCCATTAAGATCGAAAGTTGCAAATCAATCAGGAGAAAATTGCCCTTGGGACCACTGAGCAGACATCTTCGCTCAAATCAGACGCTGGATGCGTGTGTCAAAAGCACCTCACACTCTCATTCATTGCCAGCCAAGTCTCTAGGGTGGTCCAATTGATTTAGGAACATTCACTCAAATCTAACATTCATTGCACACATCTTCTGTGTATTATAGCTGCCAGGCCAGCTATCTGATCATTATTTTTCGCTCCCTGGTCCAATGGGCAAGGTGAATCTTCAATATGATAAGAACACTAGGGAATGAAAGACAGAGCTGCTCTCCTCCACACTCCAGGACCACCAAGACGAGAAAACTGGAGGTACTAAAAAATCTGGGTTTTAAAGCCATCAGTGAACATCTACCACATTCCAGGTGTTTGGCATACACTAGTTCATTTAATCTTCAGAACAACGCTAGTAAGTAGATGTTATTAATACCTTCATTTACAGGTATAAATGATATTTTAGCTATGGAAAGTAGAATTTCTTAAACATAATAATAAATTATGAATAGGTTTTATAAGTGGATCATTATCTTTAAAAATAATTTCTCTCACAAAAGGGACCTGGGGAAGAGCTCTCTGGGCAGAGTGGTTAAATGGTTATCGCTCTTACTGCTTTGCCCCACTGTCATCTTCTGTAAAAAACTTAAGTGCACTTTTGTGGTCAGACAGATCTGGATTCCAATCATGGCTCTTGTAGTAATCAGGAAAATGAATTCACTTTTAGTATTTCAAACAGAGGGAATTTAATACTATGGCCACTCAGGTAATAGAAGAACTGAAAAGCCAAACGGGGAAGTGAGGTAACCCAGGGATTAGCAAGAGCAGGAAACCACTACCATCCCTGGTCTGGAGGCCAAAGGAAGGGAGATGGAGCTCGGAAGCCGCCAAGGCTGAGGGTATCCCTGTTTCTCCTGTCCTCAGCCCTCTAATCTCCAGCCAGTGGTTCCCATTGGCCAAGCCCTGGCAAAATTCAGCTGACAAGGAAGCCTGCGAAATGCAGCTTGCTGGGAGGTGGGTTTGGGGGTGGCAGGGTGGGGAACCACCTGTGACACAAAGTATTAGAAGGGGAGCAATGGATCTGGGGGCAAACAGGCAAGTGATGGGCCCAGCTCTTGCTAGTATCAAATTCCACCATTATAAAATGATTTCTACCTCACACTGCTGTTGTGAGAATTAAAGGAGCAAATCTAGATGAAGTGTTAGCGCAGTCCCCAGTACATAGTATGGAGATAGCTGTAACTAATTTTTCCTAGATGGGGAAACAAGATTCAGACAGATGAGGTGATTTGCTCAAGGAAAAGAGCTTGGGGGCTGGGAAACTGGTAAAATCTTGGGCCTGTCACTTCATATCTTTGAGCCTCAATTTCCTCACTCTACCAACTCACTGGGTTGCTGAGGGGATTCATTCTTTCTACGAATATCTACTGAGCATCCACCATGTGCCAGGCTCTGTAGGTGCAGATAAACAAGACAGACCCACAGAGTCCCTGCCCTCCTGGAGTTGACAGTCTGGTTGGGTAAAAGACATTGACCAGAAAACCATACAGATCACCATGTAATGACACTGTGATAAAGGCCACGAAGAAGAAGTAAGTACTGGGAGGATGGGTTACACCACGGCCTGGCCTAATCTGAGGAGGTCAGCTTGTCTTCCTCGTGACTAGTCAGTGTGAGGGGGCCTGGTGAGGAGTAGGGGCAGAGCGCGCTGGGAAACAGGACGAGAAGCTCTTTGGAACGTTAAAACCTTGACCCAGCCACTGTGCCCCCACAGTCAGGCCACGAAGCTGTCCTGTGAGGACATCCCGCATTCCACCCCTAGCATACCGCTCGTCTCCAAGGCTCCCGGCGGCCCAGGCACCGGCTCTTCCCAGCAAGGTACCGCGTCCCGCCCCGGCCGCCCGACCCAGGCGCATCAGCTCGCGCGCTCGGCGGCCCCGCGCCCCGGGCAGCGGCTGATAGTGCGCTAATGCGTATTGAATTTTTGTTGAATTCGGCCTGTGGCCCGCGCAGAGAGCGCGGCAGCGGTGCTACCAGAGTCTCTTAATTCCCTTTGCATCGATCCCGCCGTTAATGATATAACCTTCTCCCCTAATTAACTGACAACTGCATTAGGAGGCGCGCCTCCTCCGCACGCCGCCTGAGGCTTCCCCACCGCCCAGCCCGCGCCGCGCCGGGGCAGAACCCGCGCCAGTTACCACCTTAACTAAGCCCAGGGTCCTGCTATGGGGGTAGGAAGTGAGGGGATAGTGTTTCCGGATTTGGGCGCCCCTACCATCCTTGTCAGTCAAACGTTTGGCGTTGTTTATTTTGTTGTTGTTTACTGTGTGCTAACAAGCACTTAACATGCTTTAGCTTACTGAGTCATTACCAGGAGGGCTCACAGGGGAAGAACCAATGCAATAACCAAGGGTAATCAGCAAGCTACTGAGGGAGGCGCGCCTCCCACCCCTCCTATTCAAAGCTTATGCCCTTAACTCCTAGGCTACCTGGCCTCCAATGTGTAATTTAGACTATACTAAATATGAAATATACTTAACACGAAGTGCTTAGCAGATTAGCTGACACTTAATAAGCACTCAATACGTTTTAGTGGCAGGATAACTTATTGAAATACTCATTTGGGTTTACTCTCTTTTGCCTCCCCTCTCCGGGTTGACCATTTCAATCAAGTGGTCAGCTTTTGTAATTCTTTGGGCAGCAGAGAAAGCAGAGGCAGCTGCCTGTGGTCTCTTGCCAAACACAGGGGACCCAAACTTTGTACTTTCTCTAATTTTCAAAGGATTTCTCCTCCGTCTCCCTCACACATGCACATGCACATTACATGTTGGAACCAGGGCAGGACTTAATCTCAGTTTTATTTATGAAATGGAAATATTACCTTTCATTCTGTTTAAGATACATTTTCCAATCTGTACTACCTGCAAGCATGATATACTAGGAGTTTTGTGGCAACGGTATTAATCTGGGCAGGACGTTTTCACATGCATTGCAGATTATTTAAATCATCTGGCTGTCACTCACTGTACTCTCTCCACCCTGGTTTCTGTGCTTTATTTTCATTTTGTTGTATTTTGTATTTTTATAAGCCACCTGAAATCTCTTCTGGGCTGAGGCAGAATAGGAAAAAATACATTTAAAAATTAAACAGATGAAATAGCAATGCAAGTTGTCTGGTCAATATCCATTAAGTTGAACTAGCATTTGAAAGTGAGGAAACTGAGGCTGGGAGAGGTTCATGGAATTGTTCCAACTCGGCAGCAAGACTTCAGGACAGGAAACTTCTCTGCCCGTGCTTCGTCTACCACCTCTCTTTCCTTCTACTTGCTGGGAGTCACCTTCCCACCTCAGCTTCCTGAGGTCTCATACTGTCCACTTCCTGCAGGAGAAGCCTGGATTTGACACCCAACACTGAAGTCAATGATAGATCAGTAAATCTCCAGCTAGCCATTTCTTCTTCCTCTCTGACAAACCTACCAGGCACTACTTTTTGACAATAGGGTCCATCAATTTTTAAATCAGGAGACGGAAGCTTGGCAAGACTAAGCAATCTGCTTGAATTCAACTAGCTGATAAGTAGCTTTGCTAAGATGCAAACCCAGATCAGGCTGTATCCACTTTCCCTTGTGCTCTTTTCACTACAATATGCTTCCATTGAACAACTAAACAGTCTTGACATATAATTCCTGAAGAATTAAGTTTACATGATTTGGCCTAGGAGGGGGTTCATTTCTGGGCTCCTTCACCACATCTCCCTCTTGTCCCCTATGTGGGGGAAGGGAGTGGAGGGAAGGGAACCAGCCTGAATCAGATGGCCTCTTTCAGAAGACACAAGGAGGCTTTGTGATGGAGGCTGTTAAAGGGCACAGGCAGAATCTGCCTGGGGCAAAGTTGGGAAATGAGGCAAGTCTCCTAAATGCCAGGGCCACCACCACTGAGAAGGAGGCATGAGATGGGAAGAAATGAGATTGCTTTTCTTCTGACACCCTACGATCTGATACGCTCATCTTTCAGGCTTTCCTCCCTTCCTAAGGAACACTTCTATTGGCCATTCCTATCTGTTGAGCTTCTCTTTATCCTTTGAGATTCTACTCAAACGTTGCCTCCTCCATGAAGCCCCCCAAAATGAATTGACTGCCTCTTCCTCAGGAGTCTCACAGGCCCTGAATCACATGCACTTTCACAGCAAGCACAGAGCCTGCTTCAAAAACACTTGTCAGTGATGTGATCATGGGCAAGAATTAATTTCTGGACATTTGTTTCTCCATCTATAAAATGGGGATAATAGTGCTTGCCCTTGGAGGGCCGTGAGAAAATTTAAATTGGAAGACACAAGTGAGACAAAGAAAAAATATTAACTATATATAGTTTTATATATATATCTATAGATAGATAGATATCCATGGTGTAAATCTCTCCTCTGAGGATCATGGAGTGAGAAGAGGCTCTGTGGAGAAGGCTACTTCGTGTGTGCAATAGAGAGAGACAGATGGGGAAAGAGGGTTTCAAGTTTGCTTTATATTTTTTTCAAGACTGTACAATAATGATTTTAAATTTTTTTCAAATATTGTGGATGCCAGATGATACTACGTAGAGACAAGCTTGTGAAGCAGCTCAGCTGTGTTTTCTTCCTTTTTTCTTTATGGCAGCTCAGCTTTTAAAAGGATACACCTGTGAGGCTCTGAGTGCGGTGTTCCAACATGTATCAATTCCTCGAATAATGATGTCTGTATAATTTGTATCTCCACCACAAAACTTGTCTTCATCTGTATGCCAACCTACCACCTGCCTTACCCAGCCCACAGTAGGTGTAGCAGGAAGAAACATCCAAGGGAACCCCAAAGCTAACCAAAGTCTGGGAGGACCAGATTCTTAGAACAAATGCCCTGACACTTCAGCTGACTATAGCAACCGGGAGCGGGGGTGAAGGGGCTATCTGCTGGTATCCCTCTGTGGGAGATGGGCTCTCCTTTCCTGCTTGTCACCATTCCCAGACCAGAAGACCAGACACAGGCTCACTTTATCCTTTTACCCCCACACACTGACCTCTGTGTCCTGGGATGTCACTGGGAGGTCAAGGGGCCATGGAGCTCCCCATGGCCAAGGAAGTCAAGCATGCCAAGCCAGAGTTCTGCACGCCAGTTCCCCAGGACTCTTGCCTGCTACACAGGCTTTACAACCACAGCTCTGCAGTTGGATCTTTCCTCAGAGGAGACCTCTCCCCCAGGACAGTGGGATAGGGAGTTAAGTGACAGGAAGACCTGGGAGCACCTCCTCTCAAAGAACTCCAATCACAGCAACTACTTGCCATCCTCCTAGCACTCCCTGTCCTTTCAAGCTCTGCATTTACTCACTCTGATTTTGAGGTGCCCTTTCCCCATTTATGCCTAATAAACCCTACTGATTCAAAGTTCAACCCAAATATCTTCTCTTTCAGTTAAATCATGTTTGTAGCCTAAAAGAGCTCCTTCTGATCCCACACTCTTCATTATGGCCTCAGTTGTAATTTAAGACATGGGGTCTCACCTCATCACTGGACAAACACAATGAGAATCAAAGACTGTGCCTGGGAGTAAGGGAGATTGAGGCTTGATTCCTGGATCACCCAGTTGCTAGCCCTGTAGCCTTGGTCAAGTTGCTTAGCTTTGCTAAATCCCCTTGTAAAACAAGGAAAATAAACAGGATACTTCTGAAAAGTAAACAAGATAATGCTCTTTAAGCCATTAAGCTCATAATAAATGTAAGTTATTATTGTCTGTCTCTCCTCCACCCCCACACCTACAGTATGTCAGAAAAGGCCTTGACCAGTTCAGTATCTGAGGGTGGGATTTTCCTAGTCCAAGTTTCCCATGTAAGTAGACTTTCTCCTACTCACATCTAGAGATGTGAACAGGCTTCCTCCTGAGAGAAGCCAAGATGCTGAAAAGATACTGGAATTTCTGAGAACCCAAGATTCTCAGAGAGGAGTGTGAGCTTATGCCTGTTGGTAAGATGGGATATAGAAGCAAAGATGGAGGGTTATCTGCCAAGGACGTGGCAATGCTTCTGTTGGGGAGGAGAAATCTTTTCCTCTACCCTGTTAGGTTCAGTGAATGGAAGCCTGTGAATTAAGCTCCCAGAAGACATAATAACAGGAGATAAGGCACAAGTTTCACTAGTATTTACCTGCATGGGAGTTTACAGAAAGGAAGTAAAATTCATAGAAGACTTGGGGCCTCATATACCCTTTTAACAAAGGATAGAGGGTTTGGGCACCAAGGGAACAATAAATTGTGTGAAGTAACTAGGAAATATATGGGGGAATATATGGAAGATAAGAGCTATTTTAGTGAGGTCTGTTTATGCAGACTTATCTTGATGTTGACTCCCTATCTTCAATTATACCGTTCAAGTAGTTAAGAGGAGGACAGAGAACTCTTCCTGTTGATTCTTAACTGCCTTCAGGTCAAAATAATCCTTATGCCAAAGTGACATATTTTGGAGTGGCATATTCTGATCCCTTGACTTTGTGTTATTCTTCAACTGCTGGGACCAGAAATCAAGCAAGTTCCACAGTAGCAAAGCCTCCTTCTGCAGCCATAAAGAATCTCCATGTTGGTCTCAGGATGGTTCTCAGACTCAAAGGAGCCACAGCATCTGGCCTGCATTCCTACATTCCCATCCCTTCAGAGCATCCGAGAAGGAAGCTCAAAGAAGACACTCTGAGACCAGGAAGGAAGCTACAAAAGACGTAAAGCTGGACCTCAGGTGATTAAGATCCACCCTGATTCCCTGCCAAGAGTCTGTGCTTTTGGGGTCTTGCTGAGCCACACTGCCTTCTCTGAGAACTGCCCTCCACTAACAGGCCTAGGACTCTGTAATTACTTCAGTAGTATATGGATCTATGTTTCTTTTACCCAGATGATAGACCTGGGATGGACCCTCAAACTAGGAAAGCCAATCTAGAACCTGTGCACAATCAGATTTTCTGTGAATTTGGAATTGGGGTGGGAGATCATTTTTTTTGATGGTACTGGCCCTGGAAGGTCATGCAGAAGAAGTAGGTCTGCAGAGAGAACGAAGTAGATGGCCCAAGATGTCTAGGACTTCAACAGATGGGGCTCAAGACTGGTTCCTGACTTACCTGTCCCATCTCCCCTCAAAGCCTGGCTGAACTTCCTGGGATTGGATTGCATGACATTCCCCTTTTACTAAGTAATTTCAATATTTCTGTCACTTGCAGCCAAAAGATCGTTGACTAAGACACTGACTGTCTTCAACTCCATGCCTGGTCCAAGGTCCCTCGGGGCCTGAGCTACATATCCAGAGCTCTGGCTTCCATCCTGGAGTTCAGAGCTTGACTAGTGAGTCTCCTAGGAACAGCCCCACCCAGAATTCAGCCCACTATTGGAGGGAGAGCCAGTACCATCACTCACCACTGTTTCAGGGCAGGGAGCAGAGTATATGTACCCATAGATCCCCTCCCAGAAGTAATATAGCAATAGTTGCCATTTATTGATGTTCATCCTGAATCAGGCATTATGTTAAGTGTTATAATTATTTCTAATCTTCAAACAACCCTGGTTGTTTTAATATTTTTACTGTTATCTAACTTAAATATACATGGAGACCAAAACGAGAACACATTCCTCATGCTTATAAGCTTTTATAAAGCCAAAAAAATTGCCAACCAAAACCATTTAAATGTATATAAACATTAGTTGAGACTACCAATTACTGTTTTGGCTGAAATTAAATTGCTAGTGTTGTATTTATTAAAAATGAAAGCACACAACATTGTAAAATGACTATAACTCAATAAAAAAATGTTAAAAAAAATGAAAGCAAAACAAAAACTGCAACCCCTGAAGTATTCCTATTGGCATCCCCACTGGAGACGAGGTTATGGTAGCTTAGAGTGGTAAATAATATCTCCCAAGGTTAAACACTGAGTGTTATAGTTGACCAGGATAAATGAAAAGTCCCAACTGCCTAAAGCTGAGATCCAGCTGCCAGAGGTCCTGGGCTGCCCTTTCACTGAAATGGTGAAATGGACAGGGGCATATCTTGAAAACTATAGCTGAGCACAGAGCAAATGCTTGTCAGAGGTTTGTTGAATGAATACATGATTGAATGGATACATTTGAAGATAGTTGTTTAAAAGAAAGTCTGCTTCACCCAAGCCATGCAAGAGTCGTGTAATTCAGCATGTTCCACTTACCACTGCTGCCAGCAGCCCTTCCCACCTCATTACCCAGAAACTAGTCTAATGGCATTAACTTTCCCAGCCAGCCAGGATACCATTAAAAGCTTCAGTCCAGCCACTGTGCCCCCACCCTGGGTCTTGGCTCTGGGCCCTAGGCTGGGAGAGTGGTCTGTTTGTTTACCAGGAATTTGGACCTTCTTCAGAGAAAAGTACAGATGACCTATTAGTCTAATTCAAGCACTTAGCAAGGAATGGCTGTTCTATTCACACCACCACCCTCGGGATAATGGAGCCAAAGCAAAGGGAGAGGCTTGACAGTTCAGAGATCTTCCTGGGAGAGGAGGAAGGGTAAAGTTCACCCAGTGCCTGACTGAAGTTTGCAGGAAGGCAAGTTGGCTGGACATTTTCTGGGGCAGGGTGGGGTATGGTGATACAGGAATGTAGGAAGAGGCTTCCCTTTTCCACCCACCATCTGGCAGCTCTTTTGTACTTCACACCCTCAGTCACCTCCTCACTGCCTTAAAACTTGGCTCAGAAAAAAATGGGAAGACAACCAAATACTCATCAATACAGAACTAGTTAAATAAACTATGTATGTAGGAATATGCATTCATACAAGTTCATGTTATACAGCTGATAAGAAGGATGATGTTTTTCAAGCTCTACATATGGATGTGGAAAGATGTCTGTGGCTTACACATTGATATGCAGTGTCCGATCTCAGTTACCTAAAATTATACATACCCATAGATTCTCACATGCACAGATATAAAGGGAGTAGTTTGGAAGTTTGAGAATGAGATTTTAAAGATTTTCATTTTCTTCTTTATAATTGTCTGTATTGTCCAAATTTTCCACAAAAAAACATACGCTGTAATTTCTAACTTTTTTCAGTTCTTATTATGTGTCAGACACATGGATTTCTTTCACATGGGTTATCTCCTTCCTAGTGAGGCAGTTCTATGCCTTTTCATGTTACAGATGTAGAAAATGAGGCACAGAAAGGTTAATACCAAGGTCACACAGCTACTGAATGACAAAGTCAAATGTTGTTGAAGGATTAAATGAATTATGCAGATACTTGCACACAGTAGGGACACAGTCATACTTGGCACACAGTAGGGGCTCAGTAACTGAGGATTATCATTAGTATTTATCACACTGCATTTTCTTATTGAATGTCTCATCTGTTCCCCTGCTGTGATGTGTGAAAGGCTTAAAAATAGGATCTGAGCATTATTATCTCAGAACCTCCCCCAGCGTCTCTTAGAGATAGCACTCATCAGATACGTATAAAAGAGTAAGCAAATGAATTAACGGACAAACGTCCACAGTTCTATAAATATATTTTCCCAACTACACTGCATGGGTGGCTGTCTCCTTATCCCAACTGGATTGCACACGAGTTCAAGGACAGTCTCTCCTTTCCTCTGGCCCCCATTATGGTTTGGGGCAGACCAATAACACAAGCAGGGGATCAAATGTTGTGGCTGCCTATGGACCCTCCCCATCACAGCTGCTGTGGCAGATCCCAGACAGTACCCCAAAACGGCTGTAAGTGGGACAGGTACCAGGTCCACAGCCTCCCATAAGCTATTTTTCTTCCAGCTCCACGTCAAGTACACAGAGAGGCTGAATCTTGCCTGGGGTCACAAAGCAGTTGGTGGCAGGGGTCCTGTGTCTCCTATATCACCTGGTCTGTGATGCTGTGTCTGTAATACCCGTATTTCTGTATAAACTCACAATGTGAGACAATGGGAAAAGAGCAAATTTTTAAGTCAAAATGTTTAATCATGATGCAAGAGCCTGGGGGGACTTTGGGACAGTAGCAGGAAGAGAGCAAGGCCCAAATGCTTTGCAGAATCCCAGGATCCCAGGGCAGGGCAGGGCAGGCAGTAGGTTCCCACCCCCTATTCAGAGGAGGAGACAAAGGGCCAGTAGTCTTGCTCTAGCCTTCCTCGTCATGAGGAATGTCTTTTTAGGCTGCCTCAGAATACCCAGCCCTGCCTACCTGGAGAACGCAACAGAGCATGATTAATTTGTTAGAGCCTGGGTGATCTGCTGGGCAGAAGGAAGGAATAAGGAGAGAGCCTGGTAGAGCTGGACACCACCAGAAGACATGGCTAAACCATGGTAACCAAGTCCTAAGGAAGGGAAAAGCCTGAGTCAGAAGTGGAGGGAACGAGAACTACACTAGTCCGTTTCTGTGGGCTGGGACTAGGGTTGCAACATTGTTCACTGAACCTCCTTCCTGATGCTGTCCTTTCCTCACCCCTTCCAGGCAGCAGGTCAGGCTGGGTGTGGTAGAGAAGAGAGCCACCCGGGAAGTCCAGCTACCAGAGGCTCGGGAGCAGAAGCAATGTAAGTACACAGGAGAAAAGAGAGGGCACCCAGGGCCGTGACCTCAGAGCAGGGTTTTTGTTCTGTGGAAGAAATGGAATGGAGTCAGCTCCACCCTTTCCACCACCTCAGCCTCAGTCAAGGCCTATCCCCCCTCCCGAGGTGTCCATCAGAGGAGATCACCCCTCTCCAACCCCTTGTCTGGGCTTCCCCCAGCCGGTCTGGTAGAGATAGGAGGGGGCGTAATAGAGGAGTCCTTACCTGGCGTTCCATCATGGAAATGGTAGGGTCTGCCCAGTCCTGGGATAAGAGTTGGCTGTGAAAATGCATCTTAGCTGCAATGGCCTCCACTAAGGAGAGAGAGAAAGTGGGTTGGAGGCAGGCAGATGTTCGAGATTTCTCAGGCTCCCAAAGAAGGAAAGGGAATGTCTCATGGACCCTGGGGTATAGGAGGGTAGGTGGGTGGCAGGTGGGAATGGGATGTTATCTCATCCTGCTTGCTATTCCTTGAGCTGAAGACTGTCCCTGGGGCCCAGAGAAGTGAAGAGGCAGCTTGGGGGTCACTCAGTGGGTGGGAGAAGGCAGAAAGTCCCAGGCTGGGGGGATGCTCTGAATGCAGGAGATGGACCAGAATGGACCAAAGAGCTGACCCCTTCCCTCTCAAGCTGAGCCAGTCTCAGGGACTGGGAGCAGGTGGAGCGCACTCACTGAGGCAGGGGTTGTGGGAGAAGGAATCTTCCAGCCGCTCACACTCCTCCTGCAGGTTGCCACTGCCTCGGCAGGTGCAGCTTAAGGCAACACTGGTGCTGACGTTGCTGACAAAGTTGGGAGTCATGGCAGTCCCTGTAGGGTGAAGAGAGGATGGTCAACTTTAGCTCCCACCCTCTCCCACCAGTCTCAGGACCACACCATCTGGGTTCAGCCTCCAGAGCATTTTCATTGCAAGAGCTCCCTACACATGCCCCCCAGCCTCACCAATCAGCCCCATGTAGGCTCGCAGACATCTGGACTGATCTGTTGCACAGGTCCCTAGGATGTCAATGGGATGGCAGTGGGTCTGAAAATCCGCCAGGCGCGATCTGGAAGAAGGGAATTTTAAGAGACCCTGTTGAGGATCTGTCCTGCAGCCTTCACCTTGCTGCAGCCTTCACCTGTGCTGCCCCTTTAGTTGACATGCCCATCTTAATACCAAATCCTCCCCTGCATTTCAGAGCCTTGTTCACAGTTTCCTCCATGAAGCATGCTCCTGTCACAATTAAATGCACTATCACCCTAGCCTCCACAGCATATCACTTTGAATTTGCTCTCCACAATCCCTAATTATGAGATATCAAGCAGCTTCTTTAATCTCAGCTTCCTCGACAGTAAATAGAGATGAAAACAGCACTACCTTGTGGATTTTTGTGCGGATGAAAAAGAGACTGCATGTATAGCATTTAACATAGTACTTGGTGTATAGTAAACTATTCAGTAAATGTTAAATATTGTTATTTTTAACACTCACCCTACAATAGCTAAAGCTGGTTATCTTTAAGTGATAGAATTATGAGTATATTTTTCTGTACATATTTCTGCCGTTTTCCATTTGGCCTTGTGTTAGATTGGTGGATTAGTTCTCTGTCATCCCACTCAATCATAAACTCCTTGAAGGAAGGGACATTATCTTAGTCATCTAGTCCAGCACTTGTTATGTAATAGTAACAGCTACCAGCTTGATAACAGGCAGCACAGCACAGCCTTTAGGAACACAGACTCTAGGCCAGACCTTCCTTCATCCCAAATCTCATTAACAAATCTGACTTAGCACCTAGGTGAATTTGAGCAAGCTATTTAAACTTTCTCCACTATAGTTTCTTCATTTGTAAACTGAGGATGATAAAAAAAAAAAAAAAAACCAGCATCTATTTTATAGGGTTCTTGTGAAGTTTAGATGGGTTAATACATGCTAAATACTTAAACAGTACTTGGCCCATAGTAAGTACTTAGCCTAAGTATTATGATTATTGAGAGCTCTGACTATGTAATATTTACAGAAGAGGAAGTGGGACTCAGAGAGGTAAAGTAACTTTCCCAAAGTTACAGAGAAGTGGTAGAACTAGGTTGCAAAACAAGGTTGGTGTGACTCTGTCAACAAATATCACTTGAAAGGATGATAACTTCAGTTTTGTGAGAGTTTGTCCTGAGAAGGCTAAGGAAACAGAGACCAGAGTTTTGCTTAAGAAAATGTATCAGACACCTTATAAATCTTGATGTCCGTTGATTTGGTTATGCCATTTGTAGCAACACAATCTAAACAGTAATTAGATTTGTGCATGAAGATTAATGAATAAGAATGATATTTTTTGCAGCATTATGTATAGCAATAAAGAAAGGAAACTAAATATCTAAAAATAGAAGGACGAATAAAGTATGAGGCATCCATAAAATGAAATACAACGTAGGCACTTAAAAATCAAGTTACCAGGGGGAGGGTATAGCTCAGTGGTAGAGTGCATGCCTAGCTTGCATGAGGTCCTGGGTTCAATCCCTAGTACTGTCATTAAAATAAATAAGTAAATAAATAAACTTAATTACCTCCCTCCACCAAAATAAAAAAAAAAAAAAAATCAAGTTGTCAAAGGCCAGAAAATGCAAAATAAACACTACCATTTACTGAGTGCTTACTCTATACCAGTAAACTAACTCTCTTCATAAATTATGCAATTTAACTCTCACCAGAATCCCATGAGGTCTGCATTACAATCCCAATTTTTACAGAGGACTAAGTGGAACCTTAAGTTAAGTGATAGAATTTTAGGTTAAGTGATGGGCTCAAGGTAACAGAGACCCAGGATTTAAATTCCAGTCTGACCTCAGAGCCTGTCTTCATGAACTCTATTCCATACTGCCTCCATCTGAAATGTTCACCAGATGCATACCATAAATGAAAAACAAAAACAAAAACAAAACTATACAAATATAGTCCCAGAATGTTTGATTTTGTTTATTTGTATAAGGGGGAAAACAAACAAACTAGAAGGAAATCCTCCCCAAAGTATGGTAGATTACCTTCTGGTGACAGATTTTGGGTGATATTTTTACACATTTTAATATTTTCTAAAGTTTTCACACAAAGGAGAAAAAATATATATGTGTGTATATATATATATATACACATTCTTTTTGAGAAAAGAGTTTCAGGAAGTATCGAAGGTAGATAGTGGCGAAGTCGGTCCATGGGCCCTGGCGGGGGTCAGCCGGGCACAGGAAGGCGTCCCGGAAGGAGTGGCGCCCACCCTGCCCGCCCGCACCCAGCACCCCGCACCTGCACAGCGGGTCGGCCAGGCAAAGGCGCCGCAGCTCCAGGCAGTTGCGGGGCTCGGAGGGCAGCGCGCAGCCGGGGGCGATGGTGTTGCGTCGGCGCTGTCCGCAGCCCTGGTCGGTGGGCGCGCACGGGCAGAGCAGCAGGCCCTGCGCGTGAGGCTCCGACGCCTTCTCGAAGAAGGCACGTAGCTGCCCTTGGCAGGCGTGGCGCTGGCAGCGGGACCCGGAACACGCCTCCCCGTAGGCCTTGCGCAGCCGGTCACACTTGTCATTAAGAGTGCACAACATGGCGAACTTGAGGCAGAGATCCGAGTCTAGCGGAGAGGGACACCAAGTCAGCGGTCCTCTCTGTAAACCTGCAGCCCAGCCGCCCTGGGAACTCCGGCAACCCTCTGATTTAAGGACGGTAGTCGGGGTAGGAGGAAAGGGAAGACTGCCCAGAGTAAGGCCACTCCACTCCTAATCCAGGGCGCTCCCTCTACCCACAAACTATATCTGCTCCTCATCATGACTAGGTTAAAAAAACAAAAAACAAAAAACACCTCCAGATACATCTAACACAATTATCTAGAATTCAAGCAGCCAGAAAACTCAAATAACCAAAACCCTTTCCTCAGTCCTATGCAGTGAGTGAGAGCTCATGGTGGAAAGCATAACCTAGAGGCCCTACAACATTCTAAAGTACTTTTTGAATGGTCCCAAAGAGATGCAACCAAACTCTATTTAGGATTTTCATTTTGCATCTGTCTATTGTGCTCAGTTTTAATATCACCTGCCCATCTTTCATTGACTGATACATGCATAAACATTCTCCATACTCTGAATCTTAGAAAACTATAGTGATATGTCTATTAACAGAATATTCCAGCAGCCAGAACAAGGGAGTAACTGGAACAGGTTATTCCCAGATTCCCTGTAACTAAGAGTTTGTTATGTATAAATCTTCACACTTTTCTCTCAAAATTCTAGTAATTCCAATAAACAGACTGTACAACAAAGCACACATCTCTCTCAAAAAGACAGTGCATGTGTGTGTTCTCTTCCAATTAACACAACAGCCTCACTTTCCTGAAAAACATGCATCATAGTACTTGGCAGACAGATGACTCCCCTTCCTCAGTCACCCCTGAGGAGTCACATTCTCTCTCACCATTTTCCCTGCCCAACACCTCACCCATCCCATTAAAATGGTTGAAAACAAGCAATTTCCTACTCTTTAGGGACAAAAGGCTGCTTTCCTGGCTGCCTTGAATGTGTGTAAATACTCCATTTCAGCACATTTTTTTCTGGGACTGCTGCCACTCCCACCAAACCCTTTGCAGAGACCCATCTTTTGGAACCAGGGAGCCCTAATGGGCTCTCTTCAAATGTCTCCCTAATAACTATTGCTCTTTGTTGACTCATGAAACTAGACTACGCCTCATAGCTCAAACTTGCACCCTGAGAGTACTTCTTTAGTTAGCCAGCATGCTAGAACTCTCCCCAGCCATGCTCCCAGCTTGTGTTCCTCACCAGCCACCCTTCCCTCAGGGTCCAGCCCCCCTCCCACACCTGAGCCCCAGGTTGCCTCCACACCTGGTTTGAGCATGTTCAGTTTGCTGAGATCCATTTTCCAAGGTTTTCTGGTCACTGTGTCTTCATAGGGGGAGACATCCAGCTCATAGTCACCTAGAGAGAAAGGTGGGGAGCAGCAGAATCCTGAGCACTGGGCTGGGGGTGGCGGCAGGAGGGACTGAGACTGCTGGGTCAGACCTCAAAGCCCTTCAGGGGAAGGGAAAAGGCAGAGTCTCTACCTAACTAACTGCATGCTGGGCAGAGGTAAGAAAAAAACAAGACCATAAATATACAGGCTGGGCTCAATGAATAAACTGGGTTTAATGATAAGAATAATAAGCTATCACTGGATGAGCACTCTGTACTAGGTACTGTGGTGTAAGTGAAAAATATATTCAATCTCAGTTAGTCTTCCTAGAAGTTTCTGGGTGAGTAAGAAGAAACTGAGGATGAGAGAGGTTAAAGCACTTGCTCAGGCTCATATAAGCTAATATGTGGAACTGGGATTTGAAACCCAGATTATCTGATTCCAGAGTCTCTGCTCCTGACCACTAAACACACTGCCTGTGGGCACATAAGCGGGCAAGTGGACTTGTTTTCTCTTGGTACTAGAGAAGGGGCAGTGGTGGACTGTGTTCCAGGCCCGACCACTTGGCTATGGAGATGCATCACATGCCGAGGAGAAAGAAATGAGACCAGGTCTGGAACTGAATTTGACTGAGAAAAGCAGAGAAGTCTTAAAAAAAATAAACTTAAAAATAAAAAATAAAAAAAATAAAAAAAAGTGAAGGAAGAGGCAATGATCTCAAAGGAAACAGCTTTCTCAGTCACCCTCATGGGGTTGTGAGCTCTTAAAAGGGACATACTAGGTCTTATAAAATCACTGCATAGCTCATACACATGGCAGGTGTTCAATAAATGTTAGTTAATAAATTTTGTTTGAAGGGAGAGGTGAGCTTGCAGGGATGTTACCCAATAGGCTTTTGTGAATGCATCTTTAGGAGGGAAGGGATATGGATGATATCAAACAAACAGGAAAGGATGGTTTAGATACTTGGGAAAACCTGGGAGCTCCCAAGGGAAAAGGAGGGGGGAGACAAGTGGATTCAGGGAGATGTCTCACAGGAAGTTCTGAAAGAGAGCTGATTAGGATGAGGTGTAGGAGTATGGTGAACTCTATTAGTGTTTCCAGTTGCTTGCTGTGGGAGGGTTATACAACCCCATCTGTTGCCATGTGATTTTCGGGCCCCCTATGAGAAGACTCTACTTTTCCACCCAACTGCAAGGCCTGGCCATGTGACTTGCTGTGGCCTGTGAGTTGTGAGCTGACGAGATGCAAATCATAACTGAACAGAAGCTTTCAGAACCATCACATGGTCCTGCTGCAGCCCTTTTCCCTCTACTATCCAGGCTCTGAAGAAGACAGGTGGAGCAAATACAAAGCTAACTCAGGGAAGCCCGCAGCAGATGTGTAATATGAACAAAAGATACATCTTTGTTGTTGAAAGCCAGAGATTTGGGGGTTGGTTGTTACTACACCATAACTTAGCAAATTCTTACCAAAAATGTAATTGGTATCTAGAAATGGAGTGCTGAAGTAACAAATGAAGATCTAAAATAAATGGTATTTGGCTTTGGGATTGGGCAGTGGGTGGTGAATAAACTGTTACTGGGGGCTGGGAAGATGGCAGCCCTCATTATGCAGTGGCAAAGCATTTGGTAAAATTGTTGTCTGCAGTAATTTGGAAGGAAGGTGATGTACTGAGTGAGCTTATACCTTAAAGGGAAGAAAGCAAGAAGCTGAAGATTACTAGTATGTCTTGACTGCTGATGGCTACATTTGGCAAGGTACTACAAGAAAGAAGCAAGCTCAGAGAAGAATTGACGAGTTTACAAATAGGGAGGAAACATAAAAGAGAAAAATAGAAATTCTAGGACTTGCAGGGTCCTAGAGATGCAATTGCTTCTCATCTTCAAATGGTAAAAGATAAAACTGAAAAATGCTTTGAGTAATAAGGTTGATTACAACTCAGCCTTGGGGGTAAAGACCAATTCAAGTTTGTGGCTATCATGCCCTTTGTGGAGATCTCTCATTGATTAAAATGGTATCCAATAAATCCTGCCAGTTGGATAAATGTGCTTAGGGAAAAAGACTAAGATAGTGGCTCTCTCACAGAAACCTGATAAGGGTAAGGTACTTTTAATTAGGTCTCGAAAGAGACGCATGTCTTGGAAAGGATTATAGGAAAGGCTACTGGCACATGAGGTGACAGTCAAAGGTATAAAAAGCAATTATGTTTTGAGAGAGTTGTATTGCTAGCAGCCACCAGCCTGGATTAAAAGAGCTTCTGACTATTTGAGACTTAAGGTGCTCCAACATTCCTCAGGTAGGAAGCAAGCTAAGAATGCTACTCAGTCCCTAAGGAGGTTGTAATTTCCAGTGCCCTTTTCAGATGTAGCCCAAGAAAATAATGGAAAAGAAAGGACCTCCCAAGGGGCTGGTAAGCTCCTGGGCTTTTTGCTCCCCAGTGGAGCAAAAGCAGGTCCTTATCAGAGAGCAATCCCTACTCCCAGGGAGGATTCATGTAGCAGGACTTCAGAACTGCTATGAATCAATGCTGTGTGCCTCCAATTACTCCCCTTTCTAACTGAGAGAGTTTGCTGTGCTTCTCCTGTTCCTGTTTCATTACTGTATATTAAGTACAGATGGGATGTAGGTGACTTTTCAGTCCATAGGCTTCCAGATTAAGAGGAACCACATCCAGACCTGATACAGAAATTATCACAAGATCCTAGACTTGGAGCCCGATGTCCTGCTTGGACAGAACTCTTAGGGCACCTTCCTTAGAAAGTGGGTTGGTATATTTTGCTTGTGGAAGGGAGGAAAACGAATGTTTTGACCAAGAGATGGACTATGGTAGATTGCATTATTGTTTCCAATCATTTTTGCCTTCTCTGTAAAAGTATACATCCTCATTTATGACCATGTGATTTTCAGTGTGTTCTGTGGGAGGAGTATACTTCTCCTTCCTACTGATGTCAGGCTTGGCCATGCAATTTGCTTTGTCAATGGAATGTGAGCAGATGTATTTTATGTAACAACTGAGCAGAAGCTATTAAAGGCACCACATGGTTCTGCCATTGCTCATTCTCCTCTGCCATGAGAAAGGAACATCCCAGGTAGAGGCTGCACCGGATCCCACAATGAAGAGGACACATGACACAGCCAAGATGGAACATCAGCAAAAACTTGACCTTTGTTTTACAAGTCCCTGTTTTGTCATTGCAGCACAGTCTAGTAAAACCTGACTCATCCAGAAAGGGATCTCTAGAGTCAGAGGAAGCTCCTCTCTTTGGCTCTTTCAGTGCCTTCTCTCTCTTACCATCTCCTGTCTGGTTAATGAGTACCCTCTTCATTAAAGGCTGGACCAGGACATTGCCTCCCAGTTTCTCTGAACTTATGGATTATGTTGTATTTGCAGCCTGTTTATGGGTTAAGACCATTTCCCTCCATTTGCTTGCTCTCTATACTCTTCTGTTCCAAGAGCTCACCAGGTTGGGCCTCAGCCTGGTTCAGAGCTCTGCCAAAAGGCAGCTACACGTTGCCAGGTAAGAAAGGGGAAAGTAGCAAGAAGGGAGGGCACTGCTGTGGGGGCCCAAAAGGATACTGTCAATTCCTCCTTCTACTTCTTACTGATGTCAAATGCAGAGTTTCATTATCATCCCTATAAAAAAAAAAAATCTATGTGGCCCAGATCTCACGGAATTTAAAAATAACCCCCAACAGCCATCTTAGCCCACTCTAGGATGGGGCCTCACCAATGCTGCGGGCAGGGTGAAGAGTCCAATAGATGTCCAGGCAGGTGGCTTGGTTCTTCATGCGCCGGTGGCAGGTACACCTCATTAGAGAGCTATTCCTAAGTTGCTGTGCTGCCTCCATACAATCTTCGGATATTGAAGGCTCCTCTTCAGAAGGTGATGGGATGCTTGTACTAGAGGCACAGGAATTCAGGTGGTGGTAAGTAGCATTGCAGATGGGGTCAGCCTTGCACTTCCTCCTGGCCTGGATGCAGCTGTTCATGAGTCGACCTTCTGTGGGGAGAGGGTCCCCTGTGGAGGGAGAGGGACCAGATGAGGCTCACATAAGGTCAGAGTAGCTGTCTGGGAGTACCAAGTCATAAGGCTGGGAGAGGGGTTCTGGATGAACTCTTTAGCAGGAAAGGCTTAGGGTAGCACAAAGGCCTTTAGGAAGAAGTGGGGAGAAAGAAGTCCAGCAGGAATGGAGAGTCTGCAGCTGTCACAATCTGGACAGAACAGATCAGGCTCAAGAAGAGGTGAGGGTTTGATGAAGAGAGGCTGCTTAGCCTCCTGGGAGGGGGAAGGAGAAAGTTGTTTGAAGCTGAGCCTGATGACTCTGTCAGGCACAGGCAAGAAGGCCTGAGCAGAGCTATGCCATGGGCAGGGCTAGCATCATAACCAGAGCTGAGAATGTGCACAGGGGTGCTAAATGATGGTCAGCAACAACTCTGAGTCTTCTACTAAAAGGCACTTAAAGACACCTTACAGTGGAAACTAGTTGGGGTTGGGGTGGGGAGTTTTTGTTGCTTCTTTCACTTACTCAGGAATATCAAGGTTGGTTATAGCTCAGCCCTGGAGAAAGGCCCTGCATCCTAGGACTTAGGATTCCTATCAAGGGGTAACACCACACCATCATCCCTCGGTTTTTCTAGGCAGAAAGTCTAGGAGTCATTCATTATTTAAAAAATATTTTACTTATTTATTATTGTGTTGGTTATTTTTGGCGGGGGAGGGAATTAGGTTTATTTATTTTTAGAAGAGGTACTGGGGACTGAGCCAGGACCTCTTGCATGCTAAGCATATGCTCTACCTCTTGAGCTATACTCTCCCCTCTTAGGGGTTATTCTTAATTCTTCTCTTTCATTCACATCCTATGTTCAATCCAACAAGTCCTGTCAACTACACTGAATATCTGGAATCTGTCCACTTCTCTACACATCCATCACCACTTCCTTAGCTTAAGCTACCATTAACTTTTGTCTGAACTAGCCAAGACTCCTTATTGGTCTCCCTGATTCCATCTTCCAAATTCATTCTTCCATACCATTCAGTCATCCTTTGCTTTCCAGCTTTATTGAGATATAACTGACACGTAACATTGTTTAAGTTTTAAGTGTACAATGTGATGATTTGATTTTTGTATATATTATAAAATGTTACTATAGTAAGATTAGTTAACTTCATTTCACATAATTACCATTTTTTAGTTGTTACATCTATCTTTTTTTAAGAAAATTTTTTTAGGTTGGAAAACATTTTTACTGAGGTAAAATTCACACCTGGTGATCGTTTTGAAATGTATGGAAATAGCAAATCATTATGTCTTACACCAGGAACATAATACTGTAAATCAATTATACTTAAAAACAAGCAAACAAACTCATAGGAAAAGAAATTAGATTTGTGGTTACCAGAGGCAGGGGGGAGGGGGAGGGAGAACTGGATGAAGGCAGTCAAAAGGTACAAACTTTAATTATTTAAAAAAAAATACATGCAACATAAAATTAACCATCTTAAAGGACACAATTACATGGCATTTAGTACATTCACAATGTTGTACAACCATCACTTCTGTCTAATTCCAATACATTTTCATCACTCCAATAGGAAGCCCATACCCATTAAACAGTCACTCTCCATTCTCCCTTCCCCCTAGACTCTGGCAACTACTAGTCTGCTTTCTGTGTCTGCAGATTTACCTATTCTAGATATTTCATGTAGATGAAACCATAAAATATACACTCTTGCATTTGGTTCCTTTCACCTAACATACTGTTTTCGACGTTCAAACACATTGTAGCATATATCAGTACTTCATTCTTTCTTATGAATAATATTTCATTGTATGGCTATACCATATTTTATTGATCTATACATTAGTTGATGGACATTTGGGTTGTTTGCACCTTTTGGTTATTGTGAATAGTGCTATTGGGAACATTCATGTACAAGTATTTGCTTGAATACCTATATTCATCTCTCTGGAGTATATACCTAGGAGTGGAATTGCTAGGTCATATGGTAATTCTATATTTAACTTTATGATGAACTGCCAAACTGTTTTTCACCATGGCTGCACCATTTTACATTCCTACTAGCAATGCACGAGGGCTCCAATATCTCTACACACTTGCCAACTCATGATTTCTGTTTTTTGCTCTGTTTCTATAGCCATCCTCTTGGGTGTGAAGTGGTATCTCATAGTGGTTTTCATTTGCATTTCCCTAATAACTAATGATATTGAGCATATTTTCATGTATTTTTAGTCATTTGTATATCATGTTTGATAATAAATTAACTGAAATATAACATACAGAAAAATACATGAATCAAAAATACATAGTTCAACTATATATAAAATAAATTTTAAAAAATCTCTTCTGTGTAGCACAGCGAACTATATTCAACATCCTGTAGTAACCTATAATGGAAAAGAACATGAAAACGAGTATATGTGTGCATATGTGTGACTGAAACATTATGCTGTACATCAGAAATTGACACATTGTAAACTGACTGTACTTCAATTAAAAAAATGTTTAGTTCAATGAATTTCAAATTATATATATCTGTGTAACCAGACCCCAGATAAAGGACCAGAACATTACCAGCGTCCAGAAGCCTTCTGCCAGTCACCATCTTCCCAACAAAGCCAATACAATAACTTGATTTCTAGCATGAGAGATTAGTTTTGCCTATTTTTCAATCATGCAACACGTGCTTTTGGTGTCTTGCTTCTTTTGCTCAATATTAACGTTTCTGAAATATATCCACACTGTTAAGTATAGTTGTAAAGCTTATTTTCATTGCTTTATAGCGTTTCATTGTGAATCTAACATAATTCTAATGCTGATTAACATTATATGGGATCACCTCTTAAGAATTATAAATCATATCATCTCATTTCTCTGCTTTAGTCCCTCCAACAACTTCTACTGTACTTAGGTTAAGATACAGTTTATGTACCCTGGTTACAAAGGCTTGTAAAGACTTGGTCCCTGCCCACCTCTCTAACCTTACCTCCTGGTTCTCTCTTCCTCTCCCACTTCCCTCCATTTGCACTGGCCTTCTTTCTTTTTTTTTCTTTTTTAAGTTTTTTTTTTTTTTTGTGGAGGAGGTAATTAGGCTCATTTTTGGAGGTTGTACTGGGGATTGAACCCAGCACTTTGTACACACTAAGCATGCACTCTACCACTTGAGCCATACCCTCTCCCCGGCCTTCTTTTTGGTTGCCATTGAATAGAAAAGCTTGTGTTCGCCTTAGGGTCTTTGCCCTAGCCTTGCTGCCTGGAATGCTCTTTCACATGATTTTCACGTGGCTGGCCCCTTTTGGTAATTCAGTTCACAACTTAAATGTTATCTTAGAAAGGCCATCCCCAGCCAACAAATGTAAAATAGCCCCCAGGTACTCTAACACATTGTTACTCCAATTCTCTGCATAGCACTTATCACTACTTGATTTTTTTTATCTCTCCAGCTAGACTTGGTGGCTATCTTACCAATACTCTTTTGCCAGTACCTAGTGCTTATTCTTTGTAAGCTCCTACTAACATTTAAAAAACAACCAGATAACAGAGGCATTCTGTGAGCCACCACTATCACTTCTTCTGGGCCCCTTCCCTCTACTTACAATCAAAGAGTTCCAGGCCCCTCTCTCTCTCCCTCTTCAGAGTCTTTAAGATGTAGACTTCTGAGCCCCAGCCCCAAACTACCGAAATCAGAATCTGTGGTGATAAAACCTGGGAATCACTGGAGAGGCACCCTGAAGTTTGAAGATTGATGCCATATCCAATGTGTAAATAAAGACAAGATTAGTAGTACTGTTTTCTCCCTTTGCTTCAGGCTCCAATATGCCTCAGCATGACATAGTTATCCTTTTACTTAAAAACTTTCATATTCTGTTCACCATGGATTCTTTGGCATTAATTTTGATTTTTAAAAGTACTTCATTAAAATATTCTTTATTAACTACTGAGTTTCTTGGGATCCCCCTTCCCCCCAACCCTTTACTCACCTCACCTTAGTCCCAGCCCAACCTAGGACAATGTACTTCACATTCTGGACCTTAGTTTTCCAAATGTAAGATGAAGGGATTGGATTAAACCAGAGTTTCTCATTGCAAGGGATGGGGAAGAGAGAGTATAGGCCCTTTTGGGGGGTATATCAGAATTTCCAAGGGAATATGTGGTTCAAAAAAGCATATATGACAATTTTATATGTAGAAGATGAAAAAATTTTTTCTGAAATTTCAAATTTTACTCAGGGAAAGCATGAGATTTTTATCTTTACCAAAAAGGGTACATGGACTTAAACAGTTTGAGAAATGCTAAATGTTTAAGATGTTACTGCTGTTAGGTACCCAATAAAGTGCTTGCTGAAAGAAATGTAGCAGGTCCGAGTCTCATTGCTTTAACTGGACTAAATACTGAGTCATAATCCTTTTCGAAAGGAAACCTCTCTAATTTCTTAGCTGATAGTTCACCAAGTCGGAGCGAACAGTGGTAGATTAGGGGCACTGCAGCTCAACAAAAGAAGGTGGGCGTCATGTTAAATTTCATCATAATAGGGTAGAACTTGTTCCTTTAAACCGGTTATGAGGAAGGTGTTTAAAGTTTACCCCTAGTCCTGACATGCAACCATACTGTTAGGGTTAGTGAAATTTCCTAGGCAGTCAAATCAGATCAGTGATGTATTGCTGCCCTGATTTACTGATGAAGCCAGTCTGGACCGACCAGTCCCTTCTCACCTTCCTTCCATATCTGTCTCTCAGCCAGGACTGCATTTCTGCAGTACTACTACCTTGTGGACTGAGCTCACGTGTAGATTGATGGTCTCTGCCTCAGGACTCACTCCAGTCAGGCTCTGGACAGGAGCCCTACAATGAGATTTCATGTACCAATCCCACCCGCAAAGGCATGTTCCTTGGGGGAATGGCATACTTCTAAAACCAGGCTTGAACTATGTTCCACAAAACAGCTGTTGTGGATCTGTAACAGGGCAAGGCACTATGCTAAGCAGCTTGTGGTTCTAGAAAGGCTATCTTGCCCAATAACGACTTTTTTGCTCCAATTAAAATAATAATGGAATAGATCTTAAAGAGTGGGGTTTGTTGATGGTGAGCAATGTTCTCAACAACACAACTAAATAATGATATTGCTAAGTTCTGGGCAGCAGTTTTCAACCCTAATTTGTGACAAGTCAGTTTTAATAAAAACTTCTCTATCTTCATGTGTACCTAGTGCCCCCTTCCCAGTCCTTACAGGTAGTGAAGTTGAAGCCCCTGTGAAGCAACGGCAGTCCTGCTTCTGATTCTCCCAGCCTCCTAGAGATACTGTCTTGGTAGTTACCTGGATGCGAGTTGTTCTGTGACTGTGTAGATGCACCTCAAAAGAGGGAAGTGGGGGAACCGGGAATGAAGGCATGCTTGGGTGCCCTGGCCATGTCTGGCACTCAGTCTACAGGTTCAGACACGGGACTAGGCGTGAAACCCAGCCTCTTTGTGGCACTCTGGTCTTCCTCCTCTAGTTCCCTCGTCTCGGACAGACCGTCGCCCGGCCCCAGGCAGCGGTGTGGCGACTGAGCCCTCTCAGGGCAGCAGTACGCGGGCCCCGCCTACACGCTCCCCTTCATGCACCCCCTCCACCCTCGGCCCGGCAGCCGCTGAAGTGGTCTCCGCGGACTCACAGACGACACTCACCTGCTCCGAGCGACAGCGGCAGCGGCGGCGGCAGCAGCAGCAGCAGCAGCAACAGCAGGAGCGCCAGCGGCGGCGGTCGCGGGCTTCGGGGGCGCACCATGGCGGGGGGCGCACGCCGGGTGTCCGGGGGCGCTTCTCTGGCACCTCGCGCTGGAGCTCTGAGAGGGGCTCCTCAGCCGGCGCCTCCCACCGCTGCCTCCTGCCCCTCCTCAGGCGCGCGGCGCCGACACTCTCCCACCAGGGTCCTGGGCGCCGCCCTCCAACTCCGAAGCGGACGGACGCACCACGCCGCGTCTTCTACTGGACGGCGACAGCGGCAGGGGAGGGGGCGAGAGAGGGCGCGCGCTCAGGAGCAGCCTGGGCTTGGGCGCGAAAGCGTGCTCCACCCTGACCTGCCCACCTGCTGTCGCCTGCCAGCTTCGCTTTGAGGAGGCTTTCTATTCAAGACACTGTGGAAGCTACTGCTGGAGATTCGCCATCTCCAGGGTCCAGCTATTTACCTAAAAAATCATCTAGTCTCACTTTCCGGAACCCCCTCCTCACTGCCACTAAGGAATCACCCCAATGAAATCTTGTAATAAATACATATGTTAAAGTTATACGTACAAGGCACTTGCGTTTCTAGTATTTTTTTCTCTTAGATTTGCCCATCTATGATTTCATTTCCCCTCGTAAATATCTTCAAGAGTGAGGTTCGGTTGTCATTAACCCCAAGATTCTGCAAGGATGGGCCCCAGAGAGGTGAAATGGCTTTGCTGGGAGCAGACCTGAAACTAGATCCCAGGACCTTTGCCAGACCAGACTCCTCTCAAAATTCAGCCCCGTCAGTATCGTGAAGGATGATCCAAGGATTAAACTTCTCTCAGACTAAATTACGGAGATTTCCCAGGACAAAAGACAAGATCAATGTGGAAGGTGGCTGGAGAAGCCATTTAGGAGACTCATCATCTTCAGATGATGCATAAGAGAGCAAGCTACTCTACCAGGATTAAACAGATAGGAGAAACCCAGGATTTCTACCCATAAAGGTAAGGGTAATTGTTGGAACTGGAGCTGACTCCCACCTGCTCCCAAGATAAAGACAGGCAGAATGACTTGGAAGAATGAGAACTAAGCAGTACTTAGAGAGCAGAAGATAATAAAAGGAAGTAAAAGATTTCTTCCCCTAACCAAAGCCCTCCCCTACGTCCACAGACCAACTGGCAGAGGGCCAGGAGGGAGGGTACTGAGAAGTGCAATATAAACCTCTGAGATTTACTGGCTGCTGCTTCTGAATATGGCCATCCTGCTGTGGCCTCTGGGGGGCATTTGCCGATGTAATCAGCCCAGAAAGAGAGTCATTCCAGCCAGGGGTGTAAATCACCCTTCAAAAAGCTAAGAGAGAGACATGTGGCCCTAGATAAGGAAGGAGACTGATGTGGCCTCTTGCGCCCTTTCCTCCCTTCTCCTGCCCAGGGGGAGCTGATTCCTGAGCTATAATGCACTTTAAATGGAGTTTGTGCTTGGTTTTAATCTATATCTGCCCTGCCAGTCTTACAGGAGAGATGTGAAAGTGAACATCTGGCTACTCAGCTTTGGTACAGGGCCTGTTTCCTCCAGCTCCACCCTACCCCTATGTAAGCCCCCCTCTCCAGTAAGGTTAGGAAACCTGTGGCTGGGGAGCTGATGGCCCCCACTTTCTGCTTCACTCTGGTGATAGTTTCAAAATGGGATTTATAAAGCAAAAGGTAACAATCTCAGGTGGTTGGGATGCTAGGAAGGGGCTGAGACCTATGCATCAACAAAGATGTGGGGTACTCAGGGAGTATTACCTCTGCTCTCCTCTCCTTCAGCAACCAAGGCAAATCAAGTTTGGGGTAGGAGGGTAGGTTGGGAAAAAGCATTTGCTGACAGTGCTTACTCAGTGTGACTACTCAATGCTGTCCCCAAGTAATGGACAAGGAAGGCAGGAACAAGTCAAGCTGATGGGCTGAGAGCAATGCCCAACTTCACCTGTAAAAGGCCAGCCTCTTTCTGAGAGTAAATGAGATGCTTGGAGCATATTTGTCTGGGCACTGAGGTGGAGAGCTTGACATCATTGGACTTTTAATGAGGATTGGTAACCAAGGCTAGGGGAGGGTTGAGGAAGCCTATGCAAATAAATATGACTCCAAGACTAATATTGACAGCTCCTCCAGCACACTCTCTCCCTACCAACCATGTCCTCTGTGACTGCCAACACCTGCTAGATAAGCAGCATTGCCGTTGGGAACCTTGTGGATAATGACAAATGAGCCAATCCTTTCTACAAAGATGATGTTACTCAGCCATCATTCAATTCAATAATGTTTTTTGAGATTGATTATGGGTCCAGCTTTGTGCCAGGTGCAAAAATGATTAAAACACAAACTCTGCCCTGGAGGGGCCCTGCAATCCACTGACTGGGGCTCAAAGGTCCAAAGACTGTATTTTACTCCATTTTCATTTGTAATCTTGGTTTTCTGCCTTCTATCAGGCCCTCTTTCACTGTTGAGCTTTAATTCTTGCTGCTATCCTTAGCTAATCCAGGATGTTAGCAATGTAGTGAATAACAGTTGACAGAATAAGCTTTACAGACTGCCTGGGTTCAAATGCCATTTCCAATACACATTGGGTGATCTTGGGCATGTCACTTAATTTTCCTGGTGCTTCAGTTTATGTGTAAAATTACTAACCATATCTACTCCACATAACAGTTGTGAGGGTTAAATAAGTACACATTGAGTAAAGGGTTTAGCTTAGTGCCTGGCACAAATAATATCATCCCAGGTGGTGTGCTTGAGTTAATAATTCTGTGAACTTGGCCAGCCCCCATGACTCAACCTGCTGCTTTGCAGCTGGAGGCTACAGTTCTTCCTTTTGCTGAATATACTAGTGAGCCAGAGTGCTCGTAGGGATGGGAACAAAGAGAACTATTTTCTTTTTTTTTTTTAATTGAAGTATAGTCAGTGTACAATATTGTGTCAATTTCTGGTGTACAGCATAATGTTTCAGTCATACATATATTCCTTTTCATATTCTTTTTCATTATAGATTACAATAGGATATTGCATATAGTTCCCTGTGCTATACGTTATAAACTTATTTATCTATTTTATATACAGCAGTTAGTATCTGCCCTTCTTGAACTCCCAACTTATCCCTTCCCACATGCTTCGCCTCTGGTAACCATGTTTGTTTTCTATGTCTCTGAGTCTGTTTCTGTTTTTTGGTTTGTTTTTTTTTTTAACATTTTTTAATGATTTATAATCATTTTACAATGTTGTATCAAATTCCAGTGTAGAGTACAATTTTTCAGTTATACATGAAAATATATATATTCATTGTCACCTTTTTTTCTCCATGAGCTACCATAAGATCTTGTATATATTTCCCTGTGCTATACAGTATAATCTTGTTTATCTATTCTACAATTTTGAAACCCCAGTCTATCCCTTCCCACCCTCCGCCCCCCTGGCAACCACAAATTTGTATTCTATGTCTATGAGTCTACTTCTGTTTTGTATTTATGCTTTGTTTGTGTGTTTGTTTGTTTGTTTGTTTGTTTTTTCAGATTCCACATATGAGCAATCTCATATGGCAGTTTTCTTTCTTTCTGGCTTACTTCACTTAGAATGACATTCTCCAGGAGCATCCATGTTGCTGCAAGTGGCGTTATGTTGTCAGTTTTTATGGCTGAGTAGTATTCCATTGTATAAATATACCACATCTTCTTTATCCAGTCATCCATTGATGGACATTTAGGCTGTCTCCATGTCTTGACTATTGTAATAGTGCTGCTATGAACATTGGGGTGCAGGTGTCATCCTGAAGTAGGGTTTCTTCTGGATATATGCCCAGGAGTGGGATTCCTGGGTCATACGGTAAGTCTATTCCTAGTCTTTTGAGGAATCTCCATACTGTTTTCCACAGTGGCTGCACCAAACTGCATTCCCACCAGCAGTGTAGGAGGGTTCCCCTTTCTGTTTCTGTTTTATAAATAAGTTCATTTGTGTCTTTTTTTTTTTTTTCAGATTCCACATATAAGTGATACCATGTGGTATATTTCTTTCTCTTTCTGGTTTACTTCACTTAGAATGACAATCTCATGTCCATCTATGTTGCTGCAAAGGGCATAATTTTATTCTTTTTATGGCTGAGTAGTATTCCACTGTATAAATATACCACAATTTCTTTACCCAGTCATCTGTTGATGGACATTTAGGTTGTTCCCATGTCTTGGCTATTGTAAGTTGCACTGCTATGAACATTGGGGTGCATGTACCTTTTCAAATTCGAGTTCCCTCCAGATATATGCCCAGGAATGGGATTGCTGGATCATATGGTAAGTTTATTTTTAGTTTTTTAAGGAAAGAGAATAATTTTCTTTCAGTTTCATGCCTTAGTTTCTTGAGGGCAGTGGACTGTGTCCTATCTAAATACCTGTGCTACTTAGAACTGACAACCATAGAAAGGAATTGGTATTTCCCTAACATTTGCCTGAACCAAACAGGGAAAGAAAATCCTCCATGCCTCCCACTTTATATGCCTAATAAGGAAAGGGAAATACTTCTTCCCTCTCGAAGAAGTCAGCTAGGTCCTGGGGCTGAGACTGCAACCAGAAGCAGTTTTCAGATTGAAAGGTTTCCATTCTTTATTACCTGACTTCATGATGAATGAACACCCATCCGTGCAAGGACTTCAGAGCAGTGATAACCCCTATGTAGCTTTGTGTGGATGTTCCTGGGCTGGGGCCTTAGTTCTGCCCTCAGCCTCATTTCCCAAGCCCAAGCTACCCTGTGGTCCTGACTTCTCAAGAACCTATAATTGAGATTTTTACATATTTAACACCTAATACAGTGCCAACTTAGAAAGACACATTGTTCACTGATGAGGATTTAGTAACAGCAAAATCCATTAAGGGCACAGACTCTGAAGCCATATTGCCTGGGTTCAAAATCTCAACTCCACCATTCATTAGTTGTGGGATCTTAAGCAAGTTACTCAATCCCTCTGTTCCTCAATTTCCTTATCGGTAAAACATGCATAATGAGTACTTGCCTTAAAGGACTGTTGTAAAAATTAGTGTGTATGTATGTGTGTGTGTGTGTGTGTGTGTGTGTGTGTGTGTGTGTGTGTGTGTGTATGAACTAATTTTATATATATGTATTTATATATAATTATATATATTAGTTCATAAAGTTCATAAAGTCTTGCATGCAGTACACAACTGAAAAGTGTTAGCTACTATTATTGTTTTTGAAAATAACATGAATCACATCACACTATACCTATACAGTTGGAAGATATTACAAAAAATTGTATGGGAAAATGTTGCCTTTTAGGTAAATATAATTTTCCACAAAAGAGGTATCTGATTAAGCTCTAGTTTTGTGTTTTGTAACTCCGAACTTCCACTTAAGATTACTGAACTGTGGTCAAAAAGAGAAAGAAAAATACCATATCACTTACATGTGAAATCTTAAAAAAAACAAAAAGACAAATGAACTTATTTACAAAACAGAAACAGACTCACAGACATAGAAAACAAACTTATGATTACCAGGGGTGGAAGGAGGTGGGAAGGGATAAATTGGGAGTTCGACACACTACTATACACAAAATAGATAAACAACAAGTTTATACTGTATAGCACAGGGAACTATATTCAATATCTTGTAGTAACTTACGGTGAAAAAGAATATGAAAACGAATATATGTATGTTCATGTATGACTGAAGCATTGTCTGTACACCAGAAATTGATACAACATCGTAAACTGACTGTACTTCAATAAAAATACATATACAAAAAAAGAAAAGATTACTGAACTGTGAACACATGTGAACCAGTCTTCCCAGGTGAGGGCTTTGTTCTATCTTTCTGGGGAGAATTATTAGGAAATGACCCACTAGGGTGGGCAGTGAGTTGGGGACCCCTCCTCACACTTGGCAGTGGAGGTGCTTTAAGCAGTTTCCTCCTCTGGAAACTAGGAGTTCCTGCTTGGTGGGGGTTAAGTGTGTGGAGTGGGAAAGAGAAACAGCATCTCTACCTAATGTAGCAGCAGCATTTCTCTCCACCCCCCTACGCCCCCCCAGCCCTTCTGAGCTCTGACCTCAAGGACTCAGGGAGAAGGCCAGAGAGGCAGCTTTCCTCTGGACAGATGGGCAAGCTAGGAGTGGAGGCTGCAGGCTCCGGTGGCTGGCTTAGAGAATGCAGCAGTGCCCTCTGCTGTGAGGCATGCACGTGACACTCCTGGAGAAGAGCACTTGGGAACCTTGTGAAAATCAGTCCAGTGAGTCACTCAGGCACACTGGTGGGCTGCCCTATGGCTAGTGTCCTCCTTCCCTCCCTCCCACTCACTTTTAAAAAGTCTCCCTGCTGTAGAACCTGGGAAGATGTCATTTTTGTTTCTATTCTGTCTCGTTCTAGGCTTCAGAACCCTTTGTCCTTTTCTGGTCCAGAGCTGTCACTACTACTAAGTTAATGCCAGAGAATGACAATGTTTAGTCAACTCCACTGCCACCCAGGCCAAGTAGGGCTGTATCTTACTACACAGATAAAAGCCTATTCACCCTAACGAGCTCTAAGGAAGGAAAGCCTGGGATAATACTGAAGAATGCAATTTTAAAACTCTCTCTGAAGTCTAACTGATCTTTGCTTGGTACTTTTATTTTCTTTTATTCCTATCTTCATATAGCACAAATCTCTACCTCAAACCATATTAAATTCTAAAGATGTCTTTGTGAGAGAAAAAGCTTTGGAAAATGAGAAAAATCAAAACTCCACTGAGCTGGTCTTTTGATTTTTGGCTCAGAGGAGGTCAAGGAGCAACTTTCTTTGGTCGTCCTGAATCCAGGTTCATCTGACGCCAGTTGCCTCCACCATGCCACCTAAGTTCGACCCCAATGAGATCAAAGTTGTACACCTGAGGTGCACTGGTGGGGAAGTCAGTGCCACATCTGCCTTGGCCCCCAAGATCAGTCCCCTGGGTCTGTCTTCAAAAAAGTTTGGTGATGACATTGCCAAGGCAACTGGTGATTGGAAGGATCTGGGGATGACAGTGAAACCGACCATTCAGACAGACAGGCCCAGATTGAGGTGGTACCTTCTGCCTCTGCCCTGATCATCAAAGCCTTCAAGGAACCAAGAGATGGAAAGAAGCAGAAAAACATTAATCACAGTGGAAACATCTCTTTTGATGGGATTGTCAACATTACCCAACAGATGCAGCACTGATCTTTAGCTAGAGAACTCTCTGGAACCATTAAAGAGATCCTGGGGACTTCCCAGTCTGTGGGCTGCAATATTGATGGCTGCCACCCTCACGACATCATAGATGACATCAACAGTGGTGTGGTGGAATGCCCAGCGATTTAAGAACTACAAAGAAAAATGATTTAACAAAGGGTTATCTGACAAGCAAAAAACAAAAAACAAAACTCCACTGAGGCTGTAGACAAGGAACTTTGGAGCTGAACTCAGACCCATCACCTACCTTAGAGAATGCTGATCATTTTGGTTTTCTGAACCTAGATACCAGAGTGCTGAGTCTGGGGCACATTTTTAAGCAACTCATACCATGGAACGGTCTAGGAAAGAAGAGCCTGGAATATTGCTGATTAATGCAGTTTAAAAGGTTTTCCTTAATTCCTGAGCAGCGGTTCTCAAGGCTTGGCAGGAATCAGAATCACCTGAAAGGTAGATTTTTAAAACCCTAACCTCAAATATTCCGATTTAGTAGGTGTGGGGTGGGCCATGAAATTTTGCATTTCA
Source organism: Camelus bactrianus (assembly GCF_048773025.1). Classification (NCBI taxonomy): domain Eukaryota; kingdom Metazoa; phylum Chordata; class Mammalia; order Artiodactyla; family Camelidae; genus Camelus; species Camelus bactrianus. The sequence goes on from NC_133541.1 coordinate 98,251,696, forward strand.
AACAAGTTCAGATAATGCTTGATGGACCAGGGCCCAAACTTTGAGAACCACGGTCTGGAGAAAAGCCCCTTGGCCTCAGCTATGAATAGAGATGGCTTCGCGTTTGTCTGAAGGGAGTTCAATTTGGTGATTACTTCCTTATACAGATCTTCTAGGAGCAGACTGCACTCACCACATTTCTCATTCTGCAATGTTTATTTTCCCATTTAAAAAAAAAAAAGGAGAGAGAGGGAAACAGAGAAGGAAAATATAGAGAAAGAAGATGGGCAACTCCCTCGTGAATAGCCAGAAGCGAGGAAGAGAAGGATCTGGCATATAGTTAGGAAGAGGAATGCAACAGCTTCCTGAAGCAACACAAATCTCTATGCACCCCAAGGCTACAGCCTCAGAGAGCCAGCTCCAGGGCTTCACCATCAGCCAGTAGCTCTATGGAAACCTAGCAATTCTCAGGCCTGGGATTTCACTAGTTTGGCAGCGTGTTGGTTTGCAGACATCTTTTAACATCTTGGGTTTAGCCACATAGAAGATGGTCTCTTTCTGCTCAGGGTTTCTACAGTGTCTTTTGATAATTCCTGGGCACCAGCAGCTAATCTGATATCATGGGCTCACGTCCTTCACCAGTAAGGCAATCTGCTCCTGCAGATGCCGCTCCCCTTCCCATGCTTTGCTCTGGCTTCGACACCTCAGCAGCTCAGCCTTATGGTCCTGGTGATGCATAGGGCAGTAGCTCTGTGGTTCGCACAGCTCCTGAAAGGCAGGGGGCAGAGTAAGGGATCCTCTTGATGCCTGAAGTCTGCCTGTTAAGTATAATGGAGCTGCTGGAGGTAGTGGCAAAAAAGGAGGAACAGTTTCTTCTCAGAGGGCTTTGCAGGCCCTGGGAGGTGCATGCTAAAGTTGGCTCCCCTAAGTCTGGGTTCCCCCATTGCCCCACATGCCCCGTCCTTTACCATATATTCTGGAAAGAAGTCTCTGTAGCCCCCTTTGAGGATATACAGCTCTGGGTAGTACAGTGCAGGGTACCGGTTCAGGGCTCTGTCCTCTGCTCTCAGAGAGCGGCACCTTTAGAGAAAACCCAGAGATGGATGTGGTGGAAAGAAGCAAGGTCAGGATTCCATGAGCCATTCACTGGGGAGGGGGAGGAAGAACAGACTATTGCTAATGCTAAAAAGGAACTCCAGATCTCGCTATTCTTGCAAGCATAACAAGGTCCAAGAAGCTTTCTTCCATTGGTACCCAATTACCAATTCTTTTTACTTCACTGCTCCAAACTTTTGAATTGTAGAAACCCCTTTCTTCCACCTTCGTAACATTCAAACCACAGTGGAAAGCATTCATTCATTCAGTCTCTGTCTGAACTGATTTGGGAAGATTCCCTGGTTGTAAGTTCTATTTCTACCACTCACCCTACCCCATATAGACACTCACATTCGGGGACCCCTCTCTGAGGAGAATTCACAGTGGAACACGATGATTATTCTTTTCTGGTTATCCAAAGGGACAATGGGCTTCTTCAGAAAGAACTTATACAGTTCTTCTTGACTGTACAAGTTTATGGCTCCCTGTAGAAGAATTTTAATAAGTATTTCCTTAAGGGTCTGTGAACAGTGCCAACACTTAGAAATTACTAGAATACCATCTCGGGATATTTGGGTTAGGAAGGATAGACTATAAGTACTTTCAGAGCAGAAATCTACCTGTATCTATCCTCAGGGTCTGACACAGAGCTTGGTATGTAGTAGGTGCTCAGTAAATGCTCCTGAACTAAACCACCTGAAGTGTAGGGATCACTGTGAGGAATGTCTGTAAGTATTAAATGTTTGTAAAGTGCTACTCAGTCCTTGGATTAATGTTTTTATTTCCAGGTAGGAGCTCTTGGCTCCTATAGAAAAGAGGGAGATTGGTCTAGGAGGGAGAGGGAAAGTAAACTACTCAAGGTATACAGAATTAGAACAGGAATGAGGACTGACAGCTGTGATGTGCTCCAAATATATGTCTGTCCTGGTTCTAGCGTTCACAGGACCCTTTATCCAGAGTCTTCTAAATAAAGCGTTCTCTCCAGCCCCTCCCCTGCTAAGCCCTCAGCGTAATCTTACCTGGATGTGTCCTCCCAGGTACTCATATGGATAGCGGCAATCAATCACATAAAATTTCTCAATCAGACCCTGGAACTTCCCCGACAGTAAGGCAGCCACCTGCACAGAAACTATGGTTGAATATCCTGCCTCTTCTGAGAGACAGAAGAGCCAGACATACATTTCCTGATTTGACTCCCTTTAGTCACCCATCCACTGTGTGCCCAGCTTCCAAAGTCCCCCTACATTTGAAACATGGCAATGGTTCAGCCCCACCCCACATAAGAGGATAAAATAGGAAATGATCTCTTTGGAGAACCAAAATAGCTGGTATTGCCAGGATACCAGGGAAACCCATATTCAGGCTACTTATTTGGAGGCAGGCATGGCTCATTCAGTCTCTCAGAAGATAACCAAGGACTTCTGCAAGGACACAAGTAGTAGCCAGAAGTCCTGATTTACAAGTAGAAATGTGAAATGGGTCCCCACCCTCCACTGAAAAGGAAGAAAGCAAGTCTTTCAGAAAGGGATATGGAAGGAAATGGTTGATATCCACAGAAGGAAACTTAAGCTGCTTGTAATTGTGTAATTTGGTTCAGCCTTTCTGGAGGGAACGTCGTCAATACATACAAAAATAAATGTAACTACACTTTCAGCAATTTCTTTCCTAACACCTTAAGTAAATAGAGAAGTACATAAAGAGAGGGCATAATAATATTCACCTCACCACTGTTTTAGGTTATGAAGATATAATAAATAACTTAAATATTCAATAAAAGGGGTTTCATTAAATAAATTATACATTATCAGTATAGCAAAATATTATATAGCCATTAAAAGGGTAATATAGATATCTTTTTACTGGTATAGAAAGATGTTTACAATGTCTCACTAACTATTTGCAAAATTACATGTTAATTATGATCCTATTTTTAGAAACCTTATGCCAGAATAAAATCTGGAAGTCTATAAGGAAAGTATTACTAGTGGTTATCTCTGGTGGTGAGATTATGGGTAGAGTGACCAAATAATTATTGCACAAACTGGGACACTTTCAAGAGTGAAAGAAAATACTATTAATAATTACCCTTCACTAATAGGCATATATGGAACTGTAATGTGTAAACCAAGATGTAAGGTCACCCTAATTGGGTAATTTTTACTTTTTTTCCTTTCTCCTTCCTTCCTTCTTTCTTTCATAATTATATATTATTTAATTTTTTAAAAAGGCGACATAAAAGACAGTCCTTTAATACAGCTCTAGTTGAATAAGAAGCCTATGTGGGTGAACTCAGTGAAAGAAATACAAATAGAAGTGGAGATTTTAGGGACAGAATAGACCAGATGGTAGCTTATGTAACCAGTTACCATCTCCAGAAATCTGCTTACTGTTTCTGGGTTGATGTACTTCAGATCTTGGTGTCTCCCTGACACGGTTGGCAGTGCACATACCTAGAAATACCCAAGAGCTGAAATAACAGCAAGTTTTCTATACCCAAATTTGAGATCATGACCCATATACTGTCCTTCTTTCCAAACAACCTTTAAAACACCAGATGCCCTCAGAAATCAATGGTCTTTATAATGTGCATATGCAGCAATTCCATTTCTATGAACTGATCCTAAGGAACTAATTAAGGATATATGCAAAGTTTTAGATTTAGCTACAAATATGTCTATCTAGCTATAGCTCATAAGGAAAAATTGTAAAAGTAAATATCCTACAAGAAGGGATTTATTAAGAAATAATAGGCAGCCAAAAAAAAAATTCTGGAGGAATGCACACCAAGAAAATAAAAAAAAAGCAATAATACTGATTGCTAAGATTTGGGGTAGATTTCATTTTCTATCTTTTCTGTAGTGATGGAGTATTACTTACATAATTTAAAAAGAAAGTAGAAAGCCTCATACTTTCTCCACTGCTCTGGATTTTCCCAGAATGAATAAGGACTACTTTCTCACTTGAAAAGCTTAGGGCCTAGATCTACCACTACAGCATCTTCAGGTTATCAATGAGAACACAGTGACAATGCATAATTATACCTAGTGTCCTCTGCAAGCAGAAAAGAGAAGATTCACATCCAAAATATAGGATGAAATATAGGATGTGTGTAACCAAACTCACCTTGGAGAAATCACCAATCAGAGGTCCCTGGTTAGAATCTTCCTCCAGCATCTGAGTCATATTAATGTCACAGAGAGAGGCCATTTTCTTTAGACCTAAGCCCTAAAGACAACAAGAGTCCCCCCACCCCCAATCCTCATGTTAAAGATTCAGATACCCAGGGATGGATGGAGTGGAGGGAGACTCATTAAAAATATGCATGCCCTTTGATCTAATAATTCCATTTGTTTTCCTAAGAAAATAAAGACATGCACAAAGATTTGGCTATAAGGATGGATACCCCAGCATGTTTACAAAAGAGAAAAATTACTAATAAACTAAATGTTCAATAACAAGGTCTTGATTAAACAAATCATATTCCATACATTATAGATTACTATTAAGAAATAAGTATGTTCATTGACATGAAAATGACATGATATCATTAAGTAGGTTAGGCAAAATGTACTTTGTAATGCCACTTTACTAAAAGCAAAAATATATCTGCATTACAAAATGTTTGAAAGAATATACATCAAGTATTAACAGTAATTATCTATAGCCTAGGGGTTATGGGCATTTTGCAATGGCTTCTTTTTGCTTATTTGCATTTTCCATTTTTCTATTACATCATATACTGATTTTACAAAATAGCCAAATGTATCTAGATTTTTTTTTAATTGAGGTACTGGGGATTGAACCCAGGACCTCGTGCATGCTAGGCATACACTCTACCACTGAGCTATACCCTCCCTCTTAGATTTTTTTTTTTTAAAGAATAGATAGGGGATGAGGGATAAGTTTTTCAGAAGCTGCCTTCCACCAAACCAGTGTGCTCTATGATGTTATTTCTATCAGAATACATGGAAAGCAGCAATAAATGTCCTTAGTAATCAAATTTCCCTTGTATTCTCTCAGGTCTTAAAAAAGGTTGCGAAGAGAGTACAACAAAATATCTTCCAAAATTATAATATAACATGTGTTTTTATTATTAGATACTTTAGATATGGATGCAGATGTAGAAAAGACAAAAAGGACGATGGAAAGAAGAGATAAAAGTAAAGTAATGAGGAAGAAGACCAAAAGATAACTAAAGCAATCCCCATGTCACAAAAGCAGGGAAGACAATAAGATGCAAGATTAAAGATTCTAATCTTTAAAACATTCTTACCTTCCTGAGCTCTTTCTGGCTAGAACAATACTTCAGTTTCACTTTATCTAGCATTGTGTTGTCCTTGAATTTTACCACCTGCTTCAGTCTTGGACTGTTCAAACTGTCTGGCACTGAAAAGGAGCGATACAGGCAGCTTCTGTTCAGAGATGCCTGTTTGGAAATATGAAACCACAAGGTTCTTATTCTTTTAAGTGTGTCTGCAGGCCAGCATCATGAACATCTCCTGGGAGCTTGTTTAGAAACGCAGAATCCCAGATGCTAGGCTTCACCCTACACCTGCTGAATTAAAATTTGCACTCTAACAAGATGCCCAGATAATTCCTAGGAACACTCAAGTTGGAGAAACAATGCCCCAGGGTAAGCAACCTGTCTTCTCTTCCTCATTTACATTTTTCTTCTCAGACTGCACGATGTTCCATCTCTCCTAGATGTTTTAACTCCAGCCAGATTCTCAACCTGACCATCTTACATGTACCAGTTCTTGTAGGAGAAAGCAAATGCAAGCTCAGTTCTTCCCAGTTATATGGTAAAAAAAAAAAAACAAACCTAATCCCATTGTTTCTCTACGGGGTCCTAAGACCCTGACAATCAATATTTAAGAACCCCAACAAAACTGAAGATGATGAGCCAAAAAAGTTAGCCTGGGTGAAAAAGTACTGAGAAGCAAGAGTATATAGTTGTCCCTTGGTATCTGTGGGGGACTGGTTTCAGGACCCCCACGGATACCAAAATCCAGGGTGCTCAAGTTGCTTATTTAAAACCATGTGGTATTTGCATATAATCTATGCATATCCTACTATATATTTTAAATCATCTCTAGACTATTTATAATACAATGTAAATACTATATAAATAGTTTCCTGCATGGGCAAATTTAAGTTTGCTTTTTGGAACTTCCTGGAATTTTATTTTTTTAATATTTTCAATCTGTGGTTTGTTGAATCCATGGATGTAGAAACTGTGGACATGGAGATCTTACTGTATACCATTTTTTTTGTTAGTTTCTTTGAGTGGCAGAGAAAAAATATCATTCAGTGTTCTTAAAGGGGGTTAATGAGGAAAAAAATAGCAAAATAAGAATCATGCAAGGGAAAAGAAAACACTAGAATATGAGTGTTATATACCCAGAGGGAGGGGGATATATTAAATGAAATCTGATGACAACTTTCAGCTAGTCCAAGATTTTTATCCACTGTCTCTTCCTCCATATGCCTACCTCACTACTGCCATGCATTGATTTAGGAAGGGATTAGACCATAAGACAGCCAAATTAGAACACACATTGATGGTCAATGGTTTCTGGGAGAAGATGCCAATATTTCACTTTACAATAACTAAATCTATTACAGTGTTTGCCACATCCGTGGTCCTGTCTAAAGGAAATTCCAGTGCTCATGGTACCAGCAGAAAGTACAGTTCACATCTGGCATAGCAACATTCCATACCTATCTTTTCCAGTGGACCCTTGCCAGTCATTACCCTATGTCTTCATAAGCCTACCCCAAGGCACTGATGACTGGACCACATTGCTGGCTGAACACCCCTATTTAATGGTCAAGAAAATGTAAACATAATCTGGGCCAATCAGGTTCTGACAGTTAAACTTAGAAAATGTCAGAATAATTAGGCAGCAGCAGAAGCCAAAGCTTTATTAAAAGAAAGAAGTCAAGAGATACAGTCAAGGCCATGAGGCCAATGATGAATGGATGGATGACCCAAAGGTACAGTGGTAGAGGAGATGCGGTGAAGGACTGAGGAGCTGGCTACCCAGCCTCCACGACAGAATTTCCTTCATATAACTTCAAGTTTGCCCTGAGAAGAAGGCAGTGGGAAGCCAGATCAGAATTTCAAATTTGCTGGCCTTAATGAAATCTTTGTCTCTTTTAACCAAAAGAGCCTCTCTAAAACACACTGTAATTATTAAGCTAAGGCCTCATTTTGAAGACTTTGGATTAATTAGCTAATAAGTGAAATGTACCCATTTTTTAGTATTATATCTAAGAAATCTTTGCCTAACACAGGGTTACAAACATTTTCTCCTGTGTTTTTTTCTTCAGCTGTTTTATGGTTTTAAGTTTTATATTTAGGTCCATGACCTATTTTGTGCTAATTTCTATGTATGGTGTGAAGTATGGATTGAGATTTTTGTTTTCATATGGATTTTCAATTGCTTCAGCACAACTTGTTAAGAAGACTATGCTTTCTTCATTTAATTGCTTTTGTACCTTGGTCAATTATCAGTTGACCATATATGCATGAGCCTATTTCTCGAATCTCTATTCTGTTGCATTCAAGCTTTAGGTTCTTGGTAGCTATTATGATGGTGATAATGAAGGTGATAAACATCTTTTTGCATTTCATATAGTCCAAGGATAAGAAATAAATGATAGCAGAAAACTACATTAACAGACAGAAAGAGCCACTACTGTTCTGAAAGATGCTTTCCACTATTTATATACAAATAAATGGCCACTTACTGCAAAGAGTGTTAAGTGCTAGGTCATGGAGGAATGATGATGATACTTTAGCTTTGTCTAGCTAGTCAGAAGTTTCCCAGTTCCCAGCAGCTGGTGTGGGGCAATCCCAGGACCAGCTGGCTTAGATTCTATTCAACATCTATCAATTAGTAATTTTCTTTGCTTAAGGAATCACCGAACACTTTCCAAATTTGGGAGTTTTAAGCACTGAAAAGGCCAGAAAGACGACAAGGAAGCTTGCTCAGCTTGAATCCACTTACAGGTTTTATAAACTGTAAACTGAGGAGGCACCACTAGTTCCTCATGAGCTGTATGCTTTTCAAACACACATAGACCTGGCTTCTGTCTGTACCACTCTATTGCTCTTGTCAAGGTTATGAACAATCTTCGTATTGTCATATCTGATAGTCACTTCTTTAGCCATGTATCTTACTATGGCCATGTATCTTACTGTGGCTTCCATTGACCTGACTACTCCCTTGTTCTTTGGCTTCAATGGCACCTCCTAATTTCATAGTTTAGTCCTAGTGTAGGCAACCCCTATACTAAAAGAACTATGATGCTTCTACCTCTCTGTCGCTCCTTCTCAGTCTTTGTCAGGCTTCCTCACCTACGAACCTCTAGTAGATGTTGGATTCGGGGATAGGACCTGACTCATTTTTATCTGCTCACTCTTGCCACAGGTGATTTTTTTCTACCCATGAATTTAAATTTTCCCTCTATGATGATGACTCTCAAATTTCTTGACTCCAGTCAGGATCTCTGCTCTTACTTCCAGACTTCCACATTTACATACCTGGCCTGACAATTTCTGAGTACCTATTAGGTGACATGGCAATGAATAAGACAGTGGAAGAGACAAACAACTAAATAGACTCTGTACTTTTATGTAGTGATAAGTGCTGTAAAGAAAAAATTAACAATAAAAGATAGGAAAGTTCAAAAACTGAAGCATCTTCTGTACAGCACAAGGAACTATATTCAATATCTTGAAGTAACCTATAATGAAAAAGAATATGAAAACAAATACATGCATGTATATGTATGACTGAAACATTATACTGTACACCAGAAACTGATACAACATTGTAAACTGACTATACTTCAATTTAAAAAAAAACAAACTTAAGCAACACTATAAACCAACTAGACCTAATAAACATCTGTGTATCCATGAACATGCCAAGCACACTCCCATCTCAAAGGCATTGTACTTGCATTTCCTTCTGCCTTGAATAACTCATTCCTCTGGTAACTCTTTGTTTGGCTCCCTTGTCACTTCAGATGTCTGCTCAAATGTCACTCTCAGAGAGGTCTTCTTTAACCTATGCAACAAACTGAAAATACCAACTCCCCCTCTACCCTACCCCAATCCAGGTTCTCCCTATTCTCCTGACCCTACTTTTTTACCAAAGTATTTTTACCATCTAACAATTATAAATGTAATTGTTTGTTTCCTCCAGACAAGAATGAAAGCTCCATGAGAGCAGAGATTTTGTTGTATTACTATATCCCCAGCATTACTGAATGAATGAATGAGATGCAGTGTGAAGGGGTGGGATGGGGCTTTAGATTGGAGCAGGGACACTTTATGTAGTCCTCTTGTTGCAGGACAAGACTTTACATAGTTTGGTCCTGTATCAAGAGGGATGACAGATTATATAGATATCAGAGCAGATAGGTTGCAATATTTGGTGAGAAAAGGTAGTTTTCTTCTGATTGCTTGTTTTCTCTATGAAACAAAACACTTGATTTGTATCCAAAACACATTTTAAATTCATCTATTTCTCTCTGTCTCATAGCCACCACCTGAGTTCAGGCTATCACCAATTCTCCCCAGGACTACTGCAATAGCTTCCTAATCTCACCTCCTCCCAACTCCTTTTTTCTCACCTCCTTCCAAATATTAGTCCTCTCTAATCTATTCCTCGTCCAGCAACAAGTGTGGTCTTCATAAAACAAATCAGGTCATATTATTCCCCTGCTTAAAACCCTCCAATAGCTTCCCACCTCATTTAGAATAAAATTTAAACACTCATAGCCTGAAGACCCCGTATAATCCTTCAACTGCCTACCTCCTCTTTCCCACTTGAGGCAACTTTCCCCCTCACTGACACTGGCTTCTCAGTTCCTTAAACACACCAAGATCTTTTCAACCTTGGAAACTTTGCATCTACAATATTCCTGCTTTATGGAATGCTCTTGCCTCTACTCATGTCATGTATGGTTCCTTCACAACCAGAGCTTCACCCCAATTCATCCAGGACTTTTCCAGTTTTAGCACTAAAAGTCCCATGTCCTAGGAACCTCCTCATTTTCAGACAAACTGGGATAGTTCATCAGTCTGTTCTCAACTAAATATCTCTTGCTTAAAAAGGCCTTTCCTAATTACCTCCATTTGAAGGTCCCCTTCTGTTAGTCTCTATATCAGTCCCCATTTTGTTTCTTTCATTACACTTGGACAATTTGCAATAGTTAAATTATTTTGTCTCTATGGCAGTCATTTGCAATTTGGCTACTAAGCATCCTATTTTAGTAAAATCTCAGATTCGATGGGAGGCAGCCCTGCCTCCTGATAAGGAAGCAAAAGGGGGGATAGACATTTCCTTTTCTATTCTTTTATAGCGGACTTGATATTCCTGCCTGGATTTTGAAACTTAAAGAGCAACACAAAAGTACAGGGTTGGCTAAGACTTTTTTTATGGTTGCTGCATCACAGTGGAAAATATGGTGGGTGGCAGCAAGCATCCCTCAGCAGCAGAGTCCAGCAGCAGGTCGGGTTATGTTCCATGGCAGGAGGCCAGTAATGATGGCACTGAGTGTCCAGCCAGCAGGTGGTGGCATCCTGAGCACAATGTTCCTGTAGTAGCACTTTGGCTGGGCCTTACCTTATTTTCCAGCCTTCCTGGTAATTCTCTGAGTTTCTCAATACCTTCCAGAAAAATCTCTTTTCTGCTTGAGGTAACTAGAATCAGTTTCTGTTATTTGCAACCAAGAATTCTAACTAGAACACCTATGAACTTGATAAACATGCATTTGTTTTTTGATAGCTCTGTGCCAAGAATGAAAACTGCAGGAGGGCATAAACATAGTCTGTTTTGTTCATCACTGTATCATCAGAGCCTAGCACAGTGCTTGACACTTAAGTGCCAATAAAAATTTTTTTTAAAAATGAGTCAGAAATCACTACGATTACAACAATCTCCTTGCTGTATAAGATATCTTTTTCCATTTAGCATCAAAGAGGTAAACCAATAAGAAAAAATTCCTATACCTTTTCTAACCTAAAATCTACTACTATGCATATTCTTATACAATGGGCTGTCAAATGAAAATGACTTTATAAGTCACAATTTAAAAAAAAGAGCCCATAAAGGGACTTAATATTTATTACAAACCAACAAAGTAAATATCTAATAGCTACATACTATTCTTCTCTGTAAACAAACAAAACTTCCAGAGTATTTCCTGGGGTCAGTCTACTTCAAATCCACCATCCTATAATGTCTATATGATACAATTCAGAATGAATGATGTTTCTGAGACTATGAAAGATTTTCAAACAGCAAAGAAAGATTCAGTCATGTTCATTGTACTGTACTCATAATTTCATAAAAGCAGATTAAACACCTTAGACAAATTTCCAACAATTGAAAACAGAAGGACTTTCTTTTTAATCAACATTAATTTAATCAACTCAACTTTATTAAGTTAATACCAGTTGAGATTTGACTATATTAACTACAACATTTCACAAATATGAAGACTAATGTGTATTTGTAAGAGCAACACTAAATGTTCATTTTATATTGTTCTTTTTTTCCCAGAAGCCCCAGTAACATTTTCCGCATGCTACCTATCCCTAACTGCTTGCTGTTTTTCCACAGATCTACTCTGCATTATCAGCAAGTCCTCAGAAACATTTACTTCAGGAAGGTCGCTGTCCATTCTCCCAATAACCATCCTGCTCCTTTCAGTTAGTAACTTGGTTCTGTGGTTTTCCCACAAACCAAGGAAATTAAAACAAAACAAGACTTAATACGTTTATAGCACAGTGGCTCTCAAACTTTAGTATGCAGCTAAATCACCGGGAGGGACTGTTGAAACACAGATTGCTGGGCCCCACCCTCAGTTTCTGATTCCAGTCTGGGGTAGGGCCCATAAATTTGCAAAGGCAAGAAATTCCTACCTGATACTGATATTGCTCTCTGGGGACCATACTTTATAGAGGGTTCTAGATCAGCACTACCCATTATAGTAACACTAGCCACACATGACTATTTGCATGAATTAAAACTCAAAAAAAAAAAAAAAAATTCAGTCCCTCAGTTGCACTAGTCACATTTTAAGTGCTCAATAGCCACAAGGTTTTATACTGGACAAATACAAAATATTTCCATCATCTCAGAAAGTTTTACTTAACAGCATTATTCTAGATAATTGATTAACCATCCTTCCTAACACTTAAGTTCATTCAAATTCTGGATATTCAACTTTACCAACCCTACACAAAAAGCAACTATCATTTTTACATGTCCCTAGTACAATTTTTACCTCCCAGGTATTTTCAGTAGAAGACACCATAATACTGCCAAAAACATAGGCTCTGGAGTCAGGTAGATCTTGATTTAAGTTGTAGCTCTGCCATTTGCTAATTTTGTAAACTTGGGTAAGAGACCTTACCTCATGGCCTCATGCTCTCCTCTCAAAAGAGGATAATAATAAAGGGAAAAAAAAAAAAGGCAGGGGATAATACTCATCTTTCAGGACTGATATGAGAATTAAATGTGATGATGGATGTAAACTGCTTGGCACACAGTGCTTAGTACAGTCTACTCACTAAATGGAAGCTATTATTATTACCTGGCTCTCATTTTTCCTTTCCACTCTAGTCCCTGTTACTACCTAAAATACTGAAACCCATGCTACTTCTTTCCCAACACTCATACAATGTTCACTGACAACCCTCTGAGGGCTAGGCCTTCATAACCCCTGAAACACTTGCATCAACCTTCTCCTGCATTCCACATTAGCTTCTCAACAAACAGGGATTTAAAAAAAAAAAAATCTGCAACCATCCTCTATTACGCTACCACCAAGAATGCAAACTTGACATGTCCTCAAACTGACCAAAATCTCCTCTAGTTCTCAGAACTTTCTAAACCAGCTGTTTTGTTCCCCCTCAGCAACTTCCAATCACATTACTGTTCTTATTTTACTATTCATCCAGGGACATGTGGCTCCTTATCCACGCTTTGATTCATCCTCATCTACTTCTCTGTTGCCTTCATTATCACCTAGGTTACCTTGACCCCTTTTTCATCTATCATCGACAACCTGCAACCCTCACTTAACCAACTCTGGAGTTCCAAAGTCTCCAATCTTGCTTCTAGGCAAAAGTATTCTTATAGGAAGACACTATGCATGCAGGTCTATCTTATAGGACCTTATAAATATCATTTTATTAGTCTTTCAATAATTCCCTTCTGCAGTTTCCAGAAGTTGCTTATAACCTTCTCCATATTCTTCAAGGCCCTCACCTAATAATCTCCTCTGAGTCATAAGATTACTTCAACTCTCACTTGGCTCACTCTTCATAACTCCACACATACTTATACTAATTAAGTATGTACACTATGCTACACTATAATAATTAAGCACCATTAATTGGCAAGTGTTGTTCTAAATGTTTTGTGTGTAATTTACTCATTTAGTCCTCACAACAACCCCATGAAATAGTTACTAAAGCAATTTCATGAAAAGATACATGCACCTTAATGTTCATAGCAGCAAAATTTACAATAGCAAAGACATGGAAGCAACCCAAGTGGCTATCAACAGACAGTTGGTTTAAGAAGATGTGGTACATATATGCAATGGAGCATTACCCAGCCATAAAAAAGAATGAAATATTGCCATTTGCAGCAACATGGATGGACCTAGAGAATATTATGCTTAGTGAAACAAGTCAGGCAGAGAAAGACAAGTGCTAGGTAATATCACTTATATGCAGAATCTAAAAAATAATACAAATGACTGTATATATAAAGCAGAAACAGACTCACAGACAGAAAACAAACTCATGGTTACCAAAGGGGAGAATGATGGGGGGCGGGGAATTAGGAGTATGGGATTAACAGATACAAATCACTATACATAAAACAGGTAAGCAATAAGTATTTACTGTATAGCACAAGGCATTATACCCACTATCTTGTAATAACCTACAGTGGAATATATTCTGCAAAAAAAAAAAAAAAAAAAAAAAACAACGAAATTACTATGCTGTACACCTGAAGCTAACACAATACTGTAAATCACATAAACTTCAATCAAAAAATTTTTTAAAAGGAGAGAGGTATTGACACATGCTAAAACATAGATGAACTTTGAAAACATTATGTTAAGTGGAAGAAGCCAGTCATAAATATTACACATTGTATGATTCCATTTATATGAAATGTCCATTCTGGTTGCCTAGGGTTGGAAGAAATGCAGAGAATGGGGGATGACTGCTAAAGGTTGTGAGATACTTTTTGAGTGATAAAAAGTTCTAAAATTGATTGTGGTACAGATTTTTGAACATATTAAAAACCATTATATTTGTATACTTTAAGTGGGTGAATTGTATAGAATGTGCATTGTATTTCAATAAAGTTGTATTTTTAAAAAAGATTTTTTAATCTTTTTTATAGATTACTAAATTGAAACATAAGGAGAGCATATGACCTACACATACAGGTAAAAGTGGCAGAGCCAACCTATGAACCCAGGCAGTCTGGCTGTAGAGTCTATACTTTTTAGATCAATATACTCTACTGACTCCCATGCTCTTGACTTTTCCCCAGCAACAAATAATTTCAAAGTCATCTTTCAAAGAGATAAACATAATAGCTAAGGTTAATTAGCCCTAATTTCCTTTCAAGGAGAATATATTTAAGTATACCTTGTGAAATAAAAATATATATAAAATGAGGTCACTACAAAGCTGCAGTAATTGAAACTACAGTACCATAAAGACACACACAGACCAACAGAACTGAATAGGGAATCCAGAAATAAGCCCTCCTATACACAGTCAAATGAATTTTGACAATGGTGCCAGGACCATTCAATGAGGAAAAAACAATCTTTTCAACAAAATGGATCTGGGAAAACCAGATATTCACATGCATATAAATGAAACTGGACCCTTACCTAACAAGATACACACAAAATTTAAAATGGAACAAGACCCAAATTTAAGAGCTACAATGATAAAACTCTTCAAAGGGTTTCTGCTTGGTGTGATGAAAAAGTTCTAGAGATGAATAAGTACATTTGTAACAATATGAAGGTACTTAATGCCACTGAATAGTACACGTAACTATTAAAATGATAAATTTTAGTGTGTTGTATTTTACCATCATAAAGAAATGTATAAAATGAGTAAATATATAAAACTGACACCTCTGTGTCCTAGATCTCTCCTTTCTGATCCTTGAATGATGTTATTCTTGTTTATATCTACCTCGTTATTAGTCTCTTCAGAGGCTATCACTCCTTTTTCACAAGCTCTTCCTCTCTGTTTTTAAACTTGGAGTCATTAGCCTTCATTTTCTCTTCTATGCAGTGGTCCTGAAACATACATTTCCAGTCCTGATGGCTCCAACTCCTCAGTATTTCCATTTAAGTTTCCTGTTATCACCTCTAATTCAAAAGTGCAAAACAGAACACATCTTATTCCCTTTGAATTCACCCTTCTCTTCAAATTCATTACAGTGTCACCTTTCTCCAGTTACTTGGGTTAAAGTTAAAAATAGTACCTTCCCAAACTCCTAGGCCCTTTTTTCATATCATTTTGTCATTCACAATACTTTTGACAATCTCTCATTATCTTGAGTATTGACTTACTTACTTATATTGTCTATCTTCTTGACTAGAAAAAATATAAACAGGAGCTCCATGAAAATTAGGAATCTTGTCCATATTAATCATGACTCCGTCCTCAGTTCTAGTACAGCACCTGGCATAATCAGCCTCATAATAAATATTTATTGAATGTTGTTACAGCTTATACTAGTTTTTATTAACAATAATAAAGTACATAGACTATCATAAACTGTTCTTAATACTTTATCATATTCACAGAAATCCTCTTGAAGGATTTTTTTTTTCATTATTATGCTCTCCAT
Organism: Camelus bactrianus; assembly: GCF_048773025.1. NCBI lineage: Eukaryota > Metazoa > Chordata > Mammalia > Artiodactyla > Camelidae > Camelus > Camelus bactrianus. The sequence continues at coordinate 98,267,697 of NC_133541.1, forward strand.
TTTACAATTGAGAAACTGAGCCTTAGGGTGGTTAAATGTCTTGCTCATGGTCATAACACTAAATAAGAGAGTGAGGACTAGAAACCAAGGGTTCTAACTCAGCTATATCATATATGCCTGTAAAATGAATAAATTTAAAAAATACACCCCCACACATATTTGTTTCAAAGAAGTGACATTGATTCAGAAAATCTAAATGCCTCAGAAATGATCTTTGACATATCAGTACATTGCCAATAAGCCAAAAGCTTCAGATATTCCTCTCAGTGGTACAGGGAAGATAAAAGAAGGCAAAAGTATATATTCTAAAATACCTGAAAAGTCATACTAAGTATATTCCATATTACTATTATTCTGGAGGCATCACTTACACCAGATTACACTGGTGGTAATCTACTCAAACTACTAACAGAAACCTTCTCACCAGCAGTAATGAGTGTCCCATTGTAACATGACACCTTCTCAGTCTGGTAACCCTTAGATACAGAGACCATGTCTTCTTGATCTCTGCAGACCTACCACACAGTACAGTGGCTGCAACATATTAGATACACAATATTATTTATTCAAGAATGAAGGAATTTGAAAAATGTAAAGATATTACCAGAGAGTACTTTACCTTGGCCTCTTCTTGATCTTCCAGAGAAAACTCCATCAATTCATCTGAAATCTCCTCTGCTTGGTCTTCTCCTAGCTCTGGATTTTTATCTAATTTTGAAACTGTAGTAATGGGACTGCCCAGATGTTTCATTTCACTTTCCACCAAGTTTCGTTTGTCCTATGAAGTAAATTGACAATATTAAAAACTATCCAGGACCCTTCCTTACATTATATACAAATATTAACTCAAAATGAACCAATAACTTAAATGTAAGAGCTAAAACTATAAAACTTTTAGAAGAAAACAGGAGGAAATCTTCATGGCATTGGATTTAGCAATGATTTCTCAAATATGACACAAAAGCACAGCAACAAAAGAATGGATAAACTGGATTAAAAACCTTTGTTCATCAAAGAACACTATCAAGAAAGTGAAAAGGTAACTGACAGTATAGGAGAAAATGTTTGCAAATCATATATCTGATAAGGGATTAATACTTAGAATATATAAAGAACACCTACAACTCAACAATAGCAACAATAATAACTGAAACAAACAGGACTTGAATAGACATTTCTCCAAAGATATACAAATGACCAATTTTCACATGAAAAGATATATAACATAACTAGTTATTAGGGAAATACAAATCAAAACCACAATGATACCACTTTATACCTATTAATCCTAATGGGTACTACTATTAAAACAAACAAACAACAACAACAAAACCCAGAAAATTACAAGTGTTGGCAATACAGAGAAATTGGAACCCTTGTGCATTTCTGTGGGAAATGTCAAATGGTTCAGCTGCTACGGATAACAGTATGGTGGTTGTTCCAAAAATTAAACACAGAATTAACATATATGATCCCGGAACGCCATTTCTGGGTATATACCTCAAAGAATTGAAAGCAAGGATTTGAAAAGATATTTGTATATCAATGTTCATAGCAGCATTGTTCACAATAGGCAAAAGGTGGAAACAACCCAAATGTCCATCAGCAGGTGAAAGAATAAACAAACTGTGTCAGATACATACAATGGAATATTTTTCAGCCATAAAAAGGAATGAAATTTTGATGCATGCTACAATATGGTTGAACCTTGAAGACATTAGGCTAAGTGAGACAACACAGACACAAGAGAACAAATACCATATGATTCTACTTACACGAAGTACGTAAAGTACTCAAAATCACAGAGACAGAAAGTAGACTAGAGATTACCAGAGGGAGAAAGGAGGAATTATTGTTTAGAGTAGAGCTTCTGTTTTAAATGATGAAAACATTCTGAAAAGGCTAGTGGTGATAGTTGCACAACACTGTGAATGTATTTAATGCCAATGCATTGTACACTTAAAAATGGTTAAAATGGTAAATGTTATGTAAATATTACTATATTTTAAAAAATCATACACACATACACAAATAATATCTAGTAATTTACCATGCTGCAAGTTCTTTCTTACTCCAAGAAATCAAAAATCTGAAACATGATCAACTTTATCTACTTAGTATGAGATACGTTAAAATGGTTTTCCCATAGAGTTGACATTAGAATCCATATCTCTGGAGTATCTGAGTCCATAGTCTATTAAAAGTAAATGAGTGGCTGGGTAACTTAAAACTCCAGCAGCTAAATGGACAAAGGACACAATCATTCACTAGAGGAAAAATACGTGGCTAAGAGTCACATGAAATCATTACTAATTACTTTTAACATAAAATAAAACATTTTACTCATCTAATTAGCAAATTTTTAAAGGTGACAATAAATCACTTATCCAAATGAGTCTTGGATTGCTCATGAAAATGTAAATTCTTAGAACTTTTTTTGGAAAGGAATTTGGCAATATGTATCAAATATCTTAAAAATATTTATATCTCTTAATCTAGTAATTATAATTCATAGTGCTAATCCTAAGGGAAAAAACCCTCTGCAACATAGGCAAAGATTTGTGCTCAAGAACTTACAAGATAGCTTTATTTGTAAAAGTAAAACATGAATACATTAAGTGTCTAACAACAGAGAAGTATTTACACATATTATGGTCCATTTATTAGAAAAATTAGAAAATAATGTTTACTAAGAGTTTTAATATTAATTTAAAAAAACAAGACATAAAGTTTTATATATATATATACATATGATATGGCCTTGACTTTACACATAGTTTAAAAAATGAGGAAAAAAAGTGAAATGTTAATAGCGGTTTTTCTCTATGAGGTAGCTATTTTCTCTTTTATAGTTTACTATATTTTTTTACAATCTTCACATTGGGCACATAGTACTTTTAAAATCAGAGGAGGGGACACACTTAAAGAATAAAGCAGAAAAAATGTTAAAGGCCTAAGAAATTTTTCTTCTCTTTAAATTTAAACAAACAGAGATCAGAGGACATGTCTCCTCCTCCCTTTGCCTGCTCAAAGGTTACTTCTCCAACCCCTTTCTCACTCAAGTCGGCTTAGAAAAATTCAAAGGGGCATAAATCCAGATCTGCCATCCTCTATCCCACAACACCTCAGGTGACTCTTGAGGATGATGTCCAGTGACTCACCAGTAGAGAAAGAGGAGACACGTAAGGTCCCCGTGGTCTCTTTTGAAACCTCAGGTTCCTGGGTGTCCACCACTCCAAGGGCTTTGAAGTACTGTTTTCCTGCGTAAGAAAAGCTACATTGGCTGCAGGAAGAGAAGTGTCAGCAGCCCTTATCAAAAACTTTTCATCTGATGAAGCCATGAATAACCGTCACAAAACACAGTGTATGTAATCAAGGTTGACTATATATCCTGAAAATGCAAAATTATGGTTTGGATTTGATGTATGGTATATAGATTTGCTTTGGAGGATATTAATTTTATGATCACAGGCCAAAGGAAGAGAGGGAAAAAGGAACCTGAGAGGGGAGGGAATGATGAGATTTTTAAAAAGTGATTGTAAAGGGAGATTAGAAGGACTGTATTAATTCAAGAAAAAGCTGATTAGAACAGGCACAAATATGGGTATAACTTAGTCAATGTGAGCAAAGAGCAGCAGCTATCTTTTATAGACACTGACCTGGGGAAAAGGATGGGAGGCAGGGAAAAGAAAAAGATAGCTAGAAAAGGGGATTAGTTGAAGGGATTAGTTAGAGAATTATCTTAGGAGGCTCTGGAGAGGACAGTTTCAACTTGGAACTGAAGGATGGCCTGAGGCTCAGAACAAAAAGGACAATGGCCTCCTCAGAAGAGGGGCTAAGAAGCTAGGCTGAGGGGGAAAAAAGAATGAAGAAATCCAGACTTGTATTTGAAGCCATGCAAAGAATATGTGAACAAGTTATGTAAGTTATACCTATTTTTTGGAAAAAAAAGTCCTAGATTCCTTACACTACAATCAACTGAACATGAATAATAATGATGACCTGCAGTGAAGACTTGGAGCTAAGTTTCAGTCCTAGGATCAAACCTTCAAGAGAAAAAAACAGAAAGAGGTTTTTTTCCCCCTACAGTGATGCAATTTGCTTGTCTAGCATACTGAGGCACAGACAGCTCTAGGTCTCATAATGGATACAGATGAGTGAGTTGCTTCACTCAAAAGAAGAAAACTGCTAATGAGTCTAGTTTTCCATTAAACACTCACATTTTCTTTATTTGCAGATGAGCTGCATACAGTAGCTTTCTTCCTGTGGCCACGGTTCAAGGTATTCGGGGTGCTGCAAAGCAGGTGTGCCTACAAGAAATTATTTTCTGAGAACATCCAGAATCCTTAAGCCACAGGTAGGTTGGAAATCCTCTGCCTCCCACCTGACAAATAAACCCAAATCTAAGAAAGTTGAGTTACTCACTGAGCTGCATTTTATAAGTTGTTGATGATAATTCCTGTAGATTAAAAAAACTTATCAGTTAAACCCTAAATACAGTTTGGTTATTCTTAACTGACTTGAGGCATCCCAACTTTTCCTTTGTTCCATTCTAGGAGCCCTATCCCTAGTTGATATGTCTCTTTTAATAACAAAATGTAGGGTGTTCTCTGTGGTAAGTATGAAGACATTGAGTGAAATCCTGTATATAAGGACTTCATTTCACTTGCATAACCATATATATAGATTCATGTCAAAGGTGACAAGTTTGTCCTATATCTTATATAGACACAATTTACAATTTAGCAATTTTTCAGCATTGCTATTGGGAGCTAATATTTACTTTCTATGAATTTCTATTTTCCCTTCCCAGATTTTACCTAGTCTACATGGGTTAGGACATATTAAGCAATTAAAAAAAAAAAGCAATACAAAGTAAAATCTTCACATGTATTGATAAAAATACTCATGGAAAGCCTTCCCTAGTGCATAAAAGTGGCATCTAATTCATCTAAACATTGAAGGATAAAGTTCTACATAATTAAAACAGTCAAACGGAAAACTTGCGATAAGTTTAAGAAGTGAATTAAAATTACTCTTCATTCCTTGAATATTCTCTGACTAAACATTTTTAAGATTGTCAACAAAGAACCTTCAATAATAATAATAATAAACATAAAATGCTTGGTATGCATTGGGTACACATTTTCATTTAATCCTCACAAGAACCAGTTATGAAAAGTACTATTATTATCTCCATTATTATTATTATTATTTCTTTATTACAAATAAGAAACTGAGGTCCCTTGAAGCTAAAAAACTTGTCAGAGTGAGTTGGTAAAGTAGTAAGCCACTCTTACCCAGACACACTCATTCCAGTCTGCACTCTACACTTTTAACCACTAAAATACAGTACTACTCACATGCAGATAACAGCCTATGTCTAAGTGCAGTATATCATTTTCCTGTATTTTAAAGACAATACTACTTGTGTGATGGTTAAAATGAACAGCCTTCATTTTCACAACACAATTTAGATCTGAGAAACTTAAAAAACTTTTAAGGGAACAATCTAGGCCTTCACACCCACTCACATCCAAAGTGAAACATTCTCTACAGAGTCTGCAGAATATACTATCCCCATGCCCGTGCTGAAAAGGCTTTAGCATGGGGTTCATTTAGAAAAAGAACTTACATTCCAGCTAACTGTATTTCCTCAGGTACTGAAGAATCCAAGGGACCTGCAATCAGATACAGTTATTTTTGTCCATGCATTCTGTCTTTCCCTCTAATTTTCTTCATTACCAGTGACATATTAATGTCAAAAGCTGACCTTTTGAACACAAAGGCTCTTAATAGGTGCCAATTTCATTGTATAAGGTATAAGTTCATGGCAATATAAGAATTTACATGTGTCACTGAAGAAAAAAATACTGAGAAGTGCACTATGCTAATCTACAGAGATTTTTTTTCATAAGTAGAAAGGAAAGCTTATCATTCAGGAAATCAAATTAGAACAAATATTAAAATGGTTGACTAGTAAAACACATTTTATAAGGCACACACCTTATAAAAATACATAAGAATTAGCTGACAAAGTATTTCTTTGTGTTGGTTTCTTTGCCTCTACTGAGAGTAGACTAGGGTATAAAACTTCTCATCTTAACTACCAATTTAATTCACAATCAGTCAACAAAACATTCCTTCCTGTCTAACTTTTTCATTGCAAAGTGACCCCTATTAGGGTCAATTCTCCTCCCATCGGCTGAATCATTCTACTCAAAAATCCTCTAGGTACCCAAAGCATTCCAATTTCAAGGTTCTCTATCTACTTTTATCACCTTCCGTCTCTATCCTCGTATCCTGTCCTCTCCCCTAAAAGTTATTTCCTTGAGGCCTTTGTTTTCCTTTTCCCTACCAGTTTTATCAAGGTCTGTAGAAGTAGTAAACTGAGTGGCAGACATCTCCCCGCTGCTAAGATTTGAAAGATCAAGGCAACGCTTTGGAGTTCCTCTGTTGAGACATAATAGTACATCAAGATTCCCATTAGATTGTAATATCCTTAAAAGGAAAGATCACATTATCCTCTTCATTTGAAACATCCCTCAGTGACTATCATATAATGCGAACAGTGTCCAAATAAATCTGATTGTTTCTTGGAAATATTTCAGACTAGGCTGAGAAAAACCTCCCACCTTTTCTTTACTCCAACTACCTGTACCTAATTTTCTCCTCACCAACATACTGAGAGAAGATAATTTTTTTTTAAAATTGAGAACCAAAGTTTATTGTTCATAGAAGGTCTTGACCCCACATCTTTTGCCCTTTGCACCATGAGCACACAGATTTGATTTCTCCCGGGAGTCTCTAGTACTTCTCAGGCATTTTGATTCTCCAACTTTGTTGGCTAGCTGAGGCAGCAGTGAATGGCATGACCAGAATTTAAAGTACAATAACAATAACACTAATTGTAACACTAATGAAGTGACAATTCATATAATGCAACAGAGTTTTCAAAGACTTTTTCCAGACATCATATCATTTGATTCTCACAAGATCCTAATAAGATAGGAAGAAATTGATATCTCTATGCTACAGAAAAGAAGCCTGAGATTCTAAAGGGTCAAAACGGTTAGTCAAGGCACACCTAAGACTTAAACTCTGATCTTTGAGCCAGGATCATTTTTAAAAACCAAAATCTGTTTAGAAGAGCGAAGGAGATAAGGTGTGAGCAGAAAAAGTGGATTTACCCAGACAAAATGCTTGAGTCTGCAGAATCACCAAAAAGTTTCTCCACTGGAGTTCTAGGGAGATCTGAACAGATGGTAAAGGAAGTATCTCTCTCCAGGAGCAGGTTTAATACCTTCCTCTGATTAGACCTAAAACTAGGTCCTGAGCCAGTGCTTCTCTCCTCTCTTGTAGACGGAAAGAATTCTGCAGACATGGTCTCCGAGTTCTCTCTAAGAAAACATAAAACCTAACTAAGAAAGGGAGAACGTCATCTACACAGGTACACCACGGAAGGTCCAGCTTTCACAACCTCCTCCACCCTTTCCAGCAGCGGCCAAGCGGATCAATATTGGAGAAGGAGGCATTCCCAAACGGTGAATCACAGCTTGGCTCGAAGGTTAAATAATACTTGCCCGAATCGGCTTGGCCTTTCCGTCGGAAACTGAACTTACCCCAAGGCAACCTCAGGACCTTAAAGATGGAATAAAAAGAGGACTTTGACTTATTAGGGGCCACACAGCTCATGATTCCTGACAGGAAGGGGCTCAGGTCTCCTAACTCACAATAATGCCCATTAGGTCCCTCTAACCTTTTGCGCAGGCCCTGATTCCGCGGAGGAGGCGGCTTTGGGCTTACCTCAAGTTTGAATCTGAGACGTGCCTTCAGGAGGAAGGGAAGTAAGTGGGAATCGGATCCAAACGAAGACTCCAGCAGAATTAAAGGAAATCTAGGGAAAGGAAGCAATTTAATCAGACGACAGTTATACTTCTCGACTGGATAGGCGGGGGTCCGGCTTCGCCGCTTCTCTCAGCAGACGGTCAAAGTTACATCCTCAGAGAAAGAAGACCAACAGCCAGCCGCAGGCCTTGACCATTCAAACCTTCCGCCCTCTCAATAGCCTATCCCGCTCGCCTCTCAGCTGAGTCAGCCAATCTCCGGGTGCCTGCCCAGACCCATCCCCGCCTCGGCCAATCGATTGACTCGTACGTCACCCGGGGCGTGAGCTACTCCGGAAGGAGCGCTATTTGCCCCGCCCCTCCACCAGAGTAGGCTGCCAATTGGCCCACCAGCTTTCAGCAAAAGCTTAGGTAAGCCCCGCCCCACAAGGAGCTTGGCGCGTCATTGGCTCTCCCTCTGGCCAATCACCACACCCTTTCTGAGCCCTCCGGTCCCTCAGACCCTCAAGCCCCGGGATGTTTAAATCGCACCTTGCTAGCGACCACCACTCCTTAGGATACTACCTAATTTATGTGGGACCGTGTTTCAAACTATTTTTTTTTCTTCCCTGCTTCTTTCTCGTGTCATTACGTTTTGCTAGCCTTCTGCTGTAGATGGAACATTTGCCGCCGGGATGGCAGATGTTGCGACGAGACAGGTGTGTGTATTTCTGATGATCGGCATTGGCCCCTTCCAAGAGCTTTCCTTGGTCGGTGTCCCTTTTAAGCGCGCAATATCTGAGATTCTAGGTTATGTGGGGTAAAGGAAATTCCTTTTCAAGGAAAATAGGAGGGTTGAATCATCTCTTCGCTTAATTCTTACCACAGTCCAAAGGATCTCAAATTGTGGTTGTTTACGGAAATGTGAACATTGACTAGGTGATATTAAGAATTTATTCTTAATGTTGGAGATTTGCTTTTATAAAATCCTGTAGGAGTGGTGGTGGGTATACATGAAACAAGATTGGCCGTGAGTATTGGGTGATGTGTAACTGGTCCATTTTATCAGTGCTCTGAAAGTTTAACCAGCATACTAATCACCTGGGGAATCTTGTTAGAATGTAAATTCTGATTCAGTCGATGTGGGTTGGGGCCCAAGAGCCTGCACTTCTAAAAAGCTCCCAGCTGATGCTGATGCAGCTGGTCCTTGGACCATACTTTGAGCAGCAGAGGATTATGCTATTCTCTTTGTATATCTGAAATTTTCCATAATAAAAAATGTTTAAAATAACCTCAGAAGCTCTTTATAATTCAGGCCCCCAAACTGATGATTCAGTCTAGAGTGGGCCCCAGGAATTAACAAGGCCTCCAGGTGCTACCCATGAAGATGGCTTGCAGAGCACAGTTTGAAAAATAAATCAGAAATGCAACCTTTATCTTTGAGATACAGTAAGTCACAAATACAACATTTATCTGGTGTCAGGATTTTAGTAGTAGTAGTAGTGGCTGAGAGGTACAATGTAATTAGCAGGGTTTTATCCTAATACCCTTTTTATCTGTACAATCTACTTCCCCAGAATGGAGGTGTGTGAGGAGTCTTTATCCTATAGGATAGAGATGGTGAGTGTGGGAGTTAGCACAGAGCCCTGCCATGCCAGGTGAGTTTGAAAATCAGGCTGGGGATTAAGGGAATATGGGATGAGTTGGTTTCTGCTTTGATGACTATAATCACACTTTATGGGGCCACTATCTACTTCTTCACAGGTGGGAGGTAGAGACAGATGAAATTGTCCTACAACGGCGGCAAAAGCAGATAGATTATGGCAAGTGCACGCCTGGTTACCAGTGCTTTCTGCAGCAGGTTCCCAAGTGAGTGTAATTGTGGACAGTCACAACAAAAGTGTCAACCAAGTGGCTTATATTCAATGTCGGATGATGGAAAGATACTAGAATCTGAGTGCTCTCACAAAGAGATCTCACTTTGCAGCATTACTAAAATGAATTATCCTGCAATCTAGCCCCAAAAATAAGTTTAAAATTTTTTTCAAGTGGAACAAATAATATTTGGTCCATAAGATTTTTAAAAGCTCTAGCCATATTTGCTAATGAAGTTTTTTTTCTTTTTTTAGTTAAAATGCATTTTATTTTTAGACGACCTACATGACATGTCTTTTTTTTCTCAAAAACAATAACTCTGCTCCAAATAAATCAATGTCAAAATAAATGAAGAGCTCAAGATGACATCAGTCCCATTTGTCTAAGACCTGGTGCTGCGTGGATGAAAAGCAGGGGCCAGCCAGTTATGATGACAGGTGATAGATCCAAAGTAACAGCCAAATTTGTTAACATTTTTCCATTTCTAAACCATCCTTAAAGAAAATCATGTGTGGGGTCACGCCATCCTCACAGTGGTCTAGCAGAGCAACCATGCCATCTGGATTCATGTTTTCACCAATAAACAACTGATAGTTTTTGAAATTAGCAAGGATGTGCTTGATTTGTTCTGCAGTGCCTATTATAAAAGGTTTTTACTCCTTTTGGCCTTTGTTCGTCAAGCTTCCCTTTGATTGACTTCATGTAGCCTTTGATGTACTTCTTGTAGGTTTCTTTTGTGAAGCTGGTTTCCTGCAGGTTATGGTTCATGACAATATCGACACCAGTGATGACTGTGCTTTCGTGCCTTCGCCCTCAGGGCATTCAGTGGAGGCATTTTCACCAATGAGCGAGCCATCATTGTTACCCCCTGTCTTACTGGCCATCTTCCCCTCCATCTCCAGACACAGCCTGTCTTTGATCTCCTGGATCTTGTAGATGTCAGGGGAACATCTCATCATGGCTGATGAGATCCCAGTAGATGATCTTGATGGCGGCTGATGATGGCTGAGGCGCTAGCTTAGCAGGAGCTGGGAGAGGCTCTGGGGGCGGGGAGGGGTTTGGAAAAGCTAATGAAGTTTTTTTTACTTCCATCCATTTTCACCTCATACCTCCAGCTGACTTGGCTAATTATGATATACTTGCCTAATTACAGGTAAGCTTATATGAATACATACAAACTAATGTATAAGAAGGTAGAATTTATTTTAAAGACATGTCAAATACTGTCTTTTCTATCTATCTTGATTTCTGGGAGAATTAGGATATCTAATTTACCCTTCTCAGAAGAAAGAATATTAGGGAGTTGGGAAGTTTGGTGTTTAAAGATCTCTTTGGATTGAGAGAATTGATCCTATCTTATTCTCAGAGACCCTAATGAGTCTCCTGATTCACTGTGATAAGCAGTGAGCTGTGCTCCATCACCTTGACCTTAGTCTGACACATTTGTCATTGCCAGGGCACAGCGACAGCCAGGATTTCACCCTCAAACACCAAACAAGAACAGGAGGTACAGTCGTCGCTCCTGGGATGCCCAGATCAGGCAATGGAGAAGAGCTCTACATTCGTGGGACCCCCCTAGCCAGCCTCTGCAGGGCAGGGGGGCTGAGGGGTACGTGCATTATTCCTGGTTACTTCCTTGAGTGGTGGACTGAGCCCTACCTCTCCCCACTTTGCAGAAGTTTAGCTTTCACTGGCTGAAAAGGGAGAGTTTGAATGAGGTGCATGTTCTTCTGACTCTGTTGCCTCCTTAGGCAGGAAATGGAGAGTCTCTTAAAGCCAATGGATCCCACCCCTTTGGATGACTTGTCTCAGGCCATAGAACCCTCAGAGAATCTGGATGAGGAAAAGAAGGGAGCCTCTGCTGGAATCCACTGGAGCAGGGTCAGAGATGAGGTCTGGCTCAGGAGGTTACAATTTTGATGGGGTTCAAGGTAGTAGCCCAAGAACAAAAGAAGAAAAATGCGACAGCAGGAAAAAATGGCAGGACATGAGTAAAAAACTTTGATATATAAAACATTAGGATATTTAATTAGTAATGGAGGAAAAGTTGGGCTGCACTAGGGGCTATTTTATACTTGATGAAAATGGGTGTAATCTTCCTTTGAAATGAGAACTGAAACCTGACTTGCAAGGTTTGGTGGTTTTAAGTGTCTCAATGTCTTTGTTTTGCAAATGTACCAATGCTAACTTAACTTCTTATACTCAATCATTTAACTTTAATAAGCATGGTATTTTATTACTAAATAAAAAGGAAGATCACGTAGTGGTGAAGAACAAGGGCTTTAGAGCCTCAGACTGCTTTTTAATACTACCTTTGCCCACCACATGAGCAGTCACTTGACCTCTCCTACTGTTTCATATGTCAAATAAGGAGATTTTTGTCTCACTTGATGATTGGAGGCAAAAATGAGAATACATATTTAAAGTATGCAGCACAGTGCCTGGCACATAAGTGTTCCACAACAGCAATTATTGGAATCCATGTCTCCTGTCCTGCATGGTCACTGCCCCTTCTTTTGCCAAGGGGAAATGTACAAGACAAGCAAATGTGAAGTGCATCTTCCTTCCACTCCCATTTTCTTGATAAGTACCTCACATTCCCTCTACTCTTCTTTTTTCAGTTTGCAGATTTGGTGGCTCCTGCCCCCTCCTTTCCCTGGCTCTGTGTTGAAGATCCCACCACTGGCTGTACTTTCTAGCTGATCACAACTACTTATCTGTCCCAGACTTGAGTAGGGCACAAAATAGGGAAAACATGTCTTTCGGGGGACTTGTTTCTGAATGTAATAGTGAAGATGACTTGCATTACTTCTACTTTCCAATCAATTTAAAAAGAAATCTAAAACTGTCCTACAAAGAGATCATAACACGAAGGCATTGTTTAAAATCTCTCCTGTTCCCATCTTTTCCCCCTCTCCCTAAAACCTTGATAGCTCAGAAGCAAATTTACATAAGAGCCAGAAATCAATCTAGCTGTTCCACAACTTCTTCGCCTATTAACTGCTATATTCAGGCTCTTCAAAAAGGACTTAAACTTTGGCTGAGGTGGGAGGTGGTGGTAGTAGTGGAGATTTAATAAAAGGTGGTTTTCTCTTCCTTAAGAGGAAATACAGTGCCATCATCATCTTTCCCTCCATCGGCCTGTTTCCTCCCTCTCTTTCTATCTTAAAGAAAAGTGGTCCAGCTGTAACCACCGTACTGGCCCCCCCTCCCCCCACGCAAGTAATTGAACCGCCTATGATGTCATAATCACAATCCCATTACCTCATCCTGCTGGGAGGGGGGCGTAGAGGGAGGAGACGTGAACAGCACTGGGCCCTCGTCAGCTTTACAGCGTTTTGGGTGATACCTAGTTATAGAACCAATTGGGAACACCCCCGCAACCGTTGTAAGTCCTTGGTTTGTAAGGTTCGAGCGGATCCGGCTGCTGGAAAAGGGGCTCCTGGGACTCAGAGCAGGCCCTAATCGGCGCTTGGACTACACTTCCCAGAAGCCTTCGCGCCGCGGACCGGTCCTCTGCTGGGGGAAGGGGGATTCCTTCAAAGAGGCGGCCGTGGAGGGCGGGACAGGAGAGCAGGTGAGAGGAACCTTGGCTAATTCTCTTACGCCGCTCGAACCGAGCTGGGGGCTGTAAGTGGACAGATGTAGTAATGGAGGGCGGGAGCGATGGCTTTGTTTATCTTCATTCGACACGGCCTCCCCCGCGGGTTTCGAGGTTTGCCTCCAACTGGGCCAGTTCACCTTCTGCACTGTTTTGGAGGGGGTGACTAGATAGTGAGGAAACGACCCTAATCCCTAATCAAAGAGCCAGGCCTCTTCCCGACAGCGCTATCCAAGAAAGACTTTTCGGGAGAAACGACGCGTGGCTCAAGCCTCCGCGGACGGTTCAGGCGGATTCTGCGAACCGGAGCTATCTCCCCACTCTCCTCAAGGACCCGTTGGTTCGCTCCGGCGCCTTTTAAGGGCACCGTGGGGCGAACCGAGCGCTCAGAGCTGCTCCGGCCGCGGCCCTGGGAGCTGGAGGAGCCGCGGTAGGTGGCGGAGGGCAGGTGGCGCTGGGGCCTCGGGGCGGGTACCTCGACCGTCCCTCCCTCCTTCCCTTTTTCCCCTCCCCCAGTCCTGCCGCCCGCGAGGCAGGGCCTCGCTGGCCGCCTCCGCGGGGAAAGCACGGGACCCAGTGGGGGAGGGGGTGGCGGAGTGCTAAGTCCCAGACCCTCTCCATCCCCTGCATCCTGAGTTCGCTTCCCGCGGCCAGATGATGGAAGCTGATTGGGAAAAGGCGAACGACAGCCTCCCTGAGCGTGCTCTGGCACCCCCCCCCCCCACCAGGGGCCAGCGGACGCCCCATGCCCCACCCCGTGGGGACAGACAGGGCAACCGAGGGAGAGGTTGAAGATTGGAGGGGGGGCCTAGTTTTTTGCTTCTTCATTGGAGTGGGGGGAGGGGTGCTCCCCACTTGTCACCCCTGTCCCCTCCAGTGCCATATGGAGGAAGAGCGGTCAGATCTCCACTTACCTGTTCGTGCACCTCCCTGCCTCTCTCATGTTTTCCTTCAGTATCCCCCAGAGCTGTGGGACTGGGACCTGGGGGGAAGGTCCCCAGGGGATATGTGACTCTCCTCCCCCTTGGCCTGACTTGATCCTAGGTTCTCCAGGTTTCAACACAACCTCAGCATCCCTAAACCCGAATGTCAAGGGTTACTGCCACCCATTAAGGGTGAGGGTCTAACCTTTATTTTAGGGGGATAATGGTGGAGAGAAAGCCTGGATTGAGAGTTTGGGCCTGGTGGTGTTTTGGGGAGGGCCTAGCGGCCTGCTGCTTTATATAGGGCTGAGCCCCGTGCCAGTTGTTAAGCTGAGAAGTTTTAACTTGTTTAGTGAACGTTCAGGGCTGTCTCTGCCTCTCAGATGTACAAAATGGAAGGGGGAAGGAAGGCGGCAAGAGAGGGCTTCTTATACTTTTTTCTGTGCCTGCCTAAGAAAGAGGAGGCCCCTCGCGAAGCTGGTTTGCCTTCTTTTGTGTCCTGGTTTGATTCCTTATGGCTTCCGTTCTGTTCCCCCTCTCAGCCTGGCCTGTTTTAGGAAACTCAGACTGAGAGTATCAGTTGCCTAGTGGTAGTTGCATTGTTCCAATTACCGCCGTGTGTGGCCACATCCCAACAATTAAAATGCAGAAAAACACGAAATCACTCTCTTCACTTGATCCCAAAGAGGACTGGGAGTTTGCTGTTTGGCCAAATGCCCCATGAAAAGCTTGAAAGAGTTTGCTTCACTCCCTGCGCCTCATGGCTGGTCAGCCTGAGGCCTGGGATCTATGAGGGAAAAGCCTGCAGTTAGGTTCCCTCTCTGGTTGATCTTTGAGGGCAGAGTTAAGAAACCAAGAGCAGAAGTGTTATAAGCTTTAGCTTTTCCCGCAAGAACATAGGGGAAGCCGCTGAAGGGAGCTCTCAGGAAGCTGGAACTTTGTTCAGTGTGGTAATAATAATTGTGCATGAAAATGTTATTTGACTATAGTGATGATTGACTTCTCCCACACCTTTTTTTCCCAACTCCAAGTACATCGAGGTGTATGTCTGCTTTTCCTTTTGGCCTGCCTCCCTCTGAGGTGGGAATGGGGTAGAGACCATTCTCTTTTTTTGCATAAGTAAAAGTGATCTGCCCTCAAGGTCACAGAAGAGCCCTTTTGGGCCTCTGATTGAATGCCAGTGAGGGAGGTTGGCATCCAGCCAAATAGATCAACCCAGTTGCCTTCTTCGTCTTTATAGTATCACTTATGGCATTCTGAGGTTTTGCAGAGCAACAAATAGGAGGGGTGAGAAACGGCAGTCTGTATGGACTCCTGATTTGTATAGGCCAGAGGGTATACTTTTTACATTTTGATATTTTGCGTTATGTTGTCCCTGTGACAGATTAAGATTATTCTGCCCATTTTACGTATGGATAAACTGAGACTAAGCTTAAATGATTTGCCAAGACCATCACAGCAGATCCAGATTTGATTCTTGATAGTTTGTTCTCTCTGCTAGCAAAAGCAAAAAACCTTCTGGTGAGCTGTCTGCCTGCTGGTCATTTCTGGGAACAAGCAGAACAGTATGGAAATGTTAGGTTTACCTCTCCTTCTCCCTTGAACAAGACCTTTCAGGCAATTATGTGGGTTTGAAGCTGCCTCCTTGATATAATTAGTTTGCTTCTACTAGAGACTATGAGAAAGAGTTTTGATTAATTGTATCCCTGGTCTTTGAGTCAGATCAGGCTAAAAACTTGGTTGAACAAAGTCAGAGTTGTTTTTAACATCTGTAGTTGAATGTAGTAGGGAATTATCCCGGTACCATTTCCTTATCCTCTTATCATTTTATAGGAGAATATGTACAGTATCTGTTGGAGAACAATAACATATCAGCTGTTTAGGCTAAAGGGGAACATAATACCTTGTTTACTCTGGTTTGAAGCAGAAAGTCATTCTTATGACCACTGTTCCTCTCTGTTCTTTATTACTATTTCTGTAGTTTAGGAAAAGGGTACCTCTCTTTGCTTCTGACTGGAAGGTAAATATTGAACTAACCAGGATAGAAATGACAATTTGGGCATTCCTTTCCCTCATTTGAGCTGTTTTCTAAGTGGTACTATTATTCTGGTTAGACAGAGCAGAGTATGAACCAGGTTAGGAGCAGCAAATAGGTTTCAACTTGTTTGCCAACACCATTTCATTTTACTAGTTATCCAGTAAATTCAGAATGTTTCTGAGGTTATGTTTAGACTTACCAGGAAAGTGCTGTGATCAATTAATGATGTCTGCCAGAGGCCTGACATGGGGATGCTGTGGTATGTGTGCCATGCATTTTCCATCTCTGGACTAGGTACATCTCTAATATCACTTGGGGTTGGTCCCCCTGTAATTGGCAGACTCAGCAGGCATGACTGGAGAGGGAAGTCCCAATGGTGCTAGAATGGTGCTGCAGTGGCAGAAGACGGCTCACGAGTGAGGTCTGGAAGAAGAACAGGGAAGACATCCATCATTTGCTCCAAAGTGTGCAAGTCAAATTCCGGGGAGAATCATGATAACCCTGATCACTGAGCAGCTACAGAAGCAGACTCTGGATGAGCTGAAATGCACACGCTTCAGCATCAGTCTGGTAAAAGACCAGTCTTCCTGCTTCTCCACAACCCCCTCCCCCTTTTTTCTGAGGCTGTTTGTTTTACTACTACACCCTTGTCCTTTGCTATACGATTCATGGTACTTGTACTGGAAGAGCCCAGTGAAGGCTCAAAATCCAGCTCAAAAGGAAGGGGGCAGGGATTTTTCCACTGCTAGAGAAGGGACACCAGAACTTGGGTGGAGAAGGGTTTGAGATATTGGAAGGTGTGGATTATTTTACTCACTAACTTTGAGAAGACAAGCAAAAGAGAACACTTAGGAATCCCTAACATCCCTGTAGCCCATGAGATGCAGGGGTGAGCTAAAGAGGGCTTTCTGGAGGTCTGTGTCCTGATCCAGAATCATAGTGGATGTTCTCTCTCTCTCTTACTTAGCCTTTGCCTGATCATGCAGACATCTCCAACTGTGGGAACCCTTTCCAGCTTGTGTCTGGTAAGACATTGTGTGTATATTTGTGTGTATGCCCATGCCTCCATCCATGCATTTCTTTTACTGGTTTCCAGTAACCAGGTTAGGTAGCCTGCCTCTGCAACTTTATTGCCAGGGTCACCTGAGACTGACACTTGTCTCCATTCTACTGCACTAGCATAGAAATTCTCTGTTTAGTTTGCTCTTAGTCTAGCCTTTTGGGGACTTTAATAATTTAATTTTTGTTTGTTTTGGTTTGGTTTGGTTTGGTTTTGGGGGGGGTGGAGGAGGTAATTAGGTTTATTTATTTAGTTAGTTACTTTGATGGCGGTTCTGGGGATTGAACCCAGGACCTCTTGCATGCTAAGTGTGTACTCTAACCATTGAGTTATACCCTCCCCCAGTCTAATTTTTGAATAGGTGATATAGTCACATGTTACAAAATTTTTTAAATAGCAAAAAGTTTATACTGAGAAAAGTCTCCCTTCCTCTCCTATCTCCTATCCACCGAGCTCCCTTAAAGTAACTCCTTTTATTAGTTTCCTATCTATCCAACAAGAGTTTCTTTATACAAATAGAACCAAATATAAATGTAAATTTTTATTCCCATTCTTTTAACACAAAAGGTTTCATTCTATATATGTTATTTGGCACTTTTTTTTTAAACTAACTATAATATATATCAGTATGTTACATTGAGCATTTCCTTGTGGGTGGCCAGACCCAAAGGAACATGAGCAGTTTTAGGGTTTTCCCAAGCATGAGTTCTACCATCAAAGAAAGGCCTTCCCCACTGTATTTGCTCTCCCTAGGAATACAAATGATCTCTTACCTGCTTGGTCACCTAACTCCTGTGTTAGTCTTGTTGACACATAGGAAGGGGAAAGGCAAAAGAAGAAAAGCATAAGCCTGCTTTTCCCAACTCGGGGCTGGTGGGTGGAGGAGCAAAGTAGAGCTTGGTGGAGTGGAGTGAGGAATGAGCATGGCACACACAGGCGTTTGTTTCTCTTGACTCATTCCACCTTTGAGGGGGGTAGCAGGCAGTATATGAGACTATATTTTCAATTTCAAGTGGTTCCTTACAGTGGAGGCAGTGTAATATAGTGGTTAAAAGACCTAGCTTTAGCATCAGACAAATCTGGGTTTGAGTCCTGCTTTGGTGTTTTGATTTCTGCACAACTTTTGGCAAGTTACTTGACTTTTATCATCTGTGAAGTGGGGGTAATTAATAGTACCTAACTTAAGAGGTTTTTGGGAAACTTGGCAAAAAGTATTCATTACATTGTGTGGCACATAGTTAGCTCTTAAAAACATATTATCATTAATTTTTATTATGACTGCCTTCCAGAAGGTGCTTCCTGGAGGGGCCTGCCCCATTGTTCCTGTGCCGAGTTCCAGGACAGCCTCAACCTCAGCTACCACCCCTCAGGCTTGAGCCTGCACCTCAGACCACCCAGTCCGGGAAGTTCCCCACAGGAACAGCCCCCTTCCCAAGTCCTAAGCCCTGAGCCCCCAGACCCAGAAAAGCTTCCTGTGCCCCCTGCCCCTCCATCGAAGAGGCACTGCCGCTCACTCTCAGTGCCCGTGGACCTGTCTCGCTGGCAGCCGGTGTGGCGGCCCGCCCCCTCCAAGCTGTGGACTCCCATCAAGCACCGGAGCAGTGGTGGAGGGGGTGGGCCGCAGGTGCCTCACCAGAGCCCCCCGAAGCGGGTCTCCAGCCTCAGGTTCCTCCAAGCTCCCAGTGCCTCTTCTCAATGTGCCCCAGCCCACAGACCCTACAGCCCCCCTTTCTTCAGCCTGGCCCTGGCCCAAGAGTCCTCTCGTCCCTGTGCCGCCTCCCCCCAAAGTGGCTCCTGGGAGAGTGATGCTGAATCCCTGTCACCTTGCCCACCTCAGCGGCGCTTCTCCCTGTCACCCAGCCTGGGCCCGCAGGCAAGCCGCTTCTTGCCCTCTGCCCGGAGCTCCCCTGCATCCTCCCCAGAGCTGCCCTGGCGACCTCGAGGCCTCCACAGTCTTCCCCGAAGCCGCTCACAGCCTTGTGATCTTGATGCCCGCAAAGCTGGGGTCAAGCGGCGCCATGAGGAGGACCCTCGGCGGCTGCGGCCTTCCTTGGACTTTGACAAGATGAATCAGGTGGGACTAGCAGGACTAGGGAAGCTTGGATGGAAGTAGGGGGACACTTCTCTTTTCACTTTTATGCTGTCCTCTAGCTCCATTCCCTCCTGGCAGGGTCTCCCCTAGAGCTCCTTTCTGTCTGAGCTTTTGCTAAGGTATTCTACCATCCCAATTTGCCTAGAACTATCCTGGTTTTAGCACTGAAATTCTGTGTCCTATGAAATTCCTCAGTCCTGGGGGTTTCAGAGAAACTTAGGGTGAGACCCATGTTAAACCTTCCAATAGAGATCCCAGATTGTCCTGCTAGAGGCACTTTCCCTCCTCTCTGAGAATACATGAACCACAAAAACCCCATCATCTGTGCCCCACCCCTCATGCTCAGAGCTGATTTTGCCACTTGCCCTTCACTGCTTCAAGTGGGTCTGTGAGGGCTTAAGCAAAACAAGCTGTTGCATCATTCATCTGCTCAACAAATGTTTTTTGACTTCCCATTGTGAGTGCAGTTGTTATATGCAGTTGCCCACTTTTTTCTTATTCTGCCTTCTAGACCACTGGGTCACAAACCTCTTTGAGAACTCACTCACTTACTGATAGAGTCATTCATTCAACCAGTCAGCAAACATTACTGAATACCTACTGTGCAGCAGGCTCAGACTAGGCACTAGCAATACAGTAGTGAAACACTAGACAGTATTCCTGCCCATGTGAATTTATAAATGAGCTTCTGGTCTTGAATCTCATAGAAACTATGGGCTATTTCCTCAAAATGTACATGTACAGTAAATTTTCCAAATTTTATCAGGAAGTCCACAACCTTACTCTAAAGCCAAGAACTCCTGCCTTCAAGGGTAACCACAAAGGACACTTTGAAATACAGCTTGGGCCAGGGTTCTTTGGGAAGTTAGCATCTTTCTTTGCCTTAATTTTCTTTGTTTGTTTGACAGAAACCATACTCAGGAGGTCTCTGTCTCCAAGAAACATCCCGGGAAGGCAGCAGCATCTCTCCACCGTGGTTCATGGCCTGTAGCCCCCCACCCCTCTCTGCTTCCTGCAGCCCCATTGGAGGTTCCTCCCAGGTGCTGAGTGAAAGCGAAGAGGAAGAGGAGGGGGCTGTGCGGTGGGGGCGGCAGGCGCTGAGCAAGCGGACACTGTGCCAGCAGGACTTTGGGGACCTGGACTTGAATCTGATTGAGGAGAACTAAAACTGAGAGGCTACTTCCTGGGGCCACACAGACTGACTCTCTTATGGCTACTAACAAGTGTCGAGGCCCCAAGGCCGGGGGCCTAGCCTGGGAATAGGGGTGAGTGGAGGGCTCCGACTCAGGGCAGCCGGAAATCTTCTCGCTCCAGGAAGCTCGACCATGCCGAGAGACTGGCCGGGACAAGATAAACGGAGCTGATGGCGGGAGGGACAGCCCCAGAGCAGACCCTTCCCATGGCGGCCCTGAGTGTGAGTATCCCTGCCACCGAGAAAGCAATGGGCAGGGAAGGAAGGGGTCTGCTGACCCCAGCTCGGGGAATTTCACTAGCCCCTTTGCTTCAAAGGGCACTTGTGTCTTAGAATTTGGCCAGGGTTGGGGGTTAATTCAGCCTCCCCGGAGAAATTGTGTGAGACTGTGTGTGTGCATGAGAGTGTACTTGAGGAAAGGTCTGTTTGGGTAGCCTTAGGGAAGGAAGGCAGTTGCTCCTTAACAGCCAAGCATCATGGAACCCTCAGGATCGTGAGTTTTCAAAGGACAGGGGGCTTGTTCAAGACGTCAAGGGCAAGGCACCAAGTTTTTCTTTTTTTCTACATAGCTCTGGAACCAGGCTTGTAATCCATTAGCATTGATGGCTTTGCAAAGGATTCTGTTCTGGGGTACAGCAGGGTCTTTTAAGTGCTGTGACCTCAGCTAATGGTCTTTTCCTCAGGCCCACACCCTCCCCTACGTAGATCTAGTACTGGCTGGAGAGTGCTCTCCACATTGATTCTGAGCTGGCCTTTTTTGCCCATCAGATTGCCTAGGCTGTATACAACCTGCCTCTCTTACTCTCTAAGTGGATGCAAGCACATGTGGGCAACAGGCAGCACTGAAGGGCTCCATCTCTCTCTACTGATGGGACCTTTTCCCCCTCACCCTCTAACCTTTGAGGATCCAGAACAAGGAAGGAAGGCCCTGTATGGAGGCTGACCTGCAGCAGAAGTGGTGTTCAGTCACCAGCAGGCATGGGTGAGCTCACCCCAGCACTACCCTTTGGAAGCAGACTGTGGAGAAACCTGTTCTTATAAGATCCAAGCCCGACCTCTTTTCTGACCTGCTTGAGAAGGAGGAAGGGGATGTCAGCATTTACCAGTTTGCTTGTCTTCCACTCCTGCCAGGAAATGTTTATTTGCCTCTAATTGGCCCTTAGAGACCTCAGGGAGGTTGAGGCTCACTGAGGGACTGGCTGAGGATATGTAAAGCAAAGGCTGTGAGAAGCAGCTGAAAGTTTTTTGTTGTTGGATTAAGTTTCCTTTTTTGTTTTACACCCACAAGTTGAGTCAGGACAGCAGGTCCTGGTGGCCATAGTGATAGGTGTAAGGACTGCAGGAGCCCCGGCAGGGCTGGCTCCAGTGGAGAGGCCTGCTGAAGCTGCCGCCACAATAGTTTGTGAGGCTTTGTCCAGCTTCGGTTAGACCCTGCAAGACCAAATTGGACCTGCCCTTCCTGTTTATTGGAAGAAGGGCATTTTTCCAGGGTGACGTAGGAACCAGTTGCTCATGTTAGGGAAGAAAACAAAAGTCTGTGTGTTTTCTTCCTCATGGAATTGAACCTGTCATTTTCTAGGTCTCCCACATGTCGGATAGGAGCATCAGTGAGGTTCCAGCCTCCTCACCTCTCCTTGGGAGGAGGTGGTTGTTTCTTCTCCAGCCTCCAACCCTCAGAGGTTCTACCCTTCCAGGACTCCTTCCCTTCTCCTGCGAGTTACCACATACTACCAGTGAGCTGCCAGGTCTGTAGGGGCCTGAGAGGCTCTCTGGAGAATCCAGGGAAACTGAGCCCAGGAGTTGCCCATTCTTGGTTTTATTCCCTCCCCCTGGCTCTTCTCCCTCATTAGGCCATAATTTCCCTGGTGACAGCTTCTTTTCCTCCTGGGGCATCCTCATCCCTGGGCTCTCTGTTGCAGATTGGCTGTGCCAGCTTCCAGTAGGCCACTGGAATGCCAGTGGGGTCTCTGCAAGCCCTAAGCTGAAGATGTGAGGGCAATAATTCTGCCTCCACCCTGGCTTCCCTAAAGCTATAGGGCACCACCCTTAGGGGAGAAGGTCTATAGATTCCATATCTGAATTCCATTACTTTACGATCTGGGAAGTTAAACTAGCTGGAGCTTCCCAGTCTAAGCGCCTGTGGCCCTGGGACAAGCCTTTATGAGAAGTGGTTCATTTCGCTTTACACAATAAATCTGTTCCAACAGTTCTGTGTAAACCAAATGCTATTTTTCAACACATTTGGACTGCTGACCATTTAAAAGCAGCCTGTGATTGCTTCTTTTGTAAAGCAAGCAACCTCCCTCTACTTTAGCTGTTTTGACTATTTGGATTTTCACATATTGGGCTTACCCAGAGTGGAACACACTCTACAGGGCTGTGGTTAACGCTGGGTAGACATCTGCATTTCTGTTGTGTGTGTGGTGTGGCTGATCAGTAGGTGAGTATTCCTGCGTGTGTGAGTGAAGCCACTCCCAGGCTGGTGCTCTCCTCCTGTGCCCGGTGACTGCCCAGTGGCAGCTCCAGCTGCCCTTCACTCCCACCTGCTGCCAAAGTCCCTGTGCTAATGGGATTACAAATACAAGAAGTGGAAAACATTTTTTTCGTAAACTTTGTTTTATATTAAAAAAAAATCCATTAAGTCTGTGTGTGTTAAACATGAGGTTCTGCCTCTGTGGCTGTGTTTGAAAAAATAAAGTTTTATTAGAATAATCCATTTTCCCAAGCAGCCTTGTGTACTACAGTGTCTTCTTCCTTTCTCCACAAAGAAAGGCAAGGAGGAAGCGGGGAGAAGGCCACCTAACTCTTCCAGCCTCTTCCTCTATAATGTGGCTGGGCCTTTGCCCTTTGAGAGTAGTATTTGGTCCCTGGGCTTTTGTGGCCACAGCAGTTATATCCTATGGCCCAGGCATCTGTTAAGGCCTTGGTTATTTCTGGCAGTCTGATTTGGTCTCTGGTTCCTTGGTACTTATAGGCATCTCTTCTTCCCTCCTGTCACTCTCATTTCCAGCAGGCTGAAGTCAAGTTTTAATACATTCTTGCTCCCTGAGAAATGCTTGATGGTGCACTAAGAAACTTGTCTAGATTGGGTTGTAGGCTTTGGGGAGAAGGCAGGATAGGAGACTTGACCAGGAATTTCTTCTAAGAGTTTTCACATGTTGTGTCCTGGAGAGATGGGAGATACAGTCGTCAAAATTCAGATTCCAAAGACTTAAGCAGTTTCTCCGTTCTGAAAATACTGATTTTGGAAAGTTATCCTAGCAGCAGAGCTTTTCTTTTGCTCTAAAAGGTGGTATTTTTCCTAATGCTTCAATTTGGAATGTTCATCTGCTGAAAGAAGCTGTGTGGCTCACTCTCTATACCTTTCTATTCCACCCTTTCTTCTCCCTATGTTAGCATTCTCCCAATGTGTGTGGGTGAAGTGTAGTTGCTTAGAGAGCGAGGCAGGAGCCTCTGTCCCTAAGCCATAGCCTTTCTTTACCAGTTGTGCTGACTTGTCAGGCGGCAAGAAGAGTCAAGTTGCTCAGCCTCCGTCCCAGTTTCCTGCTTCAAATTGGTGGCACTCATTGTTGAATACCAATGAAGTGTGCAGGAGGACAGGATTGGCTTGACTACCTGGAGCAGGAACCTTTAAAGGGATGAAAATATACTCTAAAAGGAGTGGGAGTTGTCAGCCTCCCTTGGAAACAAAGGAAGGGCTTTGAGGGGGTGGGCCAACAGCACGTGGTTAAAGCAGCTCAGAATTAGAGGTTCGTTTTTTAAAACTGCTGTTTCACTTCACCTGTTTGAGCAGGGGTAAAATCAACATCTAAAATTACTCCCTCCCCCCTTTTTTTCCTTTCTGTTCAATTTTTTTGTTGGGCTTTTCTGTTTATTTTCTGTGAAGGCAAGTGTGATTTCATTTTCCATTCCTGAAGCATAGGAAAGAATATAAACTCCATGAGGGCAAAGGTTTTGTTTTAATCACTGTTGTGTCACCAACACTTTGAAAATTTACCAGCATATGAAAAGTACCTGCCATATTTGTTGAATGAATTTCTCATCTTTGCCTTCCTATCCTTGAGCTTAGGCACATTTCTGTTTCTGGTGCTGTGAGAAGCCAGCTTCGGTTGCTGGGGCAGTAATTAGAACCCATATGGGAGAAAATCCCAGCAGTGAATTTTGGTAGAAAAGCTGCAAGGCAGCTAGGTTCTGTATGGATTTACCCTTGTTCCCCTCCTACCAACTAGAACTTACAGGCCATGTGCCCAAAAAAACATTGAGTCAGGCCTCACGTCGGCTATGGGAAATGGAAGTTCTAAGGAATAGGGAGAGAAAAAATCCAGGGAAGTATTTCCTTGGTGCTCCACAGAGTTAGTTCTAGAATGACTAGATGTTGTACTTTTACTAAAGTCAACAATGGACTCTCATCCCCAACCTTTGCTACAAGACAAGTAGATCAACAATAAAGAAGGTTATGGATAGATTTCTGGGTAGGCTTATAGGTCTTGAAGAAAGAACCAACTACTACTCTTTAACTATCTGTAGGTCAGATAGGTGAAAGAAATGGGCAATTTTAGGATAGCAGTGGATTAATATTAGACCTTTTCCTGGTTTATATCTGCTTCCACATGTACTCTGCATCCAGAAGACCATGGAACTTGTGCTTGTCTCTAATGTGACCAACGTTAATGACTGAGGTTTCCCATGGCCTAGTGTGAATAAAAACCTTGGCAAAAAATTATTCAGTATCTCTCCTTCTCTGCAGCTCCTTTCTAATAGGAGTATCAATCTCCCATGCTTGTGAATTCAGATAGGAGTGGTGGGGTTTTCTTTGCACCGAGCCCCATTACTTCCATGGTAAGATGAGATACTACTGAACCAGAGAAAAGAATCTCTTCTGGTCTCTTTCCAATTCCCCTAAAAGTTGAATTGAGAAACACCTGGACTTACTTAATAACATTGGCTGACTTGGAAGGGGAAGAAGCTCCATGGGGTTATGTCAAAATACCGAGATGTTGGAAGCACGTTGGCCTTCAGCCAATGGAGTGACATTATTACATGCAATGGATGTAACACATTGGCCAGTTGGAAAGGAACCTATGAAGTACTGGCAGTATAGAATGGTATGGTACCATGTTATGGGCCAGTGAGAAGAAAACTATTGTGTCCCATGGACCAATGGGAAGAAAGTTTCCTAAAGGATAACAGGAAGTGTAGTGCATATATTCAGGCTAGGAAATCAATAGGGTATTGGAGTGCTAACTTCTTAGCTCAAAACATCAACTCTTTAGGTACCTTGTGCCTCAGCCCCCCACCCCAGTAAAAGTCTTTGGTGTCCGAGGTGGGTAAACTGAAGCTTTCTCAGATATGGGACCCCACTGAAGGAAGGCTGGCACCAGGATGGTGCCATGGGGGGTCTGAAAGACACGCCCACTTCCTCACCCCTGCCGAAACTGCAATTCCCCTCCCTGCCGCAGGGGGCACTGCAGGCCCTGGGGAGGTTGGGGCGGAGCGCTGCGAGGGGCCCGGAGCTGCCGCCCCGCTCCGGAGCGCGGGGGGCGCTGTGCGGGGCCCGGGCTGCGGCTCCGCTCCCGGCCACGGGGGGCGCTGCGCGGCGCCGGTGGTTGGTGGTGGCTGTTGGGGGGGGTGGGGGGGAGCCGCGGCCGCGGGTGGTGCGGAGGGAGGCCTTGCGGGCGGATCGGGCGCTCGGCGGCAGAGGTGGTGGGAGGCGGCGGGCGGGAACGCGGGTCTGGCCGGCCCTGGCGATGGCGGACGCGGCGGCCTCCCCGGTGGGCAAGCGGCTGCTGCTTCTGTTCGCGGACACGGCGGCCTCGTCTTCGGCCTCGGTCCCCGCGGCGGCGGCGGCGGGCGGAGATTCGGGGCCTGCGCTGCGCACTCGGGCCTGGCGGGCCGGCACGGTGCGGGCCATGAGCGGGGCGGTGCCCCAGGACCTGGCGGTGAGTGGCGGCCGAGGCGGGCACTCGAGGCCGGGGCTACAGGGCCTGCGGGCGGCCTCCCCGGGGGCCTTTGTGAGGGGGGGGTGGGGTGTGGGTGACCCAGTTCCGCACCCCCAGATCTCCTTAGCGCCCCCCGCCGGCTCCTCAGCACACGGAGCTTCGACCGGCATGGCTTCCGCGTCGGGGTGCGCGCCCCAGTTTACCCCGGGGGGCGGCCAGGGAGCCGGGAGCTGCCGCCTCCACCTGGCAGGCCCCGCCTCCTAGGCGACCCCTTTCTCAGCGTCCAACCCCCTCCCCCGCAACACGCCTTCCGAGCCGAAGCTCCCGAACCCTGGGCTCCCGGGGCTCTCAGAGTTCCGCCGGTGCTGCTGCTGCTGCCTCCTGGAAGATGCGGACTTGTAGTCCCTAGCCTCTCCTGGGAGACCTGCGCCCTGTTCCCTTCTTCCCGGAGCCCCGAGTGGGGCGGGAATGTGGGCAGTTGTGGGAGGCACGGAGGCTGCATTCGGAGCTGCTCGGGGCATTTTTATCTGGCAGTTACTTCCTCCTTGTCTGAACCCGGCTCGGCCTGGCGGTCTCCAGAAAGGCCAGCTCTCAAGACTCTTCGGGCTCCTCTCTGCGCTTCTGGGTGACAGGAGCTGCCGTTGTGGCTGTTTTTGATAAGTTTGAGATCTATCTTAGCAGCTAAATGGGGCTGTTGGGTGGTGCTTTTTTGCTTCTAGCTGGGCTACTCCCCCAAACCTTGGGAGAGGTTTTGTTTTGAAACTTTGTGTTGAGGCTTGGCCGCTTTTGAATACTTGCATTGGTGTGTTTTGTGATTAAAGTTGTTCAGTAATAGAACTTAACTAGCACCCAGGACCATGATGTGTTGTTTTTGTTAATGTGGCGGCAAAATATTGCCTTTGAGCTTTGGCAAGCCTCCTAAGTTCCTCATTCTGATAGCGGCCCTAGTTTCTCTGTTGAGATAAGACTATGAAAAATGGGATTCTTTTGGAATGTGATAGAGCCGTAGGCAGAAGGAACTTTTTTTTTTTTTTTGATGAATTTGCTTCTGCAGATACTGTATTCGCTGTAAACGGGAACGCATCTTGTAAGATTTGATATTAAAAATGCAGGTTTCTGACACTCGTCTACTTTTTGATCATTGGTGTTAGGCTTATTATTGTTCTGATATGTAAGCTTTATGGGTTGTTTAGCTTGTGGCTGGCTTATGCTTCTGCTACTAGAGTTCATTTACTTTGCTTTGATCTTTATGCTCTGTAAGAAAAGGCTGCTTGGACATTTATGAGGCTTCAATGGGGGGAATTTGTAAAAAAGATACCAGGAATATAATGGAGTGAGGTTGATGATTAAGAAAGGGGACTTGGATTTAAATTCTTTTGCTCTTTCTTTGGAAGATTGCTTTTTAGATTGGCTTGGGGGAGAGTTCTCTCTCTGAGATCCAGTAATTTACTCTAGCCCCTTGAATGCAGAACATACTTAAGATCCACCATTATATGCATATTTTGACCGAAGGCCTAGTCCTAGCTTTTCAGTCGGAATTTTACATTCTAGTTGTTTCCTGCATCAGATGAATTGCTAATGAGCTTTGCACCTGAAATAGCTACCCATTCACTTTGTTGTTTGCTGGGCTCTCTAAGGGCCGAGGTTTCTGAAGCTCAGTGAGTTGCTGGACATCTATTAAGCTAAGTACTGAATAATTTTATCACTGGGCCCATGGAATTGTTTTCTCAAACCAAGTAAAAAGTTGCAGTGATTCTTGGAAGACTAAGTGTACGTTCTAACTGTGTTGAGGTCTTGCATGGAGCTGTATGCATCTAGAAGCAAAGGCAGTTCTGGGTTTTAAGAATACACTTACGCTTGTCGTGTACATATAATCAAGGGACATAGATGAGAAAACAGCCACAACAAAACTCAGAGCTTTAAAAATTTTTTTTACCAGCTTGCAGAATTGCTCAAGAATTGCTATTGCGATGATGAGGTTCTTTTAATGACTGTAACTAGTATAGGATCAGAACTGGCTATTGTTTTCCTTTTTCATTAAAGAGATTTCTTTTGAACCCTAGGCATGTGGGCCTTTCCAATTTGCACCACACACGGTGGTAAACACAACCGTCTTCCAATCAAAAGTGCTCTTCCTGTACTCAAGGGTGGAGTTTGCAAGCAGCTGGCTTGTGATTGGGCAGATTTTCATTCACTTAAGTTTAAGATGTTTTCAGGCATGCTTGATTTTGAGTAAGGCATAGCAGGGCGCCCCCTGTTAAGGATGAGTAATTGAGGATTGAATGAATGAGTTTTTGAAGCGTTTAAAAACATTTCACAATTTTAGATTCCATTAATATCCTCTTTGTAAATACTTTTTGATCCAGAAATCTTTCAAAATGTAGTCCTGATCCATTAATGAACCCTTAAAAAATACCAAAAGCCATGTGCTACCTTAAGATGAAATATGAAATAAGAAAACTTAGGAGGAGCCTGTTGATATAGAGTTTTGTTGATAAGGGTTTGATAGGTGAACATCTTCCTCACCAAACCTATGCTGACAAGTAACAATTGAGATTTTTAGATTATGTAGAAAAGCAGCCCCCTGCCCCCCCCCCATGGATTAGTAGCTTTATTTGTGTTTCAAAACAGGCCAGTTTTGGGTTTTTTAATTTTTTTTAAGTCTCATTGCGGAATGAATTTAATGGATTTTTATGTCTTTATCTCTAATTCTTTTCTAATTCAGTGTCCTCTTTGTGTCTTTGAATCATTATTGGTCTGTGTAAGTGGCAGAGACCTTAGGACTGTTAGATTTATAGATACGGTAGATAAACACACAAACCAAAAAAACCCGTGGATTTTCTTTGTTGTTGTTATAAAAGCAAAACTTAAATTTTGCAGAATGTCAAAAAAAATTTTGACATAGGAAATCCAACAATCTCCATCCTTCACCAGCTTCCACTTGCCAAAGAAAGCTTTATGCATCTTTTTAATACTGGTACAAAAAAATGTAAAAACATGTATACAAAAGTTTTCTTTTTTAAGCAAGTAGTATCATACTGCACAGTATCTGCAACCTGCTCTTTTTTTCTGTTTTCTGTTTAACATTCGACCATGGGCATCAATACCTAAAGATCTTACTCATCTTTTTAGGTAACTACATTATATTCCATAGCATGGATGTACCATAATTTATTAAGTCGTTTCCCCTTATGATGGGCATTCAAGTTATTTAAAAATTTTTGGTTACTTGTAACAAATGCTGCAGCTAATATACTTGTACTTGTATCTTTGTAATCATGGTTTCATTTCTGTAGTTTAGCCATCCAGGAGCGGGATTGTTGGGTTAAGGAAGTACATGTATGTATTATTTTATTAGGTAATGCCAGGTTATTTTCTTATGAGATTATAGTATTTCATACTCCTACCAGCAGTGTATGCAGGTGGTGCTTGTTTCCCTTTACCCTTGCTGTCACCGGTGTCGTCAGTCTTTGTCATTTTTGGCGATCTGATGGGTAAAAAATACTATCTAGCATTTCCATGACTACTAATCTTTTTCTGTTTATTGGCCTTTTATGTTTTTTATGGGTTATTTATGCCAATCTTTTGCCTATTTGAAAAAAGCAGGAGCTCTCTTATTCTGTACAAGTTCTGTGCAGTTAGGCATATTAACCCCTTTACCTGTCAAGTGTATATTTTCTGTAATTTGTCCTTTTTTAAATATTTTAATTTGTTACTGTATTATTTAAGTTTTGTGGGGGGTAACTAGGTTTACTTATTTTTAGAGGAGGTACTGGGGATTGACTTCAGGACCTCGTGCATGCTAGGCGTGTGCTCTACCACTGAGCTATACCCTTCCCCCTCTTGTTTGTCTTTTAACTTTGTATTTGGGTGCTTTGCTACACAGAAAAACAAAGTGTTTATATCATCAGATCCCTTAAACTATTCTTAATTGGTTCTGGGTTTACTTGCTTGGGAAGAGACCTTGAGCCTATATAAATATTCTTCAAATTTTCTGTCTAATTTTTTTTTTTTAAACTTTAGATCTCTGATCCATCTGGAATACTTTTATAAATGGTGTGTGTGAAGGATCTAACTTTTCCTACTGAGTAGTGACTATTTGTGGCAGCACTAATTTTATTGAATAAGCCATTCTTGCTGTATGGTAGAATTAAATGATGCTTTTAGTATCACTGATTTATTTTAAATGTGTACCTTAGCAATCTCAGCTGTTAAGAACTTGCAAGAGGAGTGAAAACATATCTGCCTTGTTTTTGTGTGTGTGTGTGTGTGTGTGTGTGTGTGTTTAATCCCTTAATCTTAATCCTTATTTGGGGGAAAGGTGGGCTCTAAAATATCTAAAATACTTCTTTCCTTTGATTTGAGATAATATGATAAATTTCCCAGAAGAGTGAAAGCATATCTGCCTTTTTTTTTTTTTTTTTAAAAAGTCCTCCTCCAACCTTTTCTTTTTGTCTCAGGTTAGCTTTAAAATACCTCTCTACTTTGTTTCTAGATAATGTAATAATAATAGTCAGGTCCAGGATGGTACCATGTTTCTTATGTACAATCCAACATTATTTATTCTTAACCTGTATTCAGACATAGAACCTCAGCCCTAATTGAAGTGGGAGTTTATGGCTTTTAATGATTATCCTTACTTTTTTTCCTATAATTCCAAAAATTAAATAAAAATCTGAATAATACTGTGATATCATATGCTCTGTTTATCAAAGTAAGTAGAATGTGTTATTGTGGATCAGTGTACAGTTTAGAGAACTTTAAATAAAAATAAGGTGGTACAAAAGAATACATAATGTTTATGTGTGAGGCCCTCTAAGTGCCTCTTCATCCTAACTCTCCTCTTAGAACAGGAGGTCTGTTTTTGAAACATTGAGCCACTGTTGAGTTTTTCAGGCACTCAGGTGCTTTATGTAAGTTTGTCTTATGTGTGTGCGTAATTTTAAACGCCTCTATCTTATTTTCTTTGAATTCTCTTTATTTCAAGGATGTGTAATATGTCCACCAGTGATCACTATACACTGGTTGTTTTGTCCAGCATCCTCTCCCTTTACTGCACAATCAGATCTTTCCTGTTAATTTTGCGTTTTCTTCTAAGAGTTGCTTTACTTACTCTCCACCTGCCAAGGGTTCATTCCCTCCTTGAGTACTCACTTGCCTGGTTCTATTCTCCACTTTATTCAGGTTTGGATTTAGTTTCCCCTCCACCCGCCTAAATGGTGGGTAAGTAACATGGCGCTTTCTCTTAGTGATTTTCTCCACAACAGCTGGAGTGGGTTTCTGTAGGCTTTGCTTCCACGAGGCCTGGGGAACATAACACCTGTTGCGGCTTCTCAGTTTTCCACTGCCTTTGACAGGTGGGTGGTTTTTAAGCCCTCCCCACCTCACTACTCCTACTGCCAAAGTGTCTTTTACCCTAGTTCTGTAAATGGGTAATACCCGCCTGATTGTTTAGTAGTGACTCATACAGTGACTTCTCTCAGTTTTGCAAGGGCAGAAGCTCCAGGGTTTTTTTTGTGTCTTCAGGGGTAATCAGGCCCTAGGGGACTGATTATCACTAACCAAACTCTGGAGACTGATTTATAAATCCATATGAAAGGTTATTTTACAATGGGAAATAAACCTAACCAGAGATCTGCAGAGAGCCCCCTCCTGGTCTACTCAAGAGGCCAAATTACAGATAAGAAGGAGCCTTAGCATGCAAAGAATCAGACAAGGAAAATAGGGTGTTGCCAAAAGGATATTTGCAGCAAGCAGTCCGATTTGGTGATCCTCCACTGTCCTAGTACTTTCTGGTTCCCATTGCTTTGTTCCCCCTTTACTCTTTGCTTTTGATTTTGTCATCCATCAAAATCCTATAAACGGCGGGGAGGGAAACGTGTACATTCTAGGTTCTATCACCTCTATAAAGCCTTTCTAAATCCCCAGTGTGTTTTTTTCTTTGCTCCTTTATCACTTTGTGGATACCTCTTTTGGAATATTTATCACAGTTTTTCTTGGTATAGATACATAACAAGATAGGTAGCTTATCTCCTCTGCTAGATTGAAAGTTCAAGAACAGAGAACATATGCATTTTTCTATTGTCTTAAAAGGCCTCTTCCCACCCTATCTTAACAAGTACAATATTTAGAAGCCAGTATTTGATTAACTTTCCCTTCTGATTTATAATGGATTTTTAACTCTGTGGCCCCATGTTATAAGTATTTATACTTGATCTTTAAGGTTATTTATTTCATGTATTTTTATTGATATTGACTCCCTACTAATATTTTGTCTTTACATTATTGGAATTATATTTGGGACCCCGATCCAAGATACATTTCCCATTGGTCCTTCCGATTTATATCTGGGTTGTTAGATTTAGAAGCATGAGGTTTTTTTTTTTATAATTCTCAATACGTACCTGTTATATAAACTGTAGAAATTATTTTAATAAAAATAAGTTAAAAAAATAGCCCCTGAAGTGTCACAACTCATTAGAAACTGCTGTCAGTGTTTTGATATATATTCTTCTAATCTTTTTTTAGAATTGTTAAAAGTTGAATTCATACTGTATTTTCAATGTTCAATTCAGCTGTATTTTTTTCAACTTATTGTGGCAATTATTTTCTTGTATTATCAAAAACTTTTGTATTATAGGTGATTTTAATTTCCTTTGTGCTTTTCTGTATTTTCAACAGGTAACATGTATTGCTTTTATAACTGAAAGGAAAACAATAAATGCTCTCTAAGAAAATATTATAATTTTTATTGACTGGATAATTTATTTAACTGTTCCCCTTTCACTGGATATTGAAACTGTTTCAGATTTTAGGCTTTATCAATAATGCTGTGATGAACATTTTTGTGACTAAGACTTTCCAGTGTTTAGGGTGATTTCCTAGGGTTCATTGCCAGGAGTGGTATTATGGAAACATTCTTAATTTAAGATTCTTAAAATATGTATACATGTACTTAAGATTCTTGATACATGGCAGATTTTTTTTTTCTTTTTTAAATCAAACCAGTGTATATTCTGACCAGTAGTATGAACTTGCTTAAGGAATGTATGTTTATCTGGAGTCCAAGGTCTGCTAGGAGTTTTATGTTTTTACTTCATTTAATCCTAGCACAACCCTTTGAGGTACTTTCCCTATTAATAGGCAAAGGAAGTGAGGCTCAAAGAGGCTAAAGTAACTTGCTCCCTGCTACACAGCTAACTAATGGGGATGTTGGGATGCAAATCCAGATCTTTGCAGCTCCACTGCCCCTAAGAACATGTGTATGTGTGTGTGTTTTTGTTTTTGTTTTTGTTTTGTTTTTTAATGGAAGTGCTGGGGATTGAACCCAGGACCTTGTGCATGCTAAACACATCCTCTACCACTAAGCTGTATTTCCCCCCACACTTGAGTTTTATTTAGGTTATTCCTATGGTACTCAAGTACTTAACATTTAATTTATTGAGGATGTTAAAAAGTAGAAAAAATGAGAATAATTGTTAGAAATCTATCTCTTTATCAAAAGAACCATAGAGAGAAAATTATTTTTTGTTCTAAAACAGCAGTGTTCTAGACATGCATCATTCCCCACCATAGCTGTCAAAATAATCCCAGTTTTGTAAAAATCATTTGTAACAGAATTCTTATTTTGTTCAGAATGTAAGTAGGAAAACTGGAAAAGAAAGTTTAGGCATCTTGGAAGTTAGTCTTCCATTTTCCTTTCCCTCTCACAATCATCATCATATCCTGTTATTTTTATCTCTCTCAAATATGCTTTTCAGTCATACAGCCTTATTGGTTTAGGCCTTTTTCATCTCTTACCTGGGTTTTCATTGCTTTATAGTTGATCTCCCTGTCTCCAGTTTCTTCTCTCTATAAATTCTCTTCCAACCTGATCCCAAAGTTAATTCTTTCCTTACAAAAGTTAATTATATAAATAATATCTGAATACCTATTTTAAGGGAAAAAAAAGAGGGAACATTTACTGATAAGGCTAAAATACTATTACGTCTTCTGTCCCAATCTTTCTCCTGTCCCTCCACCCCCTAAAAAATAATCTGCAGCTTGCTTTTTTCGATACAATATATCTTAGAGGTCTTTCATGTTAGTCTATTAGACAAATCTCATTTTTAAAACTTCTTTATGTTATTCCATAATATGAATAAAGTGTGTGTAGCCATTCACCTAATTATAGAATATTTTGTAATTTCTGTTTTGGTAGGTGTCGTGTTGTGTGTGTCTCTCCCCTTCCCCCACCATTTAAAACTATCAGTGGCTCCCCATGGCATATAGCAGACAACATAACTCACATGTGTCCAGGAACCAGGCTTGCGAGAAATAGCTGGGTGACAGACTAAAGGGTGTAGGGGAGACTGAGTACTGGAGAGTTGCCTAAAGATTTTCAAATTCACATTAAAAACAAACAACCAAGAAAAAACTACTCTGCTAACCAAACAAGAATCTTTGCCACCACGTTTCAATTTATCATCCATAACATGCCAACAGAGCACTTTACAGCTTACTTATTAGCTATTGCATCCTCCTCCTCCTCCAACAATCTGCTGTTATGTTCTCTGCCTTTGCACCTTCAGGAAAGTTTTTCTCCCTTCTTTACCAGAAAAATGCAGCTTGTCCTTTGAGATCCAGCTTGTATACCACTACCTCTTCTGTGAAACCATTCTAGTTTCCCAAGGCAGATGCCTACTCTAGCATGTTCAGTCTTTATTATTGCCTTTATTACATAGCGCTGTAATAATTTATGTACCTCTCAGTTGGCTCATTTAAGATATGATTCGCACATACACATACACATGTATATGTTTATGAGGCATTCTATTTTTGTTGAGTGTGTGAATAAATTATTTCATTAATTGTAGTAAGAATGGCCTTAGGGAAAACCAGAATCCAAACTGATGATTATATGATTATGTGATAAACCTGAAGGCCTGTAGTCCTCAGATTACTACCATCTGATATTATCAAACTTCAGTTAACTTATTTGATTCTTTAAAGAATTTATTTGATTTTAATGTCAATAAAGTGAGTGTAAATCACATATAGGCCATAAAAGGGATTTTGAAATGAAAGCAAGAGTTTTTCCACTAACTCTCCTTAACTAACAAAGTATTTTACACTTCTGGGTTCTACCTTGGGTTACACCTTGGGTTCTAGCTGTACAGTGTTTTTGGGCTTTTTTGTTTTTTCAGTTTTATTAGGTAGAATTATTACAGTTTGACTGCACATATACAT
This sequence comes from Camelus bactrianus, assembly GCF_048773025.1. Classification (NCBI taxonomy): domain Eukaryota; kingdom Metazoa; phylum Chordata; class Mammalia; order Artiodactyla; family Camelidae; genus Camelus; species Camelus bactrianus. Next base: position 98,303,471 of record NC_133541.1, read on the forward strand.
TAAATTGCATGTAAATACATATATACAATATACTGCACATTTTTTTTAGTTTACATATGTATACTGATCATTGTTTCTAAGAACAGATTAGAGCTTTAGCTTTTTAAACTTACATAGGTATCAAAAGAATATAGTCAACCACAAAATAAGAGTCAACAGAATGTAGTTTGTATTTGTTTATAAAAATAAATTTGTGTTTGTTACTTTTACAAATAGTAGAAATTTTAAAAAGACTGTTGAAAAAATGAACTCAAACTGAGTCCCATTCAGATTATCAGCCTGTCTTGGCCATCTCTGACTCAGTCCAGCCACTGTCACTGATTTTTGTTAGTTTATACCCCTTCTTCCTGTCCTGTGACTACCACTACCATTTTAAGAGTTCATGTTCCATATGTTGATCTGATATGATTCTTCACCTTATATGTTCTAACTCCTTCCATCTTTAGCTAGGAGGTGAAGTACAGTGCTAGGGTCAGAAATAAGCCTTAATGCTGGTAGAACATGTTTACATATATTCACATTCCATATTGCTTTCAAAACAAATTCATATCGTTAGCCTAGAGCTGTCGCCTGATCCCAGAATGTATAGCACTGTGGTTGTTGTCAAGTTCAACACTTTATTCCTTTGCTTAGGCAGGTTAAGAGATAATTGCCCTTAAATTAGGAGAAATTTGGCTTTCAAATATTTCAACTTTTCCATGATGTTTTCCGATGTGTGATGATAGGGTTCCTGAATATTAACTTTTTAAATGTTCAAGTTCCTACATACAAAGAGTTAAAATCATTACAGCTTTAGTACAATGACTTCTTTTAGTGTTGTGTGTTGGTATGACTTAGAATTTTGTGAGTCACGTCGTTTTTAAAATGGTTGGCAGATTAGAACTGTAACATGGCACCTAGATGTCAGGCACCATGGAGCCTCATTCTCTGGTTTTCTAAGTGTTACCCTGTAGAAGACTGTGTCACTCAAGGTTAGGCTCAGCCTGGGTGATCATTCCACACTCCTTTTGATGGCTTGCAAGGTTTTGTCTGTCCTTCAGCCATTGCCTCCTCCTAACATCATTTATGACACCACTGTTCTAGTTTCTGGACCAAAATCCAAGTCATTTTTGAATTTTCCTTACCCTTATATCCAGCCAGTCATCATGCTTGATGATAGGACTCATTGATTCTCATGAGCACTAGTCACTTCCTTTCCTAGTCTCACTGCTCCTACTCTAGGTCTGGTAAGAACACACCCTATTCCCCACCCTACCCCCAACTCTAATCCATCTATATCCACAGCTAGCTAGCTTTAGCTAACTGAGTTTTCCTAAAACCAACTATTCTATTCATATCTTGACCTCATATCTTTTTTTTTTTTTTTTTTGCACTTTGTTTGTTTGTTTGGGGGGGTAATTAGGTTTATATTTGTTTTATTTTTTATCGGAGATACTGGGGATTGAACCAAGGATCTTGTGCATGCTAAGCATGCACTTTACCACTGAGCTATACACTCCCGCCATGACCTCATATCTTTTAATAGCAGTTGCACATATGCACACTCACACCCATATATACACATCTCCCATCAGCAGCTGGAAGAAGTCCAGATTTTATCCCAATATTCAGGGTCTTCCACACTGACTTAGTCTTTCTAGTCTCATCTCCCACTTCCTTCCCACAGTGTGCTATATATAGCTCCTGGCCATCCTAGAACTTGAGGGACATTTTTTTTTTTTGTCCTCAACCTTTATCAGTCCCTTTGCACACCTAAAAGGTGATCTCTCCTGCCTCTGAACATTCCCTATACTTTATTTTATCTGTGTTTATCTTACGACATTATTGCCCAATTAGTGCTTTGCAATTGATCAAAGTGCTTTTGAAGCCATTACTTTATTTAATTTTCATAACCAGTCTGTGAGGTAAGACAGGTGTATCTTATCACAAGGGAGGAAACCAAGACTTGAGGAAGAAAGAGTGACTTGCCCAAGTTTTGCAGTTAAAAGTGAGTGGGTCTAAGATTCAAATCCAAGCCTCCTGCGACATAACCCCCAAGCTTTGTTCATTACTACCTTTCTTGGTGCCAGAGTCTGTACTTAAATGTAAGTTTTTTTAATACATCTGTTTCCAGTTATCTACAAATTACTTGAAGTTATATTTTATGCCCCTTGAACATGTGTGTATATATGAGTGAGCTGATTCATATATTTAATGCAATTTAGTGTTCTTTCTCTGTAAAAATCATGCTTCCCCTTTCTGAGCCTTATTTTCCCATCTTTTTTTTTTAAAGCAACTGTGAAGCTTAGTTGGTATATTCTAAATAATAAAACTAGAGCTTTGTATAATGAATTTAATTTCTGGGATAAGTTTTTAGCAGTGTACTTCAATTCACAAGTATTTATTGCCTTGAGGAGATTAAGCCTAATGCTAGGCTACTGAGCAATGGTTCCTCTATAAGTATCCTGAATTTTCATATAGTTCTAACTATAATTTTTAGGTTGACTGAATGAGAACTAATATACTGACAAAAGCTCTTAGGAATTCAGTAACAATTTTAATGGATTTGAATTTTATTCATTATATCATCTATATATATTTAAAAAATAAGAGTGATACATGTACCAGACCTCTAGTATTCAGTCTATAGGAAATGCTTGGTACCCCTAGTACTTACAAATCTTCCTGATAAATCTGCAGTTCCTAGTTGGAAGTGAATGCTTTGGGAATTCTGACATTGTCCTACGTCACTCATTATTGCCTTAGGAAGCGTCACATGAGAAACCTCTTGGAAAGCCAAGTAGTTGGAAAAGTGTTGCTTCCCTGAGTAATTGCTTTATGTATTCCTTTAGACAGTGAGGACTATGGCAACTGACCTTCTCTCCATTTTCAGACTGGCATTTAGGAAGCTCAGAGCCAAATCAATTGATCAGTCAATCATATATTATATATCACTCAGTCATACAGCTGCGTAGATCCTTATTGCCTGCTTAAGTTTTCCCTCTTTTTATACTTTGATATGACTTCCTGTTGCAGTTTGCTTAGCCCTGATTTTTTAACTTATATTTTATCATTTTATTGCATGTTTCCCAAAGCCAACTAGAACTCTTTGAAAATGAAATGGAATATAAATACTCTAGCTTTTCTTTTGTGACCAGCTATGTCTTAGGCACTGGACATACCTGTTCTAAATATTGATACCTATATACATATGACTTGCTTTTTATGCTGTGTTAAGCACTCTCAGATGTCAGAATTTACGTGGAAAAGTCAAACCTAAGCATACAATTTATCAGAAAAATGTAGTTTCATTTAATATGAACTGCTTTCAGAAACTCCTTACAGAATCTACTTAAGTGTATCTCAAAAAGTGGAGTGTCTCTTCTGGGATGAAGCAAAGCATTGTGACGACAGCATGCCTCTGCTAGCAGATATGAGATCACTTCTGGCAGTGGTACTTTAAAACCCACATGTGAGACTGGGAGGACAATTTTTTTTTTTTAGTGTTTATCCTTTTGAATTTTGTACCATGAGTGTATATAACTTATTCAGAATTAAAGAGGCTCACAGTTATTTTCAGTAGAAGTGTAAAAAATTTCCTATCTATTAGACTTTAAACCCTTTGAAACCAAGAAATGTGCTAGATTTCTCTCTGTATTCCTGAACCTAGCACACTATAAGAATACACAGTTAAGTCCCCAGCTAGTGTGCTTAGATGTGAATTGGAAACTCAGAATTGCAAAATAGGATCACGGTGAAAAATTACTAACTGTGGATAACTCATGCCCCCCTTAACTCTGTATCCCCTTTTCAGAGTGAGAATGAGACCAGCTTCCTGGCTTTGAAGTAAGATTAGTTTTTATTGAAACTTATTAAAGAAATTAAAAACAAATTAGTAGGATTTTACCTAGTCAGTTTTTCGTAACAGGAGGTCTGTACTTGTTTCTATATTATAGCATGGGATTTTCCCAAATGTGAATCAAGGTTTTTTTTTTACTATGTATATATATATATATATTTTTTTTTTTTAAGTAAAGTCAGTTTACAATGTGTCAATTTCTGATGTACAGCATAATGCTTCAGTCATAAATGAGCATATACATATTCATTTTCATATTCTTTTTCACCATAAGTTACTACAAGATATTGAATATAGTTCCCTATGCTATATAATATATAGTTGTTGTTTATCTATTTTATATATATTAGTATCAAGATTGCTTATCTCTTTTTGCAGATCTTTGTAGAATTTGATGGCTGTAACTGGAAGCAACACTCCTGGGTTAAAGTTCATGCTGAAGAAGTTATTGTGCTTCTGCTGGAAGGGTCTCTAGTGTGGGCGCCCCGAAAGGACCCGGTCCTTGTCCAGGGCACTCGAGTCTCAATTGCACAGTGGCCAGCACTGGTGAGTGACTTCTATTGGCTATGAACAGATTTGGGCTTTACTCCTATACTATATGGTATTTACCTATAGCTGAACTCTTGAGAATTCCCAGAACTCCAGTACTCTGTCCTTAACACACATTTACTCTGAAGTTACCAAAGCAAAAATTAGAGAGATCTTGAAAAGAGATTTCCAATCAAGATGGCAGAGTAGTAGGACCATGAGCTCACCTCTCCTTGTGACTACAACAAAACCACAACTGACTGCTAAACAACTATTGAAAATAAAAAAGACTGGAACCTACCAAAAAAGATCTGCTTCAACTGGAAACAGTGGGACGGTAGAAGGGACATGCTTGTGATATAATCGGGCCCCATTACCCCCCTGGTTGGGCGAACCACAAGTTGAGGAATAATTAAGTCACAGAGGCTCTCCCACAGGAGTGAGTTCTGAGCCCCATGTTAGGATACCCAGCCTGGGGTTCTGGCATTGGGAAGAGGAAGAGACCCCAGACATCTGGTTTTGAAGACCAGTGGGGCTTAACTCCAGGAGCCCCACAGGACTGGGGGAAACAGACTTCATTCTCTTGGCAAGCATACATGGAATCTCACATGTGCCACGTCCAAGGGCAGAGGCAGTGATTTCAAAGGAACCTGGGCCAGACCTGCCTGGTTTTGGAGGGTCTCCTGGGGAGATAAGGAACCATTGTGGCATGCCCAGGGGACATAAAAGCTGGTGGGGGACATTCCAGGAGTGTTCATCTACATGAGTTTTCCTGGAGGCTGACATCTTGATTGGATCATTAGCACCAACACCTAGCCCCACTCAACAACCTGTAGGCTTAAGGGCTAGGAAGCCTCAGGCCAGACAACATATCTATAAGCAGACTTTCTGAGCCACAGATGCCCCTGGACACAACCCTACCCACCAGAGGTCCAGGACCAGTCTTCACCCAGCAGTGGGCAGACACTGACTCCTCCTGCCAGGAATCCTGCATAAGCCTCTAGTCCAGCCTCATCCACCAGGGCACAGATACCAGAAATAAGGAAACAACAATCCCAAAGCCTCTGGAAGGACTCTATAAACACAGGCCAGACTCTATACTGGGACCACCTGGACCCTGGTCCTTGAGTGACAAGAGAGGAGTGTACTGCTGGGACACATAGGGCGTCTCCCACAGAGGGCCACTTCTCCAAGGTCAAGAAACGTAACTAACCTACCTAAAAATACAAATAGAAAGATAGACACTATGAGGCGGCAGAGGAATATCTTCCTAACCAAGGCACAAGATAAAATCCCAGAAAAAGAAATAAGTGATGAGGAGATAGGCAATTTATCTGAGAAAGAGTTTAAAGTAATGATGGCGAAGATGTTCAAAGAACTCAAGAGGAGTATAGATGCACAGAGTGAAGTTTTTAGCAGAGTTGGAAAATATAAAGAATACCCAAACAGAGTTGAAGAATAAAATCACTGAAATGGGTAACAGACTAGAAGGAACCAAGAATAGACTAAATGAGACAGAAGAATGGATCAGGGAGCTAGAAGACAGATTAGTGAAAATCACTACTGCAGAACAGAAAAAGGAAAAAAGAATGAAAAGAAATGAGGATAGTTTAAGAGAACTCGGGGACAACATGAAACACACTAATATTCACATTATAGGAGTCCCAGAAAGAGAAGAGAGAGAAAAGACCTGAGACAATTTTTGAAGAGATAATAACCGAAAAACTTCCCCAACTTGGAAAAGGAAACAGCCACCCAAGTCCAGAGGCACAGAGAGTTCCACACAGGATCAACCCAAAGACGAACACACCAAGGCACATAGTAATCAAACTGACAAAAGTTAAGGATGAGGAGAAAATACTAAAATTAGCAAGAGAAAAGCAACAAATAACATACAAGGGAACTCCCATAAGGTTATCAGCTGATTTTTCAGCAGGAACTCTACAGACCAGAAGGGAGTGGCACAATATACTTAAAGTGATGAAAGGGAAAAACTTAGAACCAAGAATATTCTATCCAGCAAAGCTGTAGTTCAGATATGATGGAAAAATCAAAAGTTTCACAGATAAACAAAAGAATTCAGCATCACCAAACTAGCTTTACAACAGATGTTAAAAGAACTTCTCTAGTCATCAAACCATAAAAAAAGAGAACAAAAAGAAGCAAGAGAAAAAAAAGACCTACAAAAGATTGCTTTGGCAATTCGGGGTCTTTTATGGTCCCATATAAATTTTGGAATTGTTCTAGTTCTGTGAAAAATGTCGTGAGTATTTTGACGGGGCTGCATTGGCTCTGTAGATTGCTTTGGGTAATACGGCCATTTTGATAATGTTGATTCTTCCAATCCAAGAGCACAAGATATCTTTCCATTTCTTTATATCATCTTCAATTTCTTTCATCAGTGTTTTACAGTTTTCAAAGTATAGGTAACCTCCTTGGTTAAGTTTATTGCTAGGTATTTTGTTGTTTTTGGTGCAATGGAAATGTTTATGCCAGTTATAAAATTCTAGTTTTTGAAGTGAAAAAAAAAAGTGAATGAAGGGCTGCAAATGGCAGAATATCCTTCTTTTTTATGGGTGAGTTGTATTCTAGTGTGTGTGTATATATATACATACATATATATATACACATATGCCACATCTTTACCCATTTATCTGCTGATGTGCCTTTAGGATGCTCCCATATCTTGGCAATTATAAATAATGTTGCTGTTAAAAAATAATAAAATAAATCATCAAAACATGTAAAAAAATTGGAGAGATCTTTTCTCCTTCGTATTCTGAAACTTTTTACATTAGATAATGATACTTTGTTTTTAAATAATTTATTCACCTTTCTTTTCTCATAGTAAGGTTATGAAACAATCTTTGTAATCCTTAAAGCTTTTTTCTCATAGAAACTATTTTTTCCAGCTTTATTGATACAAAATTGACATGTAACATTGTGTATATGTACAGCATGATGACTTTATATATACACGTACTGAAATGATTATCACAGTAAGGTTAGTTAACACATTCATTGGCTCGCATAGTTACCTTATTGTGTATGTGGTAAAAACTTTTAAGATTTGCTGTCTTAGCAACTTTCAAGTATACAATACAGCATTATTAACTATAGTCACCATGCTGTACATTAGATCCCCAGAATTTACTCATCTTGTAACTTCAGTTTATACCCTTTGACCACTTTCACCTATTTCCCTCACTCCCCCTACCCCTGGCAACCACCAGTATATTTGTGTCTGTGAGTTCAGTTGTTTTAGATTTCACATGTAAGTGAAATCATTCCATATTTGTCTTTTTCTGTCTGACTTATTTCAGTTAGCATAATGCCCTCAAGATTTAGCCATGTTGTTGTAAATGGCAGGATTTCCTGTTTTTTAATGGCTGAATAATATTTCATTTGTGTATGGTATTTGTGTGTGTGTGTGTGTGTACCCATTTTCTTTATCTGTTCATCTATCACCAGACGCTTAGGTTGTTTCCATGTCTTGCACGGAGGATATAGCTCAAGTGGTAGAGCACATCTGTAGCATGCATGAGGTTCTGGGTTCAATCCCAGTACCTCCTCTGAGAAGGCTATTATAAATAATGCTGCAGTGAACATGGGGGTACAGTCATCTTTTCAAGACAATGATTTCATTTCCTTCAGATATATACTCAAAAGTGGAATTGCCAGATCTTATGGTAGTCATATATACATATATATACTATTTTCTAGAGTGACTCTACCAATTTACATTTCTGCTGATGGTACACAGGGGTTCCCCCTTCTCTGCATCCTTGTCAGCACCTATTATCTTCATCTTTGCTGATAACAATTCTAACAAGTGTGAGATAATTACTCATTGTGATTTTGATTTGCATTTCCCTGCTAATTAGTGCAGTTGAGCCCCTTTTCATGTACCTCTTGGCCATTCATATGTCTTTGGGAAAAATGTCTAATCAGGTGATTTGTCCATTTTTAAACTTTATTTATTTATTTATTTATTTATTTATTTATTTATTTATTTATTGGTCAGGGGCAGATTAGGTTTATTTATTTATTTATTCTTAGATTAGGGACTGGGGATTGAACCCAGTACCTCATGCATGCTATGGATGTGCCCTACCACTTGAGCTATAGCCTCCCTGCAATTTGTCCATTTTTAAATCAGATTATTTGGAGGGGGGGTTGTTTTTCTGTTTTTGTTTTTTTGTACTTGAGTTGTATGAGGGTTTTTTTTTTAAGTATTAACCCATTATCAGATAAGTGATTTGTAAATATTTTCTCCCATTCTTTACATTGTCTTTTCATTTGTTGATCATTTCTTTTGCTGTGCAGAAGCTTTTAAGTTTTATGTAGTCCTACTTGTTTATTTTTGCTTTTGTTGCTGATGTTTAAAAGGTTTTTTAATTAGTAAGTTTTGAAGTCAGACTAAATAATGCAATAAAATTTAATTCTGAGAGTGTCCATTTTTTCTATCTGTCTTTTTATCAAAATATAGGCATAAAGAGTTAGATTTTTTTCTAAAAAATCTAATTCTCCCCATGGTTAATCAAATTAAGCAATATTGAAAACAATTTTTTTAACCTATTATACATGTCATCACTTACTGAACTGTCTTTTCTCATTTGTTTTTAAGGCCACCTTCCAGTTGAACTTAAATGGATCTAGTCCCCTGGGTGACTTTGTAGGCAATTTATTTATGAAACAGTCATGTGAATTCACCCACACATATTTATACCACTGAGTATTTTAGAAATCTCACAAAGGTATCAGGAGTTCTAGAGATGATAATGCTGTAACTCTTTATTCCGGGAATTTATTGTAATTTAGCCCTCTTGAAGCCTGGCAAGATTAGTCATATCCCTAGAGAGAATGAGGAATTTCTTGTTCTTCTTGTCCGTTTTATCTGTAAATAAGAGTATTGGGCTGACTTTCTGCTCTAGTTTGCTTTCTATGATTATTTGAGGGGCAGATGCTGGGTTGAGAATGTTTCCAAGGACTTAATTTTAGCTTATTTTTATTTACTGAGGGAAGGATACTAATAATGGCTGTTTTCTCTGAAGTTACATATTCAGTTGAATTGTTATTTATTTTCTTTTCCAAGTTCTAATCAATTTCTTGTCATTGTACTTCACAGACTTTTACTCCCCTAGTAGATAAACTCGGTTTGGGTTCTGTGGTTCCAGTTGAGTACCTTCTGGATCGAGAGCTTCGTTTCCTGTCAGATGCTAATGGGTTGCATCTGTTTCAGGTACTTAACACTTACTCTAGTCCTATATTTGTTTCTCTCCTTGCTAATTTCTCTGTTGATTATGACTATTTCCCCTTTTCTTATAGCACTGAAGCAAGTACCTCCTCCAGATAATTGCCTGTGCGTTTTCAAGTTTCTCTGCTCCTTTGAGAAGTACATTTGGTAGCTGAGGCTTCTTTCCTCCTCTACACACCCTCCCCCCACCCCCAAAACCACTTAAGACCACAGCTGTAAGGATTTCCTCAGAAAGGGTTGTTTACCAGAGGTGGCTGCTTTTATAACTTGAGTCTGAGAGAGCCTACACTTAGGCCAGTGGCAGGGAGGCTGAGAATTGGCTGGTTCTGAACAACATTAAATATTGAAGAGCTTAGTTATATTTTTCATTACCAAAAAAAGGGATAAGTTAATAGTTTAAACAAACTACCATTTGAGTTAGTTTCAGAATTTATGGATGGTAATATTTGTTTCTCACTTGTGAGAGTTACTGTCTAAAGGTTAAAGATTAGGAGACTTCTAAGACTCTCCTTCTAACTTCCAAGAGTTTTGTTATCTTACTGAGGCAGCCAAGAACAGTACTTCCTAAACTGTGTTCTGTGAAATATTAATGATGATTTTTTTGTTGTTGATAAATCCTCCTCATTAGGCCTCACTCCTTCGCATCAGCTTTGCTTTATTCATTTTTGTAATCCTAGTGCTCGTATGAGTAGGCATTCAGTGAATGTTGGATAAGTATCAAAATAAGCAAAAACCTTTACATGGAATAAAATGTTTTGTTGTCAGATAAGTATGAGAAACACTGACCTAAACAGTTTTTTTCCTGCATATCTTCTCAGAACCTTTAATATACTGTTGCTCGTAGAAAGATACAGTGTACAGGGTCAGTGTTGACCCTTGAACAACAGGGGTTTGAACTACACAGGTCCACTTACGTGAATTTTTTTTCAATAAACGTGGTACCTATAAGTTAATATGAGTTTCTTTTACACATCTTTTCATTTTTGATGTCTCGTGTTAGTATAATATATTGGTACATTAGTATATAACATATTAGTATATATGTATATTAGTTACAAAAACATTACAGTGTTATGTATTATATAAGGCAGCCTTGATGCAGTGTATTGACAGATGATTCATTTTGTAAACAGACATCATAAACTGAGGGTACCAATACAGTACAGTACTGTAAGTGTATTTTATCTTCCTTATGATTTTATTAATATTTTCTTTTCTCTAGCTTACTTTATTGTAAGAATACAGATATAATACATGTGACATACAAAATAAGTGTTAATCAGCTATTTATGTTATCAGTAAGGCTTCTGGTCAACAGTAGGCTATTAGGAGTTAAGTTTTGAGGGAGTCAAAAGCTATAAGCAGATTTTTGAGTGCATAAGGCGGGAGGAGCAGTTGGTACCCCAATACCCCTGTGTTGTTTGAGGGGGATATACTATTTCCTAAACCTAATTGATCCTAGCATCCTTAACTTTTGCAGAACATCTCATAAGACTAGGCTTCTATGAACATTCTTTGGCAAATGCTGATAGAGAGCTCCTCAGGGGTGTGATTTTTCTCATCTGGTTACGTATTATTGGTATTCATTTTAATATTCATTTACTCTTTTATCTTTACCAGACGGGCACAGATAGCCAAAATCAGATTCTTTTGGAACACGCTGCACTGAGAGAAACAGTTAATGCTTTGATCAGTGACCAAAAGCTACAAGAGATATTCAGCCGAGGTAAGAACAGGTGGTCTTCTGTCCCTGAATTCTGAATCAAGTGTATGGGCAGTGTTGAAAGTGATAGAATGGTAGGGACGCTATGCAACTCTAAACATGTATGCTTGTCTTCTTTTTGTGGGTAGTGTCAAGAGTATCTCCAATTAGTTGGATCTCTAAAAAAAATAGATTGGAAAAAAAGGATCTCACTCAGACCACTGTTTCCTTTTTATATTACATTTTATAATATGCAAATGTATCTTTTTTTTCATGTCTTAAATATTTATTAAGGACTAACTTGTACTAGACACAGTTTTAAGGTACTGGGGATGTAACCATGAGCTAGAAAGTCTCTACCCTTATTAAACGTACTATCTGTAAGGTTCCTAAGGACTCAAGACTGTTAACACTAACAGATCACAAGTTAGAGTATAAAGTATATTCATAAAGGAAGTTGTCCACAGACTCATTCACATTAACAGCATATTAATTTTTAAGAATTAAAAAAATTATTAGCTTTTGTTATCTTTTTCCAGTTCAGATACAGATTTTGCTTAAGATTCTACACAAAGGGCAGACTTTTGCTTCATTTATCCTTCCTTTTTGTCATACTCCACTCTTCTTCCTTTCTGACCCCCATGATAATCATGATTTTCAGTGAAATAGGGTCCTTGGTTCTCTTTTGTCAAACTAAATCTAAATAGTAAAGGTAGGAAAACTGGCCTATTTGGGGAAGGAGAGTATCAGGATAAAGTAATGTTTAATAATCAAGGAAAGGTATGGAGGAGGAAAGAATGTGAGGAAAAATTGATAGCAGAAAGAAGAAAATTGAGTGGACAGAATGAGACTTGGAGATGTATATGAATGTATATGGAAAAATTCAGGAAGCTTAATTGTAGCTCTGAAAGATAAAGTAAGCAATGGTTTAGCTGTATAGTCTCAAGTGTATAAAATATGCAAGAGAGAGAGAAACTGTCCTTCTTGGAGGACCAGCTGAAATTGCAGTGTAACATTACCTGCTGATAAAGTAATATCTTTGAAACCCTGTGTTCCTAGGAAGACAAGTGCTGTATTTGTTCAGACTATTATTAGTGCAGAGGCTGGAAACCTCATAAATTGAACTCTCCACCTCCTGTATGGAAAGTCAGATAACAGAGTGTAAATGGTTATGTGTCATTCCTGTGGTAACTAACAAAATAGTGTGTTCAACTTACTGGCCTCCCACTTTTTTTATGTGTATGTCAGATACACAAGTACATTTTCATACTACCTATAGTTTTTGATTTATAAATTTCCTTTCTGTATTACTTCTAGAATTAGAAGATTGAGATAAGGTGGAATTAGAGGCCTGGGAGATTCTAAGAAATCTCCAAATAAACAATTTACAAAAGTCACTGGGAAAAACTATTTATGTTTTGTTTTTAAGTTGCTGTATGTGGTAACTCTGAAATTACTTATTTATTCAGCTCCATATGAGAGGATTGAACATGCCACACATTTACACTATATAGTTTTCCTTCTGTTTTTAGAAACAATAGTGAAATACAGTTTAGCCAAAAATACTCAATCCTGACTGATTTCTCCTAGGTCCGTACAGTGTTCAAGGTCACAGGGTCAAAGTCTATCAGCCAGAGGGAGAAGAAAGTTGGCTCTGTGGTGTTGTAAGCCATCAAGACTCCATCACCCGTCTTATGGAGGTATCTGTAACTGAGGTGAGGCTTTGTGTTATTTTGTCTGAGGTCCACCCATCCCCTTAAAGAGGGTGATGCAGAGAAAGGGAGCACTTCATTGCATGTATGAAGACTTGGGTTTCATCTCTGGCTTTATCATTTAATGATTATATGACCTTGAGAAAAGTTGTTCAACTTTCTTAACCTTAGAGTTCTCATCTGTAAATTATTATTTTTTATTTATTTTTAAAAATTTTTATTAATACTGTTTTGTTAATGGAGGAACTGAGAATTGAAAGCAGCACTTTGTGCATGCTAAGCATGCACTCTACCACTGAGCTATACCCACCACCTCCCTCATCTGTAAATTAGAGGTAGCCACTCCCTGACCTGACAGCATCTGTTTTGGAAACTGAGATAATGTATTTGAAAGTGCTTTGAAATCTATAAAACAGTTTACAAATGTGAAGTGGAATTATTATATAGTTATATTCATAAAGGCTAGTGTTTAAAAATCTATAATCAATTAGCTTTTGCTTCTGTAATACTAATGCCACTCTGACTTAGATGCTGAAAAAAATGAATTGTTTCTAATGAAATAAATAGGAAAGCATAGCATCTAGAGCTACCTGGTGAATTGTCTAGGAAGAACAAGAGTGTTTTGAGGCAAACAACTATGTATTTATGATATCTTGAATTGGTTTCAGACTAGCCCTTAGCAGTCACATGTAAGCATAAATGATTTTAGTTATTTCTTTCTTGAATTTTTTAATTATTCAATTATTCAATTAATTTCAATTTTAAAACTTCAAATGAGGCACATATATGTAAAACAGAGGTTGAAACCCCTAACTTCCCCTCGGCAAATATTACTTCCCCAGTGGTAACCACCATTAACAGCTTGGTGTATATTCTATATGCTTCCAAGTATCTTCTGTGTGTTTGTATAATATTTATATATTGTCTATTTTTGTGATAACTATATAAATCACAGTTTATTTACAAATGAGATCATACAATAATATAATTCTATAATTTACCTTTTTAAATTTTAAATTGTCAACCTCTTTGTAAATATATGTAGAAATCTGCCTCATCCTTTTAAAATAGATGGATACTATTTACTGAATGGATGTATTATAACTAATTTAATCTGAAATTGATGGACATTTAAATTATTGTCAGTATTTTCACTAATACAAATAATGCTGCAGTAAGTTTCTTTGAGCATATATCATTTTACAGTTTCACATTGTTTATTGGAATTAATTCCTAAGTATGTAACTACTGGGTCAGAGGATACATACATTAAATCTGACAATGTCCGTCAAATTGGCCCCTCCCAAAAGCTTTTATTTTTTTATTGTAGAGTGGTGCTTTTAATGATTATTAGTTCTGAAAGTTTTTGTTTTTCTTTATGAATTACAGAGTAAGAAGATTTTAGAGATGCAGAATTTGAAATCAGCATCCCTATAAGAGACACTTGAGAATTGAACTCAATTATTTTATCCATTTGTTTTAACAAGTATTTTGAGGGCTTACCATATTTTATACCTTGTTTCAGTTGTTGTTATCCTGGCAGTGAATGAAATAGTAGCCACCCCTGCTCTCATGGAGCTTTCATTCTAGTAGGGGAATAGAAACAAATAGAGATAATTACATTTATTAGAAAAATACATAATTATTTATGAACAAGGCATTAAATCTCCCCCCCCTTTTTTTTTTATATTTCCTCCTATCTCTTATCCTGCTCCTACCATAGAGTGGTGAGATCAAGTCCGTAGATCCCAGACTGATCCATGTGATGCTGATGGATAATTCAACGCCTCAGAACGAGGTATAGTTATGGACTGAGTCCAGAGCAGGCTCATGAGCTTGCATTATCTTCTTATATACATTCCTTATATGTGTGTTATCCATGGATACCCTTTGGGTTTCAGCTCTGGCCACTGTACATTTTTTGCTTTCCACGATCTTATCTAGTTAAGGGAGTATAATCTCAAGAAAGAGACCTAGTCTTTGACCCTTTTCATCATGGCAATGCTGCCTAGCTGTTTTAAAATCCATGGCCTAACTATTTCTTCTTACATCTTTTTGGGACAGGTATATTTGAAAGATACAGTAGACAGTTAAAAGTGTAATAAGCAGTAGTAATATTTATGACATACCCAATAATAAGTGAAGGAGAAGCTACATCCTCTTTTTCTTTCCATTAGGTGGTAGTGAGCTCCAAGGAAATCTGAAATTCCATATCCCAAGAAGAATCATATCAAACTGGTGCCAAGTTCAGTGCTCAGCACACAGTGGATTACTCCATAATTACTGTGAACCAGGCCAACTTTTGGTTCATTCAGAATCATCATAAGCCATAAAAAGATACATTATAAATCAGTGCCTGAATCAGTCAATGAATCCTGTATGTTTCCTTCAGTAGGACGTTGACTAAGACAGCCATCTGTCCATATATTTCACATAGTCTCTTAGCACCTGTGTAATATTTCTCTCTTGGCTGCTCCTGCTAAGTGTATAGTTCTTCAGAAGAATTATCCAGTCATTTTTGATTTGATAAAACAAGATTAGGGTAGGAAAAGAAGAATCAGGGCTAAATTTAATAGCTCTTTAATTCAAACTATATTATCACAATAATATAAGTCTCTTGACTATTTATATGGCTGAATAACACTTTTTACTATTATGGCGCATTGCTTCTGTTTTATTTCCTTCCTCATTTCATTCATTCATTAAGCATCTATTATATGCCAGGTACCGTTCAGCTGGACAGATACAGCTGAGAGTATTAGTCTCCATGTCCTAGGCTGTCTACTCACATGTGAATACCTTACCATAAGTAGGACATATGTATAACTTGTTGCTCACGAAGATTGCTGTGAGCTAGGCTCTGCAAGTTGGCTGGATGAGTTAGAGGTGAGATATATGGTTTACAGCAATAGATGTTGATTCTTCCCTTTTCAGCTTTGCCTTGATGTGACTTTCTTTCTTATCTAGCGGAGTACAATTGACAATTCTGCCAAGTTTTACAGTAACCCTTCTTAGAGATCCATGATTATCTCATCTCATTGAATGAGTGAACAAGAAAAAAAAGAGATTTCACTGATCGTTCTTCTATAGTTCATAACACTGAAAACCAGGTGATGATAGAGGTTGAAGAAAGGATTGAAAGGTTTTAGAAGGATCAAATGAAAGCAATTCTTAGCAAAGACAGTTCTTGAATGAAAGATTTAGAAACTTAGATTAATATTACCAAGAGTATGGGAGAAACAGAAATAAATCTTGAGCTTTGGTTAAGAGTTACAGAAGGAAATTAATGGAGAAAAGATAGAAATGAAGGCAGAAAAAAAAAGAGAGGAAAAGAAAGAAACTAGAATTGGCAAGAAGAAATGTAGAATTTGAAGAAGTTTCTGTTGTAACTGCTGTATAATGATTACAACAAAGATACAGATCTACACCAAGAACCTATAAATATTCAAGTGCAGTGAAAGTACTAATCAAGTTGGTAAATATTAATGGCCAAATAACAGTGTGTCACTAGCTTACTGCCATCCTAACCCATGTTATCTGAATAAAACTATATGAAAGTTACGTAAATGAAGCTGAAAAGGAAACTTGCTTCATGCTGGGATACAAATCTAAGAATGGTCCATATATAAGTTGCTGGAGAGAATGTTAGCTGTATCCAAAGCCCCCGTCCTCTTGTCCTTCTCTGGGAAAGAAATTTTATTCAGAGATAGGAATTGCCCCTTTTAGTCATGTGTCTTTTAAGGTTGTCTGACCTCTCAAATAAGGTACAAATGAGATTTCATGAGATAGGCTGAAATTACTGGAAGGGCTAAAAAGATTTGCTTTTGTTTGGTCTTTGGTAGCCTGCCGTTTTTGCTTTCCTCTGTCTAATGCTTTGAAATAAGGTCTGGAGATTGTGTCTTTATAGTGTCCAGAGAGCAATTCAAATTTGTCCTGTTGGGCTGACTTTTCCTTGGATCACAGACTTATAAATGTTGATTTTCCTATTGTTAAGTTGTCACCAGTTTTTAATGACTTCTGGATATAGGAGACTTTATATGTCAGTATTTGAAATGCCAATTTTTGTCAAACAAGGAGATAAATATAAATTAAAACATTTTTTTTTTCATCAAGGGGCAAATGAGTTCCCAGCCTAGCTTTAGCAGTCTATTTTGTAAAAGAAATTCCACAAATGTTTAAAATCCTGAAAAAAGTCCATTTGAGGAAGTAGTGCATTTTATATACGGGAAGGTTTGCCAAGTGAGTTAACCTCTAGTAACCGTTATCTTGCATATGTGTGTTTGTAAACTGAATCATAGGAAGATTGGAGCTTTTTAACAAAGGGGATGTTTTAGAGCTGGCATTGGAATTTGGCAATCTATACCTGCTTTGATTGTCTGCTTCTAGAGATGGGAAAGAGCTAATGGTTTATGGTTTTCACAGGGTGGAAGGTCCCTTGTAATAAATCTTTTTTGAATTTTGTTTTGTAGGGGGGTACGTTAAAAGCAGTAAAATCTTCCAAAGGAAAGAAGAAGAGAGAGAGCATAGAGGGGAAAGATGGCCGGAGGAGGAAAAGTGCTTCGGACTCTGGGTGTGACTCTGCATCAAAGAAATTAAAAGGAGACAGGGGTGAAGTAGACAGTAATGGGAGCGATGGAGGCGAGGCAAGCCGAGGGCCCTGGAAAGGAGGGAATGCCAGTGGAGAGCCAGGGCTGGATCAGAGAGCCAAGCAGCCACCGACTACATTTGTCCCCCAGATTAACCGCAACATTCGCTTTGCCACTTACACCAAAGAAAACGGCAGGACTCTGGTGGTGCAGGATGAGCCTGTAGGTGGGGACACACCTGTACCTTTCACTCCATATTCTACAGCCACAGGTCAGACACCTTTGGCCCCAGAGGTGGGTGGAACCGAAAACAAAGAGGCAGGAAAGACACTGGAACAAGTTGGCCAGGGCATGGTGGCTTCAGCAGCTGTGGTCACTACCGCCAGCTCCACCCCAACCACGGTGAGGATCTCAGACACTGGCCTTGCAGCAGGGACTGGGCCGGAAAAACAGAAAGGCAGCTGGTCGCAGGCCCCAGGAGAGGTGAGTTGTTTCAGGGGCAGATCTGCAAGATTTGGGTTCACCCTTTCACCCTACTTTGTTTCTTAACACATTAAAAAGCATTTCAAATGCCATAGGAAAGGAGTATTTCTAGGATGTGCTTAAATTGTATTATGAATAGTCCTTTACTGCTCATTGGGCAAATGTGTATATTTTAATAACTTTATCAGCTCTTAAAAGTCACCTGAACAATTGGGCTAATCGAAAATTTACTATACAACCCAATTTAATGAGTTGTTAAAATAAATCTGGTGGGGAATCTTTTTAATTCAGTTATCTATTTAATTCACATAGTGGTTGAGCCTCCACCAGGCCAGTGAGAGGCAAGGTTAATGAATTACAGTGTTGGTAACAGTGAACGCTATAATTAAGGCTATGTGAAAGCTACTATTACCAACCCCTATTTTCAGTTCATCATTTTCTATGACATTTTCCTTTGAGGCTGGGCTTCTTTCCATAATTTGATATGACCATGAAATTTTTTTCCCCCTAACTTAATCTTTTAAAGCCTTACCTGGAAAAATTGATGGAATTAATCACAGTAGTATCCAGTCTATGTTCTTTATCTGATAATGCATGTATTGTTGCTAAAATGGAACTTTTGTTAAATACAAGTTTACATCAAGTTGGCTGCCCACTCAAATATGAAGCAGTATAAAATCAGTTCTTATAGTTTTTTGACTTTTATCTTGATCACCAAAGTGTGATTTATGATGCTAGTCGTATTTTTTCAAAGTAGCTCTTAACTCAAGCTGGAATATGAAATACAAATAAAATACCAAATGATGTTTTAAATTATTTATAGGAAACTACTGTGTGCTAAGTACTGTATATTGTAAATAAAGAATTGAAAATCCCAGTTTGAAGGAGCTCACGTCCTAAAATGGAATCATTTTAAGTATAACAGTGCTGGATAAAACATGGCATACACATTTCATCTGACTTCTTCCATTCTCTAGAAAATGCAGTTTATTAATCTCTAGTGTGCAGGGATGGGAAAGGAGGCGAAAGAGGAGAAGGCTTGTAAATGCAAATTTCACGCTCTTCATGGTTTGTTCTCTGTTAGTTTACCAGCATTCCCAAGTGAACCAGGTCTTCACTATGTGTAAGTCATTATATTGCCCCAATCAGTTAAAATCAAATCCATGTCAAAGGCAATGTGGTTTGTAAATGGGGATTATAAAATAGACCAAATATTACATACTGTAAGAAGAGATTCCCCCTAAATGCTGTTGTTCTTGGAGTAGCAAATCTAAATAGATGAAATGTGGATTCAAAGGGCATTTTTCCAAATGGGTTTGAAAAGTTTAGTTACTTTGCTAATGTGTCAGCCTTGATATTCTCTTGGAATATGATTGAAAAGTACAGAAATGGATGTTTCCATTATGATGTCAAACCTGAAATAGGGACAGATTCTCCAGGAAACCCTTACCCTAAATATTAGGTTGAAATCAGTTTGTCATCACTTTTTTATAAGGAAAGGATTTGGAATTTTATTGTTTGAAGGAAAATGAAAGAACATCCAAATTATTTTTCATTCATGTGCGTATTTATTTTTAAAGAGTAACTTTAGTAGTGAAACCTGAGATCCTTATGCTCATTCTTTGCAGTCGTACAGGTGTCAAGGCTCCTGGCCAAATCCTGCCAGTGAAACAACAGCAGAACCTCAGTGCTATAGCTGTCTGTTCTCTTTTTTATTTGAAGGAGGTTTAAGTCAATGGTTGCTGGTTAGTGGGAAGGAAAGGAAGAAAGAATAATGAACTAAGTTTTTGTCTGTTAAATGCCCTGAAGCAGTCTCTGGAGCAAATGTCAGCTGGAGACTAGCCATAGGTGGCCTGCCTGGTTCTTCTGCCTCTTTGCCACCCTCTAAGAAAGTCATAAATGTAGATTCCTCTTGCATATTTAAAGAATACCTTAAAGTCACTATGAACTCATCTACAAAACAGAAACGGATTCACAGATGTAGTAAAC
Organism: Camelus bactrianus; assembly: GCF_048773025.1. Lineage (NCBI taxonomy): Eukaryota > Metazoa > Chordata > Mammalia > Artiodactyla > Camelidae > Camelus > Camelus bactrianus. Next base: position 98,323,566 of record NC_133541.1, read on the forward strand.
AATCTTATGATTAATGGGGAAAGGAGGTGGGAAGGGATAAATTTGGGAGTTTGAGATTTACAAATGTTAGCCACTATATATAAAAACAGATTTTAAAAAATAGTTTCTTTTGTATAGCACAGGGAACTATGCTCACTATCTTGTAATAACCTTTAATGGAAAAAAATATGAAAACGAACATATGTATGTATATGCAAGACTGGGACATTATACTGTACACCAGGAATTGACACACTGTAATTGACTGTAGTTCAATAAAAAATTTTTTTGAATTTTTTAAATTAAAAAAATAAAAGAACAAAAATTTTAAAAAGAGCTGCCTACGATTGATAACAACAACAACAAAAAAATAGATTTTCTAAAAAAGTTTCTGCTGTATAGCACAGGGAACTATGTTCAATATCTTGTAATAACCTTTAATGAAAAAAATATGAAAATGAATATGTGTATGTATATGCATGACTGGGACATTGTGCTGTACACCAGAAATGGACACATTGTAACTGATGGTACTTCAGTAATAAATAAATAAATACATACATACATACATACATACATACATACATACATACATACATACATAAAATGCCTTAGATAAACTGAAACTCCCTTCCCCCCCTTTTTTTAACAATAGCCCTTTCATTTATTTGGCATAAATTTTTTTAAATTGTAAAGTAACGCATAACATAAAATTTACCATTTTAAACATTTGAAGTTACAGTACCTTGGCATTTATACTATATATCCACAGTGTTGTGCAACCATCACCACTATCTAGTTACAGAAATTTTCATCACCCCGAAAAGAAACTCCATATCCATCTTAAGCAGTCTTGGCATAATTTTTATTTCCAATATTTTAAAGTGGTTGTAAGTATCACATAAGGGCTTGTACCTACCTATGGATGTTTCTCTGTATACGTATAGGGGTATGTGATATACCACATGAAAGTGATCCTACCCTTCTTTACATACACATCCTTTATTCAAATGCAGAAGTTAACATTTTTAAGGTTAAAAGAAGAAAGTGTTTTTTCATTCTCCAATTTGTTATGCTGAATGCTTTTGTTTGGTGGGTATATCAGTATCTACTCTTTTGCACTTTGGAGACTTGTTAGATTCCTAATGATAAGAAAAGAGTTCAGTAACCAGTGTACCTTGTTTAACTTAGCACCTTTAGGTCTAACTTTAATTGAAACAGATAACTTTTAGGTTGATTTGGACCTATAAGTAGATGGCCAAATTCCGAAAGGGTCCAACTTGGCGAGTTTCAGACTGATAAAGAAAATACTTTTCCTTAATGTACAGTAGGCTTGTCTTGGAGTTGAAGTCACTTCTGTAAGATGGACAATTTGCAGTGGCTTAAATAAATCAAAACTTAATCCATAGCCCCTCAAATCACTGAGGTAGATTTGTAACTAGTGATACTTCACTATTTCAAAGTAAAAGCTAATGTCTGTTCGGGAACCCTTTTCTGCAGATTCTGGCAAAGTCTTCATTTCTAAATAGATACTTAGAAGCCTACACAGCCTCCTAGTGCTCTCACAACCAATTGGCTAACAACCAAGGGAGTGGTAATATGTCATTCATCCTGCCATCTCTAGCTCATCTTGCTAAAGATTCCCTCTGTTTGGTCTGTTTTCTTCCCTCATGCATGAAATAATAGTTAAAAGAGCAGTTTTCCTTGAATTATAGGAGAGAAAAGTTGATTGACCCATAAGAAATGTTGGCCTAGGTCCAAGAAGGATGTCATAAGGTTGTCAGGAGAAGCTAGCATCACTAACTCAGACTATCTTCTTTTCAGAATTCAAGAAATTCTGTTCTGGCCTCTTCTGGATTTGGAGCATCTCTCCTGAGTTCATCACAAACTTTGACTTTTGGAAGTGGAAGGAGCCAGTCCAATGGAGTTCTAGTCACAGAGAACAAACCTTTGGGCTTCTCTTTTGGCTGTAGCTCTGCACCAGAGTCTCAGAAAGACTCTGATCTCTCAAAAAACTTGTTTTTTCAATGCATGTCCCAAACTTTACCCACCAGTAACTACTTCACTACCGTTTCAGAGGGTTTGGCTGATGATTCCTCCAGTCGAGACTCATTCAAACAAAGCCTTGAGAGCCTATGTAAAGGAAGATCTGCTCTTGGAGCAGACGCTAAATCAGGCTCTAAGGTTGGCAGCTCTGTGGACCGGAAAGTGCCTGCAGAGTCCATGCCCACCCTCACGCCAGCCTTCCCACGGAGCCTCCTAAATGCCCGCACCCCAGACAGTCATGAAAATCTATTTTTACAGCCCCCTAAACTGTCCCGAGAAGAGCCTTCTAACCCTTTCTTGGCATTTGTGGAGAAAGTTGAACATAGTCCTTTCAGCAGCTTTGCATCTCAGGCATCAGGTAGCGCTTCCTCTGCTACCACTGTCACCTCCAAGGCAGCACCCAGCTGGCCCGAGTCTCACTCCTCTACAGATTCGGCATGTTTAGCAAAGAAGAAAACCCTCTTTATCACAACTGACTCCTCCAAACTGGTGTCTGGTGTTCTGGGCTCAGCTCTTACCACTGGGGGACCGAGCCTCTCTGCCATGGGAAATGGCCGCTCCAGTTCACCCACCAGCGGCCTCACCCAGCCCATTGAGATGCCTACTCTCTCCTCCAGCCCCACAGAGGAGAGGCCAACTGTGGGGCCTGGGCAGCAGGACAATCCTCTCCTCAAAACCTTTAGTAACGTCTTTGGCAGGCACTCAGGCAGCTTTCTGTCCTCCCCAGCAGATTTTTCACAGGAGAACAAAGCCCCTTTTGAAGCTGTGAAAAGGTTCTCACTGGATGAGCGAAGCTTGGCTTGCAGACAGGACTCGGACTCCAGTACCAATAGTGACCTGTCAGATTTGAGCGACTCGGAGGAGCAGCTGCAAGCCAAGACTGGCCTGAAGGGGATTCCAGAGCACCTGATGGGGAAGCTGGGCCCCAATGGGGAGCGCAGTGCTGAGCTGTTGCTGGGCAAAGGCAAAGGAAAGCAGGCCCCCAAGGGCCGGCCTCGGACTGCCCCCCTGAAAGGTGATCCTGCTGGGGTTATACATGGGCTTGACTCTGGCACTAGCCTTTCATGCCTGTTGTGCTCTTGGACAGTAGAGGCCCTCTCTTTGATGGAAAGTTCTATAATCTCATAGAATTCCATAGCTAAAAGGGCCCAGTAGTGGTCTCTTATCAGACCCAGTTTGGGACAGGATTGATCTAAACCAGCACTATAAGAGGGGCCTCTCTCCTGTATAAAGATAATCCCAGAAAGGAAGATCCTTGATCTTCCTTGATAGTCCATTATTTTCAGTCATGAACTCTTTCTTTATGTATTTCTCTTCCGTTTGGCCCTTCCTCTTTAATTTACTTTACGGGGGTTACTCACTACTAGTCTTCATTCTCACATAGAAGCCTTTCATAGACTTGATGAAGCAAAGAGAACCACCCCTCATATATATATCTCACATATGTAAGGTTTTTACATCTCTTCCAAAAGTCATTAAGTCCTGTGGTGTGAGGTTATTGTCCCAAGTTGTATAAGGGCAAGTGTCTAAGAATCTGATGGTAAAAGTCACTATTCTTGTTAGGATTTGGTATCCCATTGGAGCCCCCAGAGGGGCTGGTGGCAAGTGGCTACCTTCTGCCATTTTGGGGTTTTCTTACCCATGCCCAGAGTTGTTTTGTTATCATGTGGGTACTTACCACAAATCCTCCATGGTCCTTAGCTCCTAGTTGAAGCCGATTTGTTCCCTCTACTCCCTTTCTGTCAAGGATGGACCTGGTGGGCACATGCCCATACAGTGCAAGGAAAAGTGACTTAGGTCAGGATAAGTATCTGTCTGCAAGAGGATTATGCTATTGAGTTTCATTTATACCTTTCATAACCAACCATTTCTCTCCCTCCCTTGCATACAGTTGGCCAGTCAGTGCTGAAAGACGTGAGCAAAGTGAAGAAGCTGAAGCAGTCCGGAGAGCCCTTCCTGCAGGATGGGTCTTGCATCAATGTAGCCCCTCACCTGCACAAGTGTCGTGAGTGTCGCCTGGAGCGGTATCGGAAGTTTAAAGAACAGGAGCAAGATGATTCCACTGTAGCCTGCCGCTTCTTTCACTTCCGGAGGTAACCAAACTCCTCTCTTTTTCTCCTTTCCAGTTTTATTAGTGATGTCTAATTCCCGCTCTTCCTCTGAATCAGTAAACATCTCTCACCATCTTTTCCTTATTTTCCTGAACTCCACTGCTCTCAAGAGTCTGTGCTAAGACTCTGCCATGAGTATCTACTTAGTTGTTTGGATTGTGAAATGATATGTGACTTTGTCCTTAGAGAATTGAGATTGAGCAGTCTCAACTACTACCCCCGAGCTGCACTGAGTTATTCCTAACTTGGGTTCCATTTGAAACCAGCGATGTGAGCAGAAGGACACCACTCTCTATTATGGGTGTACCCGACCACTTACTCCTCTTCAGTGCTAGAGTAACTTGAGTCCCCTAGAGAGAAGGGGAAGTAAGATTAGGAGATAATGTGAAGTGACTTTGAAATAGAGATAAGTGGTGAAAATCCTAGAAATATCCTTTGCTTTTTAACAAACAGCAGCTGTTTAGTTACTTTTATTCTGCTTGATCAGCTTAGAAAAGGAATTTCTTCTAAACAATCTTTCAAGAGTTTTTAATTTTTTAAATAAAGAAATCCAAGTGGTTTATCCATGTAGTGTGGATTCACTTATTCAGCAGATGTTTATTGAGCTCTCAGTGTGTGCCAGCCATTGTTGTGAGCATTGAGGATTAAGCAGTACACAAAGCCATCAAATTCTAGCCCTTAGGAGGTTTGTTGGGGATGCAGATAGTAAATAAGAAAAAAAAAGTCAATATATGGCACTAAGAGAAAGATAAAGAAGAGAAAGAGAATTGAAGTGTGGGGAGGCTAGAGAGACTATAGTTTAAATAGAATGATTTGAGAAAGTGAGATTTGAGTAAGGAACTGAAGGAGTTAAGGGAGTGAGCCATGCATTTTTCTGGGAGACAAGTATTCCAGACAGAGGATACAGCAAGAGCAACTGTTCTGAGTCTGGAATGTGTTCATGGAGCTAGGGTGGGTAAAAGAGACTAAGCAAATGGAGAGGAAAAGAATTGTGTTCAAAGAGTTAATGGTAGGTCAAGAGTTTAAAGGGCTACTCTTAAGAGCCTTGACATTTATGCTGAATAAGCAAGCAGTCACTGGCAGTTTTGAGCTGATGAGTGACACTGGTAAGTGTTCTAAGGATCACTGTGATTACCTTCTTGAGATTAGATTATATTGAAGCAAAAGCAAGGAGAGATTAGTAGACTGTTGGCATTATCCAGGTGAGAAATTATGGTGGCTTTAGTATAGGGAGGTATTGATAGAGGTGATGAGAAGTGGTTGAAGGGTGAATTTTGAAGTTAGGGTTACTTGATTTTCTGATGGATTAGATGAGAGGTATGAAAGAAAAGGAATCAAAGATGATTCTATGGCTTCTGGCCTAAAACCTGAGAGAATGGAATTGCCATTTACTGGTAAGGAGATTTCTCAGGGAAATGCAGGTTTGGGGAGGAAAAAAATGGGGAATTTTAATATAGGCGTGTAAAATTAGAGATGCCTATTATATTTCCTAATAGAGATGTTGAAAGGGCAGCTCTAGAATTGAAGGAAGAAGTCCAGGCTGGTGATAAAAATGTAGATGTCACTAGTTATTTAAAGCTCTGAGTCTAATTAAGATCACTTGAGGAGTCAGAGTCTAGGTAAAGAAGAGAAGTGGCCCAAGAACTGAGTTCGGAAGCTCTCCAGCATTTAGAGATGGGAAAGATGAGGAGTAACTAGTAAAGGAGGCTGAGAAAGAGTACCCAGTGAGGTATCCTGGAAGACAACTGAAGGAAGTGTTCCCAGCAAGGAATAATGAACTGTAGCAAATGCTGCAGTTGGATTGAGTCAGATAAGGACTGAAAATGACCACTGGATTTCACTAGGGGGAGTGGCCTTGTCAGAAACAGTTTTGGTAGATTGGTGGAGGAAAGCCTGATTGATGTGGATTAAGAGAAAATAAAATGGAAAAGAACTGGTGACTGAAAGTACAGACAACTCTTAAGAAACTTTTCTTCTTAAACACAGATACATGGAGGTAGGTGTGGGTGGGATTAAGAGGATTTTTGAGACAGCAAGTTGAACCACTGGGAATAATTTGGAAGAGAGGAAAATAGATGAGGTAGAAGAGAAAACTAGTGGAGAGATGCCTGTGCAAGAGGATAGGATGTGGAGCATAGGTGGAGAGATTGGTCTTCACTAGGACCTAGTTCATTCATAGTAGCAGAAAATAAGATGGAGTACAGTTGCAGGAAGGCGTGGTAGTGTGGTGGTGGGAGCTGGTTGGAATTCTCTTCTGGCTCCTTGGGGAATTTGTTCAGTGGAATACCTAGCAAGGTCCTCATGGGGAAAATAATTGGAGGTTTGAAAAGAAAGGAGAAGATATTAAATAGGCATCTAGGAGAGGAAGCACACCAGGAAACTGTTGTGACTGCCAGGCAATATCAAGGGTTCACCTGACATAAATAGATATGAACTTCAAGTGTGACACTAAGCACAGCTCTGTATTTTTCCTCTGGTCATGTTCAGTGGTGTGGGTGCTGGTGTCGAACAAGTGGTTGGATAAACTGATAGGCATTTCTGCGGATAGCTTTTTAGAGAACCCAGACCTACTAGTTGTTAACAAGCCTTCCTGTTGGTGCAGACAGTGCATACTGTGTTGGTCAAATATGGCAAAAATTCTTAACCTGATTCCTGTTAAGTGTCTGTTAATTTCTTTTAGGTCCTAGGATTTTAAGTGTGTGTTGGTTTGCATGGCTACTGTTGTTTACCATGTATTTGACTGTGTACCTTCCTGTCTCAGGTTGATCTTCACTCGAAAGGGGGTACTCCGTGTGGAGGGGTTTCTAAGTCCCCAGCAAAGTGACCCTGATGCCATGAACCTGTGGATTCCCTCTTCCTCCTTAGCAGAAGGAATAGACCTAGAAACCTCAAAATACATTCTGGCCAATGTTGGGGACCAGTTCTGCCAGCTTGTGATGTCGGAGAAGGAGGCCATGATGATGGTGGAGCCACACCGTAAGGCACCCTCTTACTCATCTTCTAGGCAACTCTAGTTGGAAACTCATTTTCTTTTGCTTAAAGGGAGGTGTGGAAGGAGTGGCAGATGGCATTTTCTATGGATAAATTAAGACTGATAAGACTTCTTTTTGTAGCAAACTAAGTGGCTGAAGCCATACCTATATCCAGCCGTCCTCATTCTTTTAGTCTTTGGCAGTTGACAGACTAAAAATTCCTTCCTTGATTGCCTTTCATTTTTGTAGTATAGTTGTCATAATTTATATTTTGATCCCTATTTGGGTTTGATTTACAGAATATTTTCAGTTTGCTTTGAACTAATTTTTATTAGTAAGCTGTACTTTATGATTTGTGAATAGATGAAGTGCTACTGATTGCCGTGTTTCACACCTAGCACCCACGATATTTAGACATTTTTGATATTTTCATGTTTGTGAGATATTGTACGCTATTTCTAGACCAAGGAATATTATACTATGAAATTATGCCCTGTATTTTAAGAATCTTCTTATTCCAAACTCCCCCAAATTGAAAATTTTATGGTATCTTCAGTGACAGCATGTGGCATTCATGCTCATAGTCACTTGTTCAGAAATATTAGAAATTCCCTGTATTTTGTATCTCTTAAAATTACAGAAAAACAAACCTCATGAATCTTTGAGTTTTATTGCTGGACAAAATGCTTAAGTAAGAATCAGTGGATCTGGGATCTTTTGCTATTATTCAGGATGGCCAGTGCCAACATATTCCTCTTCCTTTTTCCACCAGAGAAAGTGGCATGGAAGCGAGCAGTGCGTGGTGTACGGGAGATGTGTGATGTATGTGAAACAACTCTGTTCAACATCCATTGGGTTTGTCGCAAATGTGGATTTGGGGTCTGCCTTGACTGTTACAGGCTCAGGAAAAGCCGACCACGCAGTGGTGAGCAAATATTGTCCTGTGTATTTCTGAAGGTAAACTCTCAGTGGAGGTGTGGGACTTGGAAATTGAAGCAAAAATGGGTTTGTGCCCCTTCTTTAGCTATTGAGCTTTATTTATATTTTGTCATATATTCCAATACTCCAGCCTAACTGGGAAGACTAAAACAAGCCACGAAGGATTATTCTTCATCTTGTCTTGTTTTGTTTTTTTGCTAACATACTTAGTGAGATGTAATTCATATGCCGTGAAATTCACCCCTTTAAAGTGTACAGTTTAAAGGTTTTTAGTATATTCTCAAGATTACATAGTCATCATCACTATGTAATTTCATTTTCATTACTACAAAAACAAACCTCACTCCCCATTCCTGCCTTTCCTTAGGCTTTGGTAACCACTAATCTACTTACTGTCTCTGTAGATTTGCCTATTCTGTATGTGTTGTGTAAATGGAATCATATGATATTTGGCCTTCTGTGACTGGCCTTTTTCACTTAGCATACTATTTTAAAGTTTCATCCATGTTATAACACATAATTCATTCCTTTGTATTGCCAAATAATATTCCATTGTATGGATATACTACATTTTTTTTTTATCCATTCATCAGTTGATGGACATTTGGGTTGTTTCTACTTTGGGCCATTATGAATAGTACCACTAGGAACATTTGTGTACAAGTTTTTGTGTGAACATATGTTTTCAGTTTTTTGAGGATATACCTAGTAGTAGAATTGATGGGGCATGTGGCAGTTCTGTGTTTAACCCTTTCAGGCACCATCAAACTGTATTCCAAAGTGGCTGCACCATTTTATAATCCCACCAGTGATGTATGAGGATTCCACTTTTTCTACATCCTTGCCAGCGCTTGTTATTATCTGTCTTTTTGATTATAGTCATCAAACTGGCTATTGAAGTAGTATGGCGTTGTGTGGTTTTGATTTGCATTTCCAAGATGACTAATGATGTTGAGCATCTTTTCATGTGCTTATTGGCCATATGTTTACCTTCTTTGGAGAAATGTCTATTCAAATCCTTTGCTTCACTTTGTTCTTACTGTATTATATTACATGCCAAGATTCCTCCTTGAGCCTTGACTTCCTCATTCTTCCCTCTTCTGAGATACAGTGTAACCATTGTAATATAATGATTTAGAGCTTAGGCTACTGGGATCTGAATCCTACTTCCATATCTTATTATACCATCTGTGGTAACTTGGGCTAGTTTCTTAAGCCCTCAGACCCTCAGTTTCATTGTCTATAAAGCAAAGATAATGTGAGTACTTCTGTCACAACATTGTTGTGGGATTAAATGAGATATATGTAAAATGGTTAGCACAGGGCCTGACATCCACTAGGTACTACATGTTATGTAGTTATTAGATCTTCCATTTTTGCCTGTGAAAGATGAGCTTTTATGCAAATTGCCCTCCTGCCATAAACAACTAGAAAACCAGACAAAGTATGTGAAACCACAGTTTCAGATATTGGATAACAGGTAGCATGAGTCTGTGAACCCTAAGAAATGGAAAGAAACAAGGTGAATCGTACCATTGTCCCAGTTTACTCCCTGGAGGCAGTTTCTAGTTTTTAGCACAAGGAAAGACAACTAACATAGAGTTTGGCTGTTTCACTGAGTTTAGGCAGAGATCAGAATCTAAGAAGAGTGAGGCAATGTACTGAAGAAGTCAGAGCTGCACAGAGAGAACACCAGAGATCTGCAGAGAAATCACCTGTTTTTTGATTATGTATAGATCTGCACATGCATGAGACAAAGTTGTCCTCAAGGCAATCAACTGAATGGTATACTGAACTCACAGCTTCTATTCCCATCAGCCACAGTGGAGAAACACTGGGTAGAATCCAAAAGAGTCACACCTTTAGTAGTGAGACTAATGTAGTCCCAGAATAAAGGCTGCTCTGGAACCACCATAAAGAGTGTAAAGCAAGCTCAGAAGGATCAAACTGATCTACAAGTTGCTTAGTTATACACCAGACTAAAACCAAACACTCTTTAGCATGTTGATCACCACATCCACAAATATGGGGGATGATTGTGCTTCCTCAGGGGCACCTGATCCACAATCAGCAATCAATGTGTTAAAAGACTACAAGAAAATCCAGTGCTCTGAAACATCAAAATTACAAAGCTCTGCATTCAATGAAGAATGATAAGGTATACAAAAGCAGAATAATATGACCAGTAATCTGGGGGGAAAAACCAACCCAACTGATAGAAAAATCCAGAAATGACAGAGGTGATGGAACTATTATAAAAGGACCTTAAAACAGCTATTATAAATCTTTTAAATATGCTTGAGGACACAAAGGAAATGACGAGGAGAAAAATAGATATTTTTATTCTAAAAGACCCAAATGAAGCTTCTAAAGATGAAAAATATCTCCCCCACAAAATTATACTAGGTGGGATTAGTAGTGGATTAGACACTGCAGAAGAAACAGTGAACTTGAAGACAGCAATAGAAACTATCCAGAACTAAGCCCAGAGAGAAGAAAGAAAGTTGAAGAGTGCCTTGTTGAGCTATAGGATGTATTGGGCAGTCTAACAAACATATAATTGGAATTCCAGAAAGAGAAAGGGCAGGAGGGCAGACACAGAAAAAAATTTGAACAAATAAATCCAAAAAACTTCCAAATTTGATGAAAAAAAACTATTAAACCACAAACCCAACAATAATCTGCAAAGAGAAGAAACATTAAGAAAACCACACCAAAATGCATCATAATCAACTTACTGAAAAACAGTGATAAAAAGAAAATCTGAAAAGCACCAAAGGAAAAAAGGTACATTATGTACAAAATAACAGAGATAAGAGTGATCAGAAAACCTATATACCAGAGACAGTGGAACAGCATCTTGAAGTGCTGAAAATAAACCCATTAACCTAGAAATCAACCTAGTGAAAATATCTCTCAAGAGTGAACTAGTTTTTCAGACCAAGAAAAGCTGATAGAATTCATCACCAGCAGATACACGCTATAAAGTTAAAGGCAGTTATTCAGGCAGAAGAAAATATGCTACGGAAATTTGGATTTACACAAAGAAGTGAAGAACATTCTACATGGTAAATATGTGGATACATATAAAGGACAATTTTTTGTTATTTTTTACATTTTTAAAAATTTTTATACAATTTTTAAGGTTACTTTCCATTTACAGTTATTACAAAATTTGGCTGTATTTTCCATGTTGTACAGTACATCCTTGACCCTATCTTATACCCAATGGTTTGTACCTCTGACTCCCCAGCCACTATATTTCACCCCCCCACCCACTGGTAACCACTGTTCTCTGTATTTGTGAGTCTGCTTCTTTTCTGTTATATTCACTCATTTGTGCTGGTATTGTTTGTTTCTTGAGTGGGGCGTAACTAGATTTCTTCATTGATTTCAGCTTGGAGGAGGAGGAGGTACCAGGGATTGAACCCGGGACCTCTGGGGTATTGAGCATGCGCTCTACGTGTTGAGCTATACCTTTCCCCCTATATTCACTAATTTGTTATATTTTTTAGATTCCATGCGGTGATATCATACAGTGTTTGTCTTTCTCTGTCTGACTAATTTCACTTAACATAATGCCCTCCAACTCCATTCATGTTGCTGCACATGGCAAAATTTTGTCCTTTTTTTATGGCTGAGTAGAATTCCATTGTATATATATGCCACATCTTCTTTAGTCATTCATCTATTGATGGACACTTAGGTTGCTTCCATATCTTGGCAGTTGTAAAAATGCTGCTATGAACACTGGGGTGCATCTATCTTTTCAAATTAGTGTTTTTGGTTTTTTCAGATGTATACTCAAGAGTGGAGTTGCGAGGTCATACAGTTCTATTTTTAGTGTTTTGAGAAACCTACATGCTATTCTCTTCAGTGGCTGCACCAATTTACATTTCCACAAACAGTGTATGAGAGTTCCCTTTTCTCCACATCCTTGCCAACATTTGTTATTTCATTTTTCTCTTATTTTTAATCTTTTGAAAAGGTAATTGTTTAAAGCAAAAGTAGTGATGATGTATTACGGGGTTTATAATGTATGTAAAACTAAAATTTGTACTAATGGCACAAAGGAAAGGAGGGGGAAATGAAAATATTTTGTTAAGGATCTTAGACTATTTGTGAAGTGGTATAGTATTTGAAGATAGACTGTGATAAGTTAAAGATACTACTAACCCTAGAGCAAACACTGAAAAATTAAGAGAAATAGCTAATAAGCCAAAAGTGGAAATGAAATCATATTATTAAAAATATTCAGCTAATTCAAAAGAATGAGGAAAAATGAAACCAAAAAAATAAAATGGTACAAATAAACAGATACACAGTATATCTTGTATTCAAATTTCTTGTGGTGGGTAGCACAAGTACCAAAAAAGAAGTCTAAAAAGATTCTTTTGGGGGGGGCGATAAAGAAAAGTTAAAAAACACTAAACTAGGTATATAGATAGAAACATCTTACATAATGTGAAAGATTGAACTTTTCCACTTGAAATAAGGAGTAGAGGAAGAAGGTCGCCTCTTCACAACTTCTTTTAAACATTGAACTGAAGTTATTAGGCAGCATGAAGAAATAAAAGACAAGGAAGAGCATTTATTTTTTTAAAGGCATATAGATTGGAAAGAGTAGTTTTATTCTCAGATGACTTAATCATTTATGTAGAAAATCCCAAGAAATTGACAGTAAAGCTACCAAAACTAGTAAATAAGTTTAGCAAGATTGCAGGACACAAAGTCAACATAACAGAATTCAGTTCTATTTTGCTGTCAGTGAACAATTAGGGAAAAATTTAGCCAATATGTAAAAGACATATATTCTGAAGACTATAGCATATTGCTAAGAGAAATTAAAGACCAAATAAATAAATGGAGATATGTACCATATTCATGGATAGAAGACTGAATATTAAGATGTCAGTTCTTCCAAATTGATCTGCAGTTAAATGCAATTACAATCCGAATCCCAATAGGCCTTTTTATAGAAATTGACAAGCTGTTTCTAAAATTTATATGAAATACAAAAGACCTAGCTTAACCAAAACAATTTTGAAAAAGAATGAAGCTGGAGGATTTATACTACTTCATTTTAAGACTTTCTATAAAGCTACAGTAATCAAGACACTATGGACAGAATGGATCCTAGAAGTAAACCCACTCATAAACAGTTAACTGATTAGTTGACAAAAGTGCCAAGATAAGATAATTAAATGGGGAAATATAGTCCTTTCAGCAAATGGTACTGGAATTATTGTATATCCATATTCAAATAAATCAAATGAACTTCTGTTTTTATTCATATTATAAACAAGTAACTCTAGTAAATCATAGACCTAAACATAAAAATTAAAACTCTAACCCTCTAGAAAAAAATTAGAAGATCTTTGTGTCCTTGGGTTAGATAAATATTTCTTAGATAAGACACAAAAAGCAAAAGAAATCAGATTTGAAAACTGCTTTTCAGAAGATATTAGGTAAATGAAAAGACAAGCCACAGACTGGGAGAAAGATTTGCTGATCACATATTTGCTGAAGGACTTACATCCATAATAAACACCTCTTAAACTCAATAACAAGACAGATGACCAAGTTTTTAAATAGGCAAAATATTTGAACAGGTACTTCATTAAAGAAGGTAGGTCAATGGAAAATAAACAGATGGGAGAAAACTGTCATTACTCACGACTATCCTCACAACCACTGTCCTCACTAGGATAGCTAAAATTTTTAAAACTGACAGTACCAAGTGTTGTCAAGGGCATGGAGCAACTAAAACTTATTAATCATTGCTGGTAGGAATGCAGATTGGTACCATCACTTTGGAAAACAGTATGGCCATTTCTTATAAATGTAAACATAAACTTACCATATAACCCACCATCCCATTTCTAGGTATTTACAAAAGAAATGAAAACATGTCCACACAAAGGCTTGTACTTGAACGTTTGTAGCAGCTTTATCATAATAGGCAATAATTGGACAGACTTATAGACACAGAATACAAACTTGTGGTTGCCAGAGGGGAGGTGGGTGGGAAGGGACAGACTGGGAGTTCAAAATTTGTAGATACTGACAGGCATATGTAGAACAGATAAACAAGATTATACTGTATAGCACAGGGAAATATATGCAATATCTTGTGGTAGCTCACAGTAAAAAAGAATATGACAACGAATATATATATGTTCATATATAACTGAAAAATTGTGCTCTACACTGGAAATTGACACAATGTTGTAAACTGACTATAACTCAATAAAAAAAAAAGTTTAAAAAAATAGCCAATAATTGGAAATAGTCCAACCATTCACTACCTGATGAATGGGTGAACAAAATGTGGTACATCTATAATATGGAATAGCTCTCAGCCATAAAAAGGAATGAATTACTGATAATGCAATAATATGGATAAATCTCAAAATCATTATGCTAAATCAGAAAAGCCCACACAAGTGACATACTATAATGCTTCCAATTATATGAAATTCTAGAAAACGCAGTACTTAAGTATTAGAAAGTTTATCATTGGTGGCCAGGGTTTGAAGAAAAGATATTGACTGCAAAGGGCTGAAGGGAACTTCAGGTGGGGGGTGGAAATGTTCAATGTCATGATTGTGATAATGTTCTACAACTCCATTTGTCGAAATTCACTGAAGTGTACACTTTTAAATTGTTGGATTAATTTTATGTGAATTATACCTCAGTGAAGCAGCATTTTTAAGTGTTAGCTGTTATCTTCTTTGACCCATGAGAAAATTGGCCTTTAGAGTCTGAAACTATGACTCAGTGAGGATACATCTCTTGTGACCCTTATAAAATAAGTGAAGTCATTTCATTCCTGTTTTAGAGACAGAAGAGATGGGTGATGAAGAAGTTTTCTCCTGGTTGAAGTGTGCAAAGGGGCAGTCCCATGAACCAGAGAATCTTATGCCCACACAGATCATCCCTGGCACAGGTAAGGGAATTACTTTTTTTAGATTTGTTCGGGTGGTATGTTTTTAATTGAGCTATAATTTACCATAAAATTTGGTGAAATGGTTTATCTCAGCCTGACTTTTTTTAAGCCTCACCAGATTTCTCTGAGAATTTGAATCTTTAGAAATGTTAGATTGTATGCAGCTAGTGCACACACTTTGCCTCACCTTTCTAGTGGAAGAGGTTGGTTGCTTTTCAGATGTCATTTTACATTCCTATAGTTGGCAGAATAGAAAAAGCCAGTCCCCTCACTTCTAGAAAGACCTTTGGTTTTAGGCTTGTAAAAATCCAGCTAAAGCTAATCAAACCTCTTGAATCCATGAAGAAGGCAGCTTAACAGTAGGAATGAATGGTCATGTGGTAGCTTACTTTAGTGATTCCTCCAGAAAGTCTGTTTCCAGCTTCATACTTCCATTAACATACACACATTGAAGTTGGTGAATCTACTGCCCATATTCTCCTCCACTTTGGGGAGGTACCCCCTGGATCCTTTATACCCCAGTGCTTTCAAGCAGAAGAGCTCCCTGAGTGCAGTGGTTAGATGCCTGCTCCCTGCTGATCTAAGCACTAGTTAAATGTTTGTGTGAAGTTTATATTGGTCTATTTTTTTTGAGGTATAACTTACAATAATGTACATGAATCTCAAGTATACAATTCAAAATATTGACATATGCTGAACTATTAAGGAATCTACCCCTACAGTTTCGGCTGGAGGACACCTTGTTAATGTTTACTAGAGGAGGGAGAGAATGTAGCTTAGTGGTTACAAGTGCACAGAACTTTAGTGCTAGATATACCTTGGTTAAAGTCTTAGTACTTTCATTTACCAACTTTATGTACTTAAGCAAATAACCTCACTCCTCTGAGCTTCAGTTTCATTGTCAAAAATTGAGGGTAAAATCGGCTACTTTGTTGAAATGTGGTAAGGCTTGAGGGAGATCATATAAAGAAGGTCTTTAGCACAATACCTGGCACATTCAAGCAATCTAAGGTTAACTGTTATTATTATCTTTTTTCAGCTCTTTACAATATTGGAGATATGGTACATGCTGCCCGGGGCAAATGGGGAATAAAAGCAAACTGCCCTTGTATTAGCCGGCAGAACAAATCTGTGTTGAGACCTGCTGTCACTAACGGGATGTCACAGGTAAAGTAGTGTGTACAGGTACAAATGAGAGAATCTTAAGTTCTTAGGACTAGGAAATGTCCCATTTTCATCTCCACTGTCCCAGGCTGCTGTAGGACTCCTACAGATTTAGGGGATAGGAAATCCTGTCTAGAGAAAGCCCCAGACGTTATTCAGGGGCTTTAAATTCCCTGACTGGAATGACTTTCTCTTCATTCGTCCTCAAAACCAATTCTGGCTTGGCTGATAAATAGCACAGAGTATTTGCATTATGTCAAGATTTATACCTCAGAATCCTTGAGTAGGTGAAGAGTATAGAAAAGGTCACAAGGAATATAGTCCTGTCTGTGTGCATGGTCCCTGCCATGTCGTATTAGGTACTGAGGACAAAAATGTGACTATTGGTCTGCTGATCTGGAATATTTCTACCCTGAAAGCAATCCAGAGCCTCCAGAGAGAGGCAGTGGTTTTTCTCTTGCTCTGTCAGAGTTGGAGGTCATTCCGGTTTGATGGCAACTATTTTGAGTAAGAGGCTATTTTAAGAAAATAAAAACCACACACACTGCTTACATTTAGATGGCTTTCCAGGAATGCCACTAACACATGATCAATAACATATACAAGAAATAATGCTGAACAGGGAAGTATATTTAATGTCTTGTAGTAACTTATGGCGAAAAAGAAAATGAAAACGAATATACGTATTTATAGGTATGACTGAAATGTTATGCTGTACACCAGAAATTGACACATTGTAACTGCCTATACTTCAATTTAAAAAAAAAAAATGAATTAATGCTGAGAGATATCAAGATATATTTTCAGTAGAGTTGACATATTAGAGCAAACCATCTAGAAAATTCAATAATAGAATAATAAACATTTTATTGAGCATTTTTGTATGTCAGACCCTGTGCTGAGCTCTTTGCATATACTATCTCATTTAATCCTCAGAACAGCTCTGTGTGTATGTGGTCAAGTTATAATCACCAATTTGCCATTGCAGAAACTGAGCCTCAGGCATGCTAAACAAAAACCCTGTTTTATTTTCAAGTCTTGTTCACTGCTCTTTCCAGAGAAACTAGCATAGTTTCTGTCACGTTGTAGGACTCAGTAAATATGTTAAATGAATGAATGAATGAGATAGCAGTTTACGGGACAGTTTCAAATTGTTTTCCCAGACCTCTTTAGTGTCAGCAGCCATTACTATTTGCATTATGTTTTTTTCTGCACAAGGACAGCACTTTAATCATGTTGGCTTTCTGTGCTTTAGCTTCCTAGCATAAACCCTAGTGCCTCTTCTGGAAGTGAAACCACCTTCTCAGGTGGAGGAGGAACTGCATCAGTAACACCACCAGAGACCGACCATGTTCCCAAAGCCAACAGCACTGACATCAGATCTGATGAGCCTCTGAAAGCAGACAGTTCAACGTCAAATAGCAATAGTGAGCTAAAAGCCATCAGGCCCCCTTGCCCTGACACAGCCCCACCCTCCTCTGCCCTGCACTGGTTGGCGGATTTAGCAACTCAGAAGGCTAAGGAAGAAACAAAAGGTGAGATTAACACAAGCCTCTTCCCTGCCTGTGGGTGGAACACTTGAGTTATTCTGGGATTCTTCAGACTCACACATTACCATCCACATTTATGAAACATACTACTTGCTTTCTCTGGCTGACCACGTAAAATGAGGGAATCTCTTTCAACTTCTTTCTAGAAGTGGAGCTTTTTTAAAAAAGGCACATAGGTGCCTGGGCTCTACCCCAGACCTCTTTAGTCAGAATTGATTTTTAACAAGCCTCCCAGATGGTTCTGTAACTCAGCCAGGATTAAGGGCTAGATTTGTTTTTCAATGGGCACAAGAATCACCTGGGGGATTGTTAAAAATGCAGATTCCTGTGCCCTCCCCCCACCCCAGAAATATTAAATGAGAGAATCTCTTAGAGTAAGACCAAGAATCTCCATTTTTAACAAGCACTCCAGGTGATTCCAATACAAGTATACTGGAGACCCACTTGAAGAAACACTCTCTTAGAAAGTGAGGGAGACGAAAGATGGATGGGAACAAAAGGAAGTTTGAAATCCAGATCTGGAAAAAAAGGAAGAAGTAGGAGAGCTTCTCCTTGGCCATGAGACCTGCCATAGTCATAGCTCGTCAGGCTTGGCCCAGACAAACCGTACGTAGTTTTGGGGGGCAGGGGAGGGGAGAGTCTTTCCTCCTTCCCACTTGGCTTATTTTTAGGAGTCAGTTGCCTGCTAGGTATTTATTCCTTTTTGTGCCTAATGCTGTTCCCGGTTATGTTCTTACAGAAGCAGGGTCCCTGAGGTCGGTGCTCAGTAAAGAGTCTCATTCACCCTTTGGGCTGGACTCATTCAACTCTACTGCAAAGGTCTCTCCGTTGACTCCAAAGCTTTTTAACAGTCTGTTACTGGGTCCCACTGCCTCCAACAACAAAACCGAAGGCTCTAGCCTTCGAGACCTCCTTCACTCCGGGCCCGGAAAGCTTCCTCAAACCCCCTTGGACACAGGCATACCCTTCCCCCCGGTCTTCTCTACATCCTCAGCAGTAAGTGTCCTCTCTACAACTCTAGCCTTTGCTGCTTTTCCATGAAGGAACCATCAGAGATCTGGTAACTGGGTTAGAGAGTATGTGGGTGATTTGTGTTCTCTACATTAATCTGTCCAGCTGACGAGATCTTTCTTTATATTAAATTTTGGAAATGTTTGAGATCGTTTTAAGTAGCAAACCTTTTGTGCCATGTTAGGAAGTCAGTAGAAATTGAGATGTTGAAATTTTTTAGTCATCAGCAGAAATTTATCTTCTTGACAGTAACAGACATTAAAAAATTTTTTCTTGTAACCAGAGCAGTACATTCATATTCTCTTGGATATCTAAAAGATGCCTCAAACGTAATACATCTGAGACCACACTCCTGATCTGCCCGTTATCCTGCTCCTCCTTTAGTTTGCCTCTCAATCAGTGGCAACCAGTTCCTCGGCCAAAAGTCTTGGAGTCATTTGGGACTCCCTTTTCTCACATCTTCATATCTAATCTGTTAGCAGATCCTTTCAGTTTGATCTTCAAAATGTATTTAGAGTCCACTCATTTCTCATCACCTCCACTGCCTTCTCTCTGGTCTGAATTAACATCCTCTCTTGCCTGAATTTTTGCAGTAAACTCCTTACAGATTAGATCCTCTTTATTTCTTCCCTTTCTACTCTATAGTCTAGTTTCAACACAGCAGCTAGAGTCACCCTTTTTAAGATATAAGTCAGATCATGTCACCTCTGCCTGAAATCCTTCAAGGGCTTCCTATTTCATAATATAAGCAGAGTCCTTTCAGTGGGCTATAAGGTTCTAGCCCTAACTTCCCCTCACTTCCCTGGCCTTAACTACCACTCTCCCACTTGTCCCCTCTGTTCTGGCCATATCCACCTTCTTGCTGTTCTTTGAATATGGCCAGGCACTCTCCCTCTACAGAACCTTTGCACTTGTCCTTTCCTCCACCTACAACTCTCTTTCCCATGCCACCACATGGCTTCATCATCAGCTTCTTTTCTTCCCTCCTGAAATGTCGCCACTTCAGTAAGCCTTCTTAGATCACCCTTTTTAAAAGTCCATATCATTCCCATCTTCCACTCACATCTGCTTCCTCTGCACTTATTTTTTCCATGGCAGTAATTACCATCTGACTTTCTATATATTTTGTTTATTGTCTGTTTCACCTCCAATTGAAGGCATTTTTGTCTGTTTCATTCACCACTATAGTCCTAGTGCCACAGTGTTTCATTCATATTTAGTAAGCACTTACTGAACGAATAAATTCATAAGGTACAAAATTTAAAAGCTATATTGAAAAGTCGTTTTCCCACTATTGCCTTCCTTTCTGTAGAGGACCACTGTTTCATGAGTGTCCTTTCAGTGATATTAACATATGTACATAGTTTTTTTCCCCCTTTTTTACACAAATGTTTTTACACATTGCTTTTCTGTTTTCAGTTAATATATCTCAGAGATGATTTCAAACAAGTACATAAACATGGTTCTCATTCTATTTTATGAGTGATAACTGAAATTTGATGAACTGTGGGTGGTTGAGCCCTATACAGTGTGGGTTATTTGTTTCTCTTTTGGATAAATAAGTTTAAAAAAAAATACTCTGAGCTCTGTTTTATTTGTACTTGTTCCAACTCCCAGTTATCCTTTTTCTTTTTTAATTTTCCCAGGATGTTATATGATTACGTGTACTCTATAGAGATAATGATTAGTGATACTTCAGGCATTGGGTTAAGTTCACAAAAGCCCTCCCCTTCCTTCAGTTCTGTGGCATTAGGTACATCACCTTCATCTTTGGGCCTGAGCTTTCCCACCAGCTGAAAAAGATGAGAGATTCTTGGTAGGGGAAGAACTGAGGAGTTGGTGACTACATTGAGAATATATAGTTTTCTTGCATACTCTGGTACAGCCCTCTATTGGGGTCCAGGCCCTGGTTTGAAAAAAAAATCACTGCCTTGATAAGTCAGTTACTTAATTGAAGTATTATATCCCATGGGCATGCTGGCCAGAAAAAACTCATAACCCTCAAAGTAAATGTTCTTTTCCACTCAGTTCCAGCATTTTGTGAACCCTGCAGTCTGAAGACATATGCTTAAAACAGGGCTGAATACCAAAGATATTTCTTAGGTCTCAAATCTCTTGTGGCACAGGGAATCTTTCTGTGCTTCTCTTTCATAAATATAAAGCAAAATATGAAGGATAGAGAATTATAAAATATAGACTTTAATAGATTCTCCCCTTCAACTACAAAAGACCTTTATGTAAATTTTATGAAATTTAATCAGGTAGATCAGAACTTGTGAATACAAATGTGAGAGATATTTTTTGAATGTGCTTTTTGTGGTGTCTCAGTCATACTAACCTTATGGATTTGTGTCTGGCAGGGAGTGAAGAACAAGGCCAGCCTACCCAACTTTCTTGATCACATCATTGCCTCAGTGGTAGAAAATAAGAAAACCTCAGATGCTGCAAAGCGTGCCTGTAACTTGACTGATACCCAAAAGGAGGTGAAGGAGATGGTGATGGGGTTAAATGTGCTAGACCCCCACACCTCTCACTCCTGGCTCTGTGATGGAAGACTTCTTTGTCTCCATGACCCCAGCAACAAAAACAATTGGAAGATCTTCCGGGAGTGTTGGAAGCAAGGCCAGGTGAGCAAGAATAAGCAGTTCCCAGAGTCACCTGTGTGCCTACCCACCATAGCTACCAGGGTAGTTTCAATTCTCTCTGGGAGATTTTTTGCCAAGGAGATTTAGACATATAGTAAGTTTGTTGCTACTTCGAGTTTTCTTGGATTTTTAAAAATCAGAAGGTTCCTAAAAATACATAGTGGATCCTTTTATTTTCAGCTGTGTGGCTCTGTGTTCTTAAAAGGGCAGTTAAAATTCCTTTGAGGTTGTGATCTGGCATTAATAACACCTTTAGAGGAAAATCCTAAAGTGTGATATGGAGTGAGGCAAAGGGGGTGCAAGTGGGTGGTACTTTGCTAGGTGAATGTTATAAGGCCACACAAGTCTGTGTGATAGTGTAATAGCACTTCCTGGTTTTTATACTTCAGCAGATACTTGAGGAAGGGGAAGATTATGGAATTGTCTGGACAATTTTTCATTCTAGATGCGAGGACATATTCTCAGAGTTGCATTTGTCACTTTTTCATCCTCTCACCTCAAAATAGTGATAGATACCAGAGCAACAGAAGTGATTTCTTGAGGGTTCTCCCCCACTCCCTGCAGTGAGAATCAAGTATAGTAATGGAGTAGTAGTTTCCATTTGCTGTAGCTGACGTGTTGAAATCCATAGATTCTGAAACTGGGAGGGAACAGTAAATCGTCATGGAGAAGAAGAGGCTGTCCACAAAAAACCCTCCTATTCTCTCCCTTAGCCCTGAGCTAAACGTATTTCTTAAATGGCTCTGATAGAGATATTTTTGTTTCCACAGCCAGTGCTGGTTTCAGGGGTGCATAAAAAGCTCAAGTCTGAACTCTGGAAGCCAGAAGCCTTTAGCCAGGAATTTGGAGACCAGGATGTGGACTTGGTGAACTGCAGGAACTGTGCTATAATTTCTGATGTGAAAGTCCGGGATTTCTGGGATGGCTTCGAGATCATTTGCAGTAAGTAGCTTTGATATCTGGTTTAGTAATGGCATACTAGAAAGTAAGCATCTTTATGCCCAGCCCTACCCCTGAAATGACAAGTTACATCCTCTTGGCAGGAGGAATGTTCCCTCCTAGTGCTAGCCAGGTAGGTCACTTGGCAATCACATGGCTCCTAGAGCACACCTGGACATGATCACACAAGATGTGTGGAGCACTTTCAGTTCGAGATGGAAAAATGTGGTATGTACTAAAGCAGTGGCTGAGGAAAACAAAGCCCACCTAGTCCATTATGGGGGTTTACAAGTCTGAAAGTAAGAGCTTAGTCCCCTAAACCTTTTAGTCACTGGAGATTCAGACAGCAGCCAACCCAGCAGATGTTTGTAGGAGTGCTTTCTGTCTTCCAGAGCGATTGAGGTCTGAAGATGGGCAGCCAATGGTGCTCAAACTCAAGGACTGGCCTCCTGGGGAAGATTTTCGGGACATGATGCCAACAAGGTTAGTGAAGGTCATCTTGAGAGACCTGTGCCTTGCTGAAGCCATTACAAAGTAATCACAGAAAAGTGAACTCTGCCTCTTTTCTTCCCCTACCCTCTAACAAGCTAAGTCATCTTTCATCCTCTTTTGTAGGTTTGAAGATCTAATGGAGAACCTTCCCCTGCCAGAGTATACCAAACGGGATGGCAGGCTTAATCTGGCCTCTAGGCTACCCAGCTACTTTGTAAGGCCTGATCTGGGACCCAAGATGTACAATGCCTACGGTATGTGGGAGAGGCCATAATTGACCTTTTTGGACACTGTTGTTTCTATTTCACCCATAGAGGGAGATTGGTAGTCAGGGTTATGTGTAGAGGTGATACACGGTGAAGTGGCAGGTGCTGGAGAAACTAACAATATCCAGAATAGTTTTTAATATGTTTGCTTTTGTCATTGATTTCCATAACAGCCAGATAGGCCCAGTCCATAAGTTAAATATACAGTAGTTAGAAAGTTTCCTCTCAAAGATTCCATCCAAGGAGATGTGATTCTTAGTTTTGAAGATACTTTATAAGATAAAAGTGAAAAATAAAAGGATGAAAGTCTGAGTACTGTGCTATACAACCACCTCTTTGTGAAATCATCCTAAATCACTGTGAAAGCCACACTTCATTTGAATATTCATAATGCCTGTATCTGCTTTGTTTTTGAAGGAGAGATCATTTGGGAGGATAGAATTGATTCAGTGGCCAAAGCTAATGACAGTATCAGTTAAGCTTGAAATCAGTCTTAAAACACTAGAAAAGAGATGGCAATTATTTATTGATAAACACATATACTTCATTTTCCCAGCGTTACCCATTTAAGAGCATCCTTGAGTATGTTTTCACTTGTAAGATCTATAATGTAGTTTTCAGAATGTTGCCCTTTCACTTTGCATGTCTTCCTTTTTACCTTCAGGCTTGATAACAGCGGAAGATAGAAGAGTTGGCACAACAAATCTTCACTTAGATGTGTCTGATGCAGTTAATGTAATGGTGTATGTTGGGATCCCCATCGGGGAGGGTGCTCATGATGAAGGTATGATTTCTAGAACCCAGTACTTCTGGAGCTTGAGGTTTAGCCTCAGGAGTAAAATGGGGGTGGAGTGTCTTTCTTCTCAGTCAGGGCCAATGGCTTTTTCTTAAATCTCTCACAGCCCTGATGTGTAGTAGGTGCCCAGACAAAGGTATGATTGTAGCAGAGATGAGTGGTACTTCTGTATCTTTGACCAGAGTTACTCTCTTTTTGGGAATGCTGCCCTTTAACACTGAGTATGTACCGTCACAAAGGGGAATAAAGAAGAAAGGGCAAACCAGCCTACTTGTTCCATCAGCCAGTTCAACTGTGGGGTGACAGGTGAAAAAGCCAGGTCACTTGCACAGAAAAATGAAGCATAAAAGTAATGTTTTGCTGCATTTGCAGTCTGCTGTCTCTGTAAAATTAATGTGTGTTAATCTTGAAAGTTTTAAAAAACAAAATTTTTAAAGATAAATAACTCAAAATCTCAGGGTTCAGGGATTATCAGTATCATTTCTTTGGTATATTTCCTGCCACTCATTTGCTTTTGATGCTACACACTTGCAGATCCTTCTCTTGTACTGTCCTTTAATGGGTTACAACAGATAAAGATTAGAAACCAACCCTCTTAACTTGCCAGAGAAGCTTTACTCTTCATGGCCTTAAATCCATAGGATCCTAGAGTTTGAAGAGGTCTTGAGAAAGTGTACAGTTAGTCTACTTACAGCAGGACATAACCTGCAGTTTGAACATAAGGTATGGCTACACAGTTTGAGCAGGAGATATGTTTTAAAGGAAAACAATACCTCCAAAAAATGCTGAGTCTCTATTAAGTAAGGAAGATTAGAATCGCTCTTCTTATGTATAGGAAGTTTAGGGCAATGTGAGTTTTGATTCTTTGGTTCTATATTATATTATTCCAAAGCATTGGAGAATAGTGGGGACTAAACTTGTTTGAATTGGACATTTTGCTTCACTCAGAGGTACTGAAATCGCTGATTACATTGGAAAGTGTCATTTTGCTTTTTTCAGAGGTGCTCAAGACAATTGATGAGGGAGATGCTGACGAGGTGACAAAGCAGAGGATTCATGATGGAAAGGAGAAACCTGGTGCTTTGTGGCACATCTATGCAGCCAAGGATGCAGAGAAGATCCGGGAGCTGCTCCGAAAGGTATGTTCCTGGGTGAACTCCCAGCCCACAGATTAAGGGTCTAGGGATGCTGAGACAGCCTGCCCAGGGGTTTCTCCTGTGGAGTCCCATGGCATTGAAGACCTGTGCCCTTTGTCAAAATGACCCAAAGGGCTGAATCTGCACTTCAGAGGATACTGAATAGAATAAAGTAAAAGCTTTGGCCCACCAGTGACATTACTACAGCAAGTTGGATTTATGCTACTAATAATTTTTATGTATTTATTGATTTTTTCATCTTTGGGGTTTGGTCATGACTTTAGGTTGGAGAAGAACAAGGCCAAGAGAATCCCCCTGATCATGATCCAATTCATGACCAAAGTTGGTACCTGGACCAGACCCTGCGTAAGCGGCTCTATGAGGAATATGGTGTGCAAGGCTGGGCCATTGTTCAGTTCCTGGGAGATGCCGTCTTTATACCTGCTGGAGCCCCACACCAGGTGGGTTCCACCTTAGGGAAGGGGCTCCACAATTCCATTGGCTTCCTTATTTCTGATTTCTTGCTAATTTGGCAATAGCTATAAATGGCTGAATTAGACTGCTCTTAAACTGCAACTTAGTTTTTGCTTTTTAATTTTCTCCCATGTAATTTTAAATGATCACTTAAAAATGTTTAAATAAATAAGGGAGACTATTAAAGAAAGGGTCAAAGTCTCAGCTCAGCTACCTATGCCATATCCCTTTTCAGTCCCCTCATCCTGCCTTCCCCAGAAGGAGCCTACTGTTAACAGTTAGGTGTGTATTTTTCTAGATCCATTTCTGTGCCAGTACTAACATTTTCATTTATAAATTTATACTTACAGTTTTTCTGCATTTGTTTTTATACAAGTGGAATATTAGAAGTATTTGTAAAATTTTTTTATGATGGAAGTTTCTGTGTGTCATTGAATCTCTAATGCCTGATGTTTGCCTCTGCTTTTCCTCTCCCAGGTGCACAATCTATACAGTTGCATAAAAGTAGCAGAAGACTTTGTATCTCCAGAACACGTAAAGCACTGTTTCCGCCTGACGCAGGAATTCAGGCATCTCTCTAACACTCATACAAACCATGAGGATAAACTGCAGGTAAAATACTCCCTCTCCACCCACACTCTGTCTTCCCATCTCCTCCTAGGCTGCATACACAGGAAGCACATTTCTGTTTCCTAAAGATACTATCTGGGCAGTGTAACTGTAGAGAAATAATTAAGGGAACCATGTCTGGGATATGGAGTCCTCCCACCGGGAAGTATTTAATCAGTACTCTTCAGGTTTGCTTTTAGAGAATACTAATCTTTTAACCTCATCACTTACAGTGTGACAGTCTTCTATTTCTCTGCTCCTGGAAGATAAACAGTGTTTCAGTATTAGTAACTGACTAGACTGACTACCCTAGTCAGATGGGAAAAGCACTGTGGCAGTGTGTTCTAAACCTGTTTCCTGGAAGCTGCTTCTCAGAGCAAATTTCTATGTAGACTCAATTCCTTAGAGCTCTGCTAAGGACTTTAATCCATGTCCCTAACAGTTACTTCCCCCTTGTAGATCTAAACAATCAGATTAGGTTTTCCTCTGCTCAGAAATGGATTGGAACTTTAAGGGCAGAATTTCATCGTTTATACCCTTGGATGCTTTAGTAATATAAAAAGAACAAAGAATAAGGAACCAACATTCCCCAGGCAGAACTTCAGCAACCTGAATAGGAACTCTCCCAGCCTCTCACATGTGGCCTGTTTTTCTCCATCAAGCCTGAGTCTCAAGTGTGTCTTCCTGGGTCAGTGACCAATGAGATTGCAGACTTTTCTTGGTTGCTGGTAGATTTTAATCACCCGTAACCCTGAGTCTGATCTGTTTTGCTGTCCTTTTTCAAAATTATGGAACATTTCAACCGTAAAGTTTTTATACAAAGTACAGTCACACTGATAAATAGATAACATTGATATTTAGTTCTAGTGCAACTATTCACGCATACGTATTTCAGATCCCACCTGCATTAGGTCTCTACTTGCAACCTGTCACCTTCCAATCCTCTGTCACTGCTTTTTTTTTTTTTATAGTATTTTTTACCATCTAACATACCATGTATTTCATCTGTTTCCATCCCTACTAGAATATAAACTGTTTAAGCTCCATGCAGTCAGGGATTTTATTGTTTTATTCACTGCCTTTCCCTAGCACGGTATCTGACACATAGTAGATACTCAGTATTTGTTGAATTAATACGAAAAGTGTAATAGAGAATAGTATAAAGGGGCTTGTGTGCTTAAGAAGTAAAACAGCATATACATACTGCCTATACAACATGTATGTGTACAGCAGCTATATGATTGAAGCCTGCATGTACCTTCCCATCCCACCTCCTCAGAAATAATCACCATCTTGGTTTAAAACTGTCTTTAGTGTTTTCACTTTATTTTAATAACTTTATTGTGTCTTCCTACTTCACACACTATATTTGTTTCTTTTAGACAAATTAGAAAATACAAATAAACACAAAAGAGAAAAATACCCAATAAATCCAACCCGGCCACTGTTGTTTTAGTGCATTCTTATTAGCTATAGGACCTTAGGCAAGGTTCTTAACCATGGAACCTCACCTCTCATCTGTAAAATGGGAATAATAATAGAATCTTCTTCCTCATAAGGATTAAATGAAAGTCCAAATAAAATAATGCCATTTGCAGCAACATGGATGGACCTGGAGATTGCAATTCTAAGTGAAGTAAGCCAGAAAGAGAAAGAAGATTAACATATGGTATCATCTATGTGTGGAATCTAAGAAAAAGACAAGTGAACTCATTTACAAAACAGAAACAGACTCACAGACATAGAAAACAAACTTATGGTTACTAGAGGGGGAAGGGGTAAATTTGGATTTGAGATTTACAGATACTAACTACTATATATAAAATAGATAAACAATAACTTTATACTGTATAGCACAGGAAACTATATTCAGTATCTTGTAGTAACCTATAATGAAAAAGAATATGAAAACAAATATATGTATGTAATATGTATGACTGAACTGTTATGCTGTACACCAGAAGTTGACACAACATTGTAAAATGACTATACTTCAATTTTTTAAAAATGAAAAAAATATTTTAATATAATCATGTTCCCAAGCTTTAAAAAAAAAGGTCCACATAAAGAGCTTAGCAATAGTGCACAGCACATAGTAAGCACATAGAGGATGGTGATTATATAGCCTTTCAAATGATTTCATCATCCATTTTAAAATATAGACTACATATCCTGTGTGACTTTGTAAACCATCTTTGGGATTGACTTGGGAAGCACACAGTCCTGGTTGAGGGCTTTCCTCACTAATCAGTAGGTTTTTAGTCAGTGTAGAATATAATTTTCAGTTGCAGAACACAATTATGTGGCTGCCATGAACTGACTGTGCTGATTGCTCTCTCCAGGTGAAGAACATCATTTATCATGCAGTGAAAGATGCTGTTGGCACCCTCAAGGCTCATGAATCCAAACTGGCAAGGTCTTAGGTGTGGAGAAATTCCAAACTCCCCTGTGAAGCAGGTCTTTTACTCACAACACATACAGAGAACGGCAGGGTTCTCTGCTGGAGCAGAGGTCCTTCACTTGGAGCCAGTGTGGTCAGTATTACAAACTCTCCAGTCACTCTTTTCTACGCTGCCTCAACACTGAAGGTTGACACAGGAAAGTTCACTGTTCACACACACAGTTTCAGACTCCAAGCCGAGGGTGCCACATCCCCATCCTGTGGCCTTTTGGGACTCTGAATTGCCTGAACATCGCTGGGCTTTCCTGCACATTCTCATGATTTGAGATTCATGGAAACCAGGAATGTGGGCACACCTTTCTTTTTGTTTTCTCTCGTGCCTAGTTAGGTGGGAATGTGTTTGGAGGTAGGGGGAATCACATAACTGGTACAAGTGGAGGCTAATTGCTTAAACATGCCTAGTGGAAGCCTGACAGTGTCTCTGCACACAACCTCTGACACAGCCCATCCCGGGAGCAGGGTGAAGCCATTCCCAACTGTCTCTCCCACAAGCACTGGAGTCTTGCGGGACCCAGGGAGAATCCACTGCTTTTCCCAGGAGGCTCCAGGATTAGGAAACGTGTGTATTTAGTGAAAAATAGGTTTGTAGTGAAATAGTTACTATTTCATGAAAGTAGATATTTTTAGAATTTTTGAAATACCACAGTTGTTTTCCTGGATTATGAGGAGAGGCACATTACATTTAGTCTTCCTTTCGATAAAACTCTTTGAAGAAATAAGATTTTTAGAAATCAACTGCCCATTATAGCACAAAAATCAGCCAAAGCAGAATTTAAAAGGATTGGCTTTTTAGGATTCTTTTAATTTCTCCCCCTCCCATCTCAGTCCTATCTTGAGGGAACAGCTGTCTTGAGAACTTTGTCATGTCTGAGCTGTGGTGTGTTCCATGCATACACACACTGGTGACTCCAGGAACCATTTTCACCTACTACCAGCGTTCCCTTGGGACTCCTCTTACAGTTCCAAACGCAAAGGAAAGTTTTCTTTCCTACATGAGGCTTTTTGTTTTGGGGAGGTTTTGGTCTAGAAATATTTTCAGCAAAACTTTCCAACTCAGTGGAGTTTTATTAAGAATTTATTTGAAAATGATGGGATTCATTGGCCCATGGGTACATTGGAAAATGTATCTATCTTCTTCCTGGCTGTACTGTAGTGCCCTGCAGGCTTGTTTATATGTTCACAGTTACTTTTTTTTTTTTTTTTAATAAAAGTCATTTACTGTAGAATACTTTTAATTTCACTTTCTGTATTTTAATTTTGTTGAAGGGCTGATTGGGATTTCCATGTTCTTATTAAAAATCTAACAAATCTGTTTGGAGTGGAGTAAATTCTTCCTTGTGCCAGCCATTCTAAAAAGCAGGGCCAGGTTTAAGGCGGGGTTGGAGATGGAGAATGGTTCATTTTCATATCATCGTTACATTGCTGCATCCAATTTTTATTCTTTGCTTCCTGAATTTGTGCCCATATGGGAGAAGGAAGTGCCAAGTCATTGTGGTTTGAGGCCTTGAGGGTGAGGGGAAGGTACTACATGTATCAGAGGGTAGGAGCAAAGATGGGCTTTCTATAGTTTATGCACTATAGATAGGAAAGGTGGGTACCTACCTTCCTGGAGCCGTCAGAGGGGAAAAAGCCTTGGGGAATGGCCTGAGCAAGGTTTTGGGCAGTCATTGGTGAGGTTCCTCAAAATAGGAGGCCTGGCTACATATGAAAAAAATGTAGCTGTAGATCTACCTCCGATTTAGTGGAAGAAGACCCAGATGAGATTTATTCTTGTTTATTAAGAAGCGATTAAAAGTGGCCTGAGGGGCAAGGACAGGCTATGTTCCAATTAGAAGAAAGGCCTTTTGAAGAGGAAGTTGTAAAGAATAGTTTAACACAACATTGTAAAATGATTATAAATCAATAAAAAATGTTAAAAAAAAAAAAAAAAGGAAAGAATAGCAAGAGGAGTCATCAGAGGCTGCTTCTCTGAATCCTATTGGGAAAACATCTTCCAAAGTGTGTGAGCCTGGAAATACAATTATCAGGGTGGAAATAGACCATTGTGTGGTTCAAGGATACTGAGTTTGAATAGGACTGTAACTGAAATACAGAGTTCTGAACATGTCCTTTCAGCCTGGATGGCCACGGGTGGATGCTGTGATCACCAGAGGATTACACCTCCACATAAAGAATGCAGAAGCTCTGAAAAGGGACAGGAAAGGAAAGCGATGGGGGAGGGGGGTTGCAGAGATTGCTGGAGTTTTGTTGCTTCAGTGAAAATCAGGAGGCAGGCTAGCCTACATTCTGGATATAAATGTCTTCAGAATTAGGGCATTCACTGCCGCCAGTGCTTGCTGACGGGGGTGAAACGGGAGCCCCTGGATCTATCTCCTACCTAGACCCCAGGCAGCCCCTCCTGAGGAAGAGGATGATTCCCCTGCCGCAGGGTACCTGCCTTGAGAGCGCTGTTCCCCTACAAAGCTTAGGAACTGACAATCTGAAAATGCAGATTAGATTGGGTGTGGTCCTCTTCCAACTGGAGTGATTAGTGACGGCTGAGATGGGGTAGCATGGCAGATGCCCCTGTACTCTTTGGCTTCAGGAGTTCCTAGGTGGGTGTCTTGGCATCCTGCGATGAGGGAGGAGGGTTTGCTAGTTAGCAGTTGGTGGACGTAGCCCTGTTTAAAGTAAGACTTCCTGAGTTTTTATCTTAGCAGCATGACTTAGTGGCTTTGTGGCCCTTGGCAAATTATTGAACCTCTCTAAGCTTCCCATTTTCTTATCTTCAAAATGAGGATAATTATAACCCCTGCCTTATAGATTGGTGGGTGAACGCGTGTGAAGCTCTTAGCAGAGGGCCTGGCATGCAGTAAGTACTCAATATGACCTAGCTATTATTCCTCGTTGGATGTTTAAGTCTTTCAGCCTGATGTGGGCAAGGTAGGAGGGCTAGGATGTGGGCTGGGGTGTCAGTATGAAACCATGTAGGGCTCCTGAGGACCTCAGCCCAAGGTTTCAAACCCAAGAAAGGTGAACAAACGATCAGAGGAAGGTAGGGTACTGAGGGTCAAAGGCGCATGCCCCGACAGCAGGTGCAGGGGGGCGCGCCGCCGCCGCCGCGGCCTCCCCTTTAAGAGCCGCCGCCGCCCACGGCCCGCCGCTGCGGCAGGAACCTCCCCTTTAACGGCGGCGGCTCGGCGCTCCGCGGCCCCCGCGGCGGCTGCTGCTGCGGGTGCTGCTGCTACTGCGGCTCCTGCTGCCGCCGCCGCTCAACCTCCAGCAGCTGCATCTTCGGCCCTGGGCCGGGTCCCCGCCCCGCGCCCCGCCTGGCCCCGCCATGGTGTCCTGGATCATCTCTCGCCTGGTGGTGTGAGTGTGGCGACGGTGGGGTGCGGCCGGTTGGGAGGGGGATGGGGGTTAGGAATGAGGGGTGAGAGGTATTGAAACCCAGGATGGACCATTCTGTGGCCTCATACAGCAGAGTCACCTAAACCACAAGGTCCCTCTTTGGGGTCCCCAGAGACATGGAGATGTGGAACCCAGGACTGGAGGGGGGAATATTAGAGAAGCATGGCAGGCCTGGCTTCCCACCCCTTTTATTTTCTGCTCCTTCTCCCTCCCTCATCCCAGGGACTGGGCAGCATGGCTTGATTTATGAGGGGAGGTGCATGTCCCTTCCCCCACGTAGCAGATCAGTGCTGGAGGAGCTCCTTAGACCTGGGCCCTCATCTCCCTGAGGGAGAGATCTAATGGAAGAGCCCGTGAGCAAGGCAGGGCCTCTTCATTCCATAGTTTAGGGCCATGGCATCCTTGGCCTCCCCAAAGGGGTGGATTTCTCCTCCGTCTTCCACTGTCAGGGGACTGGGGATAAGGGCACATGCTCTGAAGGCCTCCCAAGGAGAACAGGGTATCTGAAGCTGAGATGCTTGGAGGACAAAGTGTGGGAGGTAACTGGGAGAGGATGTGTGTGCTCAGCCTGGGGTTGTGAAATCTGTGGAGGGGAGGGTGTTAGGTGGCCTTCATTCCAGGCCACTAGCTATGTCCCTCCCACCTTCCCCAGGCTCCAGGAGGAAACCCTGCTCCCACAACCCCAGACTTTGTCCTTGAGTATTCCACCCTCCACCCCATTTCCACAGGCCATTCCAGAAGTATCCTGCCTCAGTGAGGCAAATCCATGTGAGAACAGGCAGTACCCACACATTGTCAAGGGGCTGGGCCTGGCAGGGGCTCCACATGGGCCCTAGCCAACCTCTGCCCCTCAGCCTCCACTCTAGGGGACTGACACCAAAGAATCCCCTCCCTGCTGTCATCTTCCCATTCAGTGCTGTCATGTGCTTATGTTCTGGCTTCCTCTAGACCCACAGGAGTCTCCCTCCTGCCTCTCTGCCATTCTGCCCCAGAGGGAATCCTCCATGTGGCCTTCAGAGTGGCTGCTTCTCTGTAGTCTGGATGAGCTCCCTGAGGGGCATCGGTCCTCTCGTTCCCTCCTTTGTGTCCCATATGTGGTCTCTAGTAGGACCACCACCAGACTCCAGGCTTGAGCCGGGGCCTCAAGCCCAAGGCACTCCCCTGAGCCTGGTCCCAAGAGTGTCTACATGGGGGAATGAACCTCTTTGCCCCTCTCAGGGCCTCCTGCCCCCGTGCCCTCTGCTCCCCAGGTCCCCAGGGCTACAATGGTACCTCTGACTGCCAGGCAGAGTGCCTTGTTAGGCGGTGTCAGCTTCCCTTGCAGACCTGGCCCTACCCAGCTTGGCTCTGAGACAGGGAGGTAGAGGGTAAGGGCAGATCGGTACAAATGGGCATGATGTCTGGAGAAGGAAGACACCCCACCATGCAGTGATCAGAACCCCTCCCCCCATTTCCCATGATGTGTTTATGCATAACTAAGGATCAGGGCTAAAGAGGCCACACTGGACCCTCTGGCCTCTGGGTCTTTCTGTACCTCAGGGGCTGGAGGAAAACTGAACAATAAAGGGGTATAGGGCATCACCGTAGCTGGTTGGGGTCTCCATGCATGTGTATCACCTCAGGCTTGACTGCTTTCACCTGAGTTCATCAGTCCAGCTGATATGGCACTCTGGAGTTCTGTCCATGACGAGCTGGGACTAATGACGAGCTGGGAGGGAGAGGCCACTGCTCTTGGCTGACGGGCCCAGTAACCATGCCTGCCTTCCTAGGCTCATCTTTGGCACCCTGTACCCAGCCTATTCTTCCTACAAGGCGGTGAAGACAAAAAACGTGAAGGAATATGTGAGTGTATGACTCTTCATCTCCCACCCAACCCACATGGTATAGATTGGGGAGGACAGTGGGTCACATGAAAGATGAGGATGACTCTGTACTAAGACTGTCAGCACTGATGAGACCTGGTTCAAGGGATGTTCCTGTGTGTTCCTTTTCCCCAGCCCTGGTGTGATGTGCAGGCAAAGTTAAGGTCCTGAGTGTCCCCTGCGGCACCTCCAGCATGTTTGGCAGGCAGAGGTGGGGTCCTGGGTGTTCCACAGAGGCCCCAGCCAACACCACCTTCTGTACCTTCAGGTGAAATGGATGATGTACTGGATCGTCTTTGCCTTCTTCACCACGGCCGAGACACTCACAGATATTGTGCTCTCCTGGTGAGGTCCAGCATCCTCTCCCTGCATCTCAGGGGCCAGAGCCTCTGACTTTTTCTGCACAGCCAGCAAAACAGAAGACTGAGATCCAGGGTGGAATCCCCCAACAGTTACACGGGGTTCTAGATGTCCCCTTCCTCCACCTCCCATCCAGGCCTGGCTTAATCAGCAGAATAAAAACAGGCATAACCCTCACATTTCTTTCTCGTGGCAGTGAAGGCACCAAAATAGAATTCAGGAAAACTGCTGCCAGACTTACTATGACCTTGGGCAGGTCATAGTTCTCTAGGCCTCAGTTTCCCTATTTTTAAAATAGACATACGAGTCAATCTTACAAACATTGGATGCTTACATTGCAAAGGCATTTTCCAGGCACTACTAGACTATGTATATGCACAGGACACAGAATGTCCTAGTCATCTGCATATTCACAGCAGGCACTCAAAACGTTTGAGTGAGCAAATGCCTCTGGGAAGAGAGGACTAACACAGCACAGTACACTGGAGGTCAGAAGAGAGTTTTACAGAGAGGTAGAGGACAAAAGATCCTTGCCTTTATAGATGACAAGGGCCTATTGCCATTGAGAAAAATAGTTTTAGCTAAGGAAGTTGAGTGGGGTCAGCTTAGGAAAGAGGAATGGGTTAAAAATTGAGACTAGTGAGTGTAGATGCCTTTTGACACAAGCAAAGGAGGGAGCTTTGATGAAGGCTTCATGAGGATGGAGGAGGCCAAAAGGAGTCTGTGGCCTGAGAAGAAGCCGTGGGGAGTGAAGAATGGTCCTTAAAAGTAAGGGGCATGTCATGGCAGCAAGGGGTGGACCAGAGCACAACTGGAGAAGCCCACCTCTTCTCCATGGGCGCAAGGGAAGAGGGTAAGGACCCAAGAGTGGACCTAGAAGTTTAGGGAGTTCATCTTGGCGTTGACCGCAGGACAGAGGAGTAGGGGTCTTCTGTCAGTGTGAGAGGGCTGGGACTTGGAGAGAGAGGAGGGTGAGGAGAGCCGCTGCTGCAGGGAGTTCCTGCCGGGGCTGCCTCTCACCCTCCCACTTGGAGTCTCAGCTGAGTCTCCCCTTGACTAGTCTCCTGAGCCACATGGGGACCTCTCATGTGTGGGGGGCCAGCCAAGGTCAGAGGGTCAGCACACCTCCTGTCTCCCTGCCCCGAGCTCCGCCGCTTGCCTCTCTTCCCCCAACAGGTTCCCCTTCTACTTTGAGCTCAAGATCGCCTTTGTGATATGGCTGCTGTCCCCTTATACCAAGGGCTCCAGTGTGCTCTACCGCAAGTTCGTGCACCCAACACTGTCCAACAAGGAGAAGGTTTGTTGGGACAAGGAAGTTCGCCTCCCACCTGCCCCAGGTCAAGGCAGCCCAGTGCCTGCAGCCATGTGCATTCATGGCTCGCCCTGTGGGTGACCCAGCAGATCTCTGGCATCCTGGGGCAGGCAGTGCCTTTGTCCAGGCATGAACCAGAGCAGGGCAGGGCCTGGCCAGCAGGGCCCACCCCTCACCTCTTCCTCCTTCCCCTCCAACCCCTCAGGAAATCGATGAGTACATCACACAGGCCCGCGACAAGAGCTATGAGACCATGATGAGGGTGGGCAAGAGGGGTCTGAACCTGGCTGCCAATGCCGCGGTTACGGCTGCTGCCAAGGTGAGATGGTAGAGACTCAGCTCCCAGGGCCCCACCTGGCTCATCTTGTCCCCCTGGCCAGGCCCCATAGCATCCACCCTGTCCTTGGGTCTGTGAAGTCTGGGGGCTTGTGGAGCTCGGGGTTCCTTCCAGTCTTGCCTCTAACACCCTCCACTAAGTGACTTACACCCTGAGCCAGTTTCCTCATCTGTCCAAAGGGAAAGCATGGCCCCAGGCTGTCACCCCATAGGACAGGGTGAGGACACTGCAGGGAGAGCACTGAGCCTAGTGGCTGCCTAGTGCCCCACGGTGACCTCTGTCTCCACCCCGCCCCTTTCTCCGGTTCTCCCGGTGCGTGGTGGTGACCCTAGGGCCAGGGGGTGCTGTCAGAGAAGCTCCGAAGCTTCAGCATGCAGGACCTGACCCTGATCCGGGATGAAGATGCCCTGCCCCTGCATGGTCCTGATGGCCGCCTCAGACCCAGCCCTGGCAGCCTTCTGGACACCATTGAGGACTTAGGTACAGATGGGCCCAGGGATGGGCAGAAGGGCATGAGGGCAAGGAGGCCAGGTGAGAAAGACACCCAGACACCCCTGTTCTCCTTTCTTCCCCTAAACAGGAGATGACCCTGCCCTGAGTTTAAGGTCAGGCACAAACCAGGGAGATCCCCGGACAGAGATCTCTGAGGATGATACAGGAGACAAAGCCACCAAGAGGGTCAAATCCATCAAAAAAGTGCCCAAAGCTGAGGTGAGAGCCAGGCCAGAGCATGGGGAAATGGGGAGGGACTGTGGCTCCAGGCTGAGCCCTCTGTCTTCCTCTGTCCTTCCCACAGCCACTGGCCTCCAAGACGCTGAAGACCCGGCCCAAGAAGAAGACCTCTGCAGGGGGCGACTCAGCTTGAGGTCCCAGCCCCCAGGCTGCAGAGCCCCAGCTCCACACTGTGCCAGTAGCCCTCGCGCCTCAGGCCCCAGGGCCTCTCAGATGGCTGTTTCTGGTGCCTGCCCAGTGGCCACTCCTCTGGAAGGGCTTGGAAAAGAGGAGGGAGGCCCTGCTGTGGGGGTTGAGGGTAGAGGCTGGACCAGGAGCTGAGGACTGAGCCAGCCAAGGAGATGCGGGCTCCTCAGAGCCTGAACGCTACTCTCCCTGCTCCAGCCCTGCCCCCGCCCACCCAGTGCCTTGCTGAAGACCATGGCCATCCCCCTCCCTGAACTCCCTGAAGTCCTAATGTGGCCCCCACTGCTCTCCCTGAGTCCAGGTCCAAGGGCCAGTCACAGCCCAGATTGACCAGAGACAGGCCTGAAGGCACCGGAAAGAGGGAGGGAGTGGGGAAGGCCTCAGAGAACCTGGGCAGGGGCTCCGGCTGAAGCTGTGAATGGAGGACAGGGCTTAGTGTGTGCTTAAATGACTAGGAGAGCCAGGCCAGAGCTGCAGCTGGGGGCGTCGAGTTGGGCTGTGTGCTGCATGTGCCCACTGAAAAGAGGTGGGGTTCCAGGAGTGTGTGAGTGCGTGTGTGTGTGTGAGTGTGTGTGTGTGTGTGTGTGTGTGTGTGTGTGTGTTTCTCAGTCTAGGGCTGGGAGATTTTGAGTAAAGGCCTTTCCCTCCAGCACTGATCTCCCCCCACCTTCAGCCCCACAGCCAGCTGGCCCTTTCCCCCTTTCAGCCCTCCCTCCCTCTGAGCTCAGAGGACCCCAGCCCACAAGAGAATAGGGCATTGAGGGGCCTCTCACCTCTTTCTCTGTCCTCCATCCTCTCCTCTCTCCTCCTTGCATTCCTGTCCTGCCCCTGGGCTGGGCTCCTTCACCCCTCAGGGCCCTCTGTAGAGGCCCCCACTGAGCCGTTCCTTTCCCCCTTAACCTGGGGGCCCATCCTCCTGTCCCCTAGGGTCCTCTTCCAGTGCCAAGCAGACTAGGCCCCATGTAAGCAGACCCCTGTCAGAACCCAGCCTTTATCCCACACTCTGCCCCAGCTTCTGCTTTGGCTTCAGAAGTCAGACTAGGAGGAATGTGTGAAGAAGAAAAAAACTTAGGAGCCAGGGGTCTCCCAATTCCATGGAAAGAGGGTGCCCAAAAGACCTTTGGCACTGGAAGAGCCAATAAACCAAATTCTGGCACCTCATTTATTTTGACCTCTGTGCTTTGTTCTTGCTCTACCCATCCTTCCCAGGTGGGAAGGACTTCAGGTGAGAAGCAGGGCTCAGCTGTGGGATGGAGGGTGGAAGAGGTCAGACTGTGAACCCTAGGAGCTCTTATCTCCAAGGTAAGAGATAGGTTTGAGGTGGTTCAGTCTGGGAAGATGTTTTTGGGCTTCAAGATAGAGCCAGGGGACTAGGAAGGCCCAGGACTTAAGAAAGGCTAGGGGCTCCCACCCTCAGAGGTTGTCTTGTCCCTCAGAATCCTGCCCTGAGGCCCCTTCCCATTCTGGTACCTCACAGAAAGTGCCAGGTGTAAGCTGTAGGGACAAAGATCCTGATAAGGCCCCCAGGGAAGAGAGGATGTGATATGGGGGCTGATGGGCAGAGTGGGGGGATTGGATGTCCACAGTGCCTAGAAAGGCTAAAAAATATTGGAGCAGGACAATGAGCCAGACACTGAAAGGAGGAGAGGTGGGATGAGGGAAGAGGTGGAGATGAGAAACCAGCCCCATGGTTCTTGTCTGACCTGGGGACAGATTAGGAGGACAGGGAACCAAGAGCTGGGGCCAGAAGGGTGGATCTCTGAGCTGCTGGGCTGGGCTGCAGGAAAGAAGGAGGAGGAAGGCTGCAGGGCATGGGGTCTGAGTCCTGGGGAGGTAGAGCCAAAGCCACCAGGGACTGAGGGGCACAACCAGTGGGGACGAGGCCCTAGAGGCAAAATCTAGGAGAAGGGAAAGGATAACAGGAGCAGAGGCCACATCGGAAGAGACAAAGGAAGAGTAAAGAGGAAGAGAAGAGAGGGAGGGAAGAAGGAGGGAGGGTGAAGGAAGCAAGAGAAACAGTGGTCAGCCTTGTGGAAGGAAAATGAAAGAAGCAGAGCCTGGGATGGGGTAGGGAGTGTGAATAGGGACCTAGCTCCAGGTCCTGGGCACAAAGGTTGGCAAAACATCCCTACATCAAGCTTTCCTCTCCCTCCCTTAACATCACAGGGGCATGTCTTCCTGCCACATTTGAGCCAGCTGGCCAAGAACCTTCTGAACTGAGGTCGCAGTGGAGGTGGAGTGTGAGATGCCCTTCCCATCTTTCCTGTAATCTTCCAGTCAATAGCCCTCTGAAGGGTATTCCTTTCACCATCGGCCTCTGGGCAACTTGGCCCCTTTCTCTATTCTTCTCAGAAAGGAGAGGAAATGTCAGGGGAGAGACTCCCTTGTTCTAGAAAGATCTCCAGAGAGTAAGACGCTGCAGTCTCATGCTAGCAGCTACCATATGGTCAGGAAAGCAGGTTAGGCCCTCTGTAACCTAAATCCCATTTGCTGCATATTGCAGACACACACACGCTCACACTCAGATTACACACTTGCACCTACAGTGACCAGTGGTTAAGGAGGTCACTGCCAGATTCCACAGTGCCAGCCTCTCCATGCACATCTGGGTTTCCCTGTGTCAACAGAAACATGCTCAGATTTCCAAGTTCATTGGTCCGTTGCCATGGAAACATTCAGTCTCCTAGAACTCGGCACAGGCCCTGGCCCCTGTGGTGCAGGGGAGGAGAGGAGATGGAGTATAACAAACAAAATGAGGGGGGAAGGCTGGTGGGACACATCTCGGTGACCCTTTGCTGTCTCATTCCCTGGGACCACATCCCTTCTCCCCTCTACCTCAGTAGATCTCTCTAGGCCAGGGGAATGAGGAAGAGATGTCAAAAGAGAGGTGTATGGCTACAGCTATGTGGAGGGTGCTTGACCACTGTCTGGATCCCCACTGGGCATTGAGAGAGATCAGCTGTGGAGTAGGCGCTGAAGTCTAGCCCTGTGTTCCATGCCCAGACCACGTTGGGGACACTGGGCAGCCTCCAGGCCTGAGGTCCCTGGCTAAAACGGCCTCAGGCTTGGAGTTGCTTCAGCTGGCTCCCCTTCCCTTTCTTGTGTTGCCCCACACCCAGAGAACCTGCTTAAAATGGGATTTCCAGGCCATGACGTCAGAGGAAAGCCAGCAGCTCCAGCCTGTGCCAGCTCTTCCTTGATCAGCAGAGCTGAGCCCAGCCTTGCTCAGCATGGAGGAAAAGGAGTTAGACAAAGGAGGGAGGGGCTCTTGGAGCACTGGGCCATGGTCTTCACATATGTGGTATCCAGAATAAGAGGAGAGACTGTTTCCAGGCCAAAAGCCACTGCTGGCTTGTCCACTGCCTGAAATATCAGCTGGTACATAATCATTGCCCTCACAACCCCCCCCCCCAGTTTTTCCTTCTCTGAGCTGGGTCAGGCTTGCCTGGAGAAAGAGGGCACCTTAAATCTTAGAGCCATTTGTGTTCAGTGGGAGAGCTTGTCCCATATGGGCAGGAAGCAGTGACAGGTGGGAGGAATGCCTGCAAGAAGGAAAAATCCCACTAGGTGGCGCAGCTCCCTCCCAATGTGGGATTTCCTGGCCCCTGCAGGGGACAGTCTTTCCTGCAGCCAGTCACTTGAGGTCTGGTCTGGTGAGCAGGCTGCTTCATGCCCCACTCCCTGGAGTTGGAGGTTCATGAACAAAGCATTTTTGTGTATGGATAGGACAGTTATGGGTTCTCAAGCAATTACTTCCTAACCCCAGCCTGTGTGCTCAAGAGATGGTCAGACCCAGCAGGCATGTACTCCCTTTCAAGGAGGACCAGGCGCCTTCTGGGATCAGGGGAATTGTTAAGCTGATCCCAGGAGGGTCCTGCAGCCTAAG
Organism: Camelus bactrianus; assembly: GCF_048773025.1. Classification (NCBI taxonomy): domain Eukaryota; kingdom Metazoa; phylum Chordata; class Mammalia; order Artiodactyla; family Camelidae; genus Camelus; species Camelus bactrianus. Next base: position 98,364,170 of record NC_133541.1, read on the forward strand.
GGACCCAACCTGGGCTTCTGAAATTGTATCTAGAAAGGCTGCTGTTGCTGATTTAAAGGTCAGGTGAGAAGACCAAAGGGGTAGCAAGGGTAGGGAATTTAGGAGGGGCAGGCTGGGCCTTGAGGGAGGGAAGCTCACCTAGCTGCAGGACTCCCTGGATATTCTCTCTCTGATGGCCACAGTGGCAGTCCCAGGCCTGCCCCCAAGTCTCCCTGTCCCCTCCCCCTTCCCTTATTTTCAATTTTCATCTGGGGTACTTACTATTGGGCTAAGAAAAAAAGGAGTCAAAGACTCTCATCCCCAAACCCTGGAATCTCAAGGTATTTTTCCAGAAGCCAGGACTGAGTCTCTTCAATGACCTACCTTTTCCTGACCTCTTTCCCAAAATGACCCTACCAGCCCTGCATCCCTAATGAATTACTTCTCCTTTTGTCCCAGCCAGGTGAGTGATCAATAAATAATGCTGCCTGAAATATTGATGGCGAGTTTTACACCAGGATCCCTTAGATGTGCCTGTCATTGGGGACCTCAGGAGCTGACAGAGAAATGCATGGCTCCCCAGAGAGCTCATTCCTGTCTCTGCCAAGAGAAGGTCCTTCTTTGCCAAGATTTCAACCTGTTCCCATCTCAGCTAGACTCATGATTCATTGCCATTAGGTACGAAGAGGACAGATCCCCCAGAGACCGACTCAGCCAGCCCTCCAGGGAAGGATGGGGTAAGCTAAACCAAGCAGGGACCCCTTGATTCCTTTGTCTCCTCTGATGCAACTGAGATCTCATTTCCCCTGTTCCATGTCCATCTTGGATCTGCCAGGTTCAGCTTTCTGAGTAGCAACTCAGAAGGAGACTTGTGGTTTCCCTGGCCACTACCCCAACTATTCAGAGTCTGGGCAGAAGGGACTCTCATGCTCCTGAACTTCTCTGGCCCAGCCATTTTCATCTGGCTTTGTTCTCCCTGGAAGAAGGGGAAGAGAGAGGAAGAGGAGGAGGTAGAAGCTCTTAGCCCAACTGGTGGGCTCCCGGTGCCAGTGCGCTCCGTCAGGGAAGCCACGCCCACTCAAATCTTTGCATTTGCAGTGCCTTCTGCCCAAACACTCTTGGTCTCCTCCTTCACTTGGTCAGCTCCTGTTTGTGCTTCAAGTCTCAGCTTAGATGTGACTCCCCACCTGTCCAGGCCTCTGTGGCCTTCTGCTCTCCTCCCTGACTGCACACATCACCCTGTTTGGTCATTGCCTATTTCCCCATTACACTGAAAGCTGGGGCATAGGCGATGGGTCTACCTCATTCACCACTGTTTCCCCAGTGTTTAGTACAGGGCCTGCCCACAACAAGAATTCAGCACATTTTTCCAGAATGTTCGAATGATGTCCCTGAAAAAAAAACCAACCTTCCAACCTCAGCATCTCTCTGCTGAGCTGTTTGCCTGCACCTGAGGATGGGTGCCTGTGCTCAACAGCAGCTGCCCCGATCAGCTACCCTCGCTCTGCCTCCCCCCGCATGTGCTCATGCTCACTTGCTCTGCTTTTCTCTCTCACGCACACAGATGGGAGTCAGCTTTCCAGCCACATTCAGTTCGCACTTTAATTCAAAAGCTAAATTGGGAAGAAGAGCAGCTTCACACTCTTAATTTAGCCAGGGAGAGAAAAGGGGAGGCAGACTGGATGTTGCCAGGGAAAGGAGAAAGTTGGGTCTGGGGTGGGTAGTGGTGGCAAACGTCCCCAGAGCCCAAGCTGAAGATAATGAAACCCTCACCACCCAGCTCCCGCAAATAAACCATCCAGAGCTGTGACCCCAGAATGACCCCTGTAAAGCCTCTTTCCTACACCAGTGCAGCTATGGCGGGCACTACCCCATCCAGGGGAGGGATTACAGGACGTGGAAGTGACTCAGGTTATCAAAACTATCCAAAGAGGGAGATGCTGCTGCTTTGGTCACTGGTAGTAGGAAACCAGGGAGTCCTTGTTAAATCTAAGTTTAATCCGTCTTGTAATTGCTGAGACAAATGATAAATAAAAACAGAATCCATAAACAGATACTTGCCCACTAATATTCACAGCAGCATTATTCACAATAGTCAAAAAGTAGAAACAACCCAAATGTCTATTAACAGGTGAAAGAATAAACAAAATAAAATGTGGTATATACATAAAATGGAATATGATCCAGCCTTAGAAAGGAATGAAATTCTGACACATGCTACAACATGGATGAACCTCCAAAATATTATGCTAAGTGAAATAAGCCAGGCATAAAAGGACAAATATTACGAACAAATATCTCCACTTACAAGAGGTACCTAGAATAGGCAAATTTATAGAGACAGAAACTAAAATAGAGGTTACCAGGGGCAGAGGGGAAGGAGCAGGGGGGGGAATTACTGTTTCATGAGTGCAGAGTTTCTGTCTGAGATGCTAAAAAAAGTTCTGCACATGGATATTGGTGATAGTTGCACAACATTGCAAGTGTACTTAATGCCACTAGATAGTACACTTAAAAATGGTTAAAATGCTAAATGTTATGTATATTTTATCACAATATATTTTTGAAAAAAACAATGAGTCCAATGTCAGCCTCAAGATACTGTCATCTGCCATGATGGCTCTCTCTATAGCTTGACCAGAGGGAAACTGGCTCCTTTCTGTTCCAAAGATCCCCTCCCTTTGTTGATAGGAACAGAAGTGTGGCCTCTGCCCAGAGTGAAGTGAGGACCCCTGTGCAGATGTTCCTGGGTATAGAAGCTAACTCTCCCTCCCTCTTTTCACCACTTGTCAGTGTGATAATCTAGATGGAAGCTCTTCCCACTGGTTCTGGGTGCCAGCTTCCTCCCAAGTCACTCATTTTGACTTTACCATAAAACAGGGTTTCTATGTGGGTAGGCCAGACGGGGGGATGCTTAGAGAAGAAAAAGAGAGGACCCTTCCATCCAGCCTATCTCACTGCCTTTTGGCCACTGTACCAAGGGAAGTAGATGCACTTTGGGCCCAGCTGCCTGTCAATAAATTGGGGATGTCAGTTTTTCTTGCTCTCTGCCTCTGCCTGGGAGTCCCCTGAAGAGAGCCTCTGTGATAGTTGGTACTGATGCATCCAGACCTCACCCCTTCTCCTGGATGACTGCATGGTTTCCTGGCTGGTCTCACCACCAGTCCTTCCCCACCCAGCCTCCTGGGATTATTTTAAAATGGAAGTTGGCTCTCTCACTGCTGGGGACCACTTCAGTGGATGGGAATCGAATCGGGGGCTCCCACAGTCACTGTGCTTCCCCATGATAACACATATCGCTGTTATAACTGCTTGTTTACTTGTCTGTCTCCCACACTGAGCTATGAACTGCAAAAGACGGAGAACCTGCCTTACTTCTCCTTATACCTCTAATGCCTGGAGTGGAGCAGATATGTGATAAGTAACTGCTGAATGAATGAGTTAAAATGATGTACTCACAGGTCTGCCTCCCCTATTCGGCTTGACTCAAGAACCCCAGTAGGAAGCAAGCTTTGTCTGATTCATTCTGGAGCCCCAGAGAACAGCTCTTGGTATGAAATGGGGTTCAGCCTGAGGGTTCTGAAGCCAGGCTGTCTGGACTGGAATCCTGACTATACCACTGCTGGGCTCTCTGACCTTGAGCAAGTCGTCGGCCCTCTCTGAGCCTGTTTCCTCATCCATGAAATGGGGGTGAGAATGGTACCTATTTCATAAGGCACTGTGAGGACAAATGCCGGTCAAATGATTAGCACGGAGCCTGTCACATTGTAAATGTGTCCTGGGGGTGGGAAGCGGGTAGGGATTGCATCTAGAGAGTAAGGAAAATCAGAGGAAACAAGCACCACCACTGATTTCAGCATCCTGGTATTTGGGTGGGGTGAATGGTGATGCAGGTGCCAGAGTGGGGTAACCCCAGGGGCTGCCTACCCCCTCCCTCCCCCCAGGTCTGCAGAGACCAAGCTCACCCACCACGAAGCTGAGCAGCCCTGGTGCTGGGCGGTGGTGAGGGGCCAGAAATAACCGCCGTTGCTATTCCTGCCTTTCTAGGCTGGATGGGAACGCTGCCTTTCTAATCTAAAGGCTGCTCTAGACTTCCTGCACATCAGTGGACTCTTATGTAACGCTCCCCTCCCTCTGCCTGCCCAACGAGCTTCCAGAGATTTCTGCAGCCGGCTTTGCTGCACACTCAGCTGGGGGTGGGGGGAGCCAGGAAGCCACCACAGGATGGATTTTCCTCTAAGCCTAGGGTCCTGCCAGCCCTGGGCTTGGGAGAGAGGGGTCACTGAGCATAGGGCAGAGGGACTGATGTCCAGGGACAGCAGCCTCTTTCTGCATCTGCAGGGCACTCTGGGGCAAAGCGGACCCAGTGAGCACAACCTAAGTGTTCACCTACCTCTACCCACTCCCTCTTCCCTTAATGGACCCTCTGTGCCACCTCTCCAAGTGATTATGCCCCAGCAACTTTGACTTCAGGCCTCACCTAACTCTGTCCAGCACATGACCCCTCAGGCAGACTCTGAGGACAGAAGCCCAGACCCCAACTCTCCCAGGCAGACTGCTCACCTAGGCCAAATCCTCCATGGGCTCTTCCCTCCAGCCCCTGAATTCCATGCAGGGGGTACATGCCAGGCACCTCATCAGAGCCCAGGGAACCCCCTCTTCCTCAGGCCTCAGCATCACTCTGCATGGGCACATCTCAGAACTTGCCTTTCTCCACCTATCCTAGGGCTCGGGGTCTCCTCTGGTACCCAGCTTCCCATCTGTAATGGGAGTAGATGATATGACTGCACACTCCAGCACTCTGGATGATTCTCTCTCATTTCCCCTTTCTTTCTCCATGTCTCCACTTCTCCCCACCCTCTCAGTACACCTTCCATCCCACCCCATACCTGGCTTCTTCAGGTTTCTTCTCTCCCCTCAAGACCCTCCCTGGGGTGGCAGCAAACCTGCCCCCAGACCCACTGAAGGCCAGATCCTCCACGTTTCCGGCGGAGTCCATCAGCCATCGGAAAGTGTGACAGTCACCCCAGACAGAACCAAAGACAGAGTCACTTCCTGAACCCTGGGCTGGCAAACCGCGATCTGAGCAGCACATGTGGGTGCTGACGTAGCCTGGGGCTGGGGAGGAGGAAGCAGCAATGGAAAAGGGGGCTTGTTTTCCTTTGAGAGCTGCAGCCTGCTCAGCCCTGGATTGGTGTTTGAGATATGATGGTTCCCACTGGCTTTCTCCTGGAGGCTCAGCGGCCATGGACCGGCTCAGTTCTGCTCTTACCTCTGCTTCCTCTCCAGTTTACAAGGAAGTCTGAGCACAGAGGGCAGCTCAGACCTGTAGACCCTCTGAGGGCTTCTCACCTCTTCCAGAGTTTCTGGCATCAGTCACCCAGTGGGCGAGGTCTGAGGGTCCCAGACCCATCCCTCAGTGCCCCCGAGGTCCCACAGACACCCAGACCAGGGAGCACGAATAGCTCAGAGCCTTCCTTACCCCAAACCTGGTTTCCTTTAGGCCCCAGGCCTATTGTCCCAACTGGGCTGTCGGTCAGAAGTTGGGTGTTCTCAAGCCCAAACTAAGATTTGACTCCTTGGGGCCAGTTCTTTTCACCGTATCTCTTCCCCTCTTTGTTCCCCAAGTCACAGCAAACAAACTGTGCCAGTGGCTAGAAGACAAACCAGAGGAGAATGGGGATAACCCAGATGCCCCCAGCCCTACTGCTGAGAAGGCAGACCAGCAGCATAACTCTGTCCAGGAGGAGGCTTTCTTTCTCACTGGTGCCCCATCACAGTGAGGGTAAAAGTGGGCTTTGCAGGGGCTTTGACCCAGCTGCTCTCACTGCTCCTGGGTGGAAGCTGCCTTCCAGGGGCATATACCGTGGAGGTGGGGCAGGGTTGAAACAGCCATGTCCTCCTCTGTGTGAGCTGTGTGAGGGTAGAACAAGGGAGATGAGAGTGGAGGGGTAGTGTTTAGTCCTAAACATTCTCATCACTCATGCCTAAGCCTGAGGCCCTGGACAGATTATGGCCAGACCTCTTTCCCTCCCGAGGCCTTTGCCTAGCTGTCCCCTTTGCTTGGAATGCTCTCCCCACAACATCCCTGCTCTCCCCACAACACCCCTCTATGCAGAGTTGGCGTCTCTGCCTAAATGTCACCTCCTCTCCTCTGAGATGTTTTTCCTCACTTCTCTAGTATGTTACACTAACCATAATCTGAAGATATCCTTTTTATTTATGTAATTGTTTAGTTCTGTCTATCCCACTGAATTACCATTTTCCAAAAGGGCACAACTACATCTGCCTTCTTCACTGCAGAATCCCCAAGACAGCACTGTGCCTGTTACATGTAGTGACCAATAAACCTGTTTTAAAAAGAATGAATGTTTTATTCAACCTTATCTCCCTCTGTTTCCGCATAGGAACCCTCTCTATTCCAGCCTATTTTTTCCAGATAGACCACACCTGGACTCTCCTGGCCATGCACCAGCCCCATTCCTGCCGCCACCCCAACCCCTGTCTAAAAGTGCCTCACTTTCTCACCACAAAGTTTGGTCCTTACCAGGTTCTTTCTCCTCTAAAATACCATCCTTGCCCTTTTCCCAGCCCCCTTACCATGTATGTTCTTTAGTGTAACTGACTTCGGGTGTCAAACAGTGCTGCTTCCTATTCTTAATTCTCATGTAACATGGAATCCAGGCTCTCTTCTACCCAACTGTAAGCTTCTCTGAGGCAGGGGCCTATGCCTCAGGCCTTATTCCTAGGCAGAAATGCCCACAGAAAAGTCCTCAAAAAAAGTTTTTTGTTGTTGTGGATAAGGAGTGTGTTAATGGCTGTAACAGAAACTGAAATAAATTCTATTAAATAAAAAAGGAATTCATTGACCTGCATAATTAAAAAGCCCAGGCTGTATCCAGAGACTTCCTCTGTGTGTGAGTATCTCCTCTTTGATTTCCTCTGCCCTGGCTTTATTCTCAGGTAAGCATTCCAGTCCTGATGGCACGATGGCCCCCAGGCTTACATTCCATTGGCTTAGTACTACCTGGGAAAGAGAATTCCCCTTTTACAAGAGTTCCAGCAAAAGGCCCAGAAGTCATTCTCATTAGCCTGATTTGGATCATGTGCACAACCTGACTCAGTGGCTATGTCTAGGGAGATGGAATGCTCCTGGCCTGAAACATCCTAGATGGATGGCCAGGCCTGGGTGACATACCCACTCCTAGATCAAGGATGGGGTTCTCTTGCCTCAACCACATGGATTGGGGTGGTTCCCCAAAGGTAAATCGCTGGCTGGGAATGTTATGAAAAGAAAGGTTGCAGGGGGAAAGGTATAGCTCAGTGATACAGTGTGTTCCTAGCATGTTCAAGGTCCTGGGTTCAGTCCCCAGTACCTCTATCATTAACAAACAAACAAACAAACAAACCTAATTACTGCCCCCCTCCAAAAAAAAAAAAAAAAAGAAAAGAAAAGATTGGGCATGCAAAGCAAAATATATAGATTATTAGAATTTCCAGTGCCCACCTTCAGCAAGGATCTGAAGATACTGTAGTTCAGCTTACATATTAGAATCATAGGGGAGCCAGTTTGCCCTGGCTGGGGGAGGAAGATGTGCTCTTGGAGACTGGGCAGCTCCACAGAGACAGAAGAAAGATCCTAGGACAAAGTGCCTAGTGTCTGGGCCTCAAAAGCCCAGAAGATTGATTCAGTTAGTTTAGGGTAAGACCTTTCTTTTTCAGCACTCCACAGATGATTCTGCTGCACAGTCAAGGTCAAAAAATTCTGCTCTAGAAAACGATGTTCTACTGCAGCAAGGATTCAGATGAGCTCTTCAGGACAATGTCCCTTGTGTTAGAACTGGAATGTTTCTCCTTCTCTGTACTACTTTTCAGAAAAGAGACACAGGGGTTTGCTTGGAGGCTGAGGATGGGTGGGTGAACTGTGGGCGGTCCTGTGGGTTAGAAGCCCCTGAAAATAACAATAGCCACTGTTTATTGAATGCCAACAACTGCAAGGAAGGCCCTGTGCTTTGGGACTTCACAGATGACAGTCCATGCAAGTTTCAGTCTTCACAACAATTCTTTCATGTGGGTATTATTAACATTAGCTCTATTTTACACTTGAAGAAAGAGATATAAAAAGGCTAGCCAAGGTACTCCACCATGGAGTGTCAAAATGGGTATTCAGACACAATACCATCCCACCCTGACTGACCTGGGCTTCCTACCCAGCAGAAGTCCTCAGAGAGGTGCACAAGCCTGCCCCTAATGGACAACTCTGTACGCGATGGGAGTGGGCCCCCAACATGCCCTAGCATTGGGGATGGGGAGCTCAGACCAAGAGTACAGTCACAAGGGATTTCTGGTTGATTGCTGGATTCCTTAAGACGATTTTTATTACGAATTTTTTTAAAAAATAATTTTTATTAAGAAAATGTACGCGCGCGCGCGTATGTGTCTGTAGAGGATACAGAGGGATGAAGACCAAGCCAGTCACATTCCTCTCCCCCAACTTAAACTCTCTAATTCCGACCTCCTCAGGCTGTTTGGGTTCAAGGAGACCCGAACCCTCCTTCCCTTTCCCTCTGGATGTCGTCAGCACCCTCCCTCCACACACACACTTTCTGCTTTCTTTTTAAATTCAGAAAAACAGCACCTCCCCTGGATTCAGAGCTAGAGCCGGCGCCTTCCCCTACTGGAATCCCTGTTCTTCTTGGGATGCGCACTTGACTGTAAGGAGGGCAGTGGAGATAGGTTGGGGAGGGCTCCCCCTGTTGCATCCAGCTCCCGAGAGACCTGCGGGAATCTTTGGAGCTTACACGCCCCCATAACCTCGCCCTTGACCTGGCTCAGCGAGTGAAGTGTTACCCCTCCCGGAGTCTAGGCACCTCGGCGGCGGCGGCGGCTCCCCAGGAACTGCAAGGGGAGCCCAGGCTGCGGCGCCTGCTCAGTTCGCTCTCACTGCGTCTAAGGCTCCCCCGGCCTGGCATGGCGCCCAGCGCAGGAGCCGGGAGGGGGAGCAAGAAGGCGGCGGAAGAGCCCATTCAGCCAGGGGCTGGGGGAACCGAGATGGAGAGGGGACCTCCAGGGGGCAGCACCAAGCCGCTAAGCAGGTCCTCTCTTCGCGCCAGCCTGGGGTCCCCAGAGTCCATAGGGAAGCCTCTTTTTCAGATTCCCACACTGCCCGCCCCACCTCCAGTTGTTCTGGATAAAGGTGGGAAAGCACAAGAACCACCATCTTCAGGTGGGTACAGGACTCAGGCACATCTCTCCAAGGGCAATCAGCTTCCTTTATCCAGCCACCCAAACGCGGGCTTTTCTCCAGTGGGGACCAGAGAACAGCCTTTCGGTTGTTGTGGCGCAGAGGGATCCCCAGCCTTCAACAGCCCCATCCCATTGGTAGATGGAGAAGTGGGCAGCCCACCGCAACGCAAAGGAACCGAGGAATCTTCTGGCAATTATTTCCTAGACTCAGTTTCCCCAGCTACACCTGGGAAAGGCACCATGCCATTGGTCGAGGCCAGGGGTCAAGGCCCCGCCTCTCCTAGGCGGCCTCTGCCCCGGCCAGCCCAGCGACTCCTCCCCTTCGCTCCCGCCCGGCTCCCACGGTCCCAGAGGTGGGCGGGCGAGCCTTGGATGACGGCGGCAAAACCCTAGTCCGACTCGCCTTCGCCCCCGCCCTGGGCCCGGGCTTTCCCAGCCCAGTCCCCGCCAGGGAGCCGCGGTGTGCCTAGCACTACGCTCCTCGAGCCCTCCCCGCCTGGGCGTCCCTGGCTCTCGCGCGCGTTAGGACTCCCGGCTGGGAACGAGGGAGGAGGGTGGGAGCCTGGGAGCAGCCAGCAGCGACCCGGAAACGCCAAATAAGGAGCAGGAAGGATCCCCCGCCGGAAAAACCCTTATTTGGGCAGCGCCTTATTTGGATCGCCCAGATATGGCCTGGCCGCTTCCGGCTCCGGGAGGAGGGAAGAAGGCGGAGGGAAGGAGGAGGAGGGAAGAAGGAGGGAAGGGGCGGGGGCAACACCGGGAACTACTGGGCAGCTTGGGGTCCAGGAGTCCTCAGCTGCGGCTTGAGTATTAGGCTTTCTAGAGACCTGGGCGCCCAGAGTGCGAGTGCCCGCGCGGGCCCCGGGGTGCGGGATGGCAGTGCCTACGGCTCGCGGAGAGTAGGCTTCACGTCACTCCGGGTCCTCCCGGCCGGTCTTGCCATATTAGGGCTTCCTGCTTCCCAAATATGGCCATGTACGTCACGACGAAGGCGGGCCAGTCCCGTTACAGACCCTTCAAATAGAGGCGGATCTGGGGAGTCGCGAGAGATCCCAGCGCGCAGAACTTGGGGAGCCGCCGCCAGCTGCCGCCGCCGCCGCCAGCTTCCGCCGCCGCAGGACCGGCCCCTACCCCAGCCTTGGTAGCAGCGCCGCATCTACACCGGCCGGTGGCGAGGGCGAGCCTAGGGACCCCACCTGAGCTCTCCACAGTGTGCCCCGCGCCCCGCATGTGACCCGGCCAGGCCCCTGAGAAGTGTCCCCCGCAGCTCCGGCCCCGGGCTGCGCCCACCCGCCCCAACAGCAGCTCTCCAGCCCGCCAATCCGGGATGGCCGCAGCCAAGGCCGAAATGCAGCTGATGTCCCCGCTGCAGATCTCCGACCCGTTCGGCTCCTTTCCTCACTCGCCCACCATGGACAACTATCCTAAACTGGAGGAGATGATGCTGCTGAGCAATGGGGCTCCCCAGTTCCTCGGTGCTCCCGGGGCCCCCGAGGGCAGCGGCGGTAACAGCAGCAGCAGCAGCGGGAGCGGTGGAGGTGGAGGGGGCGGCAGCAGCAGCAGCAGCAGCGCCTTCAACCCTCAGGGGGAGGCGGGCGAGCAGCCTTATGAGCATCTGACCGCAGGTAAGCTGTGGCCTATGCCGAGGGCTAGCCCTTTCGCCACCTTCCTGGAATCCAGTCCTTCCCCACGGCCTTTGCAGCTCTCCCTTCACCGCAGCAGTGCTCCTGAACCTCAGGGATGCAAGTGGGATTTCCCTTCCATTCCTCGCATCCCCAGGGTCATGTGTTAGAGGGATGCCTGGGGACATCCACCCCAACCTCCACCCTCCTTATCCTTAGCGATGCTCAGAAGAGCCAGCTTTTGTTTTGGATGAAGAGCTGTGGGGTTGCGTGGGTGGGTGGTGAGGAAGGAGGGCTTGTTTTGACGGGTATGGCTGCGTCCCCTCCCTCTCCCCCTCCAGAAAGGCTTGTCTTGCCTGCCGCATGTCCCCTAGATAGGGCCGTAATCTGCGGTCAGGGCTGTCCCGGCAGCCCGGGGTAGGGGGCGCGCACTAGCCGCGGCCGAGGGGGTGCTGGCGGGAATCCCTAGCCCGCGCAGCCGCCGCTGCGGAGCTCGGGGAGCTGCAGTGGAGGGGGATTCTCTGTATTTGCGTCAGCTGTTGTTGAAATGGGTTCTGCCTCTGGAGCAGGTCCAGGAACATTGCAATCTGCTGCTATCAATTATTAACGAGCTCAAGAGTCAATGGTAGCCCAGCCGACCTCTTGCCTGGCAGCTTGGGTCCTCCTCCACCTCCTGTGATTGCTCTCCAGTAACCAGGCCTCCTCCCTCTCTCTCTCCTGCCAGAGTCTTTTCCTGACATCTCTCTGAATAACGAGAAGGTTCTAGTGGAGACGAGTTACCCCAGCCAAACCACCCGGCTGCCCCCCATCACCTACACTGGCCGCTTCTCTCTGGAGCCTGCACCCAACAGTGGCAATACCTTGTGGCCCGAGCCCCTCTTCAGTCTGGTCAGCGGCCTTGTGAGCATGTCCAACCCACCAGCCACCTCATCCTCAGCACCATCTCCAGCCGCCTCCTCCTCCTCCTCTGCCTCCCAGAGCCCACCCCTGAGCTGTGCAGTACAGTCCAACGACAGCAGCCCCATTTACTCAGCAGCACCCACCTTCCCCACACCTAACACTGACCTCTTCCCTGAGCCACAAGGCCAGGCCTTTCCGGGCCCAGCAAGCACCGCTCTTCAGTACCCACCTCCTGCCTACCCTGCTGCCAAGGGTGGCTTCCAGGTCCCCATGATCCCTGACTATCTGTTTCCACAACAGCAAGGGGATCTGGGCCTGGGCACCCCAGACCAGAAGCCCTTTCAGGGCCTGGAAAGTCGTACCCAGCAGCCTTCGCTCACTCCACTCTCTACCATCAAGGCCTTTGCCACACAGTCAGGCTCCCAGGACCTGAAGGCCCTCAACACCACCTACCAGTCCCAGCTCATCAAACCCAGCCGCATGCGCAAGTACCCTAACCGGCCCAGCAAGACACCCCCCCATGAACGCCCTTATGCCTGCCCAGTGGAGTCCTGTGACCGCCGCTTCTCCCGCTCAGATGAGCTCACCCGCCACATTCGTATCCACACCGGCCAGAAGCCCTTCCAGTGCCGCATCTGCATGCGTAACTTCAGCCGCAGTGACCACCTCACCACCCACATCCGCACCCACACAGGTGAGAAGCCCTTCGCCTGTGACATCTGTGGGAGAAAGTTTGCCAGGAGCGATGAACGCAAGAGGCATACCAAGATCCATTTGCGGCAGAAGGACAAAAAAGCAGACAAAAGTGTGGCCTCTGCCGCCACCTCCTCCCTCCCTTCCTACCCCTCCCCGGTGGCTACTTCCTACCCATCCCCTGTCACTACCTCTTACCCATCCCCAGCCACAACCTCCTACCCATCACCCGTGCCCACCTCCTACTCCTCTCCTGGATCCTCGACCTACCCGTCCCCTGTGCACAGTGGTTTCCCCTCTCCCTCTGTGGCTACCACATATTCCTCTGTTCCTCCTGTTTTTCCCACCCAAGTCAACAGCTTCCCTTCCTCAGCTGTCACCAACTCCTTCAGCTCCTCCACAGGGCTTTCGGACATGACAACAACCTTTTCTCCCAGGACAATTGAAATTTGCTAAAGGGAAAAGGGAGAAAAAGAAACACAAGAGACTTAAAGGACAGAAGGAGGAGATAGCCATGGAGGGGGTTCCTCTTTGGTCAGATGGAGGTTCTCAGAACCAAATCAACTCGACCCAGGGGTCACCGTGGAAGGTCTGCTGGCCAGCAATCCTTTCTGCCTGGCTCCCTTTCCTCCCCAGTTCCTACTCCCTTTGACTTCAGCTGCCTGAAACAGCCATGTCCAAGTTCTTCACTTCTATCCAAAGAACTTGATTTGCATGGATTTGGGATATATCATTTCAGTATCATCTCCATTGTATGCCTGACCCCTTGCTCCCTTCAATGCTAGAAAATCAAGTTGGCTAAATGGGGTTTGGGTCCCCCCAAAGCCCAGCCCTGTACCCTTGTACAGTGTCTGTGCCATGGATTTTGTTTTTCCCGGGGTACTCTTGATGTGAAGATAATTTGCATATTCTATCATATTATTTGGAGTTAGGTCCTCACTTTGGGGAAAAAAAAAAGCCAAGCAAACCAATGGTGATCCTTGTGATGATGCTGTGACGATTACTTTTGAAGCTTTTTTTTGAAACAGCAGTTTTCGATATTAATCAGAGCATGTGTCAGAGTGTTGTTCTGTTAACCTTTTTGTAAATATCGCCGAATGTACTCTCACATGTGGCAAAATATGGTTTGGTTTTTCATCTTTTTTTTGGAAAGTGGTATTTTTTTGTCCTTTTGGTTTAAAAAGTTTCACGTCTTGGTGCCTTTTGTGTGATGCGCCTTGCTGATGGCTTGACATGTGCAATTGTGAGGGATGTGCTCACCTCTAGCCTTAAGGGGGGCAGGGAGTGATGATCCGGGGGAAGCTTTGGGAGCAAAATAAGGAAGAGGGCTGAGCTGAGCCTCAGTTCTCCAGAATGTAAGAAAACAAAATCTAAAACAAAATCTGAACTCTCAAAAGTCTATTTTTTTAACTGAAAATGTAAATTTATAAATATATTCAGGAGTTGGAATGTTGTAGTTACCTACTGAGTAGGCGGCAATTTTTGTATGTTATGAACATGCAGTTCATTATTTTGTGGTTTTATTTTACTTTGTACTTGTGTTTGCTTAAACAAAGTGACTGTTTGGCTTATAAACACATTGAATGCGCTTAATTGCCCATGGGATATGTGGTGTATATCCTTCAGAAAAATTAAAAGGAAAATAAAATAGCTGTGGTTGGGTGTGTGTTTCCTGGGCTACGGGAAGGCCTCTCTAGTAGCCGTCTCTATTGAGGGGCTTGAAGGGCTTTTACAGAGACAAGGATATTTCAGTCAGAGTCGTGCCTGCCCACTGTGTGTCACTGGACTGAATTCTTTGAGACCTAGGTGTGAGTCTCCTTGATACTGGGCCTGTTCCTCAGTCTGGTGGGCTGCAAGCTTATCTTGGTTAGTTAAAGCCAAACAGGGCCAGAGGTACAGGTGGATAATGTGTGGCCAGAGGCAACACTATTCTCCTGTCCCCAAATGTCTAACCAGCCCTGCCCCATCTCTACACAGGGTTGAGAAAATCTGTGTTCTTGGGAATCCCTGCCGTATACACTTTGGGGAGTTAAGGGGTGGGCCCCAGGCTTTGGGAAACAGCAACAAAGCTGGGGCTGACTCAGCCTCTCCCTCTCATCTTCCATGTCCCCAGAAACCTGAGGGCATCAAAGAAGCCTAGAAAAGGCAAGGACCAGTTCTCTAGCCAAGAATCCTTCCAGGAAGAAATCTCATTACTTGCCAGCTGGAGCTGTGATCCTTGGCAGCTTCCTGTAACACAGGGCAGAGTGGGCAGGAGGCTGCCATGGTGTCTAAGGTTCCCATCTAGACCAAATCTGTCCCTGTTGTGTAGAAGGCCTGAGGTGCTACCTTCCTTTGACCTCAGATCCCTGAGGGTCCACATTCATAACTAGAGCAATTCTTATGGGGTCACAAGTCTCTGTCTACTCTATAAGAGGCCTTGAGCTGCAACAACAATGCAGATTGTCAGTTGGGGAGACAGGGATGTTGAGCCAAAAGTTATTACATGGTGTTATGTTATACAATATGGTCAAACATGGGGCTCTCTGGGAACACAGAGAATGACACCCAACCCAGCCAGACACTTAGGAAAAGTGGAAAAGTTGTGCTGGGAAGGGTATTAGGAATCAACCAAATTGGCTTGCTTTGTGTGTGAGCCAGGGAGGGTGAATAGATGGATTACTGAATGGAAGCACTACCTCCAACCCTGGTATGAATCTTCTGTGAACTGGTCAGATACCACCATCCACTGGTTAGATGGGTGCAGTAGATTTGGTGTCCTGGAATTCCCAAGCCTTGGCTCCCTTCCCAACTTCCAACCCCCCAAATCAAGGACAATAAAGTATCTTTCTATGCAGTATGGATAGTTACCCTGAATGAAGTTGAGGTCTAACCTACCTCCATACCTTCTCCTCCCTCTAAGGGTCTCTCAGGTTACCAACCCACACCTATCCTAGAGCAAGGGGAATTCCAGCAGTCCCCTGGCATCGGCCCAATTCTTTCTTTAATGT
Organism: Camelus bactrianus; assembly: GCF_048773025.1. NCBI lineage: Eukaryota > Metazoa > Chordata > Mammalia > Artiodactyla > Camelidae > Camelus > Camelus bactrianus. The sequence goes on from NC_133541.1 coordinate 98,379,600, forward strand.
TCCATCCCTCAAGCATCAACACTGTTAATCTCTGCCCTTTCCTATGATACCAGACTCCTCAGCCTGGAACAGGGTGAACCAAGCCACCTTCTCTAGCAAAGGGCATATACCTGCCAGCCTCCTGGCAAAACTGCCGTGTCCTGATGGGACAATATTTGCATTGGCACACCTCTTCCCAGCCCCACCTATCCCTCCCCATCTCACACTAAGCCCAGGAATACAAGTCTATGCCTGTTACACGTTCTTAAGAATTTCTCATCACAGACTCCCAAGAAACATAACGTGGCAAGAATAAAGTATGAAAGAAAGAGCAAAGAGACTCAACTCTGTTCCTTTAAAAGAAAGGGTCTCCTATGTTGTTATAACACATCAGAATCAGACTCCCAGGCCCCATTCCCAGAGTTCTGATTCTTGAAATCTGGGATGGGGTCCCGAAACTGGCCTTGATAACAAACATGCTAGGTAATTCTGGTGTAGATGGCTTGTTGAGAAATTCTGCCAAACCTGCAAGCTAATTTTTATTAGTACTGTCACCAGGGTTTCTTTAGGTTCTGACAGTTGAAACTCAAGTTTCTTTGCATGGTTGAAATAGACCAAGACTCAGTAATTGCCCCATTTTACAGTCCTATAGTATAAAGGAAAAGGAAAGTGTTCATTTTATTTTTTTTAACATTTTTATTGATTTATAATCATTCTACAATGTTGTGTCAAATTCAAGTGTTCATCACAATTTTTCAGTCATACATGGACATATACACACTCATTGTCACATTTTTTTCTCTGTGAGCTACCATAACATTTTGTGTATATTTCCCTGTGCTATACAGTATAATCTTGTTTATCTATTCTACAATTTTGAAATCCCAGTCTATCCCTTCCCACCCTCCACCCCCCTGGCAACCACAAGTCTGTATTCTCTATGAGTCTATTTCTGTCCTGTATTTATGCTTTGTTTTCATTTGTTTGTTTGTTTGTGTTTGTTTTTGTTTTTTAGATTCCACATATGAGTGATCTCATATGGTATTTTTCTTTCTCTTTCTGGCTTACTTCACTTAGAATGACATTCTCCAGGAGTATCCATGTTGCTGCAAATGGCATTATGTTGTCGGTTTTTATGGCTGAGTAGTATTCCATTGTATAAATATACCACATCTTCTTTATCCAGTCACCTGTTGATGGACATTTAGGCTGTTTCCATGTTTTGGCTATTGTAAATAGTGCTGCTATGAACATTGGGGTGCAGATGTCATCCTGAAGTAGGGTTCCTTCTGGATACGAGCCCAGGAGTGGGATTCCTGGGACATACGGTAAGTCTATTCCTAGTCTTTTGAGGAATCTCCACACTGTTTTCCATGGTGGCTGCACCAAACTGCATTCCTACCAGCAGTGTAGGAGGGTTCCCCTTTCTCCACAGCCTCTTCAGCATTTGCCATTTGTGGATTTTTGAATGACAGCCATTCTGACTGGTGTGAGGTGATACCTCATTGTAGTTTTGATTTGCATTTCTCTGATGATTAGTGATATTGAGCATTTTTTCATGTGCCTTTTGATCATTTGTATGTCTTCCTTGGAGAATTGCTTGTTTAGGTCTTCTGCCCATTTTTGGATTGGGTTGTTTATTTTTTTCTTATTGAGTCATATGTGCTACTTATATATTCTGGAGATCAAGCCTTTGTCGGTTTCATTTGCAAAAATTTTCTCCCATTCTGTAGGTTGTCTTCTTGTTTTACTTATGGTTTCCTTTGCTGTGCAGAAGCTTGTAAGTTTAATTAGGTCCCATTTGTTTATTCTTGCTTTTATTTCTTCTAGGAGAAAACTTTTGAAATGTATGTCAGATAATGTTTTGCCTATGTTTTCCTCTAGGAGGTTTATTGTATCTTGTCTTATGTTTAAGTCTTTGATCCATTTTGAGTTGATTTTTGTATATGGTGTAAGGGAGTGTTCTAGCTTCATTGTTTTACATGCTGCTGTCCAGTTTTCCCAACACCATTTGCTGAAGAGACTGTCTTTATTCTATTGTATATTCTTGCCTCCTTTGTCGAAGATGAGTTGACCAAAAGTTTGTGGGCTCATTTCTGGACTCTCTGTTCTGTTCCATTGATCTATATGTCTGTTTTTGTACCAATACCATGCTGTCTTGATGACTGTAGCTCTATAGTATTGTCTGAAGTCTGGGAGAGTTATTCCTCCAGCCTCTTTCTTTCTCTTCAGTAATGCTTTGGCAATTCTAGGTCTTTGATGGTTCCATATAAATGTTATTATGATTTGTTCTAGTTCTATGAAATATGTCCTGGGTAATTTGATAGGGATTGCATTAAATCTGTAGATTGCCTTGGGCAGTGTGACCATTTTAACAATATTGATTCTTCCAATCCAAGAGCATGGGATATCTTTCCATTTTTTAAAGTCTTCTTTAATCTCCTTCATCAATGGTTTATAGTTTTCTGTGTATAATTCTTTCACCTTGGTTAGATTTATTCCCAGATATTTTATTACTTTGGGTGCTATTTTAAAGGGGATTGTTTCTTTACTTTCTTTTTCTGTTGATCCATCGTTAGTGTAAAGAAATGCAACTGATTTTTGAACGTTAATTTTGTAACCTGCTACCTTGCTGAATTCTTCAATCAGCTCTAGTAGTTTTTGTGTGGACCTTTTAGGGTTTTCTATATATAGAAACATGTCGTCTGCATATAGTGACACTTCTACCTCTTCTTTTCCAATTTGGATCCCTTTTATTTCTCTCTCTTGCCTGATTGCTGTGGCTAGGACTTCCAAAAACTGGTTTAGATTTTGAAGTAAGAGAAAGAACTAGGTCCTAAGGACCTCTGACTCTTCTTCCTAGTACCTGAGAGGTACTGTTTTCTCTTGAATTTCAGGAACGTTCAGCCTCATCCATTTTGAAAGATTCTAAATACTCAGAAAGGCAGAGCTCAGTCTAGATATCAGGCTAGGTTTGAGGTGTGCTTCCTGCTTCTGCTTACAGCTACCCAACCCCAGGAAGAAATGGAGTCAGGGATGGGTAGAGTAGAGCCAGAGGTCTTCCCTCCAATGTTCCCCTCTCTCCTCTGCTGTTTCCCCTGGTTCAGCCACACTTAATGCAGTTTGAGAGGGGAAGGTTGGCCAGAGTGAGATCTCCGGGGTTCTAAGGGGAATGAGGCCAAGTCTAAAAGAATCAAGTATTGTACAAATAAGATTTCAACATTTTACCCATAAGCCTTTGGGTGCTAATAAGATTTTTGCACCGACATAGCAAATCTAGCCCTCCACTTCAGTGACTTTTTTTTTTTTTTTCGTATACAGTGATTTTTTTTTTCCTGTCTCCCTCTTCGTATTACTACAACCCAGGAAAGCCTTTTGAGGAAAAGCTTACTTGAGATGCTCTCTTAGGTCAAGGTGGTGGCTCAGCTCCCCAGATCCAAGTAAATCTATCTCACTTCCTTTTTCAAGGGGCCCTCCCATAAGTGCCTTTTCCTCAGTACTTACTGTTGTTGATTATTATTATCACTATTATTACAGCTTTATTGAGGTACAGTTGACATACATATGAAAGCACAAAAAACTGGTAATAAATATAGTTGAGGTACATGCAAAGTGTATAATTTGATGAGTCTTGACATATATGTACACAGGTGAAACCATCACCACAATTAAGATAGTGAACATATCCATCACTTTCAAAACTTTCCTCATACCCTTTGGAAATCTTTCCTTCTTCCACCTCAGCGCCCAGGCAACAACTGATTTGATTTCTCTCACTCTATAGGTCAGTTTGCATTTTCTTGAGTTTCATATAAATTGAATAATTCAGAATGTACTTGTTTTGGTCTGGGTTCTTTCATTTTAGCATCATTATTTAGAGATTCACCCATGTTGTTGTGTGTACAAACAGTTTACTCCTTTTTATTGCTGAAGAGTGTTCTGCTGCGCAGCTGCAGCACAATTTGCTCACCTTTTCACCCATACATGGACACTGGGGTTGGTTCCCTTGGGGGCTATTAGAAATAAAGCTGCTGTGAGCATCTGAGTACAAGTCTTTGTGTGGGGGTGTGCTCATCCACTCCAAAGCCCACCCCTCCCCACCTTCTGGCTTCTTCTTCCCAGCATATCACCATTTATTCACGTCTCTCTTACTCAAAGTAATTATCCCCACCCCACCCCCATCCCCACCTCCAACCTCACAGAGTCAGGGCCTAGCCTCCTACAAAAATTTACTCCATTTTATCTTTCCACAGGTAAACAGAGCCAGCCCCTTCATCATCTTTATTGCTCTACTTCAAACTCCCTCCTGTTTTTTTACACCTTCCTGGTAATGAGATGTCTGGGACTAAACAAGGTATGCCTGTTTATATGTCATTGTTTATTTGGCTTGGCAAATGTACTTAAGTCCTCGGTGATACTTTTCCATGGAGAAAACCTACCTGGTGGATGGTGGGCACGCATTGGTGAGCATACTTGTACCTCACAAGGAGGAAGGGGCTAAGATCAAATAATGTAGGAAGCTGCCTTAGGAGACTAGCCCTGAGAAGTTACCTGCACATGTTGCCTTTTATTACTGTCTCCTGTGGGCTCTGACCTGGATGGGTTTCTGGAACATGGCCCCACTCACTCCCTAGTTGTCACAAACCCTATCCGACAGCTTTCCCACCTCTCAGCTCAGAGACAGGGCTGTAACTGCCCCTTCCCTCTCTCCTCTCTGGGCCAGGGGACCCTGGGGCTATGCAGCAGCCTGAGAGTGGGTCCTGGTCTGTGTTCCCAATTCTGATAAACTGGCACTTGCTGCCTGCCTGGCTATGTGTTGGGGTTGGGAAAGGGTGGCTTCACTTATTTTAGAGAATTATCCTTAACAGTTATCCTTTTCAGACAGACAATAACAGGTGTTGGTGAGGATGCGAAAAAACTGGAACCCTCATACATTGCTAGTGGGCACGTAAAAAGGTATCACTTTGCAAAATAGTTTAGCCATTTCTTACAAAGTTAAACATACATTTACCATACAACCCAGCAACTCCACTCCTGGCTACCCAAGAAAAATGAAAACATGTTCATGTAAAGATATGTGTGTGAGTGTTCATAGCAGCATTATTCATAATAGCCAAAAAGTGGAACCAATCCAAATGTCTATTCAGCTGGTTAGTGAATAAGTAAGATGTAGTATATCCAAGCAATGAAATATCACTCTGTAATAATAAGGAACAAAATACAGATGTGTGCTACTACATGGATAAATCTCAAAAACGTTATGATAAAGAAGTTAGGTGCATATTGTATGATTGCATTTGTATGAAATGTCCAAAAAAAAGGCTAGACCATAGAGACAGAGAGCAGATTAGTAGTTGCCAGGTGCTGGAGGTAAGAGTAGATCTTGACTGCATATCAACTTGTTATTTTGGGGATGATGCAGATGTTCTAAAACTGGACTGTGCTGTTTGAACAACTCCGTAAATTTACTAAAAGTCATTGAAATATACACTTAAAATGGATGAATTTTGTGGTATTTAAATTATACCTTATTAAAGCTGTTTTTAAACTCTTTATACCTCATTAAAACTAAATTCAAAAAATCTTTCTCTTCTCTGTCTTTGAGCTCCCGTTCTCCAGGTGGGCTTCCCAGGACTCATTCCATCCTACAGGCCTGTTCTCCCTCTTTGAGGGTGACCCTCTTGGGCCCTCTCTCCTGCTAGCATCCCTGGCCTGGGCTCTGATGAGCCCCTCTGCTGGAAGGACACAGCACTCTAAGATTGTGGTGCTGATTTGCTGGAGGCCAAAGAGCAGGCCTTTCAGTAGTGGGGGTGGAGGCCCTCATGACACTCACTGGAGACTCATTTTGAGGGAGGGGACCTGATAAATCTGGAGAGGCAAATGAGTGGAAACAAATCTATCCTGGTGTCTTCTCCCAGCCCTGTGACCCAGGGAAACCAGGCTTCTCCCCTGGGCCTGAGTACCTCCTCAGTTTGCAGACAAACCCAGAAGTCACTATTTCCACAGAACCAGAAGTGGATGCCCTCCTCAGAGAAAATTACCTTAGACTCCTCAAAAGCTCATTTCTGCTCAGAACCAACTTCTCATCCTAGAATCTTTTCAGACCCAAAGGCTAGACTCCTGGTGAACCAAACTGTGCTTCATTTATTGAAAAAAATTGACAAAGCATCTGCTGTAGGTGAGCTGGTTGAGGGGATTAGGAGAGGGTCTGGGAGAAGGAGAAACAAAATCATCTCTCTGCCAAACACCTTTGAATCTCTTTAGAACCAACTTTGAATTCCCTCAAACTGGCTTGTCAGAGACAGTGAACCTCCAGCTGCCTTATCAGAACCAGTTTTCAGTCGCCTCAACACTAACTGTCCATCTTAAACTGTCTTCTCAGAACCACATATTTAATATTCTCAGGTCTACCTGACTTGGCCCATTTGTAAGTCTTCTCAGATCAGTGATGAGGCCAAGCAGTACCTTGGGGGAGCATCCTCAATCTTCTATGAAAGACACAAATGGAAATTTGATTGCCCCACATCCCTATAAAACAGAAGCTCTGGAGTGGTGACTGCTTCCAATCCCATTCCAGCAGCCTCAGAACCAATGTTGTCCCCTTAGATTTGTGGTGACTCCCCTGAATTGTCTACTCAGAGTCATCTTTCATTCTCTTCAGAGCCAGACTTCATTTTTAGCTAATGAAACTGCCAAGGTCCTTAGAATTTTCTTCTTAGAAGCGTCTTGGTTCTATCCAGAAACACTTTTTTCAATCTCTTGAGACCTAACTGTCAGGCTTCATAAAGAACATCTTTTAAAGTTATTAATCCATCAGCCTCAGGTTCCCAATCCACTTAATGGGGAGAAATAATGCTTACTTTCTTCTTAAAAAAAAACCATGATAACATGATTTTTTTCTGATTAAAAATATATATCTATTGTAAGAAATAAGGAATACTTTACCTTTTTCACACATGGTGAAATGAAGGATAGCACTTTGACAAGCGAAAGTTTCACACACTGATGGTGGGAGAATAAACTGGTACAAGCTTTCCTGAGGGCAATGCAACAACACACACTAAAGATCTTGTAAAATTCCATGCCCTCTGACCTAGCAATTCTTCCAGGACTGTTAATAATACACAGTGTATTATTCCTAATGGAGAAAAACTGTCAACAGCATAAATGTCCTATGGGTGAGGGCTGAAATAAAATGTTATATGATGGACTACTAGGCAGTCATTATAAATCATGTTCTGAAGTATTTATTGACCTGAAGAAAATATCTACAATATAATACTAAGTGATAAATATATAAAACGCTATATGACATGATTCCAATTTTATAAAATACACACATGTGCACACACTTACATCAAACGTTTTTACTTCTGGCAGTATTATAGGAAATTTTTATTTCTTTTTTTACACTTTTCTGTATTCTCCAAATGAGCGAGTATTTTTATCATCAGAATTAAATCATTCAATTTATGAAAGAAAAAGAAAAAATAAGACTAGGTAAGCAAATAATTATTTTCTAGAATCCAGTATGATGTAGAGGTCTTTATGAAGGTCCTCTCATGGAGAATTTTCTCCCCCTGCACAGATGTGCTCCTTCAACTGTAACGTGTTAAGAAGAGTGCTAACAAATAAAGAAGGGAAAGATTTCCTAGGGACTCAGGTTCTTTGCTGAGTCGACACAGGTTGGCTGTTCAGTATTCCCTGCTGGTGGATTGTCTGTTGGGGCTGGCAGGATAGAAGCATCAGTGAGCTGCTGTTTGGCTTCTTTCTAAATTTGGTGGCTATAGATGTTTTAAAAGTGAGAAAGTACTGTTATTTTATTAGCAAACCAAGCCCCCTCGACTATTTATTAGAAAACTCTTGAGATCTCGCCTCCATCACTGAATTCTCTCTCTTATCCCCATTTCCAATATATAATTCATGCATACTACTGGGCTCAAAGTCTTTCTCTTAAACTTCTTTCTTCTGCTAATTACCAGGTGAAATAATTATGTTAACCAGGTGGTCCTGTTGGTTATCCTTGGATCAGACTGTTTGCTTTGTTGTACCCCAATTTAGCAGGCATGCCTTGGGAGAGCCCAAGTCTGAGTAACTTTCTTGGGGCCACACTGAGCACTGGGCCACCTAAAGTCTATGCTATACTGCTCCTCAATCACTCAGTCTGTTTTCCAAAACACATTTATCAAATACTCAGTCAGGCCCTGAGCATGTAGAGATAAACAAGATAGAGACTGGGGCAGCACAGAATTGGTGGGGAGAGATTTAGAAATAAATAATTGCCTTACAGTGTGATGGGGTGTGTATGGAGCAGGGAGTGACTAATTCTGTGAAGAAGGAAGAGACACAGGAACAGGGTGTAGAAGGAAGATGAAGCGTTCACAGGAGAGGACTTTGCAGGCAGATGGAACAGTAAGTGCAAAGGCAAGGAGGTCAGTGTGTTCAGGAACCAGTGAATTAATGGTGGTGTGGCCAAAAAGCAAGGAAAGGGGGGCAAGGAATGGGACTGGAAATGCAGGTTGGGGCCAGAAGGCCAACAACTTAGTTTAACTGTGTCTCTGAGTGTTTGAAAAGCTGCACTGCTTCCTGCCTCCTTGGGAGGTTCCTGGTGCCCTCACTCCACTTCCAATTCAGTGATTGTAATAGTAACAGTAATGATAAGAATAATTTGACTAGTCACTTCAGATTTTGTTCATGTTCTTTAATTTCAGCTTTCAATACAGCATGAATCACCTCAAATTCAATTATTTGATCTTAGCCCATTTTCCTTTAAATAAGATATAACTTTTAAATATGCTCCAATTTCGTGGATCGATCAAGCTTCATTTTGTGTGTGTGAATGAAAAATTTCTAACACTCACAAAAGTAGCAGGGAATAGTGTAATGTGTGTATCAATCACTTCAACAACTTTCAATCCACAGCTGGTCTTGTTGAGTCTATCTTCCTCCCTCTCTGCCACCAAACCCTGGATTGTTTTGCAGCAAAGTCCAGACATTACATAATTTCATCTGTAAATACTTTAGTGTATATCTTTATAAGTATTTTCTAAGTTTCTTTGTTTAAATTAAGACCCCAAAAAGATCACACTTTGCATTTGGTTGAAATATCCTTTAAGTTTCTTTTCATCCATAATAGTTGCCTTCGCTATTTATTTATTGAAGAAAACAGGTTATTTGCCCTGAAGAATTCCCCACTTTTTGGATTTGACAGATTGCATTGTATTTTTTTTGTCTCCATAATGTTATTTACTATGTCCTTCTAGCTCATGAATTTCTGGTACAGTTGTTATACCTAGAGGTTTGATCAGATTCAGGTTCACTTTTTAGATCATGCTATGTACCTGATACTTCAGTATACCAAGAGGCACATAATTTTTGGTTATCTCTCACTCTAATTTCCTAGTTATGATTTTTAAAATTGAAATACAATTCATATAACATAAACCTTAAAATTTTAAGTGTATAATTCAATGTTTTTTTTAATATACTCACCATGCTGTACAACTATTACCACTAATAACAGAACATTCTTTGACTCCCAAAAGAAATTCTGAACCTGGTAGCAGTCACATCCGATTCCATTCATCCCACAGCGCCTGGCAACCACCAATCAACTTTCTGTCTCTATGGATTAGCCTATTCTAGACATTTCATGTAAATGGAATCATAAAATATGTGGCCTTTGGTATCTGCCCCCATTCACTTAGCAGAAAGTTTTTGAGGTTTATCCATTTTGTAGCTTGTATCAGTACTTCATTCCTTTTTTTTGACTGGATAATATTCCATTGTATGGATATACCACATTTTGTTTATCCATTTATTAGTCAATGGATATTGGGTTGCTTCCACTTTTAGCTATTACAAATAATGTTGCAGCTATGAACATTATGTACAGGTTTCTGTGTGAACATATGTTTTCAGTTCTCGTGGGTGGTCTCTCTCTCTCTCCTTTCTTTCTTTCTCTTTCTTTCTTTCTTTCTTTCTTTCTTTCTTTCTTTCTTTCTTTCTTTCTTTCTTTCTGTCTTTCTGTCTTTCTGTCTTTCTGTCTTTCTTTCTGTCTTTCTTTCTTTTTCTTCTTTTTATGATGTTAAAATTAATTGGTGGGTTCAAGTACTATTGATATTATAAAGTTCCTGTCAATCCTTCACCACACAATGCTTTTAGGAATCCCTGGAGGATTGATGATCCTTGTGTAAATCTATTATCTCATAAGAGGTTACAAAATGGTGATTTTATAATTCTGTCATTCCATTTGCATTTGTTAGCCAGAATTTGTCCATGCAGAACTTAGGCCTAATCAGTTATTTAAAAAAAAAAAAGCAGGATTAATACTTGACTGTTTTCTTTCATTTATCAAATAATAATAATATTTTTGTACTCTCCTGTATAGAACCCTAGTAAATTCTGGATCTCTACATGGTCAAAGCTCTATGAGCTTTGCAATAAAGAGCTGCAAATAAAGAATTACGATCCTGGAGCCAGAAAATACAGAGCTATTCCATTCTCTACTTGGGGAATTACAGGGAATCCACTTAAAGCCCCACAGGAATAATTCTTAAAATTCCTCCTACCTTTCCTTTCTAATCCATCTCTTTCCCTTCTCCCTATCCCTTCCTTATTCTTTATTAAATAGATCAATTTAGCCTCTGTGCCCAAGTCCTTCCTTTTCCGTCTCTCAGGCTCTACATCTCTCTTTAACCAATGCCCTCAACCCTAATTCTGATTCTGCATTACAAAAGATCTAGGAACTGAGCTGGCAAAGACTGAACTCTCTAAACTAGAAAGTGGAATTGGATTCTGAGCTGGAAACCTTTTGGTGGGTAAGTTTAGGAGAGAAAAAGGAAAGAAAAATTCACAATAATAAATCTTATTTCCATCATAAATATTTTCTGCAATGAATATGCATCACATATAGTGGAATAAAAATTAAATACATAAATGTTCTTTTTTAAATAAAAGAGATGGCAGAGAAGCAAATGAGCACTATTCATTCTTACTTTCCAGCTACCCTTCCTTTCCAGAAAGACTGCCGGCTGCATCCTTGACTTGCTGTTCCAGTGAAAGTGAAGTGGAACCTTTCCTCTGACTCAGGATTCCAAGTGTTTCCCACCCCCACAGCCCTGTAGCAGGAGTGGGAGTGATGGAGTCTGCTCTTGTAACAGTGCAGGTGCAGAGGAGTCTCTGAGAAAGGCCACTGGGAGCCTGCCCAGTTGGAGAGGTTGCTGCTCTCTGGTCTCACTGATGGAAATCACTGGGCTCTCCATCCTCTCCTCCAAGAAGCACCTTCCTGGGTCTTAAGGGGACCTCCTGAGGGATGTGCAATTTATACATATTTATATCTCTTAGGGAAATCTCAAGGCATGGGAAGGGTAGTGAAGACCTCTCCAGGTTTCCTCCTATTCCTGGAGTCTAGATTGGAGACAGCCAGAGCCCCAAGACACAAGGCCACACATTATCCAGGCCCATCTGTCCAGACCCTAGAAATACCCTAGTGGCAAGTCTGAACTAAACCAAGTGAGTGCTCCTGGACAAGTTTTTTTGGTTTGGTTTTAATTTTTATTTGGGGGGTAATTAGGTTTACTTATTTATTTTTAGAGGAGGTACTGGGGATTGAGCCCGACCTTGTGTATGTTAAGCATGAGCTCTGCCACTTGAGCTATACCCTCCCTGCTCCTGGCCAAGTTTTCACCTATGTGGTGAGCACTAGGGAAATGTAAGTGTGGGCAGATTTTTGTGGTCTCAGGCTATATGAACAGGAGCCCCCCAACGCATGGAGGAGCCTTGGAGGCAGCAAGACAAAGTAGTTAAGTGCATGTGTTCTGGAGTCACACAGCTGAATTCTAATCCCACACTCTGCCACTTACATTACTTAATGATCACAGGCAAGTTCCCTACTTCTCTGAGCCTCAGTTTTCACCTGTAGAAAATGGGCATAATGGTTCCATCTCCCTGGTTTGTGGTGGGGATTGAAGGAGGGGATATCTACAGAGTGCCCAGCCCAGCCCCATTAACTGGGAGCCATCATCATTGAGGAGCCTCATCAACCTCAGTATCTTTCTCTCTAACACAGGGTGACAGTAGGATCTATCTGAGGGAGGGGCTTAAATGAGACAATAAATGAGGCCTGGTTGACACACTGTAAATAAATATTAACTATTAATACTATTAACACCTCCCCTGTTTTGCTTGATGACACCATCTGATATTTTCCTCCCCCTACTGCTTTCTCCCTCACCCTGCTCCAGTTGCCAGGACATGACTCTTGTCTTTTTTGGACAGAAGGACAGAAGTCCTACGGAAGAAAGAATGACACCCAGACAAGAGCACAAAATGAGAGGAGGAGGAGATCAGGGGCTTTGCTCCCTCCTCACACTGCCTCTCCTCTCCTGCTGCACTCAAACCCCGGGCTTTCCTACTAGCCTCTCTCCCTGGCAAAGCTTTTGCCCAAGGGTTCATTTTAGAGACTCCTATAATCTCCAGAGGATCAGTATTAATCTTCTCCACCTACAAGATGAGTGGCAGCTCCAAGCCAAGTGCTTCCCAGCCAGCAAAAGAAATGGAAGTTTCCTTTTTTGCTCCGTGTCTCTCTGCCCCTCCCTTCTGCGGGGGAGCTGAATGTGCTCACTCTGGAGGGACCGAGGGAAGCCAGGGCTGGCGCTAAAGCAATTTTGTCTAGATGAGGCTGGCAGCTGGGAACCACTTTCCTGCGGCTTGCCCTCTGCTGGGGAAACTCCATGACAGAGACAAGGCAGCTGACAGGTGGAAGCCTCAGGTTTGAGGATGAGGATGCCACAGCTGTGCCACGCAGGGCCACACAGGACCTTGTTGCCACAGAGACTGATGCTGATGCCCATTTTGTTCCTGGGGACATCCTAGAAAGGCAATGCCTTGGGACTTGGTGGGGGGAAGATTTCTTTATCAGTAGCACAATCACAAATACAAAGGAACACAGGACATTTGCGTGGGATTGGGAAGCTGAAGACCTGGGTTCCAGTCCCAGTGCCACCACTCCATGACCATGTATTTTTGGTCAAGTCCTTTAAGACCTCTGTCCAAATTTTAGTTTCCCCATTTGTAAAATGAGTGTTCTAATGCCTCCCTCAAAGGACTGTGGGAAGAATTAGGTGGAAATAATGTATGGGAAACTGGAACATGGGAGATGGTTAATAAATATTCATTTATTCCTTAGAGAGACTGAGGAGAAAGGAAATCACTGGATTCTGGAGGCTTTATTGTTTATCAGCTTATTCTCCAGATTTAAGCACTGGGCATCATGCCATTTGTTGGGTGCTTGGTTTTAGTGAAGATGTGTGTTTATAATTCACCACGAGATCCTGAGAGGCTCCCTAAATATTCTGGGCCTCAGAACTGGTTTCTCTGGGTAGCCGAAGATCAACACGTAGGACAGAAGGAACCTGTTCCTCAGAGATCCAATCAGCATCTTCCTTAAGCCCTTTGCTACCCTCCAGTCCTTCTTTTGTGCTACCAGCACCATGTCCCCATTCTGGGTGAGGCCAGATGACACAGCTACATGTCACCCTTGTGATCGACACGGAGTGGGTAGGGTGGGGGGAAGGAGCTGTGTCCCTTCTGGAATTGAAAAACATCCTTGAGGGCTGCAACTTTTAGAGGGAATGTTACCATGCCAACAACAGCTTCCTTGTCCAACAAGGATGAAAGGAAACAAGACGGTGGGTGACACATCTATTGTGTGTGTCCACAAACTTGCCTGGAACCTCTTATGGGCTGCTCACTGCAGCTTGGCTGCAACTGAGAAGCAGGAAAATTCAGGTTAGATTTAAATGGGACTCCAGGACAGGCAGAACTGAGGAGGGCAGGGCAGGGCCAACAAGGAAGGATTGGGAAATGTTTTTCTGAGATTGATACCCATCTCTTTTGAAATGTGTGGGTGTGGTACTGACAGCAGGCATGGGAGGGAACACTGTCCTAGATACCAGGTTCTGGCTGTGATGAGAACTTCAACTTCCTCCAGGTTCTTTTTGCCCTTGTCAGCCTGTCCAGGAAGTCAGCTAGGCTCCGGGGTGCGGGGTGCATAGAGAAGAGCAGCAGGTAGGGAGAGCAGCTCATTGGGTGAGGTGGCTGAAGTGAGAAAGGGACGCATTAGGGCCACAGTTACATCTCTCGTAGAGGCACCAAATCTTCGCAGCAAGGCACCAGAGATCCAAAGGGACAGTCTCCTCCAAGAGGGCAGGGCTTCTAGGAAGAATGGCCAAGCTTACTTGGCCATTCTTTTCTCCTTCTCCCCACCCTCCAGTTGGGAAAGTGCAGAGAACTGAGGAACTGACCTTAGTTAAGCACCTACTCCGTGTTAGACAACACACACACACACACACACACGCCCTATTTCATTTTATTACCACAACGATCCTGCCAATCAATAATTATTAACCTCATTTTATCAGTAAGGGAACTGAGAGTCGGAGAAGATAAGTAGCTTCCCCAGCATCAACCAGCTGGTAAGAGGAGAAGCTGGGATTGGAACCCCCTCTGTCTGAACCCCACAGCTTGGAAGGGAAAACTCTAGACTTAAAGGTATCTATTTTCTTCTAGAAAGATCTCTTCTGAAGGCATCAGCTCCATATAGCCCTTCATTCAGACTCCCCAGGTGCCAAGTCGGCTAGGCAGAGGATAAAGGGCCACAGTAGGGTACTGGGAACATCTGTCCACCGCCCCCCTCACCCCGCCACATACAATTGTTAGGGTGAATGCGTTGCCGCTGCGGGCCTGGCCCGCTTCAGAAGGTGCTTGACAGGCATCCTCTCATTTTATCCCCACATCGCTCAGAAGAGGAATCTGAGGCTCAGAGACGAATGGGTTTTCCCCAAGGTCACAGAGCGAGTGCGCGGGACCAGGAATCCATCTCGGCTTGATCGGGCGTCAAAGCCAGGATGGACACCCCCTCTGCTCCCAATTCCAGGGGCTCTGTGGCACTGAGGGAACCGTGCGGGGTGCTGTGAGGAGGGTTCGGAGGGGTCGCGGGCCGCAGCCTGAGCGTCCCCTCCTCCAAGGCCCGCGCGCGGGGTGGGGGTAGGGCTGGCGCGGCTCCGCCTCGCGGCGGCGGAAGCGGCCTCCATCCCGGGCGCGCTCCCCGCCCCCGGCCCGCCCCTCGCCATGTATGGTGCTTCCTCCCGGGGCCTTAGCAGGCGCTTCCTCTCTGCCCGAGGCCCATACAAGGCGCTTCCTTCCCGGCGCGTCTGGCAGGCGGCCCGCGGGCGGCTGTGGGCGGGAGCTCGGCCCTCCGGGTCCGCCCGCGCCCGGGAGCCGGCGGCCAGGGGACCCGCTGCCAAGGAGGGGGCGGCGGCGGGGCCGAACACGCGGCGCGGCCTGGCTGAGGTAAACGCGGGACAGGCGGACCTGGGAGTCCCCAGAAGGGCTGAGGTTCCCACTTCCCCCACCGGTTTCATATTTTGTCCCACTTTTTCCCCTAATTCTCTAAGCACAGCAGACTTTGCTGGAGATACCAGTCCAAGGCCTAAAGCCCAAACTCCTAAGCGTGGTGTGAGGGCCTACTCTCTCGCCTCACTGCTCCTCCCCTTGTATTTGCTAGTCGGCCTTCGGTATTTCTCCTTGGTTTCCTGCCTGCTTGCTGTTTCTCGCTCCTCCCTGCCTTTACTCAATCAAGCTGTCCCTTCTGCCTAGAATGCCCTTCCCACACCATTCTGATAGAACTGCTACTCACCCCTCACTTGGGTCAGACGTCTGGCCATCTGGAAATCCTCCCACCCCCACCCTGTAGGCCTGTAATGCACTTAACACAGTATTATGTGTCGTTTATTTATTGAGACTGTGATTTGCTCTTACTCATCCTTGCATTTCTGGTGCCTGGCTCAGTAAGTGAGAGTTGCTATTGTACCTGAGTGAGGAGGCACAGGGAAAGTACTCTGTTGTCAGGCTAGTCACCGGTGCCTTCTCACCTTGGTCAGAGGCCCCCGACTTTAGGTCTAGCCCTTAACATCTTCATCTGCTACGCTACCTGTGGTCTGGAGCTTCATAAACCCCAGAACCCTTCATGAATCGTTTGACTCTGTATGGAAAGTTGGAAGGAATGGGTCGGGGGAGGCAGAGCTGGGGCAGGTACACACCTGCAGTGGGACTGAGGTCTGGAGCAGTGCCCACTGGGTGCTTCCACCACCCACAATGGTCTCCCTTGCTCAGCCTGCTAACTCTGGTTTATCCGCTGCAGGAATCGGCAAGCCCCCACAGGCCCTCGTACACTGCCTCCAGGGACTTAAACCTGGCTCAACCCCGTGGTTACCCTGATCTATCTGCTGGGAGATGAGCAAAGGTCGGAGAGAGGGACCAGGCTTCAGCAGAGTCCAAACCAGCAACAGTTCCTGAACACCCGCTCCTCAGCTCTTCCAGAAGTGCAGCGTGGACCAACCTGTGAGCCTTTGTTCGTCCTCAGGTGAGGCAGAGGAATTTACTTCAGAGCTTGGGAGTAAAGAGTTGAGTAACACACACACACACACACACACACACACCAAATAAGGCTAAAAGATAAGAAACTTTGTTGGTCTCCTTGGCCTAAGGTCAGCCTAGTGCATGTGAATTGGGTGCATGGTGCATGGAGAGATGATTTCTAAGGTCCAAGGACTGAAGTTTTAGGGGTTAGATTTTGGAAAAACCTGGGCCTCGGCCTGGGCTGCACACCCGGGGACTAGAACACCTGTGGCCTTGTTCCCACCTGAGGCTGCAGGCCCCCAGCAGCCTCTTCCTTCCAGCTATGATCCAGGATTGTGGGTAATGTAGTCCAGTGGCCAGCTTCTCTGTGATGCTAGTTCTTGCCTTTCCCTCCTCTCATCTGCTTCCCCCTGCCAGCCATCACCCCTCCTGCTTCAGGCTGAGGGCAGCATAGGGTGAGAAGGCGGTGCTTGCTCTTCATGGGGCTGGGAGATCCCCAGCTGGAAACCAGCAAGCTATTTATAGCTGAGCCTAGCAGAGGCGGAAGGCCTGGGAGTAGCTGGGGAGCTCCAGCAGCCTTCTCTCCAGCTACAGAATTTGCAGGAACCACAGGCCTCTGCTGGGCAGGCCTTGTGTTCACTTCTAGGTGAGAGGGCTTTGAGCCTGGGATAACCCTGTGAAGCAGTAAGAGGCCTGGGCTGCTCCCTGTCTTGAGAGAGATAGATACTCCAGTGGCCCTGGGGCTCAGCTTTTAGGCTTCCCTATAGTGGGGATATTTGCAGTCTGAGAATTAATAAGCTGAAAGTTTTTACAAAAAAACCCAGTGTAACATCCAATATGGCAGTTGCCTGGGATTTCTGTGCATGTTTCTTCTCATTGTTTTCCTATGCTTGCCTCCTCAACCAAATTATATTCTCTTTAAGAACAGGAACCAAATCTTCTCTTTCCAGTGACTCCAACCCTGTCTTTAGGCTATAATGAGTGATCGTGCCAAAATGAAAACCAACCCTCCCTACCAAGACTAGGGGTATAACTTTGGTTCCCCCACGCATCCTCTGCCCAGTGCCCTGTGTTTTTCCCACCAAAGCATGAAATCTTTACTTGCCTGTGTCCCCCACTGGATTAGGCACTCCTTGTTGACATGGATGATATCTGCCTTATTGATTACTATATTCCTGTTGCCTGTACAATAAACAATTGTTGAATGAATGGATATGAATCTGTGACAGCTAATATTGTAGGTGGAGTACTTGATACATGCTTCATTGTCATATTTAATCACAGTGTTTTACAGATTGGAAAACAGTTTCAGCAATTTAAGTATCTTTCACCAAGATCTTGATAAGTGGTAGAGCTGTGATGGGAACTGGTGTCTGACTTCAGAGTAGTGCGTAGCCATGCGCGAGGCTGCCTCTATGCTGGCATCCAGTAGGTACCTCTGGGTCCTAAGCAGCTAAATGAGTGAGGTGGATTAGATGAGATGGGCAGACATGGTCGAGCTGGCCTGGCCCCATGATGCAACTAGTACAGCCACTCGGGAGAGCTGCCAGGGGATCCTAAGAAGCTTAATGAGAAAGACCTGCTCTAATATGCCAGAGGGGAAGTCTTAAGGCAGCAGCTGTTGGGCTATAGAGAAGGTAGACAGACTCAGGTCTGAGCAGCAGTGTTTGGGGGCTCTTAAGATGTTATCAGGAACCTCCTGTCTCTGAGTCCAGTAGATTTTTTTTCAATCTTCTTCCTTGAGTAATTCTCAGCACCATTTGACCTGTAGGTGATCATCTCTCCTTGAAGCCCCCTCTTTCACTGCTTACACATCTTGATGTACAATGCTCTCTTTGGGTATTAAGTGTTCCAGTACTTCAAGACTCAACCTCATACTCTCTTCTCAAACTGCACTGTGCCTAGAAGGACCTCTTTGAAAAATAAATCTGAATTTGTCACTTCCTGCTTATGATACCTCAGTGGCTCCTCCTATTCTTCAGAATAAAATTTCAAGTTCTCAGCAAGGCCTTTGAGTCTCAACCTAGTCTGCCCTTTCTGGCCTTTCTTCGAGCTTCATCTTCCATCACACCCTCCTTTCATTCTTTGAGCTTCAACATTGCTCTCCACCTACTTCCTCAACTGTACTTTCCGCCACCGCACACATCTTGTTCTCACTGACTGGGATGCTCTTCCTCCTCTTTGCCTAGCTAACATCTTCTGTGCGCAGTTCAAGCACCAGTGTCTTCAGAAAAGCTGACAGCCAGCTCAGATTGCCCTGTGACAGACACTCACATGTGGCCCTCCCTCAGGTGTTAATTGCCACTGGGATTTCACATTCATTGGAATAATGCACTGGAAGCTCAGTGGGACAGTGGCTGTTACCTCTTTTGCTCATGAGTGCATTGTAGGGTCTAGCACAGTGCTTGTCTGTAGTAGGCTGTAATTATTTTATGTAACAAATGAAATAAAAACTTAATTTAACAAAACACCCTGTTTTGAGCTTGAAGAAACTGAACAAGAAGTTAAGTATACTTGCCCAAAGTCATGCAGCTAGTAAGTGGCTGAATGAGACTGGATATCTGGATCCAGTGTCTGTGTTGTTAACTCCCTGCCCTGTGCTACTCCTCCATCTGTTAAGTACTTTTTGAAAGTAAAGAGAAATGGAGGAAGGGAGAAAGTATCTGAGAGACAAAGGGACGCCCTGTCTCTCCACTCATGGAAATGCAGTATTGGAGATTTAAGAAAGATTACATTTCACCAAAAAAGATACATGAATGGCTGATAAGCACATGAAAAGATGTGCAACATTATTAGTCATCAGGAAAATGAAAATCAAAACCAGAATGACACCAGCAGTGAGCAATCCAAAAAGGAAATTAAGAAAACAATTCCAAAAGAACAAAATACCTAGGAATAAATTTAAACAAGGAAGTAAAATATTTATACACAGAAAACTATCAGTGCATTTGAAAGAAATTAAAAACCTAAATAAAAGGAAAGACATCCTGTGTTTATGGATTAGAAGACTTACTATCTTTAGGCTGACAGTAGTACCCAAAACAATCTACATACAGATTCAGTGCAATCTCTATCAAAATTCTAGTAGCCTTTTTTTCAGAAATGGAAAAGTTGGTCCTCAAATTTGTATATAATTGCAAGGAGCCATCCCAGTACCTTGATATATTCACCGTAATGAAAACTTTCTGAATCTCATAATTTAGGAATTTTTATGGAAGCATCATCATGCAGGCATTATTGATTAAGCCATTGGCCATTGGTAATTAATTTGATCTTCAGCCCCTCTCCCCTCTCTTGGGTTGGGGCTGAATTTTCCAACCCTGTAATGATGCTTTTTTGGCAAGCAGCCCCATCTTGAAGCTGTCTAGGGGCCCTCAGCTAACAGTCACCCCACTGGCATACAAAAGATACTCTTATCACTCTGGAGATTCCAAGGGTTTTAGAGGAGCTGTGTACTAAGAATTGAGGATAAAGACCAAATATGTATTTCTTATTGTATCACACCACTCAACAATAAAAAGAAACAAACATGCAGCAACATGAATGCATCTCAAAAATTGATATAAATGAAAGAAGCTAAGTGAAAAAAATTTGATGTAAAAACTACAGATTGCACTATTCCAGTAACATGAAATTTCTAGGAAAGGCAAAACTATAGAGACAGAAAGCAGATCCTAGCGTTGGGAGTGAGCAGGGATTGACTGCAGAGAAGCACAAGAGACCTTTTGGGGTGATGGACACTGGGTTGTGTGATGTTTGCACAACTATATGAATTTATTTCAAAAAATTAGCAAACTATACTTACAGTGGGTGAATTTTATAGTTTGTAAGTTATATTTCAATAAAGCTGTTAGCAAACAACAGCAAAAATACCAGGGTGAAAAAAAAGTGTCCTGAAATCTGAGTGGTTTCCTGGCCTTTGGGTCCAATCAGAACCAATACATCTGCCTTTCCAAACTTACCTCTCACCTCTCCAGGCTGACCTGGCTCACTAGGCACTTCAGGCACCCCCAGATGAAGTGGTGGTGCCCTTCCCTTATGCTCTAATACTCCTCACTCTTCATTGTTATTCTTGCTGTCTCCCCTGCTGGAGCGTAAATGCTGAAGGGCAAGGAGAGTGACTGCATTGTTCACCACTGTATCCCAGCATCTTGTGCAGGGTCCAGTACACAGGAAATGTCTGTAAATGCTTGTTGAATGAAAGAATAAGACCAGGGTTAACCTAAGTCCAATTTAAGAAATAGAAGTGGCAATGGGCTGTGTTTGTGGAAACAGACAGAGGCTGGAGGAGACAGTTTTTTGGGCCTTTGCTCAGCTACTCAGAGAGGAGCAGAGCCCCTTCCGTGCTACGTCTCTTTAGAATCCGAGTTAGACAGGGCTGCCAGGGAGGGCTTCTAGCCCTGAGCACAGGAATGCATCTCCTCTTGCTCAGGTGACCTCCTGCCTTATTATAAATAGAGTCCCCCTTTGCAGACCTTCCAGTTGGTACTGTGTCATGAGGTGGTTGGTCCATCTTGCTCCCCTGGGGAGCCTAGGCTGGGAATGTACTTAGGTCTGGACAGCTTGTAACTTGGAGCAGGTGTTCCAGCATCATGCTCCTTATTCTCAAGCTCAGCTCCCACCTCCCTTCCCCCATCTGGCAGAATATTCCTGCATCTTGCCTTTACCTTGCTACTCCTGCTTGGAGAGCCTCTCTCTGTAGTCTCCACCCTCCTTTCCTGGTCTCCAGGCTTCCTTGAAAATGGATTTGCCCTCAATTTCCTTTGGGTGAGGATGGGAGAACCAAGCAGAGTGGGCTGAGCCCAGGCAGGGTATCAGTAGAGTGGAAGAGCCAAAGTCTGACAGTAAGGGAAACCTGGATGGGGATAATATAGAACCCTGGGGGCTGGAGAAGCAAGTTAATCTAGACACTCAAGCCAACCATGACTCATAGGGAAGTGACTTCAAAACAGTTTTCATAACCCCACCTAAATGTTGGCCACCTTTCCCCTCCCAGCTCTGTCTTTGGCTTCAGGCCACTCCCTTACCCTCTCTGATCCTCCCTTTCTTGTCTCCAACAAGGGAGAGAATAGGGCTTAGATGAAGAATGACAAGATCCTCCATGCGTTAAGAGCACTGAATCTGGAGTTGTAACATCAAGTACTCATTTGGCTCTCCCTAATTTGCTGCATGAACAAGACAGGTCATTATGCTGCTCTCTGGGCTTCAGTTTTCTTGTCTCTTTAATTAGGGGATTAGAATAGTATGGTCCAGGGCCCCTGCAAGTACTAAAATTATGATTCCTTAGAAAGTGAAAGAACAGAGCAGCAGAAGAGCTATAGAAGGGTATGGCCATAGACAAAGGACTAGCATCTAATGACACCCTTGTCCTGAGAATGGGTTTTAGGCTCTGCCGTTCAGCTCCACCTTCTTCCCATCATCCCCAGAGTTGCTCAATGATCTAGGGGTCAAGGGTCCCCCCAAAAGCCCTATTCTTGATATTGCCTCATCTCAGCCAGCACTGGACCAACTTCAGAGCTAATTTCATCTCTGAGGTGTGTGACAGCAGCTCCTCTCCTGGTCCTGCCTCTGCTCTCTTCCTTCCAGTCTGGGCCCACCTCCCAGGCACAGCCCCCAGCCCTACTCGCTGACTCACATTAGGAATTTCTCCTGAACTAAAAACCCTGCAGCAGAATTAACTCTTCTAAATGCTGACCTCTGAGTCAAACGCAAATTCTGAGTAAAAACCAAACTTGAATGAAGACTCAAACCGAAGTTGTGTTTTAAATACCTTGTGAATCATTTGGAACTTAAACACTCATTATCACTGTTCTATAATGGGTGTTCACGGTGACCCTAAAATGTTAGTTAAATGATGCTCTTATTTTTCTTTTGTGTTTGACATTTCAAAAATTTCCTTAATGAATGTCTTATTTTAAACCCCTTGATACTTCAGTGTATATTTCCCAAGAAGAAGGGTATTCTCTTACACGACCACAGTACAGATAACAAATTTAGGAGATTTAACATTGATACAGTATTTTCATCCATAGTCTGTATTCCAGTTTCATTAATTGCCCTATTGACGACATAATTTTTAAGTGTAGGGGCAGGCGCCCTAGTCTTTGAGAAATTCCATTATATGTGTACATTCTTCTCTGAAGATGCAGGATAAATTATAGGAGTCCTCTGCACAGAGTCCAAAGGAGTTCCTTTTATCCATCCTCAACTGTGGCTGTAGCTAAGCTGGGCTGACCAGTCAAAACGTGTATGTGCTGGGGGAAGGAGAGCTGCTAGATGGTGCCTTCCAGATGCAGTCCGAGCTGTTGGTTGTCTCTGGAAGCACAAGTGTTGGTGAGGTGTGTCCACCTGTCTTCTCAGCAGTCAGCAACTGTTCTCTCTCTTCTTGAGCGAGGAATGACGTGCATTTGCATTGGCTTTGGAACCAAACAGTATATACCACAGTTTTTCTAAAGATTAAATGAGATGATGCACGTGACAGAACGCCTTGCCTGGTACATGGTTAACTGTTTAACAAAAGTTAGTGATCATAATTATTTTTCCATTGGGTAGCTCAAAGCCCAGGTAGAGACTCCTGGATCTCCTCTCTGTTCACTCATCCCTGTTTCCTTTGGTAGTTTGCCTTCTCTGTATCTCCACATTTTAAAGGTAAGCAAGCTGTTCAGGTACCCCTTAATTCTTGTCAGAAATTTTCCCACAAGCAGCAACTCATTTCTTCTACAGCCAAGAATCCTTAACTCTAGCACCACCTTGTGGTTGCCAGTGCAAACTCACCCAGGCCACTTGCAGAGTACCAAGGTTGGTTGCTGTGGGATCATCATCAGAGCCCCTTCCATCTGAGCCCTTGCTAAGTGCCAGGCATTGTAGTATGCATTTCATGTGTCTTACTGCATTCAATCCCTACCACAATCCTTATGGAGTAGGCATTGTTACAGGTAGGGAAATTGCTGCTCAGACACATCAAATAATTTGCCAGGGTCTCACAGGCATGATCTCTATCCCAGTCAGATGTCAGATCTGCTCCTCTTGTATCCTGATAGCTTTACAGA
This sequence comes from Camelus bactrianus, assembly GCF_048773025.1. Taxonomy (NCBI): domain Eukaryota; kingdom Metazoa; phylum Chordata; class Mammalia; order Artiodactyla; family Camelidae; genus Camelus; species Camelus bactrianus. The sequence goes on from NC_133541.1 coordinate 98,403,050, forward strand.
TGGAAAGGCTCTTTAGATTTAGTATTCCTGATACTTATAGGGAAACTGAGGGATAGGAAAGGACTTACCTGAAATCCAAAATCAAACCAACAGCAGAGACAACCAGAGATGTTTGTCTACAGAGCTGACTCTCCTGGGCTCTTAACTGAGCTCCAGGATGAGCCTGCCAAGCAATTTCAGACTCTACCTGAAACAGTTCCCAGACAGGTTTAGAGTTTTCAGAGAACCCTGGAGGTAAACTATTTTTACCTCAATCTCTAGTGCCTGTTATTCAGCCATATCCTCAACAACTTCAGCACCCACTGCTTCTACACTTCTTGGCTTGTCAGTTCCTATATCCCTGAAAGGCACAGTCTTATCAGGGTGGGACTTGGCACGTAGGACTTTCAGCAGGCGCTCACTCAAACTGGCAACAAGGGAGAGGCTGGCATGAAGCTTAAATTGTACTTTGGCACTCCGCCCTGAATCCACTGTGCCTGTCTGGAAGCATCATGGCATGAGAACTGGAGCCAGAGAACAAAAGATGGCAAGTGCTACAGGCCCAGACAGGCAAGTACAACAGCCCGCATATCCGGCATCATTATGCTACCTTCCAACTTTTGACTTCAAACAGCATCTAGGGATGCATCAGGAGGAAAAATTACACTTCTACCATGCATGAGCATGCCTGCCCCTTCCCAGAGGGTGACTGGGTTTCATCAAGGCTACCATCTAAATCAGACTGGGCAAAAGTATGCTGAAAAAGCAAGTGACAGGAAAGGGTCCGTTACTGTTAAGCATTGTATTTTAAATCTGGAGAAAGCAAATCATGTACCATCTTGGTTCTTCAGTGAGCCTTCCTAAACTACCACGTAGAAGGAGCTCTAAGTACCTCCACTTTTAGAGAAAGGAAACTAAACAAAAAATCCTCTTGTTTTGACACACCCCAGAAGCACTGCTCCACTGGGCCAGCCTCTTGATTTGCTCTTGATTATCAAGGTTACTGTTCTCCTATCCAGTGCCTGGTATGCAGGATCAGCGGGAGGCTTCTGCTCTTCCATCTGGACTATTCTACTGACTCAAAGGCAACCAGATAAAGAGAATCAACTTTGGAATTAAGCCTGGGGTAAAATTTGGCTTCGCCACTAAAAGAGCTGCTACTTAAGCTCTTTTGGCCTGTTTCATCATCTGTAAAATGGGAAGCACCATCGACCTCCATGGAATGTTAAACTATGTGGGATAACATACTTGAAATGCCTTTAAAAATGGGGTGGGTGGGTGGAGGCAGTCTTCCCTTTGGCATGCATGTAGAGTAAGATAAAAATTAGTTTGGCCCCAGCATCTGGAACCTCCTTCCTCAGGCATTAATGCTGTGGTCATGACCTCAGATATCCTTTGCCATATACCCTTTCATAGGCAAATGTAGAACAAAACAACTAAATCTAAGGCTGAAAAGTTAGTAACTAAGCTGAAACTAACACATGCCTTGGAGAGCTCACACTGTCTCCACAGTTCAGACCTTTCTCAGGAGCAGTCCTAAAGAATCTCAAGCACACAAAGTATATTCTTAAATATGGTTTAATACTCTTCTCCATTTCTGTACATCACAACACCAAGATTTCGCTGCTTAGGATCTCTCTGTAGAGGCTATAGAGAATGCAAAGGCTACGGTTTTCACCCCCTCTTATTTATGTGTTTGTATGTGTAAGTGTAATACATATCAGTATATATTGATACACACATCAATATATAATGCAATATATATCACTGAAGAACACATTGATTAAAGAAATACAAAAATTTGGCATCATTTCCAAACTTAAATAGTAAAAATAAAAACTACAAAAGGAGCTGCATACCCTAAATGTATCATGTGAAACAAGCATATTCAAAAAATGTAAATTTACATCCAATTTCTCTGGTCTTGTCATATCACATTAGACCCATTTACAATGGCAAAACCCTAAGGTACTGCTGTGAAGAGAGCATGTTTGCTTGCTCTTGGGTGTTCTGCAAACAAACAGCAGAGCCCAAGGCAAAAGCCTGTTGCGGTGAAGCCCCCTCCACCCGCATTGGTAAATACCAAAGAATTGACTTTTCTCACTGGGGGTTGAGACATTAGGTTATACATCGACAGACAGTCATTTGGACCTCAGAGTACAGTGTGAGAACCAGAAGCTTTACATGTAAGACATACTCCCTTCATTCAAGTGAAACAGGATTATTGGAACGATAGGCAGGTCTGCAACCTGGGAACAAGGAGCTGGTTCAGACCAATAAAGCTACAAGTGACTGAGTCAAGTCAGTGAAGAACAGCAGTCAGGCACTGAAGTGTTTAAAGTACCCAATTTGAAAACCAAATGCACCCCACTCCCTATCAGTGTGGGGGTGATACCAATTGACTTTTAAAACCTTTGGTCCTTCAAAGTCCATTTGGTATACTTTTTTCCATCGCTAACACTGGGCACATCCTATACACTTTGTTCACTGTCACCACCTCAGGCACGCCACGACCTTGCATGTCAGCTGGGGTCAAGTCCGATTTACAGCCCAGCTGTGAAGCATAAACTTCAGGTTTCCAGGCCCACTTTTGGATCCAACATAGTTAAGTCCTTGGTGCCAGAAGCTGTGTTCCCATCCCTTCCCGCCCTTGCCCTTCCCACCCCACCTCCCATAATTTCTCCTATGAGAGGTGCTTGTTAAGTCCCATATTTGAAACAGATGATCCAACCCCACCAGGTCAGGGGTTTATAATTACATGCAATCATACATGTCTGTCGTTCCTGTGAAAAACCTTGCAGTCTATTTTTTATAAATCAAAACATTCACATAATCTCATGCCATCCAACACAAGGAAAACACGACCACCTCCCTTTTGCCAAGGACAGACCCAAGCAAAATAAAATATTCCTTAAATTTCTTTGCTTCCACTTAAATTGCATGTTTTAATTTCTCCCAATCCCAGCAATAGCACAGAAGCCCCACATATCCATCCCAAACTGGTTTGTAGTAGGCTAAGATTATGGGAACCTTTGTCAAAGCAATTGATGCTAAGGGCTCCCAAACCCCGGGTGCAAATGCGCCTGCAAAACAGATGGAAGGAAAGAGCACTGGCCCAAATGTTTCATGTGTCAGTTTGACTTTGCAGTGCAATCTGCATTCTTGAAACTGACAGTCTGGAGAGGAGGGGTAGTGTGAGGGAGTGAAGTTGAAATTGCCTCCTATTAGCTCACCCTTTCAACATTAAACAGAGACCAAGAGAGAAATGGTTCCAACATTTCACCACATATATTTCTTCTTATGCAGTCTAAGCTGAGAATGCCATGTAAATGGGTCACTGCGAAATGCAGCAGTTTAATTTTTCTCCAATCAAAATAAGAAACAAACCAGTATGATCTCATTTCTATTAACTTTTGAAGGTTTACAGCAGTTAAAGTATTTTTGCTTCTATGTATGAAGGTTAAAAAAATCTTTTTTTTTTTTTTTCATAAAATACAAGAGCAACCAATTTCACCATCGAGTAAAAGTAAAAACTGGGATTCTCTTAAATTAGTCCAAAGTGGCATTTAGGAACTTAGTTGTAGGCTGCTGCGCTGACACCATGACAAACCAAAGTGTAGGGTTGGGTCTGGTTTTGTTTCGGTTTTCTTTTCAATATCCAATGCTCATGGATTAAGTTCTGGAAATGTTCCAATTGTAAGGCAGGGATCTGTTTGGATTCCACCACGGGTATGCTCCTTGGGTTGGATGCTGGAGGGTGAGGCACGTTTTGCCGGACCCATGTCGACTACCTAGTAGTCATCAAGGTCAAAAAATTCATCGTCTCCTCCTTGGTATTCCATTCCCTGGAAATCTACTCGGTACCGCAAGATACCTGGGGAAACAAAAAAAGTAAATACCTGTGGTTCACATAAAGGGGTGGTTGGGAGTTGACTCTAAGAAGAGAAGCCCGATTTATTTTGCAGGATTATAGAAAGCAAAGGTGATGATTTAAAAAAAAAAAAAAGTTCTAACCAGTGAACCTGCAGCCATATGCTGCCTCAGTCCCCTGCCTCAGTGGATAATGAACATACCTCCCCTGAAGTAACTATTTTGGGATAGTCAGGAAAGGACGAGGCCTGAGACCCTGGCTTTTAGTTTTCTGATTTGCTACTCACCTCCAATTCCACCAAATCCTTTCACAAACTGGGATCCTTCTTGTGACTTATCTGTGACAATTTCCAAAGTAGCTCCAAATTTTTTATAGTTGTTAGCAAACCATTCCAGCAGAGGCATGCTCTCAATCAGCTCATGTTCTTGTCCTGTCTGCAGGGGCAGCCATGAGGTACATAAACAATTAGCGTTCATCAAGTCAGGGACACTTGCTCCCTTGCCCACCAACATTCTCCCCCTCTCATTATGTGTATTTGTGTGAAACTAAGTGAATTCTGATTTCTGGCGACATAATCGCAACAGCACAGAAATTCTGATTACTTCAAACAACATTCCTCCCCATGCTCTAGCCTCTGTAATGGAATGCCAACCTACACTTAGCAGTTATAAAGTGTCTCTAGGAGCACTCATTCAGCAGCTGAGAAGAGACAAGACAGAACTGCTTTTTGGAGCAGCCTCGTAAAAGCCAAAGTCCTTTAACTCAGGATTTGAGGAAGCTACCAATTAAAGGGATCTGTGTTGCGCAGGTGACACTGTAAGCTGTGGGGATGCATTTAGGCCAAACCTACAGAAGGTGCTTCAGTAGAAGAGTTGGTAAAAGTAAGTGAAGAAAGCAGCACAGATTTCACAGTACAGGAAAGGTATAAATCTTCCTCTTTGCTACTTCAAGGATGAACATGTTTAATTACTTTAAAAATAAGGAGCCAGAGTAATCATGATCTGGCCACCTTCCTTGGAATCAGATCAGTATATGGCAGATAAGAGCTGATCACTTTCTGGTACTTCCCACAGCCAACAAGTATGAGGTTTGGTTTCCCAAGGCTGATATTACTTTACACGGCCAATGTTCCAAGGTATGGATTTATATTTCCTTGCATGTATCACCAAACTAAGTAAATAATCACATACCTCTTTGTCTGTAAAATGAGATTTATCCTTCTCTTGTTCTGGAGTTAGATAGAGAATTTTCTCCTCTGTAGTATTGGGGGAAAAAAATGTGTTAACCTGGTTCTCATATACTACAAACAGGTGTTAAGTCCCATGAGATGAGTTAGGTTAGATGAAAGGGATCTTGAACTCATTCTATCAACCTTCTTTTCATAAGCTCATTAGTCACATGCACTGAATGAATCTCTACCAGGTACACTGTTCCTATCATGAGGAAACACCAAAGATATCAGCCACCTTTTCCATGTCTCCACCCCAGGCTTTTTGAAAACATAAGTCAGTAACAAATAATAATCTTATTTTCTAATTCTCCTACCTTCTGTGCCTTGGCAATGAAGAACGTATCTCATTATATCCAGATTTTCATAGACTATTAGAATCTCTACAGCTCCCATTTCTAAAGCCTTTAGTGTATCTTCAACTCCAAAACAGTACTTGCCCGTGTCCTGGCTGATTTCATCAAAGTATCGCCCTGTGGTTAGGGACAGGTCAATAAGAACACATATTAAGGTTTCTTTTGTAGATATAGATCCTCTTACACAAACTCAGAGAGAGAAAAAAGTCAACTTAAAAATGAGTAAGTAGAAGTGCCAAAGGTCAGCAAGAAATCATACCAATAGTTTAGGCTCCAGAAAGTAACTCTCAAGAGCTAACATTTGGGCCAAATACACAACCACTTGGAAATGTGTGTGTTAAATGGAAAACAAAGCCAAACAATGCCCCCATTAAGCTTTAATTCGAGCTCTCCATTCATCACTCTATTACAAAGGATAATTAATATGGGGAAATAAGACTGAAATTTGGTTCCTATTGCCAAAGGGTAAAAACAAACACATTTATTAGACCTCTAACAACTAAAGGAAGATTATAAATAATACCACTGAGAAATATTTTAATAAAGATGCTAAATCTTCCTCTTTTACCTTTTCAGTGTCTTGTTTCATACATACAATCATGTACATATATATATACACATACAAAAAAATTTTAGATTAAGTAAATAAATTGCATTTCACTGATACCTATTAATTTCTTCTCTTGAATGAACTTCACGTTGGAGAGGACTTCAGTAGATAACTCAATAGCTTGGTTGAATCCATTCTCACCACCATAGGATATATCAACTAATTTTAAAACTTTTGATTGCAACCTCTGACAGTTAAAAAAACAAAACAAAACATAAAAACAAATAACAACAACAAAAAACACCACATAATCAGTACTTCAAGACCCATTACCTCTTAATGGCATACAAAACTCAGCAATATGACCAGTGAGGTATACAGAGGAAGAATATGGGAGGAGCCCAATCTATTCATGAGCAAGTCTCAGTGAGCAACAGTGCCAAAATAAACTTCCCCGGACAACCATATTACACATTCTGTTAGACCTTAAAAGGCTAACTCATTAAACACACAAAAAAAGTACCCTGTGAAGGAAAGGAGGAACTACTGGCTCCTGCCATATAAGGTGGTAGAATTTAAATACAGCTTCTCTGTTGAGCCTTCTACCACAATGCTCCTTACTACCCCTCCTCCAGAGGAACACCTTGGGAATGTGTTACGCTGAGCCTATGTTACAAACCAAAAGAGCTTTCTGGATTAAATGCTTTAGACTTAATCAACTGTTATATTACTACCTCCAGGAATAAGTAAGAGAAAGACAGGAAAAACCAGCTCCGGGTTTCTTTGAAGTCAAACTCCATTTTAAAGCTAATTATGGCAACCCACTAAACCAGGTGCTAACATAGGGCCCAGCAAGATCCTTAAAAAAAAAAAAAAAAAAAGGGTATTCCAAAAGAGAAAAAGCCCAGAAAGAGATGGGGAAATATTTCCTAATATTTCTAATGATACACATGGAACTTTACCAGCTCAGAGCTAGGTTTTTAACAAGGAATTTAACACTTAAAAGTAAAAAAAAAAAAATAAAAGATGTGCATGTCTCAATACTCAGACAACTCACCTACTCCCACCTAGAAACTTATATAATGGAGCACCTACTTCTCACTTACCTGATCAAACATATCGGATTGACTTAGTTCTGTTTTAAAATCAGCTGATCCAGCTAAAACGAGACCAGCCACATTCACTTTGTCCCCAGAAATAAACAGCTGCACAGCAGTCTCAGCTACTTTCCGAACATAGTTATGTCGCTTTTCCATTCTTAAACGGGCAAAGCGCAAGGCTGACTGACCTCCTCTACCTTTGACACAAAAAAGTGGGAGAGAAAAGGCAATTATTAAGAACTACGAGATGCCTTGTTAATTAAAAACTACATAATCATGCTATTATTCCCCAAGGAAAGGACAAAGAGGAAAATCACTATTCCCTCAACACTATCACTCATTTTTAGAGAGTGTCTACTAATTCTCTAGTCAAAAGAGCCACAGGCACCACTAAGTCATTTCATGATGCTTCTCCCATCATCTGGATTTACTTTCCCCCATATACTATTTCCTCATTGGTAGACACAAAGCAAAGGTGCTCATGTTCTCTTTCTAGATTACCATGTTTCTTTGGGAGATCCACAGTGAATTTGTGCAGGACTTCTCTTGTATTTCCTTGGAGCGTGCCAAAAAGTGCACCACTACCATCTATTACAATGAAACCAAACTTGCTATCGTCTGAAAGTAGTGCTGTAAGAGCCTGAAAAGCAAACACAGGTACCACATAATACATGTCAGAGCTTTGCTAGGATCAAGACAAAATCTGAAAGAATATATACAAGCCCTCTCAACCCACTTATAGAAAGGTTTTTCTCTAGTACCACATCATGGAATAATTTATAGACTTCAGCTATAAATATGTAACTCATATAAATAAAACTGAACATGATGTAGGAGAAAACCAACAATACCAATATACCTTTCTACCAACCTGACATGGACACAGAATACAAACCTAATACAGAGTTACAGGGCTCAAATTATTCCGAGGTCCTTGATTTTAGACTGATAGTGGTCTAGAGAACATAACGTTCAAATTAAAAAATCTAACCTCCAAAAGCTGATTTTTTTTGTTACCATTAATAATCCTAGCATTAAAGGGCAGTATTCACTACAGCAAGTAAGAATATCTTGTAAATCAATTCTAGAGTGGGAGTGCTCATCAAGTACAAAACCCAGAACGGTTTATAAAAAGATCTTCCAGTTTTGAAATGTTTCATTTAACTATGCCTTGAGCATCATTAATGACATCAAGATCTAAAACTCAATAAAACTGAGTTTTGAAAGGTATTATAAGGTGGGGAAAATGCTCCTTCTCGGTTAGCATTATATCCCTGTATTTCTGCTTCCTGAGAGAGCAAATAAAAAATAGTCCTGGGACCCACAGAAATGGGCACAAGTTTCCATGATGCAGTGTAAATATTATAGACTTGGTAGGTGACTAACTGTTAGGTGGCAGCCTCTTAAGAACCAAGAAATTATTACCCTTTCCATTTTAACTAAGGGAGAAAATAATTCCTTCAGGAATTGACTAGAAAGCAGATTAATCATTAAGAATCACTCTTAAACCAAACCATGCTTAATAATTGGCATTAAGACATGAATACTGCCCCTGTTAAAAATTTTACCTTATCGTGATAACCTGTTAGGTAGCTTGATTAATTTACATTTCAACATGCCCACGCATAGGGAATAGACTTATCCCTCATAAGAATGTATAAATATCCTGATTAAATAGGACATAAATTGTGTTGTTCAGTATGCCACATTTGTAACCAGTTAAAGCCAAAATAAAGCTAGCAAGATGAAATGGTACCTTGGAATAGGAGTTAAGGTTTAGAAAAACCAATGAAGCTAACTTAATAAGTAAACTAAAACTAGGTAACACGAGTACCAGGTACTACTTAAATCAACAAGATTCAAATCTGCTTTCATCAAATCAGCTATAGATAAGTGGGAGAGGGTGGCAAAGAGCCTCCCCAATGAAGCTTTTGCCAGAAGGAGGCTGTGACAGCCAAGAGAAAATCAGTCTCTACCAGCTATGCAACCGATCAAGATCCAGCTGGAGCTGAACTTCCTGTCAAGTTAGCAAAATCATCCATTGTAAACTGTGTCGACAAATGTCAGTTCTAATTCCACTGTAGAGGTTCTCCCCTAGGTCGATGAAAGGCAAGAGACTGAACTAGGAGCCAGCTGTGAATTCCTGATTGTTCTACTGTTGACTGATTTAGGTCACTCTAATGAGGTTTCCTTTCCACCCTTAATGTTAATCATATTATGGCAGTTCTGTCACTCAAAAGTTTCATGGGGGAAAAAAAGCTCTTACAGTCCTGCTAGTGAAGATTTTACAATCTGTGAGCTGAAACTAAGAGTGCAAGAAATATAGGCAAGTATCATGGATATATAGGGAGAAATGGAGATCAGGTAGCCAATTATTTTTTTGCTTGTAACTAGTTCTTCAAACCCAGCTTAGCACTTTCCTCAAACATGCTGAACGGTATCATTCAGTGTCACAAAAAAAGTAAACTTTTATTTTTGAAAATAGCCCACTTTATAAAATGGTACAATTATTTAGGAAACAGTCTGGCAATTCCTGAAATGGTTAAACATTGTTATCATATGACCCAGAAATTGCACTCCTAAGTATACCCCCCACACCTCATCCAATGAAAACATATAGGGTTTTCTTCTGGGGTCATGAAAGTATCCTATGCTTGAACTTACCTCTGTATGGAATTTGTTGTCACACAAATACAATGATGTATTAATTGGTTTGAAAGGTTCAAAGTCAATGTTGACCTTTTTTTCCTTTCCTTCTTCTGTTACAATTGTACCACAGTAAACAACCAGGCCATTTGGAGGTACTGCAAAGAACACAAACAATTTCTCTACTTATATCCACACCTAATTTTCCTCAATTAATAAGACATGTTATGTTCCCACAGTCTATCATCCCTGCCCCTTTAAATCATAATTTAAATAAAGCACAAATATCTGTAAATCTCTCAGGCAGAATTCTCTCCTTAATTTGAAAACAACTTCTTGAGATGTTTTAAAAGGGAAGATTTACTCTTTTAAGAACAGTAACTACTACTTAACTTTCAAAAAAAAAAAAAAGACTAAATTTTCCAAGGCCAAAGGGACTGGGTGGAGAATACACAAGTGACCAAAAGTATCATGGCAGCATCAAAGTGGAAAATACAACCAAGACAAACAAAGTAGAGGAAGCATATGATCAAGCTTCAGATTACCTTTGTTATAAAGTTTGAGTCTCTGTTGTACAGATGTAATGGCTCCCAGGACTGAAAGGCGGTTTACTCGTGACTTTATGTTAGATGCAGTTCCAAACTCATCTGCTAACATTTTTGCCACTCGCGAAATCTGGTCTTTGGGAGGAATGATCAATGATATCATGCTTGTGCCATTGCTATGGAAGAAAGAATAACATTAGCAGTTCAAGTACTACATTAGTAAAGAGCTTATTTCATGCTTATCATTAGTAAAGGGTGTTAAGAGTGAGATACCCCTAAAATAGTAGATATAAACCACTCTCAAAGTGGGTGAAAGTAGAAGCTATAATAGTGTAATCAAAGTGTACCAAAACTAGGACTAGTGTTCAGAATATGGTAGGTGCTCAACAATTTGAATGAATATTAGCTATGTAGTAAGTAAAGAAATGAGGCACTTTAGTGGGGAGGATATAGCTCAAGTGGTAGAGTGCGTGCTTAGCATGCAGGAGGTCCTGGGTTCAATCCCCAGTACTCCCTCTAAACATAATCAAGTAAATAAACCTAATTACCTGCCCCCACCCAAAAGAAATAAGGCACTTTATGGGGTGGGTGGCAAACACCTCATCCTCCAAGGACAAACAGAGAAGCTTTGGTAAGGGTGTGACAACAGGCTGGAATTTGACCATAAGTCCACAGCAAAGGCTTGGAATCAATCTAGTGGTTCTTCAGAGGGTGATGCCATCACAGGGCAATGCAACAAGTCTTTCCAAGTCCAGATGAAGTACCAATTTAGTATCTTGTTCTTCCTTTTTAAAATTCCAGACACACCATGTAAATGTATATTCATTAATTTAGTATCCTAAGTACCCTAATAACGGGAAATGAGAGCCTGGGAGCCACACAAATATCCAGTTAGGAAATCTCTGCATATCTGTCTTTCACACTCACACCCTAAATAATTTATCTCTAAATGTATTTTATATATTAATCGCTTCTAAGTTTCATTTAAAAAGAGCAATGCACTGAGAGTCTGATCAACTCTAGGTACCCAAGCAAATTTAAGTTTTCTACAACTAAAAACCAGGTCCAAAGTCTGAACTATGGAAGATGCCACCAAGGCCTTGTCACATGGGAGGTCCCTTCTGAGCAGCCACCAACCTCTCTCTAACCTCAGTACTGATGCCAGCCACATCTTTTTTACCTACATTCTCAAGATCTTTTAGCATCACCAGTTAAGAAATACTTCATTTCAATATTCTTAGTTCTACCTGAAGCAAATGTAAAAACTACATTACCAGAATATACCAATTCATCACTTATAATTAGGGTAATGCAAATCAAAACACAAAACCACTTCATACCCAGTAAGATGGCCACTATTAAAAAAAAAAAAAGTGTTGGCAAGGATGCAGAGATAATGGAACCCATATATACCGCTGGTGATGATGTTAGATGGTATAGTCATTATGGATAACAGCATGGCAGTTCCCCAAATAAGTAAACATAGAATTACCATATAGCAATGGATCTAGCAATTCCATTCTGGATATATACCCAAGAGTGAAAGCTGAGAACCATTAGATACTTGTGTACTAATGCTCATAGCAGCAACAATTATATCAATCAAAACAGTCAAATGTCCACCAATGGATGAATGATTATAATGCGAATGTACTCAACACTACTAAACCATACCCTAAAATTGGTTAAGATGGTAAATTTTATGTTGTATTTTGCCACAAAAAAAGAAAGAAAAAAGAAAACAAAACACACTTATGAAATAGTTCATCTATTGATATGTTTAAAAAATTTTAAAACATATTTCTCTTAAAACAGCAGTTCTCAATTGTAGCTGCACAGTAGAATCATCTGGTGAGTTCATTCTAGGTGGTTCCTTTCACTGAATTCCCTAAGGTGCTTTTCTCATCTCTGACTCTCTTCTTAGTTTAGGAAATGCAAATTCAGTGAATTCTCAATTTTACTGTTTGAAATATTAGATTATCTAGATCAAGTGGACTTGCATAGACATTTCTCCAAGATACAGGATGCGGAGAAACTGAATCCCTTATTCAATGCTGAGAATGTAAAATGGTACAATACTTTGGAAAACAGCCTGGCAGTTCCTCAGGTTAAACAGAGTTACTGTATGACCCAGCCATTCCACTCGCAGGTATATGTTCAAGAGAAATGAAAACATGTGTACACACAAAAACTGGTGTTCACTGAGGCATTATTCATAACAGTAAAGAAGTAGAAAAAACCCTATGTCCACTGATGAATGGATAAACAAAATGTGGTATTATCCATACAATGGAATATTACTCAGCAATAAAAAGGAATAGAGTTGGTACATTATTTACATTGTACCAGTTAAAAGTAGTAACAAAAGATCACACATTGTATAGTTCCACTTATATGTAATGTCCAGAACAGGCAACCCAGAGACAGAGAAAGGAGAGTGACTGCCAAGGAGGTATGGGGGATGGGACTGGGTAACCAGAATGAGGGTTTCTTTTGGGGTTAAAGAAAATGTTTAAAAATTAGATTACAGAACTATGAAAAAAACAGTGAATTGTACACTTAAAAAAGGGAGTAAAAGGGTGTGGAGGGTGTAACTCAAGTGGTAGAGCACATGTTTAGCATGCATGAGGTCCTGGGTTCAGTCCCTAGTACCGCCTCTAAAAAATAAATAAACCTAATTACCGCCCCCTAGAAAAAAGGAGTAACATTTACAATATATAAATTATATCTCAAAGCTGTTACTTAAGTATCTACATAAAAATCAGTACTCCTTTTAAGGTCTCTTGACAGCTTAAGAAAAAATCAAAGTTTTCCTGAGAAATGCTAATATGAGTTTACTAAATTAACAATAAATTCAGTAATAAAACTTAATAATTTAATGTTTAAAAAACTAAATTAGCAATTTTATAGAGAACAAGTAGCATTACGAACACAATCAAATGTGTAACACATATATACACGGGATACCGAAAGCCTCAAATCGGCCCTGACCAGGTCTAATGGCTTTCTTATAATATCTACCATCATAAATTGAGCCACTTTACATTTTGAAGGTAAGAACTGATCTGATACGAGCCAAAGCATGTTAAGAAGTATACTATTTTACAAACTGTTTCTTCTTGATAGCTGAGTCTGCAGGAGAGTTACTTCCTGAGATTCTTATAGATCATGATGCCCTTAAAGGCTGTGACAATTTTAATCATTACAAGTATTAGTGCCATAATGAAATGAGTGAGGGCTTTAGATAAACTGGGAAGACTGCCAGAAGCATTTAAACTTTCCCCTAATCACTGAGCTTGCATAGTAATTTCACATGTCCACCGTCCAGTGGAAGCTGTCAAGAAGAAAAAGATGGATACAGTGTCAAGTCAAATGGGCTTATGTGCCAAGTGACTTATAAGAACGGAAGAGGCACAGTTTGGGGAACAATATCAAAAAGTTGAGAAAACCCCTATATTAGCTTTGTAACTACAGTTGTTTGAAATCTGAAAATGCCTGGAAATATATCTTTATAGAGGAAAATGAACTTCACAAATGTGCACCTTGGTACTAGCATTGGAAAGGGACCTCATTTACAAGAGACCCTGCCCTCTAAAAGTTTTCTCCTAGTGGTAAATTCCATAGGTCCCTTAGCTAGCAAAATTTATAAGCAGACAAACTGGCTACTGAGCCCTTCCACTCTCAAAACAGTTACTCTTAGTTTGTCAGCTAATGTTCTGCCTCGAAAACCAGCACTGTTTCCGTTGACGTTTCTACTCAAAACCTAGAAGGCTGGTTCACAACCTTTGTGATACCTTCCCCAATGTACTACAAGTTGAGTAATGACAGTACATGGTAAAGTATGGTGTGTGCTCTGCTGCCACCCCTTGGAAAGGGGAGCAAATATTCTAGGCAAACCAGAGAATCAAGCACAATTATGTTGTCACCACAAGCACAAGCAAAATGATCATTACAAAAAGGCTGCTTTCAAGATACACTTCATATAAGATAAAGTGTATGCAAACACCATACCTAACCCATAGTTATTTCTTAATCTATATAAATGTATATATAGTCCCATTTAAGTCAGCTAAAATTTCAAAACAGTACTGATAAAGCAGAGTGATTCAGAACAATCCCTTGCTCATGTGCATACATACTTACACTAAGTCAGATATACTGCACTCTAAAATACTTTTCATTTTAAGTTTTAAAGCGTAACCACATAAAAGGAACTTTTGAAAACCAAGGCAAGGTGCCTAGAAATAAAAAATCAGACACACATGCAATTCTACCTATGGCCAAGTTTCAGTTTCTGAAGGAGATGGTAAAAAGAATTCCCAAATGAAACAAACTGGTATCTTTGATTACAAAAAAAGAAGTGTTCTTCACAGTCAGTGAGTGTTCTTTGGATCCTACTTTCAGACAATCAAATATAACAAACTGCTTTACTTCCAATATTTATTTTACTAGGCTTCTGAAGAGGAATTTCCAAAAAAGTTTTTGATAATTCTTTCTGGAGTTCTGTCAAATCCCAGAGACCATGGAGGAGAAAAGGAGTTTGCTCTGGGAGGGGCTGGAAAAACTGGGCAAGTAAATTTAACTTCAAACATGTTCTAGATTGTAGGTGCCACCTGTATGAAAATATACAAGATGGGGAAAAAGATAAGTCAGAACATGGGCTTTACTGGCTTGTATTTGTTTTCAGATGAGCAATTCTCAAAAGAGCTTATTTCTCTACCCTGGGGCATGTGGAATCTTTAGGGACCAAGAGAGTTATTTCTCAAAAGAAAGGCTCAGTTTTAAAAAGCTAATGTGCTCTGATTTACAGAGTAGTTTCCTAGGAGACAGAACTAGTAAAGAGGAAATCAGTAGGAAATGGAACAAGAAGGGGCTCCAAAGATACCAAGAGTGAAGGCACAAAACTCAGGAAGCTAATAGGCACCAAACCCCAAAGGATGGAAAGTTTGAGGCTAAAGAGGATGTTGGTACAAACTGAGTGAACCCAAAATGCCTAAAGGAAATCCTTAAAGCAAGATAATCATGTGGAGGACAAAGCAATGACCTTAAGATAAGCAGCTATTTTCTTTCCACTGCAGATAAGAAGATAAGCATTCACTAAGCAACTTTACTGTATGGCATCAGAGTTGGTCAATCTTACACTCACATCCATGTAACATCCTAGAGAAAGCAAAATAGTTCTCTAAGTAGTAGACACCTAAGAACATAATCTTGTTATAGGAATCCACTTAAAAAAAATGGTTTGAAAGTATAACCTGCCAAAAAAATTTTGGTATATTTCCACCAGCTTGTAGATTTGAAACACTACTTGAAAGTTAGTCTTGGCCTCTTACTCATTTTGAATTTTGACTCATGTTAAAAAAAATTTACCTTTCCCTAGTTTACCTTTGTGCCTCTCCCCACCCAGTCTAGGGGAAACCTTAAGTTTCTGACACCTGACTAGAGATGAGAAAAAAAGGATTAAATGGATGGCTTTTCAAGGCTACATCATAATCTCTGAAGTTTTGTATGTTGGGTTTGATACAAGCAGATTAAAGTTTTTCCAGGGAAGTTTCCAAACAAAATAAGCACTCATTTACCCCCCAGGCAAGCCAATCAAAGTTGCTAGACCAGTTTGTGTAAACACCAAAATAAAACCAAGGAAGCTGAGTATTTCATTTTAAAGTAGAGTGAACAATCCTCATGGTAGAACGAAAAATAAAAGCTCTCAAAAGGAGCTGCTGGCTGTCTTTAATTTTAAGTTTTCACCCACTCCTGCTTTGTCACTATATCCCTTTCCCAAAATCAAAAGCCCCTCATTTAAGAGTCAGTGAATTATGAAGTACACAGCAATGATTCACATGTTGTAAAAACTGGGCAAAACAAGACACAACATACACCGTGCCCTGTAAGGTTTCCAGGGGCCTCTGTTCTCAGATTCCTTCTTGTTCTCATCATTTTAGGGTACTTTCCCTTATCAAAGAAGAGTTCAGCAGTGTTTCCACCCAGAGGACTAACTTCTGAGAAATAAAACAGCTGGGAGACAGAAGGAAGTAGTTGTAAGTAGACTAAATATGGACAGTAACTAAAACTAGACAAAAGAGAATTTAGAGAAACAGCTGACAACTCTGTTCCCCCAATCTCAAAGGAGATTGTGAAAGGAACAGTTTCTCTCCCTAGAATGGGAGGTTACAGCAGTACTACCAATTAATTATCCAATCCAAGGTTTCATGGCCCCTAAACACTATGGACAGGCAAACATCAAGTTGTTTGAATTGTCAAGACTGAAAGGTCTCTAAAGAAAACTCAAGGTAATCAGAACAAAGCCTGGGCCGTGGGGTGTATATGTATGTAACTTTATGGCTCACAGAGTCCCAGCCTTTGATTCAAGATGCCTGCTGAAGCAGACGGACATAAGAACGACAAACAAAAAGAAAATCTAGGCATTCTTTGACCTATAAAGATCTCACCAGTGCTCATCATCATTAACATGCTCCAAGAACACTTTAGAAAGATAGGTAGGAAGAAAATGTGACTCTCATAAGTTTGTCCACTGGCCAATTTGCACAAGAGCCCCAGAACCCTTGGTAAACTTTCTAAAAAATAAAACAAAAAAGTTCGGATAAAAAAGATCTCCCCTTCCTCTATTCTGAATCAGTAGCTCTTACACAAGGAGAGTGAGGGTGGTAGTGACTGTGGGCAAGTGGGTGGGGGTACTAGGCCTTTTTTTTTTTTTTAGAGGAGGTACTGGGGATTGAACCCAGGAACTCATGAATGCTAAGCATGCGCTCTACCACTTGAGTTATACCCTCCCATGGGTTTTCCATTTTTCTTCTTTGACCAAATGAACAAAACTAAACTTTAATTTGAAACTAAAGCGAGTTTTACACAGGTTTAATATGGACAGGTATTAAGAGGGTGGTTATGAGCACAGGTTTTCAACTCAGACAGCTCTGAACTCATGTCCTGTCAGCACAACCTAGGGCAAGTTACACATAAATCCATTTGGGCCTGTTTCTACTTATTTCACAAGGTCATGAGGATTCTATAAGAGAATATATGTCAAATGCTTAGCATGGACAACAAACAGCAAACAGAATGTGCTCACTAAATGGTAGCTAGATGAAACTTGATGGCTCTTTGTGCCCCATCCCCTTGACCTTAATAGTAGAAGTCAAAGAATTAAGGGCCCAGCACAGCTAGGGGGAAAAAAAAAAAAAGAAACAGAAGCAGCACTGGTAGGTGGTACTGAAGTCTTATTTGAATCTGAGTAAGTCCAGAAAGAGAGATGAGTTCACTTTGCGGTGGGTGGTGATCACCTTTACTGAATTACAGGACCTGCCAAATCTTCTAACAGAAGAACCAAACCAAAAACACAGTTCAAAACAATATGGCCGGAACACTAGAATTTGTTTTGTAATTTATCACAAGGGAGAAAGAAATACAGAAATTTACTCTCCTCTAAAACTTCAGACACCAGTGATTTATTCTAAACTACTAAATACCAATTCAAAGTTTGCCAATCTTTCGCGAAGAACTTAATATGTGCCTTGAAATGACTTACTGTCCCTGCTTTAGCTTCACTAAAAAGCTCAAACCATCCCATTAGTCATTTACCATAAAAAACTAACCCTTCTTTTGCCACCTTTAATTTGGTTCATCCCTGCCTTGATCCCCACCCCCATTATTTATGATGCAAGTAGGAGGTAGATGGGGCTGCCTTTTATAAAGAGCTTGTAGAATACCAAACTAAGGGAGGATTGTTTCTCTTCAAAGAGACTAGACAAAGTTACTGGAAACTGGTTTTGTGCGACTGACCTTATGGTTAGATGCCATAACCAGACTGGAAAAGGACCAAGATCTGAACACACTGAGACATTAAAGCAGTCTCTAGCCTAGAGGATATAATAACTCAAGATGTTCCAAAACTTTTCAGCAGAAAGTTTACAAAAGGCTCATTTTAGTGTTCTATCCTCAAAAGCACTAGGATTACTCAACCATCCAAAACAAAAATGTATGTATCTGCTGGAGTATTACTTTTTCTACAATTACAGGAATTTACTTTGTCATAAAAAGAAAACTAAAAACAAAACTCAAAACAAACAAGCAAAAACACTTCACAAAATCAACCCAGTGGAATATTCCACCAGGGATCAGCAGAAGCTGGAAAATTTCTCTAGCATTCTCACATCAATGCAAAGCCAGGAGATATCAATCACAACCAACATTAGGGAGTCACTATCAACCAGTGTTCTACACGGGACCCTATATTTGAGAAAGTCCACTTCTTATCTTTTTTGGCCACTGTGCAAGTACTTTTCAAATAAAACAAAAGCCATAGCCTTCCTGTTAATCTTGCGAATATACAAATGAGCTTCTGGGGAAGGATTTAAGAGTAAGTTATTTTTCTCACCAATGATGCTCATTAAGAACAAACATGTTTAGTGCCCAAGTTCTTCATAGGGTAGATTTGCAAACAGCACGCCTGTTCACTTTCATCTTTGCTCCTGGGTCTCAGCACACCTGCTCCCTCTAGTAAATTGCAAATATCCCTGGACAAGAATCTTCCTTGCAGAAGAGAATGCAAGATTTTTCTATTCAGCAAAAGAAATACGAATCAAAGAGCACAGCCATGTGATATAATAGTTAGGATCATAGGCTTTGGAATCAGAAAAGTGGGAACAGAATCTAATAGTGCCCCTTGTTAGCCTGAGATACTCGGCAAGCTACTTAATCTCTCTTTACTTCAAAATTTCTTCATCCATGAAATGGCAGTAATCGCTTTTCTCACAGAGCTGCTGTGAGCAGCCAAAATGTATTTTATTCAACCCATCTTCACAAAACTAGTTTCATTACTTGATTAAAATACATTTCATCCATGAACCCCTAGCCTTGTCTTTCCTTAGGATCCTCCTTGCTTAAGTAGAGTCATGAAGGCCAGAAGATGCCAGAGAATGGGGTAGCCAAAAACCAAAAAAACTTTTTTTCAATAGAAAGCTAAAAATATCCATAGGTATTAAGGAATTAATGTTTGGGGATCAGTACATTTTCATTGCAAACCACAGTTTATTTAGGTTGAAAGGCAAATTTGTGTTGGGACTGTCTTAAACTTGTTCAAACCAACTTTACCAACAAGGCATATGTGTGAAAATGCTCTGCACTATTTCAATACACTAATAGCTCACCAAATATCACCCAACACAAAGCTTTTGAATCTAATTTTAGGCTAACTGGCTTTTAATCAATAAGGAATTTCAGTTACCATTTCAAAGTTGCAGATGAGTTACAGCCCCACTACACCACTGTATCAAAGATACTGTATCAGCCAAATGATACTAATGCCCAAAGTAACTTTTTTTAACAATACCTGCCTTGCCTAGGAAATCTCCCCACATAGTTATACAATCTTTCAGTTTTTGACAATGCCAAACACCTCATTCAAGACCCAAATCATCTGCTTACACTATACCCCCTTCAACGTGTACTGTGTTATTCTGTACTTACTAATATGGGGCTGGAAATGGCTCATATTACCATGCCAAGGTTCTGTCAGACCATGTTCTCATGCATTACACGTTGCTCCACCAAATGTATAAATGTCCAACCTACAGCAGGTATTTGAAGCTTATAAACTGACTAGTTAATAGTAAAAATGTATTTGTGGGCTTCATTTTCCATATACTTAGATGTGGGTTTGGAGAAAAAAAAATCTAATTCAGAAGGCCACAGACATGGCAAGAAAAAAAGACAATCTTTTGTTTTGACAAGGATCATTCTTCTAAAGGAGACCTTAAATGATCAAATGAAAATGTGAAAACAGAAGAGTACAGGCCCAGTACCCACAAGTTATCTGCATAACAAGAAGCTGTCAGGCATCTGAAAATGTCAAGTCCTCTGAACTAGGTGGGAAAGATGGTGACAGGAGTAAAGAGAAAGAATACACTGGATGAAAGCTACATGTCTGAAAATTGATGTTAAAAAAGATATAAAACAACTTGGAGAATTTAAAAAAGGGACAAAGTGAACATGTAAACACTTTTGAGACAGATTTACATACAAATCAAGTAGATGAAAGAAAAACTTGATTAAAGCACAGAAAGCTTGATCAATCTATCAATGTAAAAGAATCAAGTCTGTTTTCCCCTTTGTAACCACAAGTATAATAATGAAATTATGGCTCTTAAGCTTAATGTTTTGGAAGAGGTGAGAAAAAAAGCATAATCATGCTTTACCTTGATTCACCTGGAGTCAAAGAAAAAGACAATGTTTGAAAAGAGAAAAACAGAAACAGAAAAAGACGTTTTCATTTATAACAGACAGTAAGCAAGGGTTCAAAGTGCGTCCAGTGGCATAAGATAAAGCTGTTATCAGAGGGAACTTCATCATGTTCTCCCAGGACAGTTGCCCCAATGAGAAACCTTATCATTTCCAACCTGTTAGAATCTTGAACTTCCCCTAAATCCTTTCTCCCCTTCACTAAAATAGCAGGCTGCTGAAGAATTAAGAGACACCTACACAGTGTATCCCAGAAGGTCCTACTGAGACCCCTGGAGAACAGGGCTGGATTCAGAAGAAATTTCTGCTGCCCAAGTTCTCAGATGGACAGTTCCATCTGAGTTCCAGCAGTGATTCTAGAGAAGAGGCTTATTTCTCCTCTGACTCCTTAAATAGGGTCTAAAACCATTCAGCCCTGCTGCAAAACTGATATTGTAAGTCTTCTCACAGCTGAACATGTTCCCAGTACTAGGGACCACTATGAGCAAAGCCTCAACTCCAAGCCCAAAGAAAAAGGGCCCTCTGCTAAAAGGGTCCAACTGGCGTATTGTTGGGGGGGGGGGGGGACATGAGACAGGACTGGGGACCTACACTGCATTCTGCCTTAAATGGTATTCTAGTTAGGTATTCTTGCTTACCTAGGAATGTGTCCAGAGCAAACCTTCCTTTCCTGGAAGGATAAGTGTATCTGCTATTACAATGAGAAGTCTGTCAAGAGTTGAAATTCAAAGACAGTAATTGTTCATCAGGTTCACAGTGCACGCAACACCATGCCAGAATACAATGGCACTTAGAACTAGTTCTGAGTTGGGGCAGGCAGCCTATGACACTTGGAGTGGCCTGAGGAACACCACTACACACTATCAAATATACCTTTATCTCCTCCTCTTCCTCTCTTTTCTCTCGTCTTATGGCTTAGACCTGTAGGGAGCATCTGTATTTTGACCACTTAGTGAGAAGCTACCAGGACCTCTGTAGTTGTTTGTTCTATAATCCTCCCCTCTCAGGAAACTGAAAAACTATCAAGTATCACTTTAGTTATATAGCCAGCCCTTTAAGGATATGGAGAACTAAAGTAAAAATAAATGTATCAGAAACTCATCACTTTGAGAACATTCCAAGTGTCAGTTAGGTGAATGTTCTGCTAATCAACAATTTTCACTTGGGGAAAGTACCCAAATACATTTTACATACTTTATAATTTATTCAAGTCATATAAACAATCTGTCTATATTACTAGTCTTTTAGATTTTAAACCTATTCAATGACCTCATAAAATTACTAACTTCTAACTCAACATGTGAAGAATTTTATGGAGATTTTGGTCTTTGTCCCCAGCTTTTAGCAAAGATTCTAAAACCCTTAGAACTTTCTGAGATGGGAGTGTTTTGGTTATTCCCAGGGAGTCCCCTAGGAGCACACTTGAGTTTATGCCAATGGAGTGACCTAGGGTGGGGCTCTTAGACTCAAGATGGGGCTAGTCATCAGAAAGATCAAGCTATTCAAGGGTTCAACTTTCAGCTCTATCCACAGATTTTTGGGAAGGGGAAATTGCAGATTAAGCTCTTAAAAAACTCTTGAACAAGATTTAATGAACTTCTGGACTAGTAAACCCAGGTAGCATACCCCAGTTCACAGGGACAGAAGCTTCTGCACTTGGACCTTTTTGGACCTTGCCCTATGTACCATTTCATCTGGCTGTTTGTATCCTTTATAATATCCTTTGTAATAAATCAGTAAACATAAATAGTTCCCCCAAGTTCTTTGGGCCATTCTAACAAATTATCAAACCCAAGGAGGGAGTCACCGGAACACCCAATTTATAGCTTGTCTGACAAGTAGGGGAGGCCTGAATTTGCACTGGCATCACATTTGGGGGCAGTCCTGTGGGACTGAGCCCTTTCTTTACCTTGTGGGATCTACCATTACCTCCAGGTAGTATCAGAATTTAATTAAACTGCAGGACAGCTAGTGTCCACTAAGAATTTGGAGTACTGCCTGGTGTGGGGAAAAACCCCACAAATCTTGTAACAGAACTACTCAGAGTAGAGGAGAAAAATAGCACCTACCACCCCAATTATATATGGGGACAGGAAAGATACTCATGTATATAGCCAGGTAATTTTTTACTTCCTTCAAAGTCAAGGTATCTATAAGTTTTTTTTTTTTTAATTTAAAGATGCCTAAATTCCACAGAACACTCATGAAGCTTATTATAAACTGCACTGATCGGCAAACATGGGTATCTAAGCCCTCACTGTATCTGAAATTTGCAGGATTCCCTGCTGAAGATAAGTGAAAAGATATTCTAATACCCACAGATACAACTTAGCCCAAATTAACCTTGTCTGTTCCTTGGTCACATTCACCACTGTCCTTGGTTACAACAGGCTTTGGTTATGATTTTATTAACTGAAAACTATAAAGCTTCCAACACTATTTCTGGGACTACCTCTTGCTGGCTCAGAAAACATTAGGAAAAAATAACCTAAATTTCCCCCCTTTTTTCCTATGTATGTTCACCTGATTTAGTCCCTTATTCAAGATACCCACAACCATGGTTTCTATTTACATGGCCCTAGTTCTAGTTTTGGCTTATGTACACATTTGTTCTCATTAAGCCAACTGTGGAGGATATACCAGAAGCAATCATAAACCAGGAAGAACTACCACTAAGCTTTAAAAGTGGGACTTATACACAGCTGGTATTAGCTGGTTATTTTACTAGTATACACAGAAACTAACATTCCACTAGGCTTATATGAAGCTACTGTGTATGTCCCACCCAACTTAAATTCAAATTATATGTGTAACATTCCTTTCAACTCAGAAAATTAAGTATGATGCTGGCTACAAAAAGACTCCTAGCAAGTTCCCCATTTTATCCATTAAGCTCCTATAAATGGTCTTCCATAGACATGATAACATGAAACAGTCTGTTATAGCTCAGATTATAATTTGAGTAAATCCAGCCTTGTATTTTTTTTTTAAACATAAAATATATCCATCGCACAGTTTGGCACACTGGTTCAAATCCTGGGCTTTGCTACATTCCAGCTCTGTGACATTTCAGAAAGCAAGATATTTAATTTCTCAACCTCAGTTTGCCTTTTCTACCAAATGGTGGCAATACTTCTTGGCAGGATTAAGTGAAATAACATACTGCTTACCAAAGAGTCTATATAACATACTAAGTGCTCGGTATATTATTGTGCTTAGAAACTTCACTCTGTACAGATGTACTTAATCAGTGAGTCCATTTTGCAAGTGGTTCCCCTTTAAAGCTATATTACATTGGGGTCGTATATTAAGAGGTAATTACATACTGACTATCTCCATTCCAAAATTACTTATATCCCAACGTACTTAAGAGTTAGTGTTTAAAAACAAAAAACAATCTGACTCCCATTCCTAGAATTGCTGGAGGGGAGGAAGAGGGACATATGTGGAGATCTTCATTTCCAAAACCATTCTATTAATCTATACTAAGTTTTGCTATCTAGTGCTAATAACCATGCTTGAACATAACCTGTTTTCTCCACAACTTGCCCCTTAAACACTGGCACAGATTCATTTTGCCATCCAGTTTGTGCTTAAAGTCCATCACATTTCTCCTAAAAATATTTTATCATTAGATAAAGAAGGAAAAACATTTCTCACTGTACACTATGATAATCTAGTAAGTCTGACTTTAATACAACTCAGTTATGAAAATACAATCTTGCTATTCCCAAAACCAAATTGGTATGTACTGGGAAACTTCTGAGTCAAGCAGAATAAAATTGACTCCCTTACTGATACCTAGAGATGGCCAAGATTTAAAATTTTCATGGGCTCAAGATGCAACCAAATCATGAATAAAAGCCAAGTAGGCAAAGTAGGACATGATTATTAACCACAATGCTTAGAGGAAGACTGCTCCCCAGCTATTTTAGACAACTTAATCTTGTCTAAAACGTTCAAGCTAACTATCACTTGGAAGAAAAGTTGTGTATAAGAACCTCATTTTTAGCATGCTTCAAACTTTACTGAACTTCGCTAAACAAAGGAATAAAGCTTTTCAAAGCTTTAAAGGAGGAGATTAAAAGTTTAAAGTGGCTAGGTAACACGGCTAGGAGCAAATTTAAGAATGAGCTTCCTTCATCAAGCAGCAGAAAGGAATGTTGTTCCTTATTAAGCAGTGTTATCTTCAATGTTATTTCACTCCGACAAGAAGTAAATTACAGTTTGAATTCACATTTTAGACTTCTTCAGAGACTATAATATACTCAAATTCTAATGTGTGAATCTTCCTTGAAATTTAAGTAACAAGAAAACAAATCTAAAGGTCACATCCAACTTTAAACAACAGCAATCTATAAAAGCAATACTCAGTTGAAGGATTCAAACAACAACAGAAGATACTAGTGAAACAAAAGAACCTGGCTAATTCCTGGTAGTGCATCATAATGGGTCATGACCTATATTACCCCTCCTGTACAGTATTCTCATAGTTGGAGAATAATTATTACCAAGTGGCATGGAATCATCTGTGTTCAAGTTCCTGTAAGATTATTAACTAGGCCTGAATATTCTATTTTTAAATTCAAAGAAAAACAAACCTAAGGAATGAAAAATAAGCTGCTACCTTCAATTCACATTAGAGAAAGAGTGAGCAAAAGCCCAAGGGACTGAAGAGGACCAAACTTTCAGAAGTTTCATCCCAAGCAGAAAGGTCACTAATTAAGAACAAAACACAATGGTAAAACCAGTCTGTTAGCCCTGGGCCTTCAATGGAACTAAGCATACCTTATTTCATAAAGTAGTAACGGTTATGAGTTTGATTAATCCTATTATAGCAAATGCACCAATCAAGGAAAAACCTGGGCTGGAAACCAGAATGTCCAATTCCTCTGCTGAAAACAACTTTCAACATGGCCTGGGACAGGCCACTCTGTTATTCTAAAAATGCTCAGACATACAAATATGTAATGTTCCAAATACTTTTTTTTTTTTTTGCCACTTCCTGTGAGTAAAAAGTTTGGGAAAAGAACAAAATAAAGTCATAAAGCGAGAAAACAGGAATATCGCTGACGCATCTTCCCCAAAAGAGTAACTTTTTTTTTTTATTTAAAGAGAGCATATAAAGTCAGTTTTAATCTAGCCTACCCTTTCCACAGTGGACACACCTAATAGCTTATCAAAATTCACACAAGCAGTTTTAAAGCCCACCTAACTCAGTTCTGAATTTCAACAAGCATTAGTACACCAGGCACTTCTATCCCTAGAAATTCCAAAGAGAGGTTAAAACGGACCCTGTTGTTACAGTTCATATCAACGGCCCCATAACCCGGATTTCTCCTGGATATACAGATATAGATCTGCCAAGCAAAACCTCCCCTACTCCCCCACCCTGCACACGTGGGCATTTTCACTTTATAGGTGGGTCCTGTAACAGCTAAAACCAGGAAGCTCCAGGGTAATTAGAGGACTTGGTGGAAGTCATCTTGGGAGAGTTCTAAGACCCACAGAAATCAGAGGAAGTCAGAAAAAGGTTTCCCCTGATCACCTCTCCTTCCTGCCCCATCCAAACTTCACCCACCAGGGTCTCAGAAGCCCGGGAGGGGGAGGCCATTTTAACGAGGCTTGGCTGAGGAACATGAAGGGAGGGGAAGAGAGGAAATCAGGGAAGGGCGATCGGAAAGGAAGGCCGGACCCTTTTCCCCCAGTAGCAGCCGGGTCGGGTGGCAGCACCTGGAGCTCAAAGGAGGAGCTGGATTCAAGCGCCTGGGAAGGGTACAAAAGTAGCAGTGGCCTACCACAAGAGGTCCGAGTGGTCAGAGCCCCGGGAGCGGGGCCCCTTACCCCAAAGAGGGGGAAGTACCCCTTCTTGGGCCAACCGCGTAGACCCTCGCCGCTGGGACGGGGGTACTACCCAGAGGTCCAGAAGGCGGGAGTTGGCTAGTGACTGGTTCTCCTCATCCGGCCATGCGGCGCGGGGGCGGCCATCCTGAGGGGTCCGGGAACCAAGAGGGCACGGGGGGGCCCAGACGCGGCGCTCACCCACGGGCCGCCTCCAAGCTCTTAATGAGCTTCTTGATCTTCCAGATCTCCACGTTCCTGTCGGCAGCACTGGGGTCGTCCGCCATCTTCTCGCCTCCTCCTCCCTAGAGCGGCCCGGCGGGGCCCGGAGACACCAAGACCACAGAGTTAGCGCCGCCGCTGGGGCAGAGAGGCCCCCTTCCTTGCCACCCCCGAGTCCCTCCTCTCCCCGCCCCGCGCGGCCTGCCGCGGTGGTCGCTGGCTTTTCCGTCCCGCTAGCTTACCGAAGGGCCCAGTCCTGGGCGGCAGCGGCTGCTCCTCCCCGGCGGCGGCTCCGCGGCGGCGGCTCTGACGTAGGACACCGGCTCCCTCTCTCCAGGCAGCTGCATGTGTTGCAATCCGCTCACATGGGGCCTGTGACATCACTTCCTCCGCCAGGGGCTGAGTGGAAGTCGGCGGGCGGAAGGGAGGGGGCCTATGAGGAAGAGGGGAAGCTCTGCGCGCACCGTGACTTTCCATTGGCTCTCTGCTCCGTGGCCTACAATGAGCCCGCCGATTGGCCGCAGCTGGGGCCGCGCTGCCTTGTGAGGTAGAAGCCGGGGGCAGGGAAGTACCTCATTTCTTCCGGTCCGGCAAGCCGAGAGCAGGAAGCGAGCGGAAGCAGGTGGCTCTCGCGAGGATTTACTTAGACCCCAGTCTGGCTGGAACGGGGGGGTGTTTCTTAAAGGGCGAGGGGTTTAGGTCATCGTCCTTTCCGCCCCACCTACTGGAATGGAAAGGACATCTGACGGTCTGCGATGTGCTTTTGCGCTCGGGCCGGGACGCGCAGTTTGAATTGCGTCTGAGAAGCGTCAGTGAAGCGCCTCGCGCTTCTGGGCTTCATATCTGACAAAGCGCTCGGGCCTGCGTGCGTCACGGCTGCGCGGACTGGGATTCAGACTCTCCGCCAGGGTGTCCGGACTGGGAAACTTCTGAGTAGTCCGGGACCGTGCCACCTGCAGGGACAAAAGAGGCACGTTCCTTTCCGCCCAAGTGCTAAGAGGGGTTCACTTTGGACCTGGAACTTTACTGGGGGGAAGAAAGCAGGGGCTGCCTGATGTTGGAGACCTGAGGTATCTGATGCCGTGAATGGTTTGGTCTGAGAGTGGAGGTGGGGAGAGTGTTGAATCAAATGGGCAGTTGTCTTTTTGAGTTAGGAGCGTTCGTTGGCTAATTTATGTCTCTTCACGTCAGCTGGAGTCATTCAGATATTGGGTCCAAATTGCCAGGCCTGGTTTTCTTGAGGATACTGAGAACCAAACAGGTAACAGGGCCTACCTTCGTGGAGCTTTCAGTTGTGTATAGCCATTTGTGATTTTATACTTGTGAGTAATAAGAAAAAAAATTGCGGAAATACACAAGTACTTCAGAATGCTGTGAGAGTGAAATAAAAGAGGAGTGAGTGAACGCTCTAGAATGAGATCCAAAGGGTGAGTCGGAGTTTGTTAAGAGGGAGCCTAACACATCTGAGGAACTACAAAAGCTAGTGTGCTGAAGCAGGTCAGTAATTTATGTGAGAGATAATTGTACCTTAGACTTAATGCACAAGATGTGAGTGGTATTTGTAGGTTGGAATGGATTGGATGGGTTGGATGAAGAGGAAGAGCAAGAATGGCTCCCAGAGAATTGCTGAGATAAGGAGCAGGTTGTGGGGGATGATTGAAAATTTCATCTTGTGCTTATTAAATTTGAGATTGCTTATGAGACATGCCAGTGGTGATTCCAGTCAGACAATTGCATTTGTGTGGGCTTTGAATCCTTTTTGTGTGTTATCTCAACATTGTCCATACCTTGGAGATGGAGGTTTTACTCCCATTTAATAGACTGGGAAACTGAGACCAAAAAAAGGTGAAAAGGACTTGCTCAGCAACCTGGTTACCTATGTTTCCATAGGATGAGGACATGGACTTCCTATAGGGCAAGTCTTCTCTCCCCCAGCAAATGAATTCCCAGGATGGAATCTCTTCTTAGGTTCCATTTTGAAATTTTCAGGGTATGTTCACTCATTATATATTTATTGTACTTCTACTGTATGCCATTCACTGTGCTTAGTAATGGGCCTCCTTAAGTTGTCATAAACACCATTTACAGACTGGGTGCTTACCATGTCCCTCTCTTTTCCTTGCTTCATTCCCCTTGTCCCAGTTCTTACTTTCTACACTAGGTTGCCTTGATTCTCTTTCCTGCTCATCTTTATGTTTATGTTTATAGTGTTGCTTCACATCCATGTTTGTTGGCTTTACAGGCTTTCTAGACTAACTCACAGGCTTGCTTTTTTGTGTGATTCATACTGAAGAAAGCATGGTGAGATCCTGGATAGAACTGCTGTTTATTATTGTTTGAATCCTTGAAACTTGGTGATTACCAAGATATGCAGCTTATTTCTTAGAATATTCTAAACCAGGCTGTTTACCTGTAGCCACAAAAGCTTACTTACCTAGTTGCTGCAAATTTACCATCTCTGCACTTACAGTTGAAAGTCAGTGTGTTAGGAGCTGGCATGGATCTCTGGAAGAAGAGATTTGGGAGCAGTAGAACAGGGATGCTATTTGCTTTGGCAAAGAGGAGGCTATTCAAATAGGGCCATGACCATTCAGTGTCCAGGAGGTACCTCCCATAATCTAAGGGTGATACAGATTTTCTCAAATGCAGAATAAGTAAGTTCTCTAGGCACAAATTGTCCTCTGAAAAATGAAGGATTTGTTCTGGATGACCTCAGAACTTTTTCCCTAGCTCTAACATTAGGTAATAATGTTGAATATGAGGTATAGATGACATTCCTAGTTAATAGGTGGGGATATGGGGGAAAGAAGAAGAATGGATTGTTTTGATGTTGAAAACACCAGTAGCAGCTTGAAAACAAAGTGCTGTTAGGTATAGAATGAGATAACTGGTTGCTAATGTTGAGGCCAGTATGAGTAGCCAAAGTGAAGAAGGCAGGGAAGGGATCACTGTGGAAAGATTTGATAACGGCTTTACCCTTTGACTATTCTGGAAGTCAGTGGGGTTGTTAAAGAAAAGTCTGGAGCTAGGAAGCCTTAGGGTTGAGCCTTGACTCTGCTCCTAGAGCAAGTCACTTCTTAAATCTCGGTTAATCTATTTTCTTATGTGTAAAATGGAGATCCTGCCCATTTTGTGAGACTGTTGTTGGATTAAATTATTTGTGTGAAGTTCCTAGTACCATTTACAGCAACCATGTGTCACCAATGAATTTTAGTTCTCTTTTTACTTTCTCCTAATTTGTTCTGTCCTCTTCTACTCTTTTCTATATTCATCTCTTGAGGACCTGTGACACTACTCACTTCATCATTCTCCAGCAGAAAATAAACTTGAGACAGTAAAGGAAGAACCCAAAGCCCAATTCCTAGGGATTTTTCCCTCCTGGGGGAAGAGGGAGCCAGTAAAATAGGTCTTTGGGATGTTTTTGCTTGCTTCAGTGGCTGGTGTGTTAATGATTGTGAGAAAATCAGAACTTTTCAGAGTTGAAGTTTTAAATATTAGGTATTTATATCCCTAACTGTATTAGTGAATTTGAGGAATGCAGTTCTTTAGATTCCATCTTTAAATAAAGGAGTCTTACAGCAAGTAAAAGGCAATGAAGAAGACCTAAATTATATGGTATAATATAAAATTCAAAGGATTTAAAATTTGTGTAAACTGACACAGTTGCTTAACTATGTAGTGCAGATGTGTGTGAAAGTGACTTGAAAGCCAGTGTAAGGTGTCACTCCCTTGTGGACACCTAGTGGCAAAATGTAACCCTTCTTTGGGAAGGGGGACTGCAACTAAGGAGTGACAGCAGTTTCCTCTCTAGATGACCAGACATCTTTACACCAATTTATAGTCTTGTTAAATTAAGCAGATTTGACCATTAAATGCCTTACCCTATAATTATTTCCAACTTTAAGAAAATAATGCACATAGAGAACTCTTTGTTTTTTCTCCTTTCAGTTCTAGGAAAAAAACTTTTTCTTCTTTTAGAATCCCTATTCTAGAGCGCTCACTAGCTGGAGTAGGTCTTCCCATAACACGAATAATTAGCAGGGTGAGATTGAGCCATGCCCTTGGACTACCCTGGGAGGAGGTAATGTTTCCAGTGCTGCCTTTTGACTCTGTAGAGATCCTTGTAGAATACCTAGACAGATGCTAATCTTTTAGTTCAATTCCATGAGTATGTATCATGTACTAGTTTTCTTTCTAGCACTAGGATGATATAGTGCAGTCCTTAAGTTTATGGTCTCTTTTAAAAGGGGTAAAAAGATACAGGAATATTAAACATAACAGTATAAAAGGAGAAATAGCTGTTTCTAGGACTGAGGCAGAAATGAACGAAATGACCTTGGAACATCTTGCTGTATCAGTAAGAAAGGAAATGAACAAAGACTACTGTGGTCTTTTTAAGAAAAATAATAATAATTTTAATACCCCGATAGACTTTTTGGTTTCTTATTGAAGTATAATTTACACTTAACATCATACTAGTTTCAGATATACAACATGATTCAATATTTGTATATATTGTGAAATGATCGCAATTAGTCTAGTTAAAATCCATCACCATACATAGTTAAATAATTTTTGTCTTGTGATGAGAACTGTTAAGCTTCCCTCTGTTAGCAGCTTTCAGATATGCACTACAGTATTATTAACTCCAGCCACCGTACTATACATTACATCCCCAAGACTTATTTATTTTATAACTGGAAGTTTGTACCTTTTTGACTCCCTTCACTCATTTCGGTCACCCCCTACCACACCTACCCCGTCCCTACCTTTGACAACCACCAATCTGTTCTCTGTATATATGAGCTTTTTTTTTTTTTAGACTCCGTATATAAGTGAGATGATACGGTATTTGTCTTTCTGTGTCTGATTAGCATAATGCCCTCAGGTCCATCCATGTTATCACAAACAGCAAGAATTTTTTTTTTAATGGCTGTATTCAATTGTATATATACACTAGATCTTTTTTATCCGTTCATGCATTGGTGGATACTTAGGTTGTTTATATATCTTGGCTACTGTAAATAATGCTATAGTGAATATGGGGGTGCATATATCTTTTCAAATTATGTTTTTATTTTCTTTGGATGAACAGCCAGAAATGGAATTTCTGGATCCAATGGTAGTTCTATTTTTAATTTTTTAAGGAACCTCCGCACTGTTTTCCATAGTAATTGCACCAATTTACATTCCCACTTATACTGCAAAAGGGTTCCCTTTTCTCCACATCTATGCCAACACTCTTTATTCCTTTTATATAGTAGCCATTCTAACAGGTGTGAGGTAATACCTCATTGTGGTTTCAATTTATATTTCCCTGTTGACTACTGATGTTTAACAACTTTTCATGCACCTGTTGACCATCTGTCTGTCTTTGGAAAAACATCCATATTCAGGTCTTCTGCCTAGTTTTTGATTGGATTGTTTATTGTTTTGGTATTGAGTTGTGTTTCTTTATATATTTTGGATATTAATCCCTTATCAGATACATGATTTGCACATATTTTCCCCCACTTGATAGGTTTCTTTTTCATTTTGTTGATGGTTTCCTTTGCTTTGCAGAAGTTTTTTAATTTGATACAGTCCCCTTTGTTTATTTTTGC
Organism: Camelus bactrianus; assembly: GCF_048773025.1. Lineage (NCBI taxonomy): Eukaryota > Metazoa > Chordata > Mammalia > Artiodactyla > Camelidae > Camelus > Camelus bactrianus. The sequence continues at coordinate 98,435,245 of NC_133541.1, forward strand.
TGTTGCTGTTTTTGCTTTTGATGTGAAATCCAAGACTGATGTCAAGGAGCTTACTGCTTATATTATCTTCTTTAAGTTTTATGGTTTTAGGTCTTATGTGAATGTAAGTCTTTAATCCATTTTGAGTTAATTTTTGTGTATGGTATAAGATAGTGTTCCATTTTCACTCTTTTGCATGTGGCTGTCCAGTTTTCCCCATGCTGTTTATTGAAGAGACTGTCCTTGACTACTGAGGCCTTGCCAAAGTTAAGGGCCAGTAGGAAGAGGCTCCCATAGGCCAAAGTTAAAACAATTTGAGCATCAGTAAGAACAATTGCAATGAATTGAAACACATAAAATAAGTTAGAATCCATGAGTTCACAGAGACACCCAAGAAATCTCATTGGTCTCACCTTCGATTAATACAACACAACTAACTCATTCTAAAAACCGGTACATAAGGAAGCTTTCCCTGTATGAACTGTATCTCAGGGTAACTAGTTACTTGTTAAGAGGGTAAGTTTCTTACCTCTTACAGAGGAATTCCAACTAAAACATGAAGAAAAGATAGAAGTACAATAGTATACCTTTAATGCAATTAGAGATCTAGGTAATGATCATCAGTGACTGGTTAACATCACAAAAGAGCCAACAAGAATTATGTACCTTCTGATCAAAGTACACACCACCTAATCTTGTAAGAAAGCTGAAGTTGAATCAGTCAAGTGGGGTTGGAAGAACATGTTGAATGGCATCACAGGGATGCAATCATTACAGTGTAGGCGGTTACTGGACAAGTGGCACAGTTTCTAAACAAATAGCAAAGTTGGGGGAAAAGAGACAGGGAAACCTATAGTTTAAAAGAGACATATCAACCAATATAGGGTGTGGCCTTTATTGGTTCCTGACTAACAGTTCAGAAATTTAAGAAACAATTAGGGAAATTTGAACATTCAAGTTTTTGCTATTAATTTTTTTAGATGTGATCGTGAGACTGTTATTTTATAGAATAATCTTTTTAGAGGTATATACGGAAATGTTAGAGAAAATAACGATTTCTGGAATTTGCTTCAAAATAATCCAAGGGAAGATGGGGGAAAATACAATAAAAGCTATACTAAGTTGCTGAGTTGAACATTCAAAAACTGAAAAATAAAAGGATGTTAAGAATTTGAGTGAAACTACCAGTGTGGGAAGGCAAGAAATGGGAAGGCTTCATAGAAGGTATACCAAGGATACCTAAGAAATGGGAAGGCAAGACTGAGAAAACAGCCACTGGAAAGGGGGACACAGACCAGGGAGGTATAACTTGAATTTAAGCAGTTAGACTGGTAGCCCCTCACCCAAGGAGTAAAGACTTGGGGCAGCGGTGATAGGGAGTGGGGAGTCCACATGATTTTAGAGGGTCCGTAAGCCACTATAAAATGCAAAATTGGGAATATTATTTTTTCTGGGGAAATGGTGCATTGCTTTTACTAATTTCTTGAAGGACTCTTGTGACCAAAAAAGGGTAAAGAACCAGAGATTTCCTAAATGGGAAATCAATCTATCTTACCAGTCTAATTGCTTAAGAACTTATGATTTCGGTGGAACATTTTACTTTCCTGTTTCCTGTTATCTCAGAGTTGAGGCTTGTAATTATTAAGGCTGGTTCAGATACAGTCTTCTCTTCAGTGTGAAGATAGATTTCTGTTTCCTGACCTACTGCAGCAGAGATGGGTGTGATGATGGTGCATTGTATTAGGTTTAATCATACAAAATTGCTGGCATTTGACTTTTGACCTACTGAAATGGTGTTTAGGTGTTTTTTCCGTAACTGCTAAGTTATCTCCATGCTGTTCACAGACTGAGTAATGTAGGTCACATTATAGTCTTCTATCTAGGGCTTTCACTCATTTCATTGTACTTCTGAGACTAGAGGACAGGAAAGAATACATAGGCCTTACAAAGCAGCCTTGGGACTGGAGAATGAAGTCACAGTGGTGTTTGAAATAGTGAAGGGTCTTTGCTTGAAGCAGTTTATTTTAAAAATTTGTGTTGTCTCTTTGCTTCCATTCTGCTTTTCTCTTGACTGCTCCTTCTTGCTATAGAATCTCTAGTATAAATGTTATACTTAAGCTGCTCTCCCTTCTGAGTGAGGCAGACCGCACTCTTAAACTCAACACCAATTCCCACACCTCGTGGCCTTTCTCTTGCCTTCTGAAACAGCCTGCCCCCTGTCTATGGAGTATGTATCTTCTCTGAATAAATCTTTTACTAAAAAAAAAGTTATACTTAAAATTAAGCCACACCCAAAGATTACTTATTAAAGGTATCTTAATAATGAAGACGTGGAACAAAGCATAGAATTGACATCTTGTTCTCCCTGTTGGTTGATGCACTGATAGACACACATGTGTGGTGTTCCTACCAATAATGACTGGACATAAGGAAATCATCAGATGAATCCAAACAAAGGGCCATTCTGTAAAACAAATGGCCTGTACCCTTCAAAAATGTCAAGTCATGAAAAGACAAAAAAGGCAAAGGAACTATTCTTAGTAAAAAGAACAGCTAAATGCCATGTGTAATCTTTGATTTGACCTTAGATGAAAAAGTTATTTAGGCAACGAGAAAAATGTTAACATAGACTATATATAATAGTATATCTGTGCTAAATTTCCTGATTTTAATAGTTGTGGGGAGAATGTTCTGTTCTTATGAGTGCTGAGATATTTAGGTTGAAGTGTCTTATGTTAAGAAAACAAATATATGTATGGAGAGGGAGTACATGAGTGTGAAAGTGCAGATGTGGCAAAATGCTAATTGAATCTTGGTGAAAGGTGTTTGTATGTGTCTAGACTTTCTAAGAATGGGTTAGAAATAAAAAGTTGAGGAAAAAATCAACCCTACTTGGGCAAATAGCAACATAAATTTTTTTAAGATCACATAGATGAGTCAGCATCAGAATTGGACTTTATACCTAGGAAGTTTAAAAGAAAGTTGCAAATTTATTCTGGTTACTCCTATTCCCCAGGATACCTCAGGCCACATTTTCAGTCCTCTAAACATTACTATTAATTTCCCCTTGAATTCTTTTTCTAATTAATATTTTTAAAAATCTTTAACCAGTTAAATTCTAGATTCCAGGTTTGGTTTGTTGTCCCTAGTACTCTTGACAGATGAAGAGTACAATTTACACATAAACTTCAAAAATAAGACCTTTATCTTTAAAATGTAGAAACCAAACCAGAGTTTCAAAGTGGGAGAGATCAATTGACTTGACAAACAATTTGAGTGTTTATGTGCCAGGCATTTTTCTAGTAACTGGGAAACAGCAGTGAGCAAAAAAAAGTCTTTGGCCTCCTGAAACTTACATTCTGGTGGGTGTCTCAGTCCATTCTGGCTGCTGTAACAAAATAACAGACTAGGTGTCTTATAAACAAAGTTTATTTCTTGCAGTTCTGAGGCTTAAGTCTGAGATGGTGCCAGCATGGTCAAGTGAAGGCCCTCTTCCAGGTCACAGACTTAATGTGTCCTCATGTGGCAGAATGGGATCATGGATCTCTGTATCCTCTTTTGTAATGGCACTGCTCCCATTCATGAGGGCTCCATCCTCATGACCTACCACTTTCCAAAGGCCCTACCTCCTAATAGCATTACCTTAAGAGTTAGGATTTCAGCATATGGAATTGGGATGGGGGGGCAGTTGAACATAAAAACTCAGACCATAGCAGTGGGGGGAGAACAAATTAGGTGGTTAATAATTGTTATGGAGGGTAGGGTAAGGATATGAAATGACAAGAACCTGACAGAGACAACTGTTTTATGTTTCACATCCTTAGGAAAAAAATGAGGGATGAGTCAAGTGGAAATCTGGGGAAAGACTGTCCCAGCAATGTGGAAGTGTAGTTGGAAGGTAAGGAGAAAGGTAGTGAAGCCTGTAGGCTTAGGGAAGAGCTTTGGGCAGGTAAAGTGATAATGACTGCTAATTGTTGTGGGAAAACACTGAAGTTGCAAGGGTGTAGTTTTTAACTGGGGAAGACTACTTGGGGGAATAACCCAAGTTTTCCTTTTCAAACCTATCAAGCATTTGTCACCACGAAAGGAAGAATGCACCTGAATTTAAATTTGGTTTTGCCTTTCAAGGCTGCGCTAAGTTTTATTGCTAGGTAACTGCTATGTATACTACACACGGGGCAGCTTGAGACAGTATCTGTGGGTGTCTACCCAAGTAGCTCTTCTTCCACCTTCCTAATAGAACCTATTTGTTCAGGGGATGCCTGGTTCCCTCCTCTCACTGATCTCAAGGATGAATCTTGAATGATATAAGCCAATAGTTCTTAACTGGAGAGCTTTAAATGCTTGAGGGGCTCAGTTATCACAGTTGGTTAACACTAGAAGCATTTAGTGGGCAAGGGCCTACCAGAGATGCTAATTATCTTCCCCAGCATGCCCCAGAACAGTCCTTCATAAAGAATCACTGCACATCCCACAGTGTTCCCACCAAGTGTTCATGTGGCTGAAACTTGAGCCTAGCATTTTTCACATGAATCACAAGAAGCTTTTAAATGAGTGTTGACCAAATACTTATTTTCTAAAAATGTAATTATGTAAATAATCTCCTTAATTTCTAAGAGGTAAATTTAAAGAAATAAACTTTTAAGAAATAATGCTTAGTCACCTTTCTGGTTCTGAAGTTAGTATGTGATACTTAAGAACTACATGAGAATTTATGACAAAGAAGCTCGCTAATGATGAGAAAGCAGAAGTATAGAATCTGGGTTCCTGGTAATGAGCCATTGAAGTCATACCTTAGGACTTAATACTAGACATGTTTCATTATAAGCCAATTCTGGTTAGGCTTTTAGAGCACAAAGTGGCTTGAAAACATGAGGCCTGGTTTTCAATATTCCAAACCTCAGATGGGGCTAGAAAGGAAAAGAAAACCCTCCTGAACCAAACTTGTCCTTGGTGATACTTATTAAATCTTGAATTTGTCTATATTTTTAGCCAGTTAGAAAAATCCCACTAGACTCTAGGTCAGAAACTGGGAAATGTGATTCATGCCATTATTCTGGAAGCTGAATCTCAGGGCTTCAATCCTCACCAACAAGAGATCAAGATGCTTTTCATATTTATTTATTTTTAAAAAAATCCAGAATGGATCAAAAAGAACAATAATCAAGGATACAGATACCAGACATAGGCCAAAGGGTAGCTAGAAAAGTATGCCACAGGAAAGTTTTGGAGCCTTTTGTTTTAAAAGCTAGACCTAACATAAATAGCAGCTAGTTTAGTTTTCCATTAATCTAGCTTCCCCTGCCCTACCTCCCAACATGGCACAGCTGACTTGCCTTGCAGGGACTCAGCGGAAGAATCCCTTATACACACAGGCTGGTACAGTAGTACTCAGCTAACTAGATGGATCCCATCCCACTGTGGTCTCATTCCAGGTCTATGCCTGACTACCTTCATTGTGTGTGAGATGGTTTCACCCCTTGAAAATATGGCTACTTCAGCACAGAACAAGGTTAAATCTTTCTAATGATCAGTAAATCATCTTCCCCTCCATTTACATGCAGCTGAAAAATAGTGACAGGCTAGGAACAGAACACTGTGAACTTTGTACTGTTGGGATTGTCACTCATTAAATGATCACTAATGGTCACTAAATTTACATATTAAGGAAATTATATATAGAATACTGCAAAAACACAGTAAAAGTCTGAAGTTTGCCCATTTCTGCTCAGGAAATCCCTTCACTCCCAAGCATAACATGTTGTTCAACTCCAAAGTTTACTGCTGTTACTGTTTCTCCTCCTTTTGATTTTCCTTTTGTTCCCCAGTGCCAGAACTTCCAGAGCCTTCTCGCTCAGATGCCATCTGTAAGAAAACATTTGAGAGCCACTCATACAATGTTAAAGCTGACAGTTTGCTCTCTGATGCATTAAAAATCAAAGAGCCATTATCTTGCCTATTCCACTCTCCCTCCCCTTTCCTTGTACACTGTTGGTAGTTTCAGACATTCCTTCCCTTTGACCTCACCCTCCCAAAGCAGAGTAAAGAAAGCAGGAAGGATATTTCCAACTCCGACACTCCCATTTCTATAAATGGCTGTGTAGTAGCCATCAGTGACAATAATCCATAGCAGTTACATCAAGTTAGGAGCAAAATACTCATTGAGGAAGAACACCCTTGTACCTTTTTGTATGCCATTTCAAAGAGTTTCAGTGACGCTTGCTGAAGGGAAGATGCTGCCTGCCTTATGTTTTCTCCTGTTTCACTATCTTTTCGAGCCAGGAGTTCCCTCATTTTGGAAATCTCTTCTTTTAGCTTGTTGCACTTAAAAACAAAACAAAGCCAAACTCACTTTATCTGGGTTTCTTTTTCCATAACACACAGCAAAACATTCAAAAATGTTTATTTAAAAACTAAATTCCTATCAAGACCCACACAGAAAAACAAATTTCACTGGCACTGGTAACATTGCCTCTCAACTTCTCGAGCTATTTTAAGAGTTTACCTCATCAGCAGGCAATTGGTCCTTGAATTCTTCCATCTTGGTTTCTGTGTCATGAATGATTCCTTCAGCCATATTAACTGCTTCAACTCGTTCCTAAGAGAATTTTAAAATGTAGTATGAAGGGGGAGGGTATAGTTCAGTGGTAGAGTGCATGCTTAGCATGCACGAAGTCCTGGGTTCAATCCCCAGTACCTACATTAAAGTAAATAAATAAACCTAATTACCCTAGCAATGTAATATGAATGAAGACTTCCAATCAACCAGTTGGCTGAATGTCCTCAGTAGTATACATGGTAACAAACTAAGTATACATAGTAACTCACTAATTTGCATAGTTACAGAGTAAAAACAGCAAGAGGGAGAAATCACTGTCTGAGATGTCTTTTAAAGGACTTTAGATTCTGTAACATAAAAATTTTGATATGGGAAGACTGAGAATAAGTAAGACAGAATTCCACACTTAAGTGAGCCAGGTAATCACCTTCTTTCGCCGGTCTTCCTCAGCATACTTCTCTGCATTTTTAACCATATTTTCAATATCATCTTTGCTTAAACCACCAGAAGACTGGATCACAACTGTAGTGAAAAGAAGGCACCTCATTATTTCCCAGGTAAAATTATATACCTCCTCCTCCTCTTAAGAAAAAAAATCCTCCTGCTCAGGGTAGCCAATTTTGATAATGATTATGAAGAGGAATATCCTGTTGTCCTATAATAAGCAGAAGAAAACCAAGAGCCTGAAATATACAAAGACCAATTGTCCTGCCTACCAAAACTTCAGCAGTCGAGAGGCTTGGTGCTTGCCTGTTTTGGGGAACAAACACACTTGTTAATGTGACTCATAACCTATGAGAAAGGGGGCAAGAGGACTCATCCTCCTCCCCTGAGGCTAGGGGAAAGAGGTGCACAACAAGAGGGTCTAATTGCCCACAGAGAGGAACTCTGAAGTCCCTCACCTCACTCTTACAGTCCGATAAATAAGACCACTTACTCTGCTGCTCGCGTCCTGTACCCTTATCTTTGGCAGAAACATGCACAATCCCATTGGCATCAATGTCAAATGTAACTTCAATCTGAGGGACTCCACGAGGGGCTGGAGGAATTCCAATCTAGAATAAATACCAGAGTAAGCTCTTCTCACAAAGGGGTCCAGCGCTCCATTTCCAAAACCTATATGGTCTTCTGGGGAACAAATTACTTGGGAAGGAACAAGTGAAACCTTCACTTAATTAAATGTACAAAAACACAAGTTTGTAAGTGAGGGCAGTAGTTTCATTGCTGCCTGAAATAAAAAGAACTCATACCAGTGAAGGTTAACTATATAGCAAGTAACCATAACGGCTGCATGTACCAGAGGAGACAGAGTGAATGAGAGCAAACCTCTCTATTGTTCATCTTACCAAGAAGCAACAAACAATGCTGACAGAAACCAGTAACATCATCAAATGTCTTTAAAAGTAGTAATGAGAAATTTCTTCAAATAAGCACTGTTTATGAACTATGTTATATGAACTATGTTAAGACAGCTTTGTCTATCAGTAGTTTATGGTAATGTTAGGAATTGGAGTAATCTAACTTTACTATGAAAAGAATGAGAAGCATAGTCAGGACTCCTAATACCTACCAAAGTAAACTGTCCAAGAAGTTTGTTGTCTCCAGCCATCTCTCTCTCACCCTGACACACTTTAATCTCCACTTGAGTCTGTCCATCAGCAGCTGTAGAAAACACCTAGGGAGAGGGAAACTTCCTGAGTTGGCAGCCTGATTAAACTACTCTCCGTTGCAAAGTGCAAACCAAAGGAAGAAATTCACATCCCGACTATGGAAGAGTGCTAATGTACACCGTGTTCAGAACAAAGGCTTAATGTCTTTACAGAGGACAGGAGTAGGATTAGCACAGCCAGAGGGCATACAATAGCTATTGTTTCAGCTAAGCAGATGCATTGTACAAAGATGCAGCATTAGCACAGAAGGCCTCAAGAGAAGAAGCTATAAAAAGAGGTTGAAATATGCTCATCTAGGGAAATGGGTCAGACAGGACATGTATTTTGTGCTCACAGTAACGAAATAGCCATACTTTTCTTCAGAATGGGAATATGTCATCGCACCAACATAGCAATAACTATAATTTGGGGGGGGATGTAAAAATTGGGAAAGTTAGGAAATAATTCTTAATCCAAGGCCAAGCTATTTTCCAAATACCCCTAGCCTGGTATCTCAGAACTCCTATCATTCACTAGAAAGACAAGCATACTCCCCTAGGTCTCAGCCAGGCCATTCTTTTCACTGCCTTTGAGAACAGACAATCAGGAATTTAGTCTCAAATGATGAGGCTCTTTTTGGCAAATTATTACAATCCTGTGAAGGAGATACTATTGGGAAAGCTCACAGAAGTGGCTGTGATCACATCACTCACAGAACCTAGTATATCTGTGACAAGGTAAGGAGGGGCAGCTCTTACCTGGCTCTTCTTAGTTGGAATAGTGGTGTTCCTGTTAATAAGTTTGGTGAAGACACCTCCCAGAGTCTCAATACCCAGAGACAGGGGAGTGACATCTAGGAGCAGCACATCTGTGACATCACCAGCCAGCACTCCTCCCTGAATGGCTGCTCCAATGGCCACAGCCTCATCAGGATTGACAGCTTTACTTGGGGCTCGGCCAAAGAGATCCTGCACAGTCTGCTGAACCTGAGCACCAAGAAAAAAGAATTTTGTCACCCACTGCTTAGAGCAATTGCCTGAGAAGGGAGGAACAGCAGATGTGTCCCAAGATCCTACCAAATCTCAGGACAGGTTGCTTCAGATCCAGTGTTTACTCAAATTACTATTTTGTAGTTGATTTCTTGTCAATGAGTTAAGTACATCATGTGGGTAACATACTTTACTAGTATCTCATTTATAATCCTTTTAAATTTGGGAACAATTGGTATAAGTTTTGTTATCTGGTTCCCCAAACAGTGCTCTAAATTAGAAATAGGAGGTACAAGGCAAGGGAACTTAATTCTTATGGTTCAGGTACTTTACTACATATCAACTAAAAATCAACTTAAAAGAAGCAGTATTAATTCCATAATTCAATACTGGTGCTAATGTGGTACGTTTCCCCTCCTGCTTATTTCCCTAGTGCTAGGAAAGGTGCTATCTGAATAACACCTGGGTTAATTGTTAACATAAAGATATCTGTCTGATTCAAAGCTTCTCTTTTTTACTCTAGATTTATTGTATATAAGTACTCCAGAGCAAGATTATAAAAATCAAGGCCCAAGACAACTCTATTCAACCTATGAAGAATTAACGCCTTCAACAAGTACTGTGCTCAGTCATTAGTTTTCCACACACCTGTCTTTTCAGAATGATGTGTTGATAAAATGCATCACTGCACAAATTTTTGTTGAAGAGATGCAATTAGAAACCTCACACACTATGCTGCAAAACATAGGTCCAAAACTGCCCCTAGAGAATAGTTAGTACCAACGTGTTAAGATGTCTGACCTTAAACTTTCATTCCTAAAAATTCTGTACAACTAAAGTTCAGGATCCTCCCTGCTACCACCCCAAAGACATTCTCCCCTTCCTAATCCTTTTTAAAAACACCCTTTAAGAACTCTTTAGCGAAGACAAAAATTCATCCCCCTTTCAGGTCAGTGTGACAGAAAGGCCACATATTCATGACCCTACACAACATAAGCCATATGCTGTGTTTTAAGAAATCATGTGTTGATCCTCTCTGCTCTCCATGCCAAGAATTCCACAGGTCCATACCTTGGGCATCCTAGTCATGCCACCAACAAGAATTACTTCTCCTATATCACTCTTGCTGACTTCTGCATCTTGCATGGCTTTCTGGCATGGGGCAATGGTCCTTTTAATTAGATCAGTTACAATCCCCTCAAACTGCGCCCGGGTCAGCTTCATATTCAAATGTTTGGGTCCAGAAGCATCCATTGTAAGGTATGGCAAGTTAATGTCAGTCTGCAAAGGAAGCAGGGAGACAAACAGTTAAGTTTCATCATCCCTTCAATGAAAGACTACACTCTAGGAAAGGAAGGCTTTGAAAGCGACAGGGAGGGTCTGACACACTAAATCAATGGCTACCAAAGACGGTGACTGTAAGATTCAACCTCTTATATTCCCAGAAGTTAATACTATAGAATCTGTTATTAACAATAAAGAACAGAATAGAGAAGCAGGAAAAATCCTCCATTTAGGAGGCGAAGAACTGTCTTGCCACTACACACACATTAAGAACCACACTACTGTGTTCTTCAACCAAGTTAAAAACACTCCATGTACATGAAGAAAAATATCAAAGGTATGCTCTGAACCAAGTAATGTGCCACCAAACCAGGGCTTTGTAAGTTTCAGGAAGATGGTTAAGAAAGGTGCAACAAAAAAACTAAAGAAATACAAGGACTGACTACTCCTATCACGTCGACAGAGAGCAACTAACACTTCTACAGTCACACCATGTTAACATCTAGTATTTAATAAACCACAAATCCAAATAAGGCATGGATAGACTATTCAGACTAACAAAACTCACTACTAAACATCACAAACATACTTGCATTTTCTCTAAAATTAATAACTATATGCTTTATATATGCAGACATCCAAGATTTATATAAAAGGTTGCAGATATAAAGACACTAACTTCTTAGGGATGAGAATAAATACACAAAGCTGGGGGGAAAATCCAGAAACAGGTGTCCCAGAGTTGAGCCCCCTGAAAGAGAATTACTTTATGCCACCCCTCTAACTTCACATCAAATCAAGGCAAACAGGGAATAAAGACTGAGGGGAACAAGTCCTTAAACCACGTTTCTTCAGGTGAGGTACCCTGGACATTTAAATGCTTAATATTGAGAGTTAACACACTTTCTGTAGAAAGTGTTATTGGACATAGTTTCAAGAACGACACTGACAATCTCCTCTTTGTTCACACAATGTTAACAAACCAAATCAGAAAATAAATTTACCTACATCAATGGAATTCAAAAGAACTTTCTGTGGCAATGGGAATCTTCTCTATACATGCTGTTCAATCCAGCAGCAACTAGCCAAATATGGCTGAGTACTTGAAATGTAGCTAGTGTAACTGAGGAATGGAATTTTTAAAATTCTTAATTCTAACACCCACGTGTGGTTACTGTATTAGTGCAGTTTCATACACAAGTTAGTGACAAACTGAAAAACTCCAGGACTCTCCACCCTCTAAAGCAAGTTCATCATGAAGTTTTGTCCCTCCTCTCTCTCAAATCTAATGTATCTTACTACCACACTGTAGTCCAAGTTCTTTCTCTCTCACCACCAGGTGTGCTGCAATATACATTAGCTTCCCAACGTTTTCCCACACCCAGACTGCCACAGCGCTGCCCCATGCCCAATTCTCCACTCCACCTCAGTGTGCTTCCCCAAATATGACCATGTTACTGCCCCTACCTTAAAAATTTTCAGTGGTTTGTACTCACCTCAGGAAAGACACAAAATCCCTAATCTATAAAGCCTCTAGCCTCATCTTCTATGCTTCTCCTGCTCATCAGCCACACTGATACTTTCTCACATCCTCACCCCAGAACCTCATACTTAATCTGACCCTTTACCTTTGCCCAATCAACTCACTTTTCAGAAGCTATCCTTATTACGTCAAACACCTCTGTGAGTTTCCTGTTTTAATGATAAACTTTGCCCCCTTTTAAAACACCACATTAATAATTTACATTCAGAGTACTACTTACTATTTATTACGTTATCATAAGCATGTTATATGTACTAATTTACTAATCCTCACAACACTAAGGGAGAAAGTAGCACTAATTATCCTCATTTTACAGACAAGAAAACAAACAGAAATGTTAAGTAATTCATCCAAGGTCACCCAGCCAGTAAGTAATGAAACAGAAACTTAATCTGTAGGAGTCTGCCTGCAGAGTCTGTCTTAACCTCTACATTACTTCTGATACTTATTAAATATTCTAATTAATATCCACCTCCCTAAACCATACTGTAAACTCCACAAGGGTAATAAGTGCTTCTAGAAATTTAACCTACAGACTTACAATCACACATGCACAAATGTCAATGTACAAAGATGCTCAATATACCTTACTGTAATAGCAAAATGCTGGAAAACCATCCAAAATGCCTATCCATAGGATACAGCCACAGTAAAACCAACCAACCTCCCACTCCAAAACCTGTCAATTATAAGCCATCCTCTGGCAATGCCATGTGTTTCAATCCCAACCATCGTGTTGCAAAGTTCTGACAGCAGGGACAAGGCAATACCCAACAACTTCATGGATGGCCCTGTACAACTTTGTCATTCCTCATAGCTACTTAAAAAAAAAGTTTGACTAAAGGTTACCCACTTTACCCAGAGACAGCTGCTACAAACACCCCTTCCATTCCCAGAGTGGGTGATCAAACAAACAACTAAAATAGCCATAGGCTGCTTTCCTGCTGCCACCTAAGAACTTAGAATTAGATCTCCTGCCTTCCATCTTGTTATGTCCCTGGATCTGGACCTAACATATTATTCTGTTTTTAGTGATTAATGCAAAGTGAAGCTTAATGTCTCAAAACTGGAGCAACATAGCTGACACCTTAAACAGATTCTGAGCAAATCTGATGCTCACAGAAAACATGTACAAATACATATACCCCAGCCTTTAGCCAGGTTTCATAGCTCACTTTCTAGACTGATGATGCAAATAATTAAATGAAAGACAATTAGAAACATCAAAATACAAAAACCCCAATTAAAAAACAGAAGAACTGAACAGACATTTTCTAAAGAAGAAATGTAGACTGTTAAAACCAATACCTTTAAATTAAGGCAAATAAGTGTATTCAGTGTCATTCAGGTCTCAATAAAATTATTTGGCACCAGTATACATAACCTCTGATTTGGGTGTTTAACAAATTTCAGTTCATCCATAAAAAAACATAATGCCCATTTGCTAACGGAAAAGCTTTTTATACCAAGCAGAAAACGGCTGAAAAAAAAAACAAACAACCAAAATCCTGACATGCCAATTAGAATATGCTATTCAAGTAAACTCAGGATGAAAAGATCCACCAAGACTGCTGGAATTTGTCCACTCTCACCTGCACAGATGAAGAGAGTTCACACTTGGCCTTCTCAGCGGCTTCCCGAACCCTCTGAAGGGCCATGTTATCTTTGGTCAAATCAACCCCTGTCTACCAAGTGAATACACAGTATTAGTGCATGAGATAATGAATACTGAATTCCAATGATAAGCTGTAACAAGACAAAATAGACCCATACCTTTATAAGAAACAGGAAATTACTTATTACCCTTAAAAATCTATGGGGAAAAGAAGACCTATTCTGAAAAGGCTATCTGTGTCTGGAGTCAGACAGCTGAACTGTTCTCAGTTCTTTCCAATTATGGAAATCCTATGAAGTGCAGCTTCCATAGAATTCTAGCTCAAAGAAAGGAGTTCCCACAGTTCATTTTCCAATATACATATGCCCCGCTTTTTGAAAAGTTCACTTTACACCACTTTACTTTTATAAAAGATCTACACTAGTTACCTGATTTCACTAACCAAATGAAACTCAAAAAGGATTCTCACTTTTATAAAAAAGGCAAAAAGCACAAAATAGTATTCAGCATTTGCTCTGCAGTTAGCAGTTACAGAGGCAATGCACATGCCGAGAGTAGCACCACCAAGCTCCTTCCCCAGGAACTACACTCATCATCTGAGCATCAAGCCACCAAAGCTTTGCACTGCGAGCACGAGCATTTATTCTGTGCATCTATTAACAAAATATGTCTTAAGAGAATTGCTTGTTTCATGCTATTTCATTTTATGAAAGGTTTCGTAAGAACACTCCACTTTCAGATAGTGGGGGAAACCTGTAGTCATCCCTCAGTATCTCCAAAGGATTGGTTCCTACACCTCACTTCCAATGTAGATACCCAATATCCAAAAATGCTCAAGTCCCTTGTTATAATACGCCATATTACTACTGAACACCAAGTACTATATCCTTTTAATCTGTTGTTTGTTCCCAATTTGAAGCTATAATAACCAGAACAGTTCAGTGCACACATGAAACTGGAACACATTTTCAGTGGTCTTTTCAATGCTCAATTAAGGGTAAAAAAATCATAAAGCAAACAGCAATCTGAACAAATTCTCAGTATCCCAATGTCTACATATTAACCACAGTGGTAACTAACCTCTCTTTTGAACTCCTTTACAATGTGACGTAGCAAGGCCTGGTCAAAGTCTTCACCACCTAAGAAAGTGTCTCCGTTGGTGGACTTCACCTCAAATACTCCTTTTTGAATTTCCAGTATGGAAATATCAAAAGTTCCACCACCTAGATCATATACAGCAATGCTAGAAAAAAAAAAAAAAAAAAAAAAAAAAAAAAAAAAGCCTTCAAGAACAAAATTCATAACAGGGTCTAAGTTTCAATAACTAATATTGGCTATTTCCCGCCCTGGGTATAATTATGAAAGTTGATAACTACATAAGTGACATATATTTTAACATGTAGTCCTAAAAGCAACATATAAAACACACATATAGTTAAAATGAAATTAATTCAACTTTTAAGAGCAAAAACTACTCTTTTGGATGAATACTTGTCAACAGACTTACCAAGGGGAAAAAAATGACCATAGCCAGTACTTAAAAAAAACAAAAAAACAAAAACAACAAAGGAACAATCTTGAAATGAATAGAAAAAAACAGACCACAAAAGTCTTAAAGAAGGTCAAGGCATTAAATTTTTAGTGTAAGTATAAGGCTCAATCACTAAGAAATCAAAATGATGATTCAGGCTAAGTTTCAAGTGTTCATGAACCAATTCAGAACTCAATTTCACAAATCTAGGTAGAATTTATCACACCAACTTACATTTTGTCTTCTGATTTGTCCAGACCATAGGCCAAAGCAGCAGCTGTGGGTTCATTTATTACCCGAAGCACATTCAGTCCAGATATCTGGCCAGCATCCTTAGTGGCCTAAAGAAAAAGAAAAAAGCATTTTCCACCCTTTTATCCCAATACCATTAACTTCCTGAATAAGAATGGTAACTGAACTCACCTGTCTCTGAGAGTCATTGAAATAAGCTGGAACTGTGATCACAGCATTTTTTGCTGTATGCCCCAAGTAATTTTCTGGAAAAGAACCAAAGAATACAATTTAATCATGAGAATCTGTCAGATGAAACAGGCTACAATTACTAATGTAACCTAGCAACAGTGTCATCCTCTTCAAGTCAAACAGCACCCATTAGCCTTTTTAGAATTAGATCTAACATGTAGAGACCTCGTGGGGAATACTCCCATTTTAAAGGCAATGGTTGAAAACCCAAGATCTCACCTTTAACACGTTAGTTAAGGTTCACCAGCTACAATGATCTACTTGTAAATTTAAAAGAGCCACTAGTTTCTTAAATGGGAAGTTCTAAGTGTCACCTAGTCTTTTAGTTTCCCTCTGGAAAAGAGAGCAAGCAAGCCACCATTAGGAAAACTGGGGAGAGAGATTTAATTTGCAGGGAAAAGTATAAAGAGTAACAAAGTTTTGCCATTCCTAAGTCTTCTGCATAAAAGCCACAAGAGACTCATCCAAGGGATAATGGAGTACAGAAGTGAGTGATCTCCGAGGAAACATCCAGTTCTTTGAACTTTCACATATATGAACTAAACTTTCTCTCTCACCTGCAGTCTCTTTCATCTTCATCAACACAAATGCTCCAATCTGACTTGGAGAATAGAGTTTTCCATGAGCTTCAACCCAGGCATCACCATTAGAGGCACGGACAATTTTAAAAGGAACATTTTTACTGAAAGACACAAAAGTTATGTTTGAGAAAATGTGCCAGCATGACCTACTGTTAGGTTACCATACACCATGAAATCCCATCTTCCACCCCAAGAGAGCCCATGGCCAACAAATGAGAACTTCAGGAATTCATTTAATGAAAACTTTTAGAAAGAAATAATTAACACGTAAAAACATCCTGATGAAACCTGAACACTTTACTTCTCACCAAAGATTTATGCAGCTGCTCTAGAAAAAGATTACAGAGATACCATGTGACCCAGCAATTCCATTACCAGTATCTACCCAAGAGAAATGAAAACATATGTTCACACGGAAACCTGTACACAAATGTTTATAGTACCATTATTTATAAACAGCCAAAAAGTGGAAACAACCCAAATGGCCATTAATATATGGGCGAACAAAATGCAGTGTGTATGCATACAATGGAAGATTATTTGGCCATAAAAAGGAATGAAATACCTATACATGCTACGACATGGATAAATCTTAAAAACACACCTGATCAGCACACAATGGAGCCTATGCCATTATCTGCCTTATGTGTTTAACATCAATTATCATGGTCTAGGAATGATTAACCAAATCTTCATTTATCATGTCACACATAGCAAAGACCTAATCTGTGAAGGCAGAATTGAGATTTCTTGAGGATGACCCTTTTGGCAGCGGCAAGGCCTGCCCCAGGGATCCTGCTGGTAAGATTCTTCTGTGTAGCCTTTGGAAATAAATACATTTTTGTTATTACTCACATGTCCTTCTGTACTTCAGGGTCATCATATCGCCGGCCAATAAGACGCTTGGTAGCATAGAAAGTGTTGTTTGGGTTGGTGACAGCCTGTCGCTTGGCTGGCATGCCAACAAGTCGCTCACCATCTGCCGTAAAGGCCACAACTGAAGGGGTGGTTCTGGCACCTTCAGCATTCTCTAGCACCTAAAACTCCCAAAGACAGAATGAGGTTCCAGTCACCATCAGCGTCTCTGTACCAATCATTAAGACACAAAATAGTCACTTAAGAACAGTACTTCATGGGCATGCTTTTCTGCTCTGTGAATGCTGATACAGCAAGCAAGTACCACTGGAGACTGAAACAACTTATAATTAAGAACCACCACCAAAAAACAGGATCAATAAATATAAATCAAATATTTCACACTCAGTGTTGGGACAAGGTAATCTTTCCTTCCATGTGGAGAATCAAATCTACTTTTAATTTTTTTTTTGTTAAGGCGCAAGTTTCAGGAATTAAAAAGAAACTGCCGAGGAACAATTCAAAAATACAGGTGCTCCAAAATCTTGAGAAGAATTAGTTGTGAATAAAGGTTTTAGGAACAAAGGAGGCTTCAGAAGGAAAAGCCTCTACCACAGCAGGAAGTCAACAATATGCTTTACTTAGGATGCAGCCCAGGCGTTATTTGGAGCTCCACTTGCTTCTAGACTGCTCCTGCACCTCCAGCCTTGGTTAAACTGACTTACAAAAATACACGACTTTAATTATACAAGTAATCAACAATACACATCCTTCCAATGCGTCCTGATGTAATTTAGTAGTCTTATCACTACACTAGGACACACTTAAATTCTGCAAAGTCAAATACATTCGAATATCAGCAGCATACAATTAAGCACAAAGATCCTTAGGAATCATCACAAGAGTCTTAAGAATTTAAAAGCAGCTCTTAAAATGTCCTTTACCTAAGCCAAAGGACACAGAATTCTGGATTGCGTACTAGCTACCACTATGTGATCCAGAACTTCCAATCATACTCACCTTTGCTTGTTTACCTTCCATAACTGCCACACAGGAGTTGGTAGTACCCAAATCAATACCAACAACTGCTCCCTTGATTGCTTCTGATCTGTAAGACATTTAAAATGCTAAGATTATTGTTACCCTTATAGAATTCACCAAAATACTTGTAGAGATACTTTAAAAAGTAACATTTGCTACTGTGGTAAAACACAGTCTATAAATAAATATAGATGTTTCCTTTTTTCCTCCCAGTGGAACAGTTAATCACAGATTTAAAGACTATTGCTCTGAGGCTTAATACTTAACTATCTCTTAACAGAAATGAAATTACACTTACGCATAGTCCCGCCTCGAAACAACTCTAAATGCCTCATGACTAAGGCCATTCCAGCCATCCTTTGAAGAAAAAAAAAAAATTGCATCAGCCATCAACTACATATGAAAGCTTGGGCTTGTTTTTTAATCATTCTTCAGAACACATGAAAGTTTGACTTTCATTCACTTAACCAAGCAGCTCCATGTATAAAGTATTTCATGTATAATAAGTATTGTAATAACAAGTTTAATAAGGTATAAATTTTCCAAGTAAGTCAGATAAAATTAAGTAGATATAAAATTGTCCTGAATTACATTACCAAAGGGTCCCTCAACGTTGGCACTATTGATTTCAAAAAAAATCTTCGCTGGGACATAGGCTGTTCTGTACACCTTAGGATATTTAGCAGCAGGTATTTATCCTGAGTCTTTACAACTAGAATCTAGTAGTAATAGGACTACCCAGATTGTGACAACCAAAATTACCTCCAGACATTACCAAATATCCCTGGGGGAAGCAAAAAAGCGTTACAAAATATTACTCAACTTCATTATCAGGAGCATTGTCCATCTAAGCCCCAAACATGTGAGTTGCAGGCAGAAATGTAAATTACCCAGACATTTCCCCCAACCTCGCCAAGCAACTACTTTAAGGAGTAGAATTAGAAATCCTATGGAGTAAATACAGGGAAAAAAAATTGTCAGGAACGACCTCCAATCAGGATAAAAGACCCTTGTTACAACGTCGCCTCAGGCTACTTCCAAGCTTCCTTTACCCAACCTGAGTGCAAGGAGACACAATTACTATTCCTTCAAAACGTATGTTTTTGGTCTTACACCATAATGAGCAACCAGTCTGTGGCCTTCTCGTGATTTGCTTTTTTTTTTTTCTGAAATAACTAAGGACAATCTTATACTAAAGATGCTAGGGAATTAACTAGTCAAATGTTCCTAAGCAAAAAAAAAAAATCACACTTTGATTTTCAATTAATTGTTTAAGTGTTTTCCTTCCTTCATTACATCAAAGCAGCGGAGTCCTTCCACGCTCTATTTTACAGAGATTAATCGTCCCTCTACTTATAGGTGAAGATAAAAACTAGAGCAGCGGTTCCCTCCAGATTACGTCTTTCGCCCTCAAGACAAAAGCTGTCTCATCAGTCACAAAAGAACTGTCAGGACCACTAATCGCTACTTCAAGGAATAAAACTCGCAAAGGGCGTGACTCAGCAGGACCAGAGACACGGGGAAAAACCATTAACAAGGCCTTCAACCTGCAGCATTGAATACTGCAGGTCCGTTATTTCCCATCTCTCCTCGTCTGCGCCGGAGGATTTTGACCCCGAAGGCCGCGGCCTGCCACACTGAGTCCCAAGGCCGTAAGCCCCTTGGGAAAGGCCAGGCAGTTCTTTACCTGGTGGCGGGCGGCCGTGGGGCCCCGGGAGGCTGCGGCGCCAACGAGACGGGCTGCTGCGGCTCGGCTCGCGCTTATCATGGCTGCTAAATGGTGGAAGTACGAGGCAACAAACAGGCGCTCGTAGGGCCAGGAGTTGCGCGGAGCAGTGGTGCTAACGATTCTGGAAACCTCCAACCACGTGGGGTGGGGGGCGGGGGTTGATCGTTGTGCCTAGAAGCCCTCTCTTCCGCTGAGGCGTCGCCCGCGCTGCCTGATCAAAGAATACTTGAACGCCGCTCCCAGAGTAAGGATGTATAGCTAATATGCTTTGTAGCATGATGGTTGGAAAAAGCGTGTCCTTCCTTGCCGGCTGGGGCAGGTCTGGGCTCAGAGAGAGAGAGGAGTGGGCCAAGAGCGGTATAAGGCAAAACCTTGGACAACCCCGGTCCTCGCAGACAGGAAAGACTCAAGGTCACACGGGATACATTGCGAATGGATTACAGTCTCCTTGCGTCAGTTGCGTGAGAGGAGGGGTCTGTTGCGCCTGCGCAACTGGCATCCTGCTAAGGGCCTGGCGCGCATGTGCGCAAGGAGTGACGAAAAACAGGGGTGGAGTCTACAGCAGTCATAGGACGCTCCAGCTCACGTGAGTTTGGCCTGAGCCTTGCCCAGGGCGAGCTGGGGCGCGTGCACGCTCCGCGTGAGTTCACGTTTTCTTCCTCAGGGAGGGCGCCATCTTGTCTTGGGCCTTTGTTCTGTGTAAATCTCGTTTAACAGCCTTCATTGCTCGGAGTCTTCTTTTGTTCGTTTTTGGCTGCCAGTTGATGTAGTATCTTGAAATACACCAGTATATGCAGATCTTAGCCAAATTCTTACTGTGTTCTACAATAGGGACCCCAGGTTTTGAACTACTAAAGCAGCCTTTCTTTCACAGAGCTTTAGGTCCTGACAGGCTAATTCCCGTACAGACCATCAAGACAAAAAAAAACAAAAACAAAACAAAACAAAAAAACCCCGAGTTCAGGATGTCTTTTGCCTGGCTTTGCTGGGCCTCACTGATCCTCAGGCCCATCTCAAAACCTTGTGCTGGTTGCTACAAGAGGGTGTGGGTCCTGTAACAAGATGTCAGTGACTACTCAGCTGTGACCAGTTTCCAATTGGTAAGTGATACGGAACAAAAGTTCGTGTGCTGGACACAGTGAGGCCAAACAAAGGGAAAGATCGGAGTTTGGAAAACAGGCTTATTGCAGGGCCGAGGAAGAATGGTTGGCTCCTGCTGGAGTAACCTGAACTACCCTAATGGTTTTCGGGGAAGAGTTTGTGGGTGTTTTTTTTTTTTTTTTAAGTGGAGGTATTGGCAGTTGAACTCACAACTTTGTGCACGGTTTCTACCACTGAGCATGCCAACCCTGCAGGGGTAAGGGTTTTTTATAGGCAAAATTTGGGGTGAGGGCTGCTGGATGTGTGACTTTCTTCCGATTGGTTAGTGGTGAGACAACAGGGTGGTGCTTCAGGAATCTTTTGTGCAGCCTGAAGTTACCATCCTCCACCTGGGTGGAGGGGCCTTGGTTCTTGCAGAACTCAAAGGTATTGTTATGTATGTTCCTAAAGGAGGAATCGGGACACTGCTCCAAGGACACACTATTTCTTGACTTCCTCCATTGTTTCTGCATTCCCTCCCTTCCCTGATCAGCAACTCTTTATCTGTCCTTTGGAACTCGGGGAAGGCCAGGCAGGCTGAATGAAACCTATTTCCTACAAACAAAAAAAGGTGATTGAGAAAGGATTTGTACCTTGGGGAGGGGGGCGGGCGGGAACAAGGTTCTGCTCGGTTTCGTAGGGAAAAGATAGAATTAATTCATTGATTCAACAAATACATCCTGGAATGCCTTGATTTTAAAAATGAAGTAATTTGTCCTTAAAGTTTTGAAATCCTGTTCCAAAAAAGAAAGATGCTCTACACAAGCATCACTGCCACGGTGTGAGGAATTGTGAAGGAAATACTGGGGGAAGTCTGGGAGGGAGAGAAGGTAACTGAAGGGTTTACCTTGTGAAGGGGATGGAAGTGGGAGTGTTACTGAAAGATCCCACCAACCCCTACTCCTCTGCCTGTCCCTGATGAGCCAGACTGAAACTCACAGGATTTTAGAGCATAGAAGAAAAGAGACAGCTTTATTACTTTGCTGGGCAAAGGGAACTTGCAGCAGGTTAGTGCCTTTAAACTGAACCCATCTAGGGGAAGTGGCAGGGTGATTATATAGTCATAGCTTAAACAATAAAGCATCGATAACGATCAGCAGAATTATTTCCTTCTTATAAGACTCAGAGTGGCAACATGGTTACCAATTCTGTAGAGGCTAGTAGTTGTCACTCTTTTGATCTCTTTGTCTTATAAGCACCAAAGGCATGATCTTCTTGATAATTCAGGCTATTTTGTAAGGTTACAGTTCCATGACCTTCCTGGAGAACAACTCAGGAATCAAGTATGATTATTGCTTTTGATTACTGGAATAAAGCAGAGACAATAAAATTAATAGCTTCATTTTAACAATGGGCCTGGAGCTGAAAACAGCAACCTGTCAGGTTAGTTAGCCAGTTTAAGAGCAAACATAAGAATAAACCATCTGTTAGCCTAAGTGCGGCCATTTATTAGTTCTTCTTTAGGAGTAAAAAAATAAACAAAAGTGAAACAAATGTTGGTTATATATTATACAGATCCAAAAAAAAGTACCTCCATATTCTCGCTTGTTATCTATTATTATATTATCCTCACTAGTCTACTTAACACTCATTTCTCTTGTTTTCTTCATTCCCTCAGAGGTACTTTCCTGATGCCATCAAAGTTACAAGCTAATGACCCATATTTTTAAGAGCTGTATGTTCTAAAACAATATACTGGTGCTAATAAAGAACGTTGAGAGGAATGATAAATAGTATTAAACATTGAAGCAAAATAGAAATTGAAAACTTTATATCTCTGTGGCATATGATAAGGAGGGCAAGTAGAGTAATTGGAATAACTGTATTCTCCTCACCTCTCTCTTTACTCACGTGGTTCTCCTAAGAATTTGCTTTTTTTCCTTCTTGTTGCATACACTTAAAGAGCCACAAATTGTTACTCAAACGAATCCCGGGATGAAACTGTGTTAGCTGAAGAATGTCTGAGATCGTGATTCTGGGGATATATGTATGACTGAGGTTCCTGGTAGTTTCCCTAAGAGCCTGGGAAATACTCACCATGACCACAAGGGGGCTGTGGTAGCTCTAGATACTAGTCTAAGCAGGAGCCTGAGACTGGGACTGTAAGTATAGTATTTGCTAGTGTGGAGGACACCCTTCTGGACTGCTTTGCAAATTAACATGGGCTGCAGCCTGAAGACTTGAAGAAATGAGCTTGAGTCTAAAATGAAATACGGTACAATTCTTCATCATACAACACAGCACTGTATTTCATTTCTCTGTTTCTTTCCAGTGTCATACTAGAAAGTGAAGGGAGTTGGTACGTAATTTTCATGGGTAATATTTACCAGGCAGAATAGGTATTGAACAAATATTTAACTCCCAACCATTAATAGGGATAGTAATTAGATGGCAATTACTAATAGTTGTCAAATGTTTACTTTTGGACAAATAATGCCACGCTATCCTAAATGCTTTATATACATTATCTAAAGGAATGCTTACCAATAATGATCTTAAGAAAATTATACTATTGGTGTTTCCATTTTGCAGATGTAGAAACTGAGGCTTAGAGTGGTCAAGTATGTTATATGAGTCACATAGCAATTGAATGAGTGATTAAGCCAGAATTTGAAGCCAGACTGTCTGACTCCAGAACCTATACTGCTAACCACCACACTCCACTGTCTCATAACAAAACTGGGTCTGATCTTTTACCTCCACATAGAAGGTGAGTTTTATAATACTGGCCTAATCCATTATTAACAGCAGTTATTTTAAGCAATGGAATACAAAAGTTAGAAAAAAGTTTTTAATGTGGTTTAGATTCTAGGGCAGCTATAAAGAAAGTTCTATCTGTAATAGAACTCATAGGATCAAGTTTATATTTTTAAAGCAGTCTCTTTAAACTGGTGACTCAGGTGACATTTTATTCAGTCTTCCCAAAGATGAATATCATACTGTGACACCTTCCGTCATCATGAAATAAAAATGTGGCATACTGCAGGGATTTGTCATTTTTATTCTCCTTGGAATTTTTCATGTACCTGCAGCAGTTTTCAGGAGATAGTTCTCACTTTTCCATTTTGGTGTTAGTTATACTGTACTGGAGTACATTACACGGTGTCACTCCACTCAACCTGATTCAACAGAGCTTGCCTCAGTATAGCCTAGGAAGTGTTATGTTAGGTGATGTCTCTGTCCCCAGAGGTGGTGACAATTAGAAAGTTTCATTTTATACTGAATGTATAGTAAACCACCAACCTGCCCTCCTTTTGATAGGAGAAAGGAGAAATAGAGAAAGACCCTGAAAGAAAAGTAAGGCAGCAATAAATCAAAATAACATGTGACTTTGATTAGACAGGACATTTACAGTGATAATGCAGTCTCATTGCACAGGGTAAAAGTCAGTTAACTAACTTCATTTGGATTTTCACCCAGGTTTGGAAAATAGTTGGCTTTGGGATAGATTCGAGGACATGTGTATGAAGTCCCTATTTGGGAAGGGTATAGGACTGACAAAAGCAGAGATTTGCTCTTTATGAAGACCCATTTAATAATTAATTCTTAAGGATATAGGAGCCTTTTCTGAATGTTTTCATTTAAAGGGCAAGAATTTTATTCTTGATCAAAATGTTATAATGAAAGGAACCCTCATGTAGGACATGGGCCCGAACTTGGATTCTCAAAACACAGAGATGTCTTTAGATATCACTTAAAGTCTAACCTTTTATTTAATAGATGAGAAACCGAGGGGATCAGTCTGTTGCCCAGACAGTGCTAGTGTCTGCTGTTCAGCCTCTGTTTTTACTTGGTGTGCATTTTAGAAATCACCCACCTGATTTCAGATTAAATGTTCAATCAGTACAGGACCTTTTTCAAATGTTTGCGGACCACTCTGGCTCATATACCCTCTTCCTCCTATCTCATCCTCACTCTTTAAGGTACACGATTAGTGATATTATGTCAGCTAGCTTTTCAGTTCACCTGGATTACATCCTCCCTCTTTATAAAGGGCTGTTGGTTTCTAAACTTTCCTACCCCTGCTCCCCAACCATCAGGAGAGAAATTGCTTAGGTTTCCAGGTGATGAGGATTTTTAAAAATATATTTTTATTGAAGTATATAATCAGTTTACGATGTTGTGTCAGTTTCTGGTATACAACACAATACTTCAATCATATAGGAACATAAATATATTCGTTTTCATACTCTTTTTCACTGTAAGTTGTTACAAGATAATGAATATAGTTCTCTGTGCTATACAAAATAAACTTGTTGTTTATCTATTTTATGTATGTTAGTATCTGCAAATCTCGAACTCTCGATTTATCCCTTCTTACCCCAGTAACCATAAGTTTATTCTCTATGTCTGAAAGTCTGTTTCTGTTTTGTAAATAAACTTCGTTTGTCTTTTTTTAGGTTCCACATATAAGTGATACAGTATTTTTCTTTCTCTTTCTGGCTTATTTAACTTAGAATGACATTCTCCAGTTCCATCCCTGTTGCTGTAAATGGCATTATTTTATTATTTTTTATGGCTGAGTAGTAGTCCATTGTATAAATATACTAGAACTTCTTTATCCAGTTATCTGTCAATGGACATTTAGGTTGTTTCCATGTCTTGGCTATTGTAAATAGTGTTGCTGTGAACATTGGGGTGCATGTGTCTTTTTGAATTAAGGTCCCCTCTGGATATATGCCCAGGAGTGGGATTGCTGGATCATATGGTATGTCTCTTTTTAGTCTTTTGAGGAATCTCCATACTGTTTTCCATAATGGCTGCACCAAACTACATTCCCACCAACACCCTCTCCAGCATTTATTGTTCATGGACTTTTGAATGATGGCCACTCTGACTGATGTGAGTTGATACCTCATTGTAGTTTTGATTTGCATTTCTCTGATAATTAGTGATATTGAGCATTTTTTCATGTGCCTATTGGGCATTTGTAGGTCTTCATTTGGAGAACTGCTTGTCTAGATTTTCTGCCCATTTTTGGATTGGGTTGTTTGTTTTTTTCTTATTAAGTTGTATGAGCTGTTTATATATTCTGGAAATTAAGCCCTTGTCAGTCTCATCTTTTGCGAATAGTTTCTCACGTTCCGTAGGTTGTCTTTTTGTTTTGCTTATGGTTTTCTTTGCTGTGCAAAAGCTTATAAGTTTAATTATGTCCTGGGGGGAGAGAATAGCTCAAGTGGTAGAGTACATGCTTAGCATTCACAAGATCCTGGGTTCAATCCCCAGTACCCCCTCTAGAAATAAATAAAGAAATAAACCTGATTACCTCCCCTTGGCAAAAAAATAAATAAATAAATAAATAAGTTTAATTAGGTCCATTTGTTTATTTTTGCTTTTATTTCTGTTGCTTGGGTAGAGTGCCGTAGGAGAACATTGCTGAGATTTATGTCAGATAATGAATGTTTTGCCTATGTTTTCTTCTAAGAGATTTATAGTGTACAGGTAATGAGGATTTAATTGAAGGCTAGTTGGGGAAGTAAGGCATTGCCTCAGTACCCACAGAGTCAGAGTTCTGGAAGAACAAGTTGGGTATCTCCTCCTCCTTGCTCAGGTCCCAGCAGGACCTGGCTATAGTGGCCAGTTACTGGGCTTCTGATGTTCCCATCTGCACTGACTCTGCCCGTTCCATAGCTAAGCTTCTTTATGTCTTGCTAATTCTTCTGTTGCAGTAGTTCCCATATTTCGGTAGGCATCAGAATTACTGGGATGCTCTTTAAACATACCACCCCAAGAGATTTATGTCCTGTAGGTCTGAGGTGAATCAAGTAATCTGCATGTTTAACAAGTTCCACAGGAGATTCTGATGGGGGTGGGGTGGGGAATAAGGACTATACCTTACTTAAAAACATTCCAAGTAGCATAGTGTCTACGGGGCTTCAGACTTTTCCATTACATATCCTATTTGAAAAATATTTGAGCATGTACCTCATAATGTATGTATTTATGTATTTATAAGCTATATATGTATATAGTACTATTATTAAACATATATAAAAATAGAAATTAAAAATGGAAAAGGTAAAAATAAATATAAATACATTTGAATATTTTCTTCCTGTACTCTAAGGTACCCCAGGGCTGCTTGCACCACCCTTGCTACCTTTCTGTATGTCTTGAACTACACCACCTTTGCCCAGTAAAGGCACAGAAAAGTGGTACGTTGTTTGAAGGGTCACTGGGTGAGCTCATATAGACCTTTGGTTTAGGTGCCAATTCTCTGCTTTATTGAACTAGTGGTTGGGGTGGGGGTAGTGACCCTGTGTGTGTAACATGACGTGAAGCAAGCTGGTTCACCTGGAAGGAGACCTGTGACCTCTTCTTCAAGAGAGAAGGGGGGATCTGTGAGCATGATAGCTGCTGTGTGTTTCACAAACACCTGTCTTCCACCATAGAATAATGAAATCTTTTTAAGCCTGGCAAAATGCAAAGGTGACACCACAGAGGCTGTGGATGAGGCCACCCTGTGTGTGCTCTCTGCAACTTTCTGACTTCCCAGAAGGAAGTCAGCTCTGTCCTAGGCTGTTGTTCTGGGATGTGTGTGTTTGTGTATGTGTGTATGGTGCTCTCCCACCTCTCTCATTCCATTTATAGCATGACTCCCTGGCCCAAGCTGGGGAGGTTGCTCTCAGAATTAAAAGCAGCCAATAGAACACCAGCAACCAAAGCCCTGGAGAACAGCACCTGTGTTTGAGTGGTCAAGTGTCTACCACCAAGTGTTTGAGTGGTCAGGTAGCTTAATGAGTAGTAGTAACTGAATTCCTGAACCCAAACACAGGTCTTCTCTGTGCATCTACTCTGCTCTTGGATATACATATTCTCAGTAGCCAAAGAGGTTTTGCTCTTCCTGATACATAGTTTGTGGTTCTTTGATATTGCCTCTTGCCCTAAGACACCATTTTGTGAGTAGAGCATCATTCCTATGAGTTAGAGCAATCACATTGGGACAAGCAGATATATGGCATTATCAGAGCCCAGAGTCAGAAATGGACAAATTCCAGATACGTTTCTAAAACTGAGTGATTTATAAGTCCTTAAAGTTAGAAATGGGTTCCCTACATTCTTTTTTTCCAAGTAATTTTCCTACCTCTACTTGAAGACTTTTTGTATTCAGCTTTCTTCTGTTAACTTATGTATATAAATGTTGGTGTTGTATACTTTCAAAGACCAGGGAGGATGAACCACTATTTTGAGCTCTGCAGAAGACAGCAGGATTGGTGTTTTTTGGATTCATGGCAGTGAGCAGCCACACATATATGTCTATTTCCTGATTGATAGGGATTTTAAAAATAAATAATTTAGAATTTCATTGCTTTCACTTGGCTTTGTACTATTGAAAATCTCTAGGCTGGAAACACTTTTTTCTGTCACTTTACCTTTCTCCAGTTGGCACATGTGCTTGCCACTTTTGTGTTCTGCTTTTTATGCTTAATGTTTTTTCTAAAAATATCTGCTTGTCAGCAGGTCTTATATATTTGTCATTTTTAATGGTGTCTTTATAATCCTATTCTTTCTTGAAATTCATAAGTTTATTCTACTTAATTCTCCATGCTTCTACTTTTTTGCAGGGTATGGGGAGAGATATGCTGCATTTTCAAAGAACCTCTGAAAACAAGCTCATTCCAGAACCTAAACCAGCATTTGCTTTTCTTTGCTTTGAGGGTGCATGTAGGTATTAAATTCTCTGCCACTGGGCACACCTAGGTATTGAATTCTCTTCCCTAAAGTCCATGTCTGTGGGTCTGGCTGGACCACTTGATGAGAAATATCAGCAAGAGGTCTCAGACACCAAACTGGGGAAAAAAATTAAACTAACATAGTGCTTGGTATTTCCAAAGAGTCACTTAGGTTCTGTCTATTACTGCAGTGTTCAAAACATAGACATAGTTCAGTGCTGTGATTAAAGTGACTTTTACCATTAGCCTCTTTGTTCCTATAAGATATAGTGGTAGGCTGTAGCCGGTTCGTCATTTGGGAGTGTAATGGTTAGCTAAAGCTATTTTTCTCCAAAGGGCCAGTTATTTCTTCAGTTTTTCTCTAAAACTTCAGCTTTAGCAGTAAGGAGCTGTAAATTATGTAACATAGCTGTCTCCTTATCTGTCTTGGGAGTTATAGACTGCACATATAAGACAATTCATGTACCTCTGCATAATGAGGTGAGTTTTATAAATCATAAATCTTCACTTAACATG